>NC_137230.1:29050044-29677544 GCF_949987685.1 Ammodytes marinus | reverse complement strand
AGAGAATCTAGAGAGGCTACACAGCAACCAAACACACCTCATACATACCAGTGAAACACAGAAACATACATTTTCCAGTCCTCTATTACAACATACATTACATACAAATAGAATGATACATTTAACTTTACTTCAAATTGCATTTTATGCACACTAAAAGTAAATGCGTACAAATGGACCAGTCAAAAAGCCAAGGGGGCACATACTTTTTTCCAATCCACTATTTTGATGTCATACTGTGGAAATCACTTAACCAATTATATCAGTACAATACACACATACAAACCAATCAGGCCCAGGCTGGTATGTCCATATGGGTGCCCACCTCCCCAGCAAGCACATGTCTACCCTGCACCCACACAAACACAACGTCCAATGACAGGCTGATAATCAGAAAGTGGTGCAGTAATAAGCTCACGTGTAAACACAGATGCTGATAGATGGAAAACAGTGACAGAAGCTGCCAGCAGTATATGGCTGAGCTGGGTACTGAGGCTTTACTAGTACATGTTCCTTTGTTTTCAGGACACAACATATCTTTTGAATCCTGTGGACCAATACGCGTATTTATTGACAAAAATACAACTTGTTTGATAGGCATGAAGAAATCAATGTCCCTCTGCTCTTGGACTACAGAAAAGAGGGTGCTTTCATGAGTATTGCAAAAGGCCTAACACTTCAATCCAAACCTGATCTGGCAGTGTTCCTCCAGGCCTGACAGCTCCAAAACAGTGTGAGTGCTTTTCATGTCAGAATGCTTTCTCTCTCTCTCTCTTTGTTTTCCCCTCTCTCCCTTGTAAACACAGACACACACACCAACAAGTCAATATTGTTTGTAAGTTATTTCCTAACTGTTCAAAAAAATAAAGGAGTAGAATGAGTCTTTGCTGATCTGCCATCTCCAGAGAAAAGCAACATTAAGGCTGTGTTCCAATAATTCTGCTATTTAGTATGGTAAAAAAAAGATTTAGGTTATTGTGGTCTATTTACTATGCTTGAAAATACCCGGATGCCTATAGAGCCGTCCGAGGTTTTAAGTTTAGAAAACAGCATGCTATTTGGGCGATTCTGACCCAAAATCCAGTAAATAAGTAAAAGTATTTCACTTTTAAATTCCTTTGGAGTGCATAAACACACCTGCTCATATTGGTGTCTGAAGTAATTTAAACAAGGGACAAGGTTACGCAATTGACCATGAAGCAGATTTGATCCAGACACTAATACAGCTTATACCATTATGGGCTCACTCATCACTTTGCAATGGCCTTGGCTTGAAAATGATCGTGCACTTGTTTAATGCGCGTTCCCTTGAGCCGATGGCAGCCAGTTAAAAAGGTGTTGCTTAATGACACACTTTGGAATTACTCTGTAAGCCCAGTGAGTGGTACAAATCTGCACTACATCTCAGAGGAATTTCAAAAGAAATATTGTCAAAATCCTCTAAATAGCTTCAGTGGAACAACATTACTTTACTAAAACAGCCACCCCACACTAGGCTTTCTGTAGAATGTCCCATGTGTGCTTCTAACTGTCAATCACCCTTGTTGTCAGTGCATTCCATCCTAAACTGGTACACTGGGGTGTTTAAGAATGCTTTTAGTCAACAATATTGAAAATAATGAAATATAACATGTTCTAGTCTGCTTTCCCAACAGCAGAAGAAGTGACTGTGAACTAAAGACTGAAGGATTAGCTATCCAATGCCACACAGACAAACTGTTTTAAAGGTCACATATTATGCTAAATGCACTTTTTAAATGTGTTCTAACATATCCATGGGTCCACGGTGTGCCTAGAGACTGCCAAAATATATAAAAAAATAACAATCTCTCCTGTTCTCACTCTCCCCCTTTCTGAAACCCCCACCCCTCCCCCCCCAATATACTCCAGTCAGAATTTTCCCCTTTTCTGACCTCACAAACTGGAAAGCCAGAAGCTTCCACTGTGCAGCCCACACCCCTATTTCTTATTGGTCCACGGCCATGACAGACAGAGGGCGAGGCGTATCTGGCTTCGCTTCCGGACAGGGGGCGGGGGCAGCTCAAAGATTGTATATTTATGAGGGGAGCTGCAGCTCTTTTTAAAAAATAGGCCATTGTGAGATTAGCTGAACTTCAGCATAGTACAATAAATTATCTGAAAGTTTTTTTCTGCAAACAATTAAAGAAAAACGTATTAGGGACCACTAAGACCATATAATATGGTGTATAATAGTACCGAAAAGTGTATAATATGGGAGCTTTAACTTCTCCCTGCTTATTAAACATAGTTTAAAAACATACGGAACCATAAACAAGAAAGGGAAAAAAGAAAAACAAACATATTTAATCAAAACTGTCCCACCAGTTTGCTGAGAGTTTGGGATGACAAAAGGCTATTTTAAAATCACTGTTTTTTGGCAAAGTAGGCATGCATTACTATTCTATGAGCTGCATCATTCCCACATACACACACCCTCAATTGTACCGGTGCCCAAGGTTTTGAGTAAGGCAGCGACAGCAGACGGTTGAATTTAGCTCTCAATGTGTCAGATTGTTGGAACAAACACACACACACACACACACACACACACACACACACACACACACACACACACACACACACACACACACACACAGCAGGCACAACCAAATTTGTCAGGAAAGTCATCTACATACTATTACGCCAATCCAGATGAATTCAATCATTAGTGAGTAGTTGCTAGGTAACGTGGATGCCTCACAGCTAACAACCTGCATGATCTAATTGACATCCGCTCAGTCCCCTTACACCTTGGAGAAAAGAAACTAGACAATAGATAGAGGTGTGGGGATGTTATTATCCCGTTGCTATGGCACATTATCCCTTTCATCTTTCTGACTCCCTGCACATGGGAAAAAAAGTGACAGAAGAAGAAAAAGAGGAGAGAGAGACCGACACATTCAAACAGGGACAAAAAAAAACAGAAGGAGCGATAGAAACACAAATACAAGCACAAGGAAGAGAATTTTGACACAAAGACACAGAGCAGACACAACATGGCAGTTGTTGCGACCTCATCCATGATACTGTAGAGCTTATTCATTAGACTGGAGAACTGATATTCAAATATTATGACAATAATATTGGAGCACATACAGTAACTCGCTTCATTGTTATTCCCATCCAGAGGCAGCTGCTACCTGGAGTCGATGCTGACTTGAATTGTGTTTTTGAGTGTGTATGTTTTACAGAAAACAAAGACATTTTTTTTTTTTAATCAACACATATAGGTTAGATTATTTTTTTCTGGATATTACAGACATTTTGAATTGATTATGTAAATGTTTTCTAAATGCCCAGCGGGTTCTGTGCCCCTTTTTCCTGAAAGGTAGATGTGTCAGTATGGGGCACAGCGGGAGACAGCAATGTGACAGCAGAATAGCTGAGGAGAAGGCTGGAAGAAGTCTCTCTCTCTCTCTCTCTCTCTCTCTCTCTCTCTCTCTCTCTCTCTCTCAGACACACAGCTATGTGTCCTTGCGAGTGAGAAAATGTTTATATAGTATGGCCCCTGCCTGTGGGTAAGGGACAAATGTGTCTGGGTGTATATACCTCCATGTCATAAGATGCATATTGGAGTGTGGAGGAATAACACAGACAACATCTGGAAAGGAGTTGGAGAAACTCGGACACATGAAGTCAAACGTGTTGGTTGATGCATTGAGTCCCCGGTTGGTCACAAAGGGATTGACCTTTACAGTGCTGGGGGAGGGCAGTGGCAGCAGATGGTCGGCAATAGCTCTCATTGTCTCTCAGGGAGCGAGGCGTGCCCTGTTCAGCCCCCCAGACTGGGGACGCCACCAGCCACGTCCTGCGTCAGTGTCACACTCAACCTCTTCCCTATAATTAAGGCCAGTCCCCTCTGGTTCCACCTGACAGCAGAGAGCAGCTGGAGGACACAGGAACGGGAGGAAAGGTCCAATCCTTGGGCGAAACGGCAGCTGAGCAGCTTTCATGTTCCAACATGTGCATGTGACAAAACCACATACAGTACATGTCCTTTGGTCATTTCATTACTATATATGTGGGAACCTACCTCTCAACTCTGACTCAATGCAAGACCCATTGTCTTAACCATTAGCTCAAAAACCTAATGGATTCTATTATGTTACCACGGTAGCATTTCACTGGGCTTCCTGGTTTCTTTGCCATCTATACAGTTGTCTTGTACTATCTGTTTTATTGGCTGTCTAAAGCAAGAATGTTTGTATAGCTAACGTATAGCTAATAAAGGGAAGTTGTAAATAAAAAATGCTGTTGAAACATTGGCTGTACAGCATTTACCATGTGACAACTTATCCCCATATTTAGCCTGGTGTTGACCAAGACTAGCGAATCACAGCCAATTCAGAGTCATGTTGATTGAAGATGACTGCCCTGTAAACATGAGTAAAAACTGTTTCAATGTAAAGTTTATTCTAGTCTTAGTCAGGAACACATGTTTGGGATGAATATTCTCCATATTTTTCTTTCAGGGCAGTATATGGTAGAAAATGGAGAAAAAAAAAACATGGGTGCTAAACAGACAGTTATTTTTTAACCTTCATCCCTATTTAATCCGATATCTGATCTTAATCATAATCCCTAAACTATCCCATTTGGAAAAGAGATGACCTCATCATTCAATCCTAAAATGCATCTCACACACAAACACACAGATCAGCAAACCCTGTTGCCTGTCCAGCACAGAAAATATTCCCCTTTTCCATTTTTCTAGAGAGAGAGAGAGCAGAGTTGGACTGTCATTTGAAAATCGAAACGTCAATGCTTGTGAACTAGCCAACGTAACAAATTGATCAAAAGCAACAGCTGTAACAGCGATCTGGACTATCTGATAAATAAGAGCAGCTCTTGTCCTCATGAGAGCGGTCTTTTATTTTGGAGACACCACATCTGCTTCTGACAACATCCACACTTGTCATCTGCTCTGCCAGCTGCAAGGTTGAAACACCACAGAACTCAAGATGCATCAAAATCATTCCTGGGACGTTTAAAGCTTATTTATTTCACAAGTTTACTTCTCTGATTTTACAAAAAAATGTTTACTTCTAAAGCTTGATTTTAAGGTTTGTTTTCTTCATTCAAACTCTCATTTAACTTTCACTCTCACAGTGTCTCTACCATTATAAACCTAATTTAAAATAAAGTAAACATCTAAATGACTCTCATTTGCCCCTTTCATTACTGGATGCTGATACCAAGATATAAGCCAAAGTTGTAGCCTCCAAATGCAACTATGAATTGCATCGCCATATCATTGAGTTCTCTATTAACTCTGACAAAATCTGACCTCTCTCTGATGTAGAGAATGCTTTTGATTGCCTTTAGTGGCCATTTCTCTGGTTGGTATAATACAGCATTCCAATCCAATTCCATTGTTTCATTGCAAGGACTCTAGTTCTTTTTTTCTAACCCTGCTGCTTTGGTCTTGACAGGTAACATCTGATCTAAACAATTCAGTGTATTGTGTAGCTCTTGCCAGGGCTGTGCTCTTTCCCCTTTTATCTGATCTCTTCTTGAACCCATGGCCCGGGCTGTTAGAGAATCAGTCTGTCATGAACTCATTATCATACATAACACCAAGCACTACATTCCAAGCTATACTGATGATATTTTGCTTTTTGATTTCTGTCTGCCTGTGAATCTTATCTTGGTAAATGCATTGGTTGACTTCAGGTAACAAATCATTAGCTGTCTCTGTGGCTGAACAAACCATGTAACCCCATCTCAGTATAACCGTTTGGATTTCAATAAAACAATTATTATAAAAATAAGTACTGTATCAAAATGCATATTTCAACTTGCGATCCATCACACATTCATGACTTTAGTTTGACATTGCGCAGAGCAGAGTCATTATTTTCAAAGGACAGAGTGGCTGTGCTCTCTCATGCAGGGGTGTTTGCCATAGTGTCATGCAGATCTTGTGCCAAGTTTCTCGGTGACCTCCAAAAATGCCCATCCCATGGAACTCTGGTGTTAACAAGAGGAGAAAGTTATGGCCAGTTATACAACTTTCTCAGATCCTACTCGGACTTAGCATCTTAAATAAGCACGCTGCATTCTGGTGTACTAAGTCAACTGCTCTGTGTGCAAATTAATGTGCAAACTATTCGATAGGCTTTTGAAACGTGGAACGGAACATTCTCAGTTTCAGAACACTCCCAAATGGCAAAATCAGAGTGCAAGGCAGTAACATTTTTAAAAATGGTCAGCAGGGATTTCAACATGGTAACTATTGGGTAAAATAACCAAAATAAAGTCTTTGAATAACATAATAATTGGTATTTGACGGCTATAAATAAATACCAATTGTACAACAACAGTATAACAGTACCAACCCCTTTCCCCTTTTTCCCTTAAAATGATCTCTATACATTTCCTAAATCTCTTCCTAGTTATTCCCGAGGTGACTCCTGTGTCCTTCTGCCTGCCATGTCTGGATCTACCTGTGCTGAGCTTGCCCTTGCTCCCTTCTTCCCCATTGCCATGATGCTATCAGCTCCTCACTACAGCCGCCTCAACTCTTATAATTGATACAGGATCCAATGGCCGCGAGCAGCTGACATTCAACACAGTCTGAAGGACAGCTAGGGAAATGAGGAGTGTATAATGGAATACGCCGCCAGCGCAAACAGGAGGAAGAGCCACTTGTAATGTGATCTGCTCCAGCGCTTAAATATCAAGTGCAATTAAATGCCAGTGACAGCGGGACCGAGACAGCTTGAGCTGCATGCGTGTCTGGGAAAGATGTTTTGCTCTCAATCGGCAGACACATCCTTTTACATAGTCGGCTATCATTTACTGTGTGCTGAGGGAAACAGCAGGTTTGCTATGTCTGCCGTGGCGGGGAGCAAAAAACAGTTGTGCTAGATTTTTGTGATTGGAGGACAGCTTTGAGTAAAAAGATTTTACATTTTGAAGACATAATGTGCAGATAGTCAGTCCCCCGTGAGAGGTGACATCAACACACATCGGGTGCCTTTTAAATGATACAGCCGTGGGTTGTCTTGGTCATTGCCGAGTTTAAAGTGTTCAGTATAGACTTCCACAGTAGATCCCTGTCACTTTATAAGCCTGCAGCCTGTTTATAACTGACATACTCATTGTCTACAAATGCAACGGATGGTTATTTCTGAGTGTGTCAGTTCAGTCCTCAGAGGTTAATAACAGGCTATTACAAGTGTCCACCGCAGTATTGTCTAACGATCTCCTTCCTGTCCTGACCTCTCTGCACTCCGTATCACATAACACTTTAAAGATGTTAAAAGCATTCACACTGGCTAGGAAGATTGTATTGCTCAATTTGAAAAATAAAACTGAATTATCCATTGTCAGTTTGTTAAGTTAAAACGTTCAGCGACTTCAGAGGACATTATCAGTCGCTGTTTGTGTTTGTGTGTATGTCTATGCAAAGTATCTTTTCAACTAATCTGGACCACAATATAAAATGGAATGTTGCCAGCAACATATTTTAGCTCACAATGGATGCCTACGAATCCCCTGTTTGCAGAAATGTTAAGCGAATTCTTGTTCAAAATGTTTTATGTCTTATTTCTTCATTTATTGGTATCCCCCCGTAAGTCACTTTGAATTGCATTTTGTCTGAATTGTGCTATGAAAATAAACTTGCGTTGCCATGTCGGAAACATTTTAAATGATGTGTTGTAGCTCAATGTATTTGTTATTAAACAAATAAGGGCAGAATCAGAATATTCAGTTTAGGATGTGTCTGACTTAAAGCATCCTGTGCTAAACACTTGGCTGGCGTTTTTGTAGTCATTATATAAAATATATATTTTAGTGTTGCTTGTTTCTGAATCTCTGCGCTGTAAACTCTGTTATTTTAGCTGCTCCAGTCCTTTACTGTTCTCTTTTCTCAGCCCCATCATTGAACTTTTGATGCCCCCGATGGGAGAGGTTGTCTCTGGGCAGGGTACAGGTCGATACGGAGAGGGTGCACTCAGGAGAGTGCCAGCCAGGTCAGCCATTTTGGTGATCTTTGTTTTCATGTTCTACACGTTGTACACTATATAGGACTTTCCCTGCGAGCGAGAGAGTGGTGAGGGAGTGAATGAAGTTGACTGTGCGTTAGCATGTGTGAGACCTTTCTGCAAGGGCACAGAGCACAGGGTGGCAGACAGAGATTAATGATAGGAGGTGACAACTCTCTTTCAATATTAAGTGAAGACAGTTCTGTCATTGTATGGACCGCAGGAGCGAGAGAGGGAGTCAGAGGGATGTAGGGAGAGACAGAGAGAGAAAGCCCTGAGAAAGTCCAAGAAGAAGAAGAGTTTAATATTGTCAGTACATTTCACTCCTCAAAATGCAGGATTAACTAAATGCCATCCTGACACCTGCGTTTCAATGATGTTGTAAAATTAACCAAACATAATCTTAGTTTTAAAATGTTCAAGGCTTGACTCCAATTTATTTGGAGTATCAACTCTTCTAATGTCACCTTTTGATTTTCTTTTCAGCCATAATCTCAGCTGTCATCTATGCTGTCCAATAACCCTCATGATGCATTACATGGCACATACATCAACTCTTGACTGGCCCTATTCCACCGAGCTGGTCATGTGGGTAAAAATTTTAATAACCGACCAAAACAGCAATATAACATCAAACTTCACTATCCTTGTCATGACACCTTTCTTGTATTCTCACAGGAGCTGGACCAATACGTTCTCATTTCTATTCAGCTCTCAGTAGAGGGGAATCTAATGTCTTAAGCCATATTCCCAACATCATGTCCCAACTGTGGGTTGGAAATGATGTTCGTCAACACCCAGTACACTACAGCTAAAAAGAAGGGAAACACAACACTCTTCTGTTCAAAAATCACATAAATGATCCTTTTGTGGGCAAATAACCCACAGGTACAACACGAAGCTGTTAAATTAAAAATACTCTACATGACAGGGAATCTCTTCCCCAAGTTGTGTTTGATCAGAGAACAGAAAAAAGGGACAGCGTTTTGACATCCATCACCACAAACCTGCCAAGCGCTCTTTATCACAGACAGTGATGCTTGTCAGAATAAAGGCATGCCGTTTAAATGACTAAAGTATCCGCTATCCCCTCAAGCAACTTATTTCTTCACACACTTTCTACCATCTTTCAGGTTCACTAACGGGATACGTTCACTAATGAATCATTCATCCAATGACAAATATACATTGAAACTCCAACATCTATTATTCATACAGTGGTCCGACATCGCCAATTCTAGGGCTGGCTATTGGCAAGGACTTCACGATACAATACGCATCACGATACATGGGTCACAATATGGTATATCAAGATACATTGCGATACAATGCATATTCACAAGCGACAAAGACGCATGCCGCTTGTGGCAGGGATTCAAGACCATCACCCACTACAAGCCTCCCGCCTGCAGATGTGCTTAAACAACCCCTCTCTACCAGATGAACTAAATGACTTTTATGCACGTTTTGAAGCTAACAACAACACCCAGGTCATCGATTTCAGCTCAGCATTTCACACCATCACTCCACAACAACTGGTGGAAAAGCTGAGACTGCTGGAGGTCCTGGACTTCCTGATGCGGCAGGAGCAGACTGCAGTCAGGGTGGGCAGCAAAACATCACGGAAAATAGCAGTAAGCACAGGCTCACCCCAAGGCTGTGTTTTAAGCCCCCTGCTATTCAGCCTGCTCACCCATGACTGCACTGCCAGACTCAGGAAAGCTGGTCTCCCCCCTCCTCATCTCACCACCTTCTACAGGGGCACTATAGAGAGCATCCTGACATACCGCTTCACTTCCTGGTTCGGGAGCATCAAGGCCTATGAACAGCTACAGCTCAACAGGATAGTGAAGACGGCCAGCAGGATCATTGGTGTCCCTCTCCCTTTGCTGATGGTGGCCTACCAGCAATGCTGCACTCGCAGAGCCACCGCCATCATAAAGGACATTCACCACCCCTCCCACAGCCTGTTCACCCTCCTGCCACCAGGGAGGAGATACAGGTGCATCCCCTGCAGATCCAGCAGGATGCTGAGCAGCTTTTTCCCACAGGCTGTAAGGCTCCTGAATGGACTGTGCCCCCTCCCAATCCCCCAACGCTCCCCCCCCCCCCCCCACACACACACACCACACCACACACACACACACACACATACTCCCCCACCACCATTAACTTGGGTACAGACTGACAGCCATGAACCTGTCAAGGACACTCCTGAACATTCAGCACTTTATTCAGACTGATGGCTGTTTTTATTGATATATCTGCTGTTTGCTTGTTGTTTTATTACGAGAGTCTGATAATTTTGTATTATTTATTTATACTGCTTTTTTTAACACTGTATGCACTAGTGAGAAACGGCATTTCGTTTTAATTTTCTGTATGGAAGTACTGTCTGTTGAAATGACAATACCATTAATCTTGAATCTTGTATTGCGATACAATAAAATATTTGGCTTTGTATTTGGAAGGGCCTGCTCAAATATTGTCATTTGTGTTGGTTATATGGCCAGTAGTTATCAAAATCTTGGAACACGGTGTAAGAACGACAAATCAATTCATTGACACTAAAGCCATGGCAAAAGAAAAAAACATTTCATAGGTACATCAATACTCTAGCTTTGCCCTTGCTGCTGCCTTTGTTCACTACATAATTCCTTGCTGGCTTATTTCAGTCCTCAGGAGATCAGAGCGGGGTCTTATCCATGCAGGCTGACACACCGGGTTGCTTTTCAACACACTTAAGTGATAGCACCCTCTTCACTTCAAGGTCACCTACGGATTGGATACAGTATCAAACAGATTCGAGCATATAAATTCAACCTGATTTCAGTTCAGGAGCCTGTTTCCACTTTATCTGCTGCATGTGTGTGTGTGTGTGTTCTCCATCACTGTGATGTCATGATGAATGGGCAGCCAACACAGCGAAAGAAAGGAAGAGAGGGAGAGGAAAAGCCATCTCTCCTCTCCCTTTTTATCGCTCTATTTCATCATGGAAATCACCTCATTTACTCTGAGCACTTCTCCATTCATCTCGTATTGTCACTGGCGAATCCCATTTTATATCTGCACCAGCGCTCTGCGTGTGTATGCATGTGTGTGTGTGTGTGTGTGTGTGTTTGTGTGTGTGTGTGTGTGTGTGTGTGTGTGTGTGTGTGTGTGTGTGTGTGTGTGTGTGTGTGTGTGTGTGTGTGTGTGTGTGTGTGTGTGTGTGTGTGTGTGTGTGCGTGTCTGTGTCTTTGAGAGAGTCGCAGGAACAGGGAGAGAGCAGCCAGTGCACTGCTTGCAGCTACGTTTGAAAAGGAGCAGTAGCATTCATGGTCTCACACTCCACAAGTGGTAGCAAACAAACTTATTATGAAGGAATGTTTTTTTTTTCAATGACAGACTGCTGGTTTAAATTTGATCATATAGCAACATGTGTGCATTTTTAAATCTACATATTAGCAAAGATTAAGACATGACAGTATGTGGCAAAACTACAGTTTTGTCTTTTAATCTCGTGGCAGCACAAGGGACGGCAACGCTGGTTGGTCACTTAGTCCACCCTTTGGTCGAGAGCAGAATATCTCAACTGATGTACGTAAATGTATGTAGAAATTCAAAAGTCTCACTGACATTTTTACTTTTTCTCTAGTGTCCAACTGAGGTTGACATATATTGACAACTTACCATGATATGTTGTTAAGGCAGCCATGTCCCTCTCAGTACGACCTCCAATGACTTTAGTCTACCCTTATCTATAGTGCCTACCTCAGGTCAAAATTGTATTATGTCCAATATTGTTTACGACCAAATACTTGCTGAAGTAATGCCATTCTCATCGGCTTCAGTTATACTATGTGTTCGGCACTAGTTAAACGTGACATGCTAACACATCAGAAAATGCTAAAAAGGGAAATGTGCTGCTACATCATCATATACACATTGTCACATTGAGCATATCAGCTTCAAGTCAGTGCAGTGTCAAAGTACAGCCTCACACAGAAGTCTTCTTTACTTTTCACATATTTTCACTAGAGGCTGTTCAGTTCCTCTAAGGACCTGTTATCAGAAAATAATAATTTGCCTTCTGATCAAGTCCCTGCTCATTCTTATTATAATAATTAAACAATGAATCTTTAAAACTAAGGTCAGGACATCGCATGAATGAGAAGGAGAAATGGCAGTGAACAAAACTGGCAGACGACTGCATGCACACAGTAAAGTAGGGCATATTGCACTTGATGTATAAGTCAAACATAATAACAGAAATTGCTATTTACGCAGAGATATACAGTAGCTACACAAGTTGCTGTGGTTACAGTTGTCCTACACTGTCAGCATGAGAGCTATGCATAGCTGCAGTTATGCTATACTGTAGCCAGAGATCATTTCTACATGTTGGAATATTTAAGGCTCAAGATGTCCTTATTTATTATTATCACTATTTCAAAATAAACAGTCGGATAAAGGCCCTGATGCAAAGCTGTGTGTGAAGACTGCTGATATGTCACACAATGTGCAATACTGTTCACATATTATTATTTTCTTCTTCTTCTTTGTTACTGTGTTGATTCTTTGTATTTATCATTTCTAATATTTAGCCTAAATCCACTGATAATTCAATCAGTGCTTTGTTGTTTCCACTCCATGTAGATCTAGGGGTCCTTGGCTGGGGAGGCTGTGTGAGCTGGTTCGACGACATGCATATGATAAATAATTCAGAGGGAAGCGAATGCAAGTCTAGGCAGAGAAAAAAATGTGCCGGTGTGCCGGGTGCCTTCAGTGAATAGCAGGAGAGTGGCGGTATGGCTCTTGGAGTAATCCGACATGACAGCATTCACCTCGGATGATAGAGAGTGGAAGAAAACTATCAAAATGCTCATTAATATCTTATAGAGCCACTGAGGAGCAAAGGGAGGGAGGGGGCAGGGAGGGGGCAGGATGGGTGAAGGGGCTGTCAGATGTGCTCCCGCTCTTGCTGCAGAGGCAAATATCACGCTACTCTCATTTTTTTCCCTGAGTGATTGCATGTGTGTGTATGTGGCACAGCATATTGTAACAGTATATGTGATTATGTCAGTGGCATGCAGCTGCAGGAGGAAAGGTGGCTGTACCTTGGCAGCAACACATTCACACACAAGGGATTGTGGGATGTCAAGGTGTTTGTTTGTGTGTGTGTGTGTGTGTGTGTGTGTGTGTGTGTGTGTGTGTGTGTGTGTGTGTGTGTGTGTGTGTGTGTGTGTGTGTGTGTGTGTGTGTGTGTGTGTGTGTGTGTGTGTGTGTGTGTAATAATGAAGAGCAGACTACAGTTTCAGAGCTAAATCTCTTTACCTCCTGACATAATAATACAGCTACAAGTATTTTTCGGGCGAGTTGTAACATGCTCTCCCACAAAGAAAGCCCCGGGTCAGATTGTATGAGAATACGCAGGAATGCTTCGATATGAACACATCATCCTCAAGCATTGTACAACAGAAACCTGGAGCGAAAAAACACTCTCAGCCTCTAGTGACGGGAGGCGAGAGAGAGCGAGAGAGAGAGAGATGTAATAAGGGTGAAGCACCGGAGGATAAGAGTAAAACTCTGTAGAGACATGTACTTGGCCTTCCTTTCCTTTATATTTTCTGAAAGAAAAGTAGGAGTTAGTTCGGAGCAACCTTACAGATTTTTAAAATCTCCTCTACTGTATTGTAGCTGTAAAATACAATGGATTTTTATTTTTTTTTCAAATTAAATTCTAATTATCTGTAGGGTAAACTGATTTATCTTTAAATCACCTTTATCATCACATGTCACATTTTATATGAATAATATAATTGTACTATAGTTATCACTCACATTTTCAAAATCAAAAGGATGCAGACAATGGCAATTTGGCAGCATCCACCTCTCAGTGGCCAATTACACATTTTAAAAGGTAACATTAGATATATGTGGGCAACAAATATAGCACAGTGCCTTATTACTGCCTTACAACTTAAACAACCTCCACGTTTCGTTTCCTAAATAGTTTCTTAAAACTATTCATGTGCTACCTGGAAACATGTCTCACATGACGTTGCTAGCTTAGCTTGCGTGTCACAATGTCTGAGCTCTTGAAATGGCATTTGAATTGTTTGTTCATATCTATCAATCTGCTGGATGTGGCCCCTGGGTTTCTTGATATTCAGGAATGCAAGGGCGGATATACAGGAAAAGACGATGGCTAACCTTTGCAAAAGTTTCACGACGTCTCTTCCAACTCCTGAGAAATAAGCGCAGTAAAGCATCAGGGCTGGACAATATGTATTTGTGGGTTCCTTTCACAATGCACATGGTCAATCAATTTGAATGTTTAACAACCCTAAAGGTCAATCAACAGCCAAATGCAAGGATAAAAAAAAACATCCAATCAGACCAGTGTGTCTCTTCCTCAACACTAATCCTGGTGTTTTCCAGGTCTTTTCTCTGAACCAGGTTAGGCCTGTGCATTTTGTAAGTGTGCCTTGTACCTTAATAGAAATGGTCTGTTGGACTTTGATGCTACATCTCAAAGGGATTAAACACCTTGCTGTAGATGGGAGTGCTACTATCTCTTTAAATCTCTCCCCTGCCGGGCCCAGACCAACTTGACACATTATTGATCACGGGAGGTTCCCCCCCATCAGCCAGCAGCCTCATTTAGACCTGCTTCATTGTTTCCAGATGAAACACTCCGACAACAGCCTCCCGCTGACTGAATTTAATGCATGCTGCTACCTTTAAAACCCCACACACTCTCACTCCATTGTGTTTTTTTCGTCTATGTACGTGATCTCATCAATCTTTCCCAATCCCTCGTTCTTAAAAGCCTTTCTTTGTGTCTCTCTCTCCCAAGTCACCACAGTACTCTCTAAAACAGGTTTCCTCTCCTTCTACTCCCCCTCTGCATGAACATTTCAAAACTACATCAAAGCTGCAGGAAAGCCATGGAAAAAGCTAGCATGCAAATGGATAGATTATACAGTGAAAATCACAGTCAGTCAAACCAAACGGCCCAAATGTCATGCAAGTTTTTCCAGAATTAACTCAGTTAAACATACTTCATACTGCCGGTAAAGAAAAATATCCATTGGTGCATTTAGAAAAACCAAACAAGACACTCCCATTGGTTATCTGTGCATCCATGGCCCAATATCAAACTGGAACCAGAATAGACAGTAATTCAGCATGACTTTTTAGGTTGCAGATTAGCCAAAATGCAAACAGCTTGGGGCTATGTGGCTCACAGTGAGTTAACTGACTCTATGGCAACATTACACTTCCCGTTGGCAACACCCAAAGCCTGATGAGAACCGTAGTGGCAGAACTCCAGACATGTTGATCCAAAAAGGAAATTTAAAAGACGGAAACAATAGGACAGACAAACCCCATGATGTTGCTTTGTATTATCAATAGATTGTGTCAGCACTAATTAAGAATGTCTTGTCTACATGGCCGTTATATCCCTGGAACACTTAGACCCTCCTCTACAAAGATAAATGGAACCCTAAAAACCTTTAAGACGCTGAGTTATATTACACATACAATCTCACCAAATGATGGCATATTTGAGTCACTTCACTTATATGTATTTTTCTTTCATTCTTAATTCACACAGTATCTGCACATGGCCACTAAAGTATGGTAAATGTTAGAGAAAGGGTATAGTTGATGCACATAAACTATGGCCATGTTTAGGGCTAGGCAACTGCAATACTTGGTAAAGTTTGAAGAAACACTGATTACAGGTAACAAAAAAGGCAAACATCAATTGCAGATTTGAGAAAAGTTGGACAATTTCCGTCATAGTAAGGGCAATATACCACCATTATCAAATGACTTCTAGGATTCTGAAGTGATATGGAGACTTACACTTTTCAGCCTCAACGATTCCTTATTACGATCATCAATATAGGCTATGTGTTAACCGCACACTTGTTAGCAACTACTCATGCAAAGTATTATACCATGTTTTAATACTAGCAAAAAGACTCTCCCTTCCATTCTATCACCTCATTATTTTAAGTGGGTTACTTCCTACTTTCTCCTGAAATACTGTAGTTACCCACAACTCCTCAGCCCTTTACTTTCCACATTTGATTCCACTTGCCATTACTGGGTCACGAAACTGGCACCCGCCCCGTGTCTACCTCTTGGGGTTGAGTCGGAGCAGCAGAACATCAGAACATTGCAGGATCAAAGAGGAACTCATTCTCATTGCCACATTTTATCAAGCCTTCTGCTTTGACAAAAAAATAAATACATCACGTTTTTTTTTTCTTTTTCTGTGAACCACTGTTATTAAATATTGTCGAAGTCTTTCAATCAGAGAGTGTGTCGACATGTTACACCCCCATTACTTGATGAGGAAAATAACAGAGCAGCACAAACTCTATGGGGGAACAACAAAGCATAACTGGCTAACACATTTCACAAAGAAAACAAACATGGGAAAACCCAGCAACATACGACGCATAGATAACCAGGACAGACCATTGACATTTGTTCTGGTTTTTTTAATGGATACAAAATAAGAAATTGAGGGGACATTATATAAAATGACATTGTGTGTTGCAGCATCACAGTGGGAAGAAGATTAAAGGATATATGCATTCTTTGAAAAAATAAGGAGCCATTTCACAGTGGCTGTTATATGCCTCAAGTAACATGAATTATAGGCTGCAATGCACTCTAAAAGGTTCACCCCTGACCATGTCTGCACTGGCTGATTGTTAGATGCTATAGCAACCGACAAATCAATTTAGCATTGTTGAATAATGAGCACTGAATGGAGCGATTTACCTTTTGCGGCTACCCAGGGCAACAGTTCACAGCAGCATGGTGGAACGTTATACAGCTGGTGGGGGCTTATTCAGTTTGGGTCTGCAGCCGTCTCCCTCTCATGTACCTTTGACAGGTCAAATCCTCTAGAAGAATCGCCAGGGAGCCATCTATTTTTTTTTTCAAACAAGGACCCTCGTTTATCAAAATTTACAGCAAAAGGATTGCGCGCTGCAGTGCTGGCAGCGATGTGACATCTGTGTGTTCATGATTCATGACTCACTATCACACAATTAAATAGGCATTGATTTGATTACAGATTGATCGGGTGCAGCTGCAGAGTCAAGATTTATTTACAACACAGGCCATGAGACACAACTCCTGAGATCTGTCCTTTCCATTCTCAGCTGAGTTGCTGCCTGCATGTCTCTGTATCTAAGAATGACCAAATTTTTTCAGACACCCCACCAAGAAGATGCATGAGATACCTGAGACAAGACACATTTTAGCCAGGTGTATAGGTATAAAAGGGTCCATCTTTCCAGGACACCAACATAGTTTACTCCTCCTATCGTAACTAGGTAAATAGCATGTAATGTAGCTAGGTAAAAAAACAGTTGTGGAGCCTGTCGACTTCAATAACATAACACGTTACTATGAAAATACAAAGCAAACTTTAAAAAGAAATGTGTGCAAAGAAACAATGAAAGCACAAGTTAAAGTACAATTTCGCCATCTCTATCCCAGAGCATGGAGATCGTTTTTTTTTATATATTCTCACAGTTCAGTAATTTCTAAATTCCATTATCATTTGAAAGGTTCTGCTTACAGTCAATTTAAGATCTTAATTGATGAGCCACCGCCTGTTGATAATTAAAAACATTTTTTTCTCAACACCAACAATGTTCCACTCAATTAAACGTTCAAATACTCTAGAAATGTATCATGTCGTTGAATTAATTGAATTGTGAACTCATGAAGAAAGCTCTAAATAGACTGTAATCAGGGCTATAGCTGTCTGCTGTGGGTTTAACTTTATCCGGTTCAATTTACATTCCCTATCCTTATAAACCTTATTTAGTTCTCTTTACACTTTTAACCGGCCTCTCATTTGAAAACTCAAATGAAACGGCTAATGTTGTCACATGCTCCAATCATGCAGGCTGAAGAGGAAAGCATTTCAGAGGTTTCGGGGGAACTTCTTCAAATGTGCTTGGGTGCGAATGTGGCCAGTTTATAGCTTCAATTGAGTCTCTGTTTAGACCTAAGGGTTTTTAGCTCAGTGGACAGAACTGATAAGAAAAAGTGGCCAGCCGGCACATTTAATGAGCTCCATGGGCTGCGAGCGTTCAGAGGAGGCTGTTAGCTTTTTGGAAGTGCCATCATCTTTTTATTGCTCTCTCACACTGTGCAGTGACATTCTTCCCAAAATGCTCTAAGCATGTTGAGTCAAATGCTGCTTGATTTAGCTGGTGTGGTAGAAAGGAACCCAATACTCATTAAAAAAAACTAATTACATCTCAGTTATCAATGTATGGCAACTGGATGTTGTGTTTATATACCATGTTGCTTTACTCTGATTGCTCTTATAATGCCCTGCTGGCTAAATGTCATCAAATCAATGTTTAAGAAAGGAGATTGAATGTTATTTCATATACCGTACGTCTGGTTTTTTTTGTGTAAAATTGAAATGTCATATTTACAGTTAATTAAAAAGACACATTTGTTTTGTACATATGTAGTGTGTGATCGGTTTAAAATGCATTCTCACTAGAAGGAATTCTTTAGATTATTGTACAAGCAAAATGACCAAAAAATTGCACAAGCATGTTAAGTTGTAGATGCAATATAACTAGGTTAGAAATCACTATGTTTTATGTAATGGAGCTTGTCAGAAGATGTACAAAACAACCGTACCTAAAAGCTGCCTGGGAAGACTTTGGGGAAAACATGTAGTTAGGTCATAGAGGTTGAAGGATTTAATTCGGTTTACTTGGATTTGCAAATGCGGTTTAAGATGGATAATGTTATTTTGAAGGTGCAGCAATTCACACTTATGCTAGCTCGTCCCTATAGGATTTTTTGACAATTCTTGAAGATGATCAAAACAGACAAAAGAAAAGTGAAATCCTGAATTATTAATCGTTGGAGGAATGAAATTTGAATCTGCTCAATCTTCAGCAGCCATATGTTTTGGTCAGTCATCAAATGTACCACCTGCCAAAAAAAGGACTGGACACTTTTAGCAGCCCTTTGCACGCCATAATAGACGGATGTGGGTGCCATGGAACAGAAATGTTTGAAATATTTTGGCAGAGCAGAGATGCAAGGAGCAATTTGGAGTTGAGAGTCTTGCCCAAGTACACTTTGATATTTGGACAGAAAAGAGCCGGGGATCCAACTGCCAACTCTGTGCTATACCTGCTCTATCTCCTGAGCCACAGCCGCTCAAGCATGGCGACCAAAAACTACAATGTCAACACAACCTGGCTTGAACCCTGGCAAAGCAAACACAGTAGTGGGTTGTCTGTATTCCAATAAATCAGATTAGTTCTGAAACAGAGGAATAATGTAGTAGTCAATGACCCAAACAAAACACAGGTTGAACTAGCACCTATACATCCACAGGAGACTTAACTTGTTATATACAGATCGGGGGGGCGTAAGGCATCAGAACAAGACGGAGGCTTGCTGCATGAGAGGCGTGTGAGCAGTGAGCATTGTGGGATACGAGTCTGAGGTGTGATGATTGGCTTTGTAAAGGTGTAGAGCAAATGGAAATATGGTGAGAACAAAATAAAAATAAAAATACATGAGCAGAAAGTGGTGACAGCAGAAATGCATGGGAACCATTGAGAGAGGCAGATACCGCAAACTTGGCTACGATGATGTGAATCATTCATTCTCTTTTAGATTTCATGGTGATCTCAGTATAAACACCAGCCCCTGTCTGGGGAGTAGTTTTCTCTCCATCGCCATGGGAACTCTGCTGAGAGAGGATGGATGGGAAAGAACAATGGTCTTCGCCTTTTCTCGGGATGTCATTTTGTATTGTACTCACACACACACACACACACACACACACACACACACACACACACACACACACACACACACACACACACACACACACACACACACACACACACATACACATACACACACAATAACTTTGGGTCATGAAAGTTTTAGAGGCCCGGCATGAAGTGTTCAACACATTCTGAATCTCATTCGAGGTAGACTGTTGTTTCCCGTCAGGTATTTACACAGCAGTTGAAAACAACAGGACAAGGCATTCCAAATGGATGCAATATGCATCAAGTACCATATATATATTTCATCCGATGAAACGGCTATAAAAGCTGCATGCAAGTTGAGGACGCTTGTGCACGCTACAGTGTTCTACTGTTCCACCCAGCTCAAGGGTACGCCGTGAGGAGATCACAATCACTCAGGTCTCTTGTTCTTCTCCTCTTTCTCTCAATGTGCTTTGTTCGTTTATCTAATGTGCGGACAACCAGGAAAATAGCAAAAGTGATTTTCTACCATTGTATTTTCAGCCAGTCTTGTAAAACAAAGAAAAAGAGTATTGTCCCCAAAATCGACTCAAATGTGTGTTATATTATCTGGTGCCGCAGTCAAGACGTGCCTGTTCTTAGACACCTCACTCCAATGGTAAAGGTTGAGGCACAAAAATTACTCGGTGAAGGTTAGGAGAAAAGCAAGCAAAACAAATGTCAAAACAGCACACTTGCTCAAGCCAATCGTTGACTTGTACCTTCATAAAATATGGGACAACAACATGTAACTTTCGCCTTTTGTTTCAGACAGATAAGAGCCATAATTTGAACACCTACAAAGAGATCCTTATCAGGCGTTAGTCATTCGAAAAACAAATGACTGATGCCCTCCAACGTTATCTTTTAACCTCAGTCTTCCTCCTGAACAGAACAACACAAGAGCCTTCCCCGGGGACAATCTGTCATATAGGATTGGCTGTAGATATGTCAACTTCAACTCTGATAAAACCTTCAGCTAACCATTCATATGGAGAACAAGACAAACTGGTCATAGGTGCAAATCAGAACTGTAGCAAATTAAAATTAAATTACATTTTTTTTTTAAATACCGGTAAGTGCCATTCCGAATTCCTACAAAATGCATCAAAACAATTCAAATTGGGACAGGGTCTTATAAAGTTTCGTATTTAGCGTCACCTTGCTATTAGTGCAGCTGGGAACACAAATGTAAGCTCTATGATTGGATGTATCATCGTTAAGTGTTTCATGGTAGCTAGGTTTTTATGTGCAAAGGCTTTAAACATTGATTTGTATTCAAACTATGATATATTGTTTGTGCTCTGTTTCTGTACAGCTGATTCAACCAAAACAATTTCATCCTCATCCAAGTCCTTGGAAATCAGTCACCTAGCATTGTTTAGAAAACGAGCTGGCGTTTTACTCACAGAACATGGGCTGACAGAATCATTCAGCTACTCTATAAGAGATTCAATCCATATAAGTCAGAGCAGGAACGGCACCTAAAACTAACCACAGCAGACATAAAACATGAAAAATACATTTACACATTGGCAGACAAAATGTTTAGTGTTGAATGGAAGGATGGCTTGTATATGATTATCAATCCCCAACCAATCCACCTTATGTATCAGTCAGCATATTCATATGCATTGAAATAAACCCATCACTTTAAATATCAAGATTTAAGATACACCCACTATTTGTTTTAACACCCAATAGTGTCACTAAATCCTTATTTTCTCCAAACATTTCCCACACAGCAGCTCATTTAGGTGAATTAAGATCACAACACAGCCATTAAGACACGACGGAAACGTATTTCACTGATTCTCTCAAAAGCATTATACCGTTTATGTTTTGGATTAATCTCATTTTCTTGCTTAACAACTTAATTACACTTAACAAGTATAATGGAAAAGTCATCATGGATATTTAAAGACAAGACAAAATTACGCATGATCATTATACTGCAGTTATTACACTTCAATATTGCTGTACATCGACCTACTGGTTTAAATTAGCTCATGTTACTAGCGTTTGTGCCTGGTAGGACTTCACCTTCTTGTAAACCCTGTGCAGGGCAGGATTTAGACCAGTTTGGGAAAAAATTAATAAATAATGAGGCACACTTGCAGTATCTTGGGACATGGTGCAATGAAAAAAAAACCTAACTCCCAAAAGGCTGACATCTGAGTCAACTGCCAACTTTAAACTTCCCAGAATTTGAAATCACAGCGATGACAGACTGAATAATTCATGACCCTGTTCATGACTAAGGCTGGGAACAGAAAGACTAGTTTTTGGAAGCATTCCCACATTTTGTTGTGCTGGGATTTTTTATTATTATTATTTTTTTTTACCAGAGGTGAATTGAATACATCTGAATAAAAATATAACTTGTAGTAAAAAATATATACATTTAGGCCCGCCATAAAAATCCAACATAAACTAGGTTTAACGTCCGTTTCAACAGTAATATTTGAATTTCCTAAGGGACTATTTTATTCTGTAGGAAGTAGTTTGAAGTGTGTACAGCCAGTGAGGAGAGTATATTTGTATGATGTGTTATTCTATTTCTCACTAAAATAAATATATATAAAATAAGTCAGATTTATATGATATTTCTTTTCTTTTTTAAGTTAACTCTTTGAAAGGAAATCATGATGAATACGTAGCATAATAATTACGTATTCAGACTCCTACCTATGGCTAAGAATGGGATTTGAATAGGGAAGGGGAAGCATGGTCACCCAAGAGCCATTTCAGGCTCACTCTGAGTACTACAGGATGACTGTGGGATCCCTGCACTTTTCAAACACAGAATATTGATGGACGATTCAATCCATCCACCAATTATGCTGCCTTAGATTAAATCAAGGCTTCCATACATACATCAAAGATCTATCCACCATACTTTGCCCTAAATAAAGTAATAAAACACAACCCCTCACACATGCATGAAATAAATTAAAACTGATAAGATGAGGATTGCATCACACAGGTTCAAGCAATGTGGGCTACTGACACACATATTTTTCCTGTAGTACTGAACTGACAGAATAAACATTCATAACCAAATGGGGAAATGTGTCACTCTGAAGTGTACATAAATGTGTGTTTTTCAAATAATTGTTCTATAAAGTTGTACCAGAAATTGCAAGAGACTCACTCACATGACTCACATTATGTATTTTGGGAAAATGACAAAGTGGGATTTGAGGTTATTCAGTCAGGAGGACCAAGGACCAACACTGTAGTAGAGACAGTATATGCCAAATCTATACTCTAATCTCTACTTATTGATGAATTACTTTTTTTTATTCACTCTAGACTATATTTATTTATTTATTTATTTTTTATTTCATCCAAATATGTCTAGATTTGCAGATCGAAACGGTTTTTAAATTCCCTCGGCCAATAAATCCGCACCGTGAAAACATTGTGCGTCTGGAACCAATGAAATTGGCTTCCTAACCATATATGGTAAGTAGTAGACGGGACATCCTGTCGCACAAGAGCCCCTCGCGCAAAAGTAATCTCGTTTTCTTTGAATGGAGAGAGTGGGAGGTTCTTGTGCAGACAGACAGACCACTCACACCGCTTAAACTTTCTCCAGAGGATAATACGTAGAACTCGCCAGGTTTTTAGAAATGTTTCTTTCAGATTCTGAGGATGAATTAGAACTGTTCCTCGCGGACTCAGCCTCTGGTAGCTCTGACAGCGACTACAGTCTGGACGAGGACTACCTTCCGAGGGGGTTGGCCCGTGGATCACATCAGTGAGTAGGCTACAGGCGGACACAACAAAGCTGTGCTCTAAACACACAATGTAGCAGTCTGGACATGTTCTGTCTGCATACAAAACATTTGTATTAGTACAGCGTAGGCTACTTAGAATACCTGGACCCGTTCGTCCCGCTCCACTGTAGTGTACTACTAGAGGCAACTATTCATGTGCACTTGCTGCTGCACCCCTCATTGTCCCCTGCTGGAGTTGCCGGTGCACTCATACACTTAGCGCTAGAAGAACAATGGGAAGCCTCGCGGAAATAAGCCACATAGTGAGCCACGCAGGTTCTGTCGTTCAGTGCCGTTTGACACACTTTACTACAAGGTATATTTACGTTGCGCACGCTTCCCGTCGCATTGTGAGGCGTCAAACTCGTGAGCGCACCGGGCGATCGAAAGTGGTGCTCCCCCCCCCCCCCCCCCCAACACACACAGACACACGCACAGCCTCGCAGCCACACACACACACACACGCACAGCCCACCAGTCAGGGGCGGTTCTACAGGGGGGCAAGGGGGGGCAGTGGCCCCCCCACTGAAGAGCCTTGCCCCCCCAGCTGCCCCCCTAACTTTTGCATTCTCAAAAATGTACTTGTAAGAACAAACCTCCACTATGTCAACAAGCCACACAAATAATTTAAACAAACAATAAATTGAACAAAAGTAAATAATTTTGAATCTAATCTTATGCCCTGCGCCCCTGCCCCTCAAATACTTAGCCACGGCCCTGCATCATATGCGCATATCGGCGATCACACAGTTTGTCACACACAGCGAGTCAGCGCGCTGCTGTGCCATGCAGCCCTGCGAAGAGTTACTGACCTGCTCCGAGCATCTGAAGGTGAAGTCAGTTTACCCTTGTGAATTTTAAACACACCAATTTAACTTAAAGTTATATTTGTAATTAATGTAATGCAATGCAAAAGTAGCTAATTCATCAATAAGAGCACAACCATTAATCGTTGGCCAAAAGGGAAATCACTCGCTTGTGACGTGTAGAAGCATATTGGCCTTTTATTAATTTGTAGGCCTGTTGTAGTACAGGCAAGAGCTTGATAAAAATATTAAAAAAAAAAACCTGGATGTTCGGATCCATACAATTTAACACTGGGTCGCCGTTTCGAGAGAGAGAGAGAAAGAGAGAGAGTTGCCGTTTCTGAGGCATTAAGTTACTACAGTGACACTGACAGTGCTAGCTAGGAGATCGATACTTTTTGTATGAACAGCCAAACATAGCCTACTAAAAACTCTCACATATCACAGCAAACGAGCTGCACAAATTAAACCAGGTTACATAATCATATGTTAAAGACATGAATAAATAAGTGAAGGAATAGAGGGAAAAGAAGAAATAAATGTGAGGGATGAAGAGGAGGTTTTATATTCAGACAGAGGGACAGACGACAGAGGCAGGTAGTGATCAGCAGGCAACATGGGAGATAGAGAGAGAGAGAGACATAGGGTTAACATGGCTGAAAGGTAAGCAGAGGGTCTGACTGCAGTCCCAGCCTAAACTACTGTAGCCTATTGTTATTCTCCTTCCATATAAATTCCACTACACTAGAGTGATATGTCATGTCACTCAAAATAACATGTTTCAATTATTGCCTGTTTTCTGTTGTTGCAATGTGTTGTATAGGGTAAGCTATGTAGGCTTAAGATATAGGCTACACATGTCTTATTTTATCAGAAATGATGATCAATATAATATATATGGGGATTCCCGCTACCGTCCTCCCATGCCCCCCTGCCAAGACCTCTTGCCCCCCCTTCGCCACCCCATGTAAAATGTTCTAGATCCTCCCCTGCCACCAGTCTGCCTATAATGCACAGTGAACATATGGACAACTAACATCAGGCCCCACAATGGTCGTTATAGGCCTATGTATATATTTCTTTTCATGACTTGAAATTACTTTCAAAACAAGTGTTTTAACCAATATTAACAAAGTCAGATAGTTCTTGTGACAGCGAATATTAATTGAGTCAAAAACATGTAGCCTATTGTATAGAGAAGTACATTACAAATCAACTCTGATTTGACTGTGACCTACATTTAACTAATATCAAAGTACAACTTATTTCATTAAGAGGACCTGCATTAAAAACTAAAGGTGTGGGACTCCCCAGGACTCCTTATCCCTAATGACTTACTGGCATTCACACCGTATTACTACTATCATAATATTAAAGTGGTAGCAATGAAATAATTGTATCATTGCCATTTTGTGATTCATAGGTCTGCCCTCATTCTTGTTGTTGACCTTCTTTGAGATAACTTAGACTTAGTTTATTCACTGTTTGATTCTCTATCACTCTTGTTAGTGAGGCATGGTTTTGTTGAAAGAAATTTCAATTAACACAACACCTGTTCACATCCATTATTCCAAATGAAAGGCATTACCTACTACATCATTAATCCTTAGCTATCTGCTCCATTTACAGACTCAAAGACTTCACTGATGAAGACAGTTCAGAGGAGGAGGGGGATGGTACTACGCCCACAGAGGGGAAAACCTCAGGGAAACATGTCCGCTCTGGTCCTGGCCTGGCTTCTCCAGTGTCATCATCGGCCCTGGAATCCCCATCCAAGAGGTTGAGACAGAGTCCCCGCGGGAAGAAAATCAACTATGGATCTACATCCAAAAAAGACACCCCCTCCACCAATAATGGCAAGACATTCTACAGCCCAAGCAGCAGGAAAAATCTAAGCATAAAGACGCCAGCACGAAGACGAATTTTGAGAGATGGAGAGAACGGAACGGAAGACGATGAAGACCGGTGGCGTAACGTTGACGAGGAAGACTTGGAGCCTCCTCAGCCGCGCTTCAGACCAGAGAGGGACACGGGGCCGCAGCTCGACAGGACCGGCCATTACACCCCACTGGAACTGTTCCAGCACTTCTTCTCCACCACGGTTATCAACACATTGGTGAAAAACACCAACGCCTATGGTAGAAGGAAATACCACGGCCACAAGGAAAGCTGGGTGCCCGTCACGGTAGCGGATATGCACTCTTTCATCTGCCTGGTCCTCTACATGGGTCTTGTCCCACTCAAAACACTGAAGGAGTTCTGGAGGGGCTCCAAGCTGTTTAGCCTGCCATTCCCCGCCTCAGTCATGCCCTGCAGACGCTTCCTCACCATCTCACGCAGTCTGCACATGAACGATCCCAAAGTCGAGGCGGCCAATGACGCCAAGAAAGGGACGCAGGGGTATGATAGACTATGCAAGGTAAAGCCACTATACGGGCAGATCTTGGAGGCCTGCCACACTTTTTTCCACCCCTACCAGCATATCTCCATAGACGAACGCATGGTGGCGACCAGGGCGAGGATCGGGTTTAAGCAGTACATTAAAACAAAGCCGACTAAATGGGGCTTTAAGCTTTTTGTGTTAGCGGACTCGAGTTGCGGCTACACCCTGAACTTCTTTGTGTACGTGGGAAGAGACCGCGAACCCACGGGGAAGGGCCATAGCTATGATGCCGTCATGAGACTACTGAACATTCCCTTTCTAGGCAGAGGATACAAGCTCTACGTGGACAACTTTTACACCAGCCCGACTCTTTTCCTTGACCTACTCCAGAGAAAAATCTGGGCGTGTGGCACCCTCCGTTCTAACGTAGCCGGTTATCCCAAAAAGAAAAGGAATGAAATGACAGAGAAAACACCGAGGGGAACTATCCGCTGGATCAGACAAGGGCAGTTGTTGTTTGTTAAGTGGTTGGACACCCGGGAGGTCACAATGTGCTCCACCATCCACAAAGCATACAGCAACGACATGGCAAAGCGCAAAATGAAAGACACAGACGGACAGTGGACGGTGAGGCCGGTGCCCATTCCGGGCTGCATCAAGGATTACAACCAGCACATGGGGGGCGTCGACTTATCGGACGCACTCATTGGCTACTACAATGTCCTCCATAAAACCCGGAAATGGTACAAAACTCTCTTTTACCATTTTGTGGATATTGCCACCGTGAATGCCTTCATCCTTCACAAAGAGATGTCCAGACTGCAGAATCGGCCCGTGCTGACGCAGAAGAACTTCAGGGAGCAGCTGATTCTGTCCCTGGCCGAGATCGGGTCCAGTCCGCGCCGGTCGGGTCCGCAAAACTTTATGTTGCAGCCTGCCTCGCCTTTTAAAGTGCCTCCAGCTTCTCCTTTGAGAGTCCCACCTGCCTCCACATCCAAAGGACCTCCGACCTCACCCCCCACAGTGACACAGCCTTCCCTGTCGACTGAGGTGCCATCCACTGCAGCCTCTGACGCCCAGGGTTTAGGTCACCTGCCAGCTTACTTTGTGGAGAAAATGAGAAACGTGGCTCCCAGAGATCGAGCCACGGCCGGCAGGAGGGCGTGCGTGGTCTGCAAAAGAAAGTCGCCGGTCTATTGCAGCACATGTCAAAAAACACTTTGCTTCACCGCTTTGAGGAACTGCTATAGTGAGTGGCATAGAAGCAATGGAATATGTGTCTAAGTGACTACACTTACTTGTTTTTTTTCGCTGGAATATATGGAAAAGTGTCTTTGATGGATAGGGCTCAACTTGTTTGTTCAATGTTTTCACCAAGCTAGTGTTTTTCCCCTTCTTATGGGTGTGCCTTGGATAACCAAGAGTGAGCAAATGTCAGGCTTCTGGTAGCTTTGACAAATTCTCTTCAATATGAATGCTGTTACTTGCTGCTTAAAGAGTCTTTTTAAAATGGTCCCCGAGTAGTATACGATATTTTGAGATAATATATATTGAATAGCCTTAAAAAATCTAAAAGAGAACTGTCATACATGGATGAATTTATCCATCACATTGGCAGAATTGACTGTTAAAAAAATGAAACCATACCCAAGGCGTCCATATCTATTCCTCTAAGTGTCTCTAAAACAATAGAGATCGAATATGGAATCATAAAGCAAGAAGCAGCATGTTACTGCCCAGAATTATTTCAGTGAGTGCCTTGCAGCAGCTTTGCTCTAGCAACTCAGGAGGGGATCAACATTCTTCAGTGGCAGGTGCTGCAGGCTCTTTACTGTCTCTCAAACTGGACTACCTTAAACATTTATTTAAAAACTTGAGAGGGGATATCACACCGAATGACTCTGAAAAATATGATTTTGCATCATAAATGGATACATACAGTATCTACCTACCTCTATCTGGCAGGCTGCTGTGAAAATGGATACCTCATCTCGACCCATTTTGTTATCTGCAGCTAAGATCCTCTCTTACAACATCCCTGGTATCTGACATTACTTTACAGGTGCTCACATATATGGTGAATTACTTGTTAATAATCCATGGGTCTGTATACTGGAAGCTGAAGGACAAACTGGAATCACATTTGAATATAACAATGGATGCAGAAGAACATGTTTACATGTGCACTAGTCTCTGAGTTGCTTTTGATCCTGTTTTTTTTCTCTTTGTTTCTGTCATCCAGGTTTTGAGTTGTGCGTCTGGTGCAGGCATGGTTTATGTTTATCTTTTACCCATTGATGCCTGGTGCTGCGGGACGCAACATGTAAACTATCTCCTGTCTGTCGCGCAGCATCAGGCATCAATGGGTTAAATGTTGGACTCTTTCTAGTTACTGTACCTCAGCAATTGAAGATAAACCTTCTTTAGAATCGGGATGCATTAAATATGCACAGATTCCAACAACCACTTTCATGTGACTCAGGTTGAGAATGCACCAGCATCCATTCCAGACATTGTGTAAATACCTGCATAAGATAATTTTATGCCCCGGTAC
The DNA here is from genome assembly GCF_949987685.1 of Ammodytes marinus. Taxonomy (NCBI): domain Eukaryota; kingdom Metazoa; phylum Chordata; class Actinopteri; order Uranoscopiformes; family Ammodytidae; genus Ammodytes; species Ammodytes marinus. The sequence continues at coordinate 29,648,185 of NC_137230.1, read as the reverse complement.
CCCAGTATTCATAACAGTATAAGGAATGTTCTAAGATTTTCTGAAAACAGGATGTTTACACAAAAACAGGATTATTAAAAAAAACAGCACTATTTTGCATATTAACAAACTGATTCATTACAGTTGTACCTCTATTACTTCACTCCATTGAATAACATCAATACCAACTTGATCAGAATGTTACAACATCTATGACTGAACACAGGAACTGCTTTCCTATTGGTTCCAAACTTAACTGCATATTTAAGCAGCTTTTTAAAATTACTTTATGAATTGCGATATGAAAAACAGTGGCCTCAAGGTCCTCATATTTAAAAGCTAAACCATCCAGTTCCATAGTATCTATGCAGAAAGAGTCAAATGATAATCACATTTGCTCTGAACAATTTAGTTTTACAGGAATGAACTGAGAACTTTTTTCTGCAGTTTGGAGGAAATGCTTGTAGATAGGATTGAGTAAATGATGTGTTGCAATGGTACTGTTACAAACATAACAATTATTTATTTCTTATGAGTAAGTCATCATTTGGTAACTTTGCAGACGTTTGGAAATGTATATAAAAAATACACTCATTAAAGTGATCACCTTTTGAAACCAAATGTGTCTGTCACCCTACATTTCAATTTAGATATTACACAATGTCACAGAGATATTCGGGGAATTTCAGCTCATATAATGACAAAAAAACAAAAACATTTTGTACTTCACTATTTAACTGTGTCTCTCTCTGTAGAAATTTGAGTGTAAAGGTGCAACATTTTCTTGACAATGGTACATTCAGCAGTTCTCCAGGGTCTGTAGAATAATAGTGGCAAAGGCAGAAATACACAATAGGTTTAATGATTTGCAAAAAGAAAGTAAGCTGCTCCCACCTCTCTAATTAGACCTGGAAAGATTAAGTGACATGAATAAATACATTCTGCCGACAGCACTTCTCGTTAATTATCATCTCAATCAATTATCACTTTGATAAACAAAACTGCTGTCAGTTTTGCCACATTGTGCTTGTTAATAATATTACTTCAACCTGACTGCAAAAATGAACTATATAGTACAGTATGATTAACACACAGTAGCTTTATTATCCACATTCACTTAAACTGAGAACATACTGTAACTGTACTGTTACTGTAATAACCAAAGATTTACTACACATTTCAAAAATGCATACAATTCAAGAGCATGTTTTAGACAGATGTAATCGGAATCAGAAAAGGTTCATTGCCAGGTAAGTTCATGCATACAAACATGGTATGTGGTCTGAAGGTGCATAACAATAAACATGCTGTAAGCATAAGGCAAGTCGAGAATAACACAAAACAGTGAAATATATTATAAAAAGAGAGATACTTGCGGTCATAAGTTCTTTAAGATAAAAAGCTGTGCTATTGTGTGGAGTGGACAGAGTGATAAAATGTGCAAATGCTCACAGGTATTGAATACTGTATAAGGGTGCGTGTTAATGTTACACATTGTTTATCACGTCAATACAATTTGTGGTGAATGTGAGAGGGAAAATAGTCCAAGTTTTGTGAGAACTTTTGAAAGAATGAAATAGTAATAAGGGTATACACTGTAGATGCATTGACTCAAAGCCAAACTGCCAGACATTTTGTCCACAAACAAGATAAAGTGTGTACGATCCCTTTAATAATAGCTGGGTGAAAAGAGCAATAGAGAGACTATGAACGAGGGTGGAAGTCGGGTTAAGCAATGCTAAACAGGGGTGACGCATAAAGTTAAAGGCTGAGTGAACCTTGAACTGATCCGGCGCTGGTCTGATGGAAGCTGTGCATGAGCACACGCATTAGCAGAGCCCATGTGACAGCCACAGCGCTGTTATGCCCGTGATTAATAGCCTGATAGCTGCCTTTGCCGAGGCTTTGCAGACAGAGCCGCCTCTCAGGTGGGGCGACGTGATGTGAGCATCCCTCTGTTATTATATATCCTGTGTCTGCAGATAAGAGAGTGTTTAACCTTCTGCCAGTCACAACCACGGGCGTTATTTGGTTTTCCCTCCGAACGTTTAAATTGGGAGCAATTCTGCAGGCACTGTGCTGGATCCTCATATCTCACTCCATAAAGCAGTATCAGGAAGGCAAACTTTTTATTCCCATTTCACAGGAGATTAATAATGGTCAGCGAGGTGGAGCGAGCTCCGTTTCTTTATGTCTGCAGACAAAACAGAGTCTGTTTGAGTGTCAATATCAAATATCTTACTCAATCTTTTCACTGCATTTGGAACTGTTAGTTTATCTTTCTATAGTACAGAGCATTTCCAACCTTGGCACTGAAGCACAGTTCAATTCAGAAAGTCTAATCTCTTCCTTCTTTGCAGAATTCTCTGGACTCTCACCAACCACCTTTAAACTTTAGGTCAAAAAAAGACTCTTGAGAATTCCATTCATCACAGAGTAAAACACAATGGGTTGGTGTGAGATGCACGTTTTAATAACAATACAGGATAATCACGTTGGTCTTAATGTATATTGGACCGCGGAGACCTGAAAAGTTAAAAAGCCACATATTTCAGTCCCCATATCGATTGCAGCCTGCAGCACTCTGTGAAACAGTCTGAGGGAAAGATGTGCATGTGTCGTGGCAGTTAAGAAGGCTTTGTGTTAGGTCAATTAGTGACAGTCTGCACAGCAACTCTGCCCCATTACTTCCTGGGATAAAGTACAACCCTTTGAGCAAGGACATTTTGGAGAGCAGGAGTTATTTCCTAAGAATAACAGTACATGTATTGTAAATCTTGTTTCCTCAACAGCAAAATAAGTAGAAGTGTCTGAGTTTCTTAATGTTCCTGGAAAGGTTATTGTGGTTAAAACAGTTCCTGAGAGTAAGCAGTAACCCGACCTGACTATGAGCAGGTGAAATATTGACACATGTAAGTCACTACCCTACACTATGTGCAATTAAGTCATCAAGAGAAAGAAGCAGCACACAAAACCCCCTCAGCGCATTATTCATTGTGTCAGGCCGATCGCTGACCCCAAGCTCGGCCATTACGACAGATAGCATATGCCCCTAAAAATAGCACGGTGCCCTGCTGCCATCATGTTAATGGTGTTGGGTGTCAACACCTTGCTGCTGCACTCTGACAGGCTTTAGCGTTATCACATCATTACACATCATTACTGTTCTTAATGAAGTCAACAGCTCCCAAGCAGTGGATCTACTCTCTGGCTGTCTGACTCATTAACTGATCTAACATGTGAATAACCCAGGGCTCAAGTATCAAGTCGCTCAGCTTTCTCCGTGCCTGCACACCTCCTCCTCCTCCTCCTCACATGGAAGCGCTGACATTCAGTCACTTCTTCTTCCAGTTCTGTTACTGTTCATGTTAGAGAGGCCCCTAATTAAAGTTAGAGCAATTTATCTTGATGCCTTTTCTGGCTTTTTATAAAGATATTCAGTCATGCTGCCCACTGCATTTGCAATGGAGAATGTCTGCGTTAAAAACATATTAGTAAAGACACTGAACTGAGCTGGACCCAGCCAGACATACTGGATACAAGGTTTAGAAAAGTATCCGCAGAGTTTGCTGGTTCGATTCCCCAGATAAATCTGGGTTGAGAAAGTAAATGAGCAGTGCTTGTCCCCAGCCTCATCATCACTACTGAGGTGCCCTTGAGCAAGGGCCTTAAACCAGACTTCAACAGTAGAGATGCTCCGACTTAGAGGCCATCAGATCAGCCTGCAGTTGAAATTAGCTAATACCCATCACAATTAGAGTGTATAAGTAGGAAAATAAGTTGCTTTTTATAAAATGGCTCTTACAGGGCAACTTCCATGTGTGAATGTGCGTAACAGTGTTGGTGTGTAGGTAGGCAAAAATAAATAAGAAAATCAAGAATTCATAATGTTACAATGTCATTGAAACAGAGTGTGTGCTCTCTCTCTCTCTATCTCTCTCTCTCTCTCTCTCTCTCTCTCGACTGCAGGACGTTCGTCACATGAAGGTCAAATCAGAACTCCAGCAGCTGCTCTTTGTTAACACTCCACCTTTCAACGCAGCCATCTGCCAGCCGGTGGAAGGCGATGTTTAGAAAGCCTTGTGGGGAGGCCGCGTGTAGATGTAATAGAAGAGACAGGTTTGTGTTTGTGTTCCCGTGTGACGACCTTTACTCTACAATATTCAAAACACTAAGCTCAACACCTGACATGTAACGATTAAACTCTCGCTTAACACTATTTTCTGACATTTTGGATTTACTGTTAAAGCAAAGATGATGATATATCAATCACTAGGCAACTGGAAATGTGTAGAAATTCAGTGAAAGAGGTGAAACACTCAATATTTCAGACCCGAAGATAATTAGCTTTATTCACACTATGAATTACCTGTGATCTTTCCTTCACTTTTTGTTTGTTTTTATTACATTTTCTCACTTTAATCCTTTTTTTATCCTCGTGTGTCTGCAGTCTTATGAAACCAAAAGAAAAAGGCCATGCGTTTCTCACATTAAATCAACCATACAGTGATTCACCTAGTGTGCAGCTATACGGAGGTCTCCAACTCGAAAAAGCTTGGCATCTTGTTGGTATCGATAGCAAAGTGCAAGAAGTTGCAGATATGTCAACGTCAAACTTATCAAGTATGCTTAGCTTCAAAGAGGGTTTTAATTGTCTCATAGCAACAGCTTCGAGAAATAAATCACGGTTCTAAATGATAGGTGTTGCTTTCCTTTATCGCCGTGTACTTGCAGCAGTTGAACTGTAAACTCAAACTAAAGCTGGAAAAAGTTCCCCTCTACAGCTATGACAGCAGGTTATCACAATTACAATTGTTCAAAGCTGACCACTCTTTACTCACTGCAATTACATTGAATTAGATAAACTGACCCTTCGCTCCTTAGTATGCATATACTGTAGAGGTGTGTGTGTGTGGCACCATCTCTGCTTCCTTTTTAAAGTAACAGCTCATCATGGTTCCACTGGTGCATTAAATGAGTGCTGTGACAGTTACTAAGAAAAGGTTGTTGGCTGTTGCTGTATCTTTGGGCTGGTCATAATGATTTGTACAGTATGCTGTTGATACATAGTTATGTTTGTTTTTTATTATCAGAGTTAGAGCATTCACTTGGTGCAGCATTGGATACTAATCGTGTCTTTTAAAAAGCTTTGTCAAATGCAGTATAACTTTGTGTAAGTGAGTAATTTATTTCAATGGGACTTCAGAGTTGTGTGGTGTGTGTGTGTGTGTGTGTGTGTGTGTGTGTGTGTGTGTGTGTGTGTGTGTGTGTGTGTGTGTCTAAAAGGCCAAGGACACTGTCTGGGCTAAGTGGAGATGACCGATCTTCATAATTGTGCCATTACCACCCTGTGGAACATGATCATTAGTGCCTGCGGTCTCTGCTATAATCAACAGATTGGGAATGACTAAGGGGAAGACCTAGGGAGGAGTGTCTGTCCGTCTCCGAACTCGACCCGAGCTATATCTCACCTTCATGCAAAAACACACAGGAAATAACCTTAAGTGATCTTGTTTTCATTTTACTTTTATTTTTGTCTTGTCTATGTTCAGATGGCAACTGTGGCCCAATTCAATCCTTAGAGATCTGCCTTGTAAGACTGAATATGTTAATGTCCCCCTCCAAGTCCAAGTAGTTTTAAAGGGCACAACGGAAGTATACTTTTTAGATGTCTGTATCCCAAAATCCATTGCACACCATGCACGCACCATTCTTTATTTGAGCATTTCTTTTAACTCATGAAGTCATGAAATGTCAACCAGTAGTTTGGTGTATGCATTGATTGTATGCAGGTGCTAATCTTTCACTGGTCAATACAATATATCACTACTGAAAAAGCAGCTGATATAGTTACTTAATGGAAATCAGACACATGCTTTCTTCCGCTTTCGTTACCAGTTGGAATAGGCTGCGTATTCCAAAATCACTGGTTACTTGTTACTTGTACATATTGATGAGTAACCTGGTAGACTTGTCAATTGTCAACAGCCTCTACTTCAAACTGAGGAATCAGGAGACTTGCCTCACTCACTGGCATAGACACTGTGTTGGCAATTCAAGTGTAACCTATTTTAAGACTCAGTTCTCAGCTTTAGAAGATGATGCAAATCCCAAAACTGCACCATTAGTGTAGGTTTTGGTGAGGATAGACTGTCTCACTCTTCCCTTCACTCCTCCAAAATGTGTTGAAGATGACACCTTTTTTTTAGGACACGTCATTCAAAAGAGGTGGCATCTGAATTGGCACAAAGACAGTGGGGGATGTGGCAAGTAAGCTTAGACTAAACATCTATCAATGCATGTCTGTGACAGTACATAGCAATTTAAGCCTATAAAATAAATGCCCGGTCATTTGTTTCATTCACACTCAAAATGGAGCTGTAGCTACTGGTTAGTGTTTTGTTTGCTTTGAGCTTGTCCGTGCATCCTAAAGCACTGCAAGGCGGGAACACATTGGTTAAGTCCAAATACTGCATCATTCTAAAAATGAGGTTAGTCTGTAACTATGTAATGTGTTAAGATGTCTAAGCCCTCAGCTTTGTTGAAAAAAAACATACTCATAAAATTAAAATGTGTCATTTAAAGCTAAATTAAAATGTGTCTCTAAAAAAATTAGTTTTTTTCGTGTCACACTCTGGCTAATATGGAAATAGTTGAGGAGGAAATTGTCCTAAACACTCAGGGGCAAAACGCTAATCCATGCTAATTCAATACAACAAGCCTTTAGGTAATCTACATTCACTCCCACCGGGCTATTTGGAACAAACACATTTTTCAGGCTTGCATTGGAGCGTTCCGGTTTGATACCAATGCAAATGTTCACACTTTTAGCCCATAGACCATGCAGAGCAGCGAGCCAGCAAGCCCTTTGGCTCAAGGATTACCACCCCCAATCCCCTTCAGCTCAGACATGGTCAGGGAAATTGAATGGAAAATAAGCAGGGATGAATAACCATATGAGGAATGAGGGGAGGGCAACGGAGAGATGCCAAGGACAGCGTTGGCTGTGTTGGAACACATGCAAGTCAGTGTGGTGCAGATGGCAGGGATGGATGTCACCCAGAAGAGGGTTTGAGAAGTGGGACAGGGAGGAGAGGGGAGGGACTCAGAGCAACAGCAGTACACACACACACACACACACACACACACACACACACACACACACACACACACACACACACATGTTCAGTGAAATCAATGCAATTCATTACAGGTCCTTTCACTGACCTTTTACCAGAGTTCTTCCCCACTGTGACTCTGGCAGACCTCTGCTAGTGTCACACAGTAGGCCGAGTCAATCAACAAACTGATCATAGAACAAGCTGTCCTGCGCTCTCAGACTTTCAGCACCATGGACAGAGCTCGAATCACTGCATGTACTTTCCAGCACTGTTCTCCCTTGTATAGGTCTTTGTCTGAGCAGTAGTTTATTTTGTTTGTATCCCCCCTAACTGTCTGTCTGCTGTTAGCAGTAAAGTTGCTTGTTTTATAACTTGTATTAGGCATAATTATCATACAGTTAATTACAATGGGACCTCTTTTTGGTAGCTTTGGCCATCAGTTATAATAACAACAATTGCCTAATCCGGTCTGTGAACTGTGATTGGTGTATTAAACAAGCAGTTTACTTTTCTCTTCTCCTCTGAATAAGCTTGGCTAACCTGGGTGTTTGTTTGAAACCCACATACGTGTCTGGCTGTTTGTGTTTCTTGCCCAGCCTGACTGCTTTTAAGTGATGCTGGTGCCTCTTAGATCTCAGCAATTGACTTGGTTGAGCACAATGATACAATGGAACATGTGTACGCAAAATTCCGGCTGCTGTAATTGAATTGAACCGTGCTCTCTTTTGCAATAACTCCCACCTCTGCACTCACACAGTCGCATGAATTCCCACCTGGAAGCTGCACAGAAGAAAAAATAAACAATCTAATCCGCTGGTTAGGGGATTGAATGTTTGTCCTTTAGGCAATAAAATCTGACAAATATCATACAAATATATATATATATATATATATAAATATATATATCATACAAATATATCTTCAACCATATCTAGACCATACTACCTAGAATTTCATATAACAGTTCAGACGGACACAGCTCAGATGAGGTTGTTGGTACATGTAGGCATGTACAGCTGCCTCTTAGCTTGTCCTTTTCTTTATCAACCTTACTTACTGCCTGTCTGTCTTCTATGCATCTCTCTTCGCTACGCTATAAGCCCAACCGGACCCCTTTCTTATTTTAAATATACAGGTGTAAGGAGAAACAGAAGCTGTTGCTCAATCGTTGCCCGTCATTATATCCTTGTTTCAACATGGCGGAGGCAGAGTGCCCACAGAGAAGGCTGATTGATTTGTAGAAGTGCAAACACAGCCAATTACTCTTTAATGCCACTGAGTGAGAGCCAATTCAGCCAGCAGCTCTCCAAGCCGATGCTACGCTAGAAGACAGACGCACACCACCACTCCCTTCATTGCAGGCAGAGTAAGGACAAATGACAATTATCCAAAACTGCTCCCAATCAATAAGTCACATTCTTTTTTGAAGTACGCCTCTCGGTGCACATCACATTAGCACTCATCAGAGCCCGCTTTGAGAGCCTTAATAGCAGTGACTCGACAGTGAAGTGGTACAGGATGAGTAAAATCTCCTTGACACATTTGAAGGTGTGTATTTCCATGGTTCCACTCTCGCTCCTGGTGTTGGTAGGTGTGAACAGATATAGTGGGTAAAGTAAGCAGAAGCTGTTAGTTTTAGCGGATTAGCCGTAGCGTAAGGGCAGGTGGAGGCACATGGTTCTTTCCTAAGCTTATCTGAAAACTCAGGGTAGCTTCTCACCAAGCGTGCACACACACACACACACACACACACACACACAACCATTTGTACTTACACACTTACAATCCTACTGGAAGCTCTGTGGGCAGACGCTGCCCTTGATTAGCTCGCTTCCAAGCTCTTTGAATATGATTCCTGCCATTTCTCACTGCAGGGGTCTGTTTATGTCTGTTTGTAGCTGCGGCCCTCCCACCACTATAAATCTCCCAGCCTGTCTATCTGTCAGTCACTGTATCGGTGGGTAACACACAGAAGCCAAATGCCCAGCTCATCTCGGCTCATCTGCTAACATATGATAACAGCTACTGCTATCGGCCTCAGCAACATGCAGACACAAGATAGGTTAAATCCTTCACAAATTACTTCCTAAATCGCGGATGTATGAGGTATGGATACAACATTATCAGCAGTGACCATCTCAGTTAACCAGGCTAATGACGTGAGGACACAATGTATGGGAAGCATGTACTGAATCAGCAACCAAAGCCTACAAGAAAATAACTTCGGGAAAAAAGTGACAGGAAAACCAAAAAAATTACATGTAAAGGGTCAGTTCTCCCAAATAACAAAACAAATTAAAAAAAATGCTGGTGAAATCTAGCTAGTTTAATTGTTTCATTTGAGGTTTCTGCAGCCATCCCAGTACAACGTTGGTAAATGCAATTTAGACTGCAGGGCAAACATCATTGAAAATGAAATGTTAGAACTCCCTATTAATAGTTTTCAGGAAATGATCTCCAAGCAATGAGGTCTGTTACATTATATAGAGACGCTGTGAGTCTGCAAATATGTGTATATGTTGAACCTTTCTTTTTCTTTCTTGAATCTTTTAATGCCTCCACATATCCACATCAAAAGTCTATTCAGCTACACTCTAATGGGGTAGACATAAATGTCCCTAAAAAGGAAGTTTATTTAGGTGAAAGTTTTGGAAATAAATAAATTGTTTCGGCGCCAACAAATTTATTCCTAAACCGGCTCTTTAGATATAATGTAAACCACTGCATTGACACATCTCAGACTGAGGTGGCTTCATCAACTGTTAGCAGTAATAGTAAGCTCGGAAGTGATTTCAATCCAGCTCATTTGATTTCAAATCAAGCTTATTTTCAATGAATGCAGCTGGATGTAATCAACGCATTTTGGCTACAGTTTTTAAGATGACCCATACACGCAATTAATCTTATTAAAGCAAATCCATTGCCGTGAGAAAAACATCACTTTTCTTTTTCAAAATGCTGCAGCTGCACAAGACATGTGCACTGAACACTCCCATCATGTTTTACTGTTTGATAATTTTCTCTTGTCTTTGTCTTTACTCAAATATTAGCTTTTTTCTTCTCAACGTGAAGTATGAAAACGGGCCACACGGACAATTTAATTAATTGCCTCTTGCCTCCACCGAGAATCTGTCAAGAAATATGGCGACACATCAATCCAGATATAAGAAGTCACTTCAAGCGCCTCCAGTTGCAGCAACTGTGGTGCTATTAGCACAGAAGTCACGGCATGTTATCGGTTAGTGTTGAAAGCTGGAGAGAGAGAGAGAGAGGGAGCAAAGAAGAGAGGAAAAGTTTGAAAACTGCTGTGGTGTCAGCAGAGATTGACTTGAGATCAGGGTCATCCATAAAGTGCCTCCACACACACACACACACACACACACACATCAGAGAGTCAGTCACTCTGAACCCAGGGAGTTTGTCGCCTCTGAGCTAAATGAAAGCGAGCTGAACAAACAGAAATAGCCCTGTTAGATTTCATGTGTCGGCCTCACACTGGGCTCTAATCTTATTAACCATAACAGGGAGAGAGAAAAAAATACAGTTGTCTGTGGGCCAAGTAAGAACTGCAGAAGAGGAATTCAGCCCTATATTCAATGACTGGTACAGCAATGTGAAGTAGTAGAAAGGTTTCAGCACGTCTCATCAAATGCTAATGTTAACTTATACGAGTAAATGTAACATAGGATAATCCACCTTTATATGCAAAAACAAGGGCCAGTCGGTGTACGAGTTTCACATACGAGCTGCTGAAGACACAATAGGAGCCAATGCTGCTATCAATGCTGCACTCTCCCAAGGAGGCGATGCAGTGATAGAGGCTTTAATTTGAAACATGGAGGAGAAAGAAAAGGCACAGAGGAGGCACTTGAGAGAGGCTGTTTAAGAAAAAGAAAGAACAAAGTAAGCTTCCTGCAGAGTGGGAGATCGTTTGGGTATATTGAAGAAATGAGGTCCATTCTAAAGCTGAGACCACACGCAATGAAAGGGAAAGCGTGCACTGTGTAGGTGCACTTTGGTTCAACATTACATTCATGCTGGGATTTCAACCCGCCGTGGGGAATAAACTATACAGAGCAGCCACGATGGTAACAACTAACCATTTGAGAGGAGGGTCCCTGCGGCACTCGGCAAGGAAACAGGGAATTATGTTGTTTGTCCTCAGCTGATGCAACTATTCTCAACATCAGCCGGTGTGACACTTTCTGCATATGGAGATTCATTGTTGGTGGGCTCAAACAAATGAGTTTCAATGGGACAACAACACACTTCTTTAGGGTACTATTAACAAGCTTTCAGCAAAACAACAGCAACATACAGTAGGTCTGCCAGAATGCGAAAGATACAACTGACAACATAAACAAGAGTTGATGAGGATAACACGCCTATGATAAGAGAACACAACAAACAGGATCAATGTTTCTTTTATAAATAGTATTCAGTGCTTTAAGATCGGTCTGACAGCGTTCAGATAATTCCTATCACACATCTCTTAACATCTTTGATCCCAAGCTAGTTCTGTTTCACTATGTACTTATAAATGGGCTCAGCTACAGTATCTATATAATGTAAGTATGCATGCATATACATGTACAATAATCATTTGGTTCCAGAATTGGGCCTTTAGGCCATGTCATTGCCTGCCCATTATGTTTTTTATGTCCATGCTGTTGCTATGGGGCAGAGCCAGCATTAAGCTCAGTTGGAGCCTTTGAGTTGCTGAGTGTCGACAAGGCCAATTAATAGAATCCACTGCTTCCTGATAAGAAATCAGATATCAAATATTTCCTATTCTAGAAGGAGAAGGAGCAGCTATCCTAACATCCAGAATGCAAAACAATGCCTCAAACTGGACTGATTGCCTATCTAGAAAGACGTCAGACAATATTATACGGATAATATCGATACAGTGATACATTACAATTGAGTCCATACCTCACCCAGGCCTTGGTGGGAGGCAAGCAAGGCAGAAACCTTCATGAGCTGTGTCTATGTTTCTAAATGTGTGCATATTCTGCATATACAGTATCTCACAAAAGTGAGTACACCCCTCACATTTCTTCACATTTTTCTTTATATCTTTCCATGGAACAACACTGAATAAATGACACTTTGATACAATGTAAAGTAGTCAGTGTACAGCTTGTATAACAGTGTAAATGTACTGTCCCCTTAAAATAACTCGACACACAGCCATTAATGTCTAAACTGCTGGCAACAAAAGTGAGTACACCCCTTAGAAAAAATTTACAAATTGGGCCCAAAGTGTAAATATTTTGTGTGGCCACTGGCCACCATTATTTTCCAGCACTGCCTTAACCCTCTTGGGCATGTAGTTCACTAGAGCTTCACAGGTTGCAACTGGAACCCTCTTCCACCCATTTATGACAGCATCACAGAGCTGGTGGATATTAAAGACCTTGCGCTCCTCCACCTTCTGTTTGAGGATGCCCCAAAGATGCTCAATAGGGTTTAGGTCTGAAGACATGCTTGGCCAGGCCATAACCTTTACCCTCAGCTTTTTTAGCAAGCCACTGGTCGTCTTGGAGGTGTGTTTGGGGTCGTTATCATGTTGCAATACCACCCTGCGGCCCAGTTTACGAAGGTTGAGTGCACGTGGTCAGCGTCATACACAGAGGTTGGCTTTGGAAAATAGACGTATGAGTGCTGCCAGCATTGCTGAAGGGCTTGAAGGGGTGGGGGGTCAACATGTCAGTGCTCAGACCATACGCCACACTCTGCATCATACTGGTCTGCATGGCTGTCATCCCAGAAGGAAGCCTATTCTAAAGATGATGCACAAGAAACCCCACAAAAAGTTTGCTGAAGACAAACAGACTACGGACATGGATTACTGCAACCATGTCCTGTGGTCTGATGAGACCAAAATACATTTATTTGGTTCAGATGATGTTAAGAGTGTGGAGCGGCAACCAGGTGAGGAGTACAAAGACAAGTGTGTCTTGCCTAGAGTCAAGCATGGTGGTTGGAGTGTCATGGTCTGGGGCTGCATGAGTGCTGCCAGCACTGGGGATCTACAGTTCATTGAATTCTAACATGTACTGTGACATACTGAAGCAGAGCATGATCCCCTCCCTTCATAAACTGGGCCGCAGGGCAGTACTGCAACATGATAACGACCCCAAACACCCCTCCGAACGACCACTGGCTTGCTAAAGAAGCTGAGGGTAAAGGTTATGGACTGGCCAAGCATATCTCCAGTCTTAAACCCTATTGAGCATCTTTGGGGCATCCTCAAACGGGAGATGGAGGAGCGCAAGGACTCTAATATCCACCAGCTCCTTGATGTCGTCATGAATGGGTAGAAGAGGGTTCCAGTTGCAACCTGTGAAGCTCTAGTGAACTACATGCCCAAGAGGGTTAAGGCAGTGCTAGAAAATAATGATGGCAAAACAAAATATTGACACTTTGGGCCCAATTTGGACATTTTTTCTTAGGGGTGTACTCACTTTTGTTGCCAACAGTTTAGACATTAATGGCTGTGTGTCGAGTTATTTTGAGGGGACAGTAAATTTACACTGTTATACAAGCTGTACACTGACTACTTGACATTGTATCAAAGTGTCATTTATTCAGTGTTGTCGCATGGAAAGATATAATGAAATATTTGAAGAAATGTTAGGGGTGTACTCACTTTTGTGAGATACTGTACAGGCACATTTAGGATCTCTCTGGGATCAAGCAGATGGCTTTAAATATTAATATGTCCACCACATTCTCTTGGTGGGTGTTGACATCTGGCCTGCGTCATAGATGCAGCGGCAGACAGACCCCGGCCATGAGGATTTTTTTAAACAGAAATCACACCTCTTCATCAGTCAAATGTGATGCAGAATCACTGTACACATAGGCTTCTGCTGATATCAACCCAACGTCTCAGTAAAGTGTGTCTACTCAGTTGTCGATAAATACATGTACAAATATTCAGTTCATGATCAAGTACATTTGGAGTAAAAGCTATCCAGAATCCAAAGGGGAACTGCTTGTAGCTATTTCAGCATGACTTTCTATTGTGCAGATCAGCTCCTTGTGTTGTCCCAACAGCAACAAACTCAAGACCTCTTGATCACATATACACAATATAACTGCCACTAAATGGAACCTATGGTTCAAAGTATATATTCATTAATCCAAGCCTAACATAGTTATTTATAAAGTTAATAAATACACTTCAAGTGATGAACAAAACTCTTACTCTCGGGAAAAAAGAGGCGGTGTGCCTCATTCAACACATCTCCAAATTTTTGACGCATCACAGGCCATATCCCAGCCAAATATCCCATTGAGAATAATTAGGTATTCAGTTCATAAAACGGGACTAATTATGGCTTCACAAGGTGACTGAATGCAATACAGAAGGCTCAGGCCGGGCTCTTCAAAACCCTCCAGTTTCTATTCAAATAACCCTCCGATGGCAAGTAAATAATCTCATATTCAATCATTCTGCTGCACATTAAAGACTTTATGAGGATAAAATGATCTAATTGAATAACAGCTTGGAGCCACAGCCAGACACGGCCGCCTGTTTATAAAATACAGCGAGAGGAAATTAATTTGGGTCTGTAAAACAACTATTAGGATATCAGCGACAACCCCGACAGACTTCTGGGCTTTGTTTATGACTCAAATAAAACAACAAAAACGAAAGGGATTAGCCCAGTCTGCTGTGTAAAACAGGTCACCCCTTAGCCAATTTAAATTGGAGGTATAAGAGTTAAGTGAATATCACCATATTGTACAGAAGGATTCCAGCTTATCCATTTACAATACTTTCAGCTGCCTTTAGGGAGCAACCCCCCTAAACATGGATAACGCTGCCATTGCCAATAATGGAGCGTCACGATTTACATAGTTGATCTAACAATCAGCGTTTCCCAGCCCTGGCTCATATGGCGTAGGGCCTGTTGTGGATTGGAGAGGAGCTCTGGGTAAACCTCTTTTACCATGCAGATCAAATAGAAGCAGACGGACTTGGAGGGCTTGTGGCTAAACCGGCTCTCTGCGTGTTTAGTGAATTCAGTGTGCTGTGGTCTCCTACCCAAAGACAACTGCAACCGAAACATCCAGCAAATCCTTCAAATCCGACGATTGCTGCTCCCAAGCCTCTTAATCAAATAAGGCCATTAGCTCCAACACAAGTACACTGGGCCCCCCAACACACACACACACACACACACACACACACACACACACACACACACACACACACAGTGGGATAAGTACAACAATCAGCATTCCGTGAGCACCATAACACTACTGGCAATGACATTTTTATGTTTGTTGTTTTCATATATATTTGTATATACTGTATATTCCAGGTAAAGGGAAGCACGCCCTACAATAATGAACACCAGTTCAAGATTAAAACCACTAAAGATGGCACATGGGCCAAACATGTACTCTATGGACCTCAAGTTCCAAAGAGTATAACAGAAGCTTTTCTATTAAAAGTGAAGTTTAAATCTTACCAGAACTTTGATTTAAGTAACAAAAATAAAAAAATCTTGAGTACAAGTTTCATTATAACCCTAAAGGCATGGGATTTAATCAGATTTATTTGGCATACACTCTTTTCCCAAAGTAACCTAAAATACAGCTAGAGCTCAATGCTGATCACACCAAAATAAAGGTCTAACTGCATTGTCATTCGATAACCATGTTTGGTCATAGCCGACCACACTGCTTATACATGGCACTCATTGGTCCACTGTTAGCCATGTACAGTATCATGTCACAGACTCATGATATTAGCTCATTGCAAATGTCACTCTGTGGCCCACAGTGAGCTCCTAAAATGGGGATGATGAATTCAACACTGACACACTGCCACACATGCATGCTGCTTTCAACATCCCAAGACAGTAGACACTATGAGCCGGTGACATGACCCCAGCTCGGCCTCAGCACGCTACAGAATAGCAGTCCTACCTTCGCAGTACGTAGAATCCCCATGGATGGAGGCATAGCCGCTGTTGCATTCACACTCTGATTTAGTATTCCGGTTTTTACACTCAGAGTTTTCTCCACAAATGAGTCCCTCTGCGCAGAAGTCATAACCTGGAAGACAGGGACAAAGGAAGCCTCGATTTACTTTGGTCTTAAAAGTTGCTCACTCAAGGCAGTGAAAAGTTGAGTACGGGCACACACACAAAACACAACCGCACACAGAGATAAAATCAGACAAATGCACAAACATAGCAACCTTGTTCCCTGTCGCCCCCACAATACTGTGGAAGACAAAGGGCCTGCAGTATAAAGTTTAGCACTGCAATAAATATGGTGCAATAACAAAAGTTTTGACTTTCATAAACAGAAAAACCTGTTGCATCCAGCCAAAGAGTCAGTAGTATGCAGCTCTGTAGCACAGATGACAGTGTGTGGTTCAGGTGAAGGGACAGCCCACAAGATGCTGACTCTGTCGGTTATAAAATGGGTCGGCAAGACATGACAGCTGCACCTCCAACACAGAAGTTTCAAAATAAGAGTACGTAGAAAAATCATTCATAACACTTCTGAAATAAAACACTCCATAGGCTGCTTCTGCCTCTATGAGGAGATAATAGTGTGGCAGGGAATGAGAGCATATGGAGGGTTGATTTGCAAAGACAGATGCACCTCGTTCTTACAATGGATAACGAATGAGCAGTTTGACTGATATTCCACAATATTGCACGATCAAAAAATAAATAAATACAAATCTAATCAACCCAACACATATAAACAGGAAAACACATATGAAAAATGAATAATCATGATTTAGGGAGGTAATAAACATTTTTTCAAACAACTCATGTTACTCTGTTGGGGAGAAAATATGAATGAGTGTGATTAAAACGCCAATTGTAAACCCTTATAGTGGTGGTGGTTGGTGGTGGTGAATGGCAGATTTCCCCCAGTCAATGCATGTGTACCAAATGACCAATCATTTGTCAATGTTAAACCAAATCGGACCGAAATCCTGCATATGTTTAGAAAGGTGAGTAGATGGATAGACAGACGCAGTGAGAATCAGTCTGACGAATAAGGAAGCAGAGGACAGACAGAGAGATGATTGTCTTCTTGCTCGGTAACTATGAACTGATGTAGCCCATCATATCCTGTAATGAAAGCCAGGCTGGCTGCACATAAAAGCCCTGAGAGGCAGGGAGCCTGGGGAGCCATTACTGAGGAAAGAGCTGCGACTGCATTATTCTACCCCACCCCCCTCCCCCTCCCCATCCACCCTCTTCGGTAGCACCCCACATAAGGGGGTGTACGCATGTACAATGGCACACACGTGATTGTGTGCATGCATTTGCTTAGATTTTTAGTACAGTAGATCTGCTCCAAAGACATCACTAAAGGGAGGGAAAAAGATATTGCAGCTGTGATTGAGACACTCATAAGCGCGCACACACACACGCGCGCACACACACACACACACACGCACACACACACAGTCTCCTTGTTGTAGAATTCTTTATTTTTTTTCTATTTCAGTGAAACAGAGGGGTATGAACAGTCTGGGAATATTGTGTAATTACCAATTGAGCAGAGCCAGTGTGCCTTTGAGGACTCGACAGTGAGACACAAACACACAGTGTGTGTGTGGTCACAAAGCACTGATTCACACACAGTGGAGAAGAGGTCAGGGTATGGTCTGCAAATAATGACCGGCTCAGAGTTTTAGCGACCGTGTGTGTGTGTGTGAGAGAGAGAGATAGGGCTGTAGGGAAGAGTGTCTTTAATCTTTGTTAGCTCTTACTGTATAAACCCTCCTCTCGCCAACACCTCTCTCCTCGTTTGCTGTCCTTTCTTCTATAGTATAGACCTTCCCTTCCTCCCACTTCCCTACTATCGGTCCCATTTTTCTTTTTCTCAACACAATGCATTCAAGTCTTATCTTTCCTTCATTTGAATCTTCCTCTCCCATCTTCCCTCTATCTTTGCTCTCCTGCCCTCTCACTTCATCTTTCGCTTTTCAGTTATTCCTCTCTCAATATATAAGGTATTATCCTCTCCTTTAACTTATTTCTCATCTTCCTTTTCTCTTATGATCAAAGACTTGTAGGTCACCTATTATTCAAAATGCAAATTGTTATGTTTTTCCAAACATTAATATGCGTCACAGAGTTGACTAGAGACTCCCAAGTATAAAAGATAAATAAATAACTATAAAAAAGAAAATCCAGATGTCTCTCCCCTTATGATGGCATAGGGGGGAAGCCAAGCCCCCTCATTAACAACCTAACTAAGCACTACACTTCTAGTACTTTTTGGAAGGCGGGACTTAAAGAGACAGTATCTAAAACGGAGCGTTTCAGACAGACACTGAGAGGAAGAGATTCAGTAATGGCACATGGGAGAAATATAATTGGACAGTATACCACCATGAAAACCGTTTCTAGTGGCAACCGCAAATTACAATTTTGAACCTGGAAATGGGCAGAATATGTGACCTTTAATGTTTCCTTCCCTCTCCTCTCCTAACCTTGTCTTCTCATTACATTATTAACCTTTCCTCTCCCTCTGCGCTGTCTTTTCATCTACATCTTTCTATAAACACGCTGAGACGGAGGCATGCTGCTTATCTAAACTAAACGAGAGGAGCAATTTCCCCTCGCTCAGAATCACGTCACAGGTTATTTTCTTTCATTATGACCTCCTACGGGTTGTTTATTCTATGTATTTACTGAATTACCGGTGGCCATTTACACTGTAGTACCTTGCTGCCAAAGCGGCGGGGGAACAAGCAAATTGGCATAGCAGGCGCTCTATAACAGACAGAACAATCTGTGCTCTGATAGGTATCCCGGGCCAAAAAAAAGCATTCATACTTGATGGAAACGTGAGAGGGAACAGAATGATTTCTAAGGCGCAGGCTGAATAAGTATCCTGCTGTAGCCTCATGGTGGCAGGGGGATTGGTGCGTGTACACGTCCACAGAGAGAGTGATTAAGAAGAGACACACACCTCGACAAACATTGCAGCATCTGCCATCTGGTAGGATCTGCTCAGCGATGGTGCAGTTGAGCTCCGGACACGTTTCTGTGACTTTCACCATCAGGCCATTCTGGAAAGACAGGACAGGAGGGAAAGCATTAAGATTTAAAAAGTTGGGGTTAAACGTGTGAAGGTGTATGCATTCATGTCGAAGAGATGCATACAATCCTAAAATAGAAAACAAACAGTTGGCACATTAGTAGTCTTTGGGTGACCATGCAGTTTCCTTAAAAACATGACACTACAGAGCCCATCCAGCCTTTTTACTGTATTCAATTGTGCTTTGTCCACCTTAGCATGCTAGTGTTGCAGCACTGCTCTCCTGTACAGAGGCTGGGCTCTACAGTGCGGTACTCTGCTGTATGTGTGATTGAAAATTAATGTGTGTGAATGTGAAAAATGATTTGGGTGCACCAATTTGCTAAGCTCCGACGCAAATTATCATTAGCAAAGATCACTGTGTCAAACATGTAGCGGTGACAAGCGGCAGCAGGTCAGTTTAATTAGAACTAATACTATGAGTAACTTGATGACAGGCCAACATTTCATTTGTCTGTTTGTGTGTGTTCTTCATAAGCTAGTGTCTGTACTCAGCTGAAGATCGTTCTTACGGACTTTCACCCTGCAACACCATTGTACAACCATGTATGTAGTCCCAACTACTCCAACAGAGTGGTAAGTCTTCTCTATAGAGGGTTGTAATCACGTTATATTAGTTATTTAAGCTTACAAATACAATATGTTTTAATAATGGCATAAATAAGAGGTGTCAGATGAAGTGCAGCTGTTATTTTTAATATGCCAGACACATATTTAATTAAAATCAGATGTAAGTATCAGATTAAGCTACTTATTGGCAGATACCCAGCCTTTTAAGATGTGGATTGGGATCATGACACAAAAAAATTGATGTAGCCTACGAGGAAATAAGAGGAAGAGGAAATAATCATTGACTCAAAATGTATCTCAAGAAAACAAAGTTGTGTTGATTTTTATTTATTTTTTAAATATCATAACCTCCTTGTTTTACAACCCAGTAAAGCATTCTTAGTGTAACCTTGTTTATTCTTTTAACAGTAAATATATCGTTTTACAGTTATCTGCTCCCGCATATATGGCCTGTTTATGGAGCTACATTTTGCCAGTCGGAAACGTATCATTTGAAAATATCGCAAAAAGTAAGAGTGACACAGCTCTTGGAAAAAAATGCATTATGCTTGCCGGCAGTTTGAAAGGATTGTTTACAGATGTTAAAAATTGCTGCGCTTTTAAAATACTCCTGCTGGATGAATGAGGGCTGCCATGACAACAGAGAAGGTGGAATGTAAAGGCTATACATTCGGCTCATATTCACAAGGACGGCATGAATACAGATAAGCAGGTAAGGTTCAGATATGCGCCTCCCAAAGAATAGAAACAAGCAGGTATATACTGTAGATCCCTGTATCATCTTCCCCTGGGCCTTCCCATACAAATAGCAGACACACACCAGCAGCAGCCGGGCTGGTATGTTAGCGCTCCAGTGTTCCAATGCGATGCCTCTCAAGGTCTGTAGTATTGACTCAGGTCCCTTAGATTCTCCTTCACAACTTCCTTCAATTCCGTGCTTTGCTAGGAACATTATTATATTAACATTATTTTCCCGTGAACTAGTGAGAACTATTATTTTCATCATAAATGAATAGTACACTTAATGAATGTGTGCTGCACTTATCAGATTCACTTTTTACATCAACCCCACATAAACACATGGAAAGAAACGTATGTCACATATGTAACTACGGTTCTTACTCCAGATGACCGCCAGAGGTGGTGCTTTAGCCCTGGAGAACTCTGGCGGTCAGTAGGAATGAAATAGAACAGCTATTTCTTCTAGAAGGGAAGTTTATCAAGTTCACGTAATTACGCAGCAATTGCTAAAAAACATACAGCTTTGATCTCTGGGCCGGCAAGGACCCAAACACAGACAGGAGGGACCCCCAGAGAGCCTACAAAACCAAACATTTTCAGCCCCCTACACTAAAAAAAGAAATTAGGCTACAAATTGGTCATTTAGCGTTAACATCCAGGAGTGAGGAATGGCAGTAATTGCTTGAAGTTTACAAGCAATATAATGATGTTTTTCGAGGTGCCTAAAGGGCTAATAATGAGTCCAGGAATCCCCTGTGTGGCTCTTTGTAGTCGATTACGTGCACAAAACGCTAATTTTCTCCTTTAAATTGTGTCTTTTTAAGATAAATGGCTTCTCAGTGAAGAAAGCTCACCTCTGTTCTTTGCCGGACTGGAATAATGACTTTAATTATAATCCACGCTCTGATGAAGCTCTAATTCAAATCAGGCCTTTGTGTTTGTGTATACGTTATTCTAATTACCTGGCAATCTCGCCATTAGAAAGAAGAGAAAGGCAGTGCATGTGCGTGTGTGTGTGTGTGTGCGTGTCTGTGTGTGTGTGTGTGTGTAGAGGGTTGTAGGTGGTACTAATGAGGCCTGCTAGCTAATTGAATAACAATAGCTGTGAGAAGTCCACCACACACAATCATTACACATGATGCTGAATGAGAGGTGCTGCAATGTGATCCGATGGTAGAGTGGTAGCTGCACAACCTAAAAATAAGTCTTACCTTGCATTCCCTGCAGCTCCTGGATAGAAAGCGCTGGCCTTCAGAAAAGGTCTTGCCCATGTAGGTACATTTAACTGTGGACAGACAAAATAGAACATAACTCTTTCAATAACCTTCTATTGAGTACAGTAACTATGGAATACATAGAACATATCTAGACAAAAAAAATGCTTTTGAGATCGCCTGTTAAAAAAACTAAAAACTAAAAATAAGAAAAGTTTCCAGCCTGACTTTGCGCATACTTAATTCTGTTAGAAACAAAGTTGTTTTCTTGGCGGGTGTGCATACGCGGAGAGGAAGTGTGTAACAGCGCATTAAGAATACAACAGCAGTATAGACCCTTCTGCATATTCCTCTGGCGATGGCAGAAATAGAAAATGAAGCATATGATATGAAGCCCTGCTTTCCCCTGCGTCTCCAGGGTGTGCGGGACTGTGGATGGCGCCGCTGCAGCTCTGGAGCGCTGCTGTGTGCCAGACCTCTGATGTTCACAGGGGAGGAAGAGGAGGATGAGGATCGGGAGCCAGTGAAGGGCTTGGAGGGAGGCAGAGGAGGGCTGCAATTATTCAAAGACAAACTATACCTCTGGGATTTAGTGCTGCTGCTTTTCTTTTCTTTTTTTTTTGCTGTATAGAAAGACACAGTTTGTCCGTGGGTCTGTGAGCAGTTACCAAACCCCTGTGTGCTTTATACTAGAACTAGTGCTTCCACTTCAGCTTCTATGGATATCAGGCTGCTTGTGATCTTCGCTCTCGCAGATCATTTACTCTGGTTTCACTGTGCCAGCAGATCATGAGCAAAACAAACACCAGTTGTGTTGTTTGTATCTACAGCGGCTATAGCACCTAGACAGCATGAAACACTTTTACTCAGAAACAGCTGTCTACTCATTGAGCGCCGTCCAAATGAAAGCATTGATCATCTGCTGAAATGCATACAAATACATATTTTTAGATTCTACGAGTGAGCATATGTTTTGGTCATGCAAATAATGGCCGTCTTAAGAAGTGGGAATTGCAGAAATGTTCTATTTTGCTGTGTCTGAAAGCAGCGAGGGACTGGAAATAGTTAAGCTGACAATTGAGCATTCTCTCAAACCAATTTACTATTACACCTGTGACAGAATATGAGTATATGATGAAAGACTCCATTTTAATTTGATTAAGGAATTAATTTAAAAGTCCTGGTTCAGTCACAGAAAGGACGATAAAAGGGGAAAAAAAGAGTACCTTGCGGAAAGAGACCTAACAGCCCACATCAAAGAGATGCTGAGAAAAAATCACATCGGACATCACAAGAGAACTCAGAGAATTAAGAGTGGAGTAAAAAGACTCCAGGAATTACATTAAACAAGAGTAAGAGGATCTTAAAAAATGAAAACTGAAAAAAAACGGATGGCTGAAAGGGTCGAGAGGATCGGAGAAAGAATGGACAACACAGAGGAATGTAAAAAAAAAAATTGACACGATATGAAAGAGAGTGCGATGAAAATGGAATATCTTGAAAATAAATCGCGGCAAAAAAAGTATAAGGATTCCGAAGGAAAAATCAAATGTAACAGCGGTCCATCGCTTTGCAGTTGCAAAGAAGTCAAGAAGTACGGTATAAACCCTGCAGTAATAGTACAGCATAGTCACCTGGGAAATGAGACAGCAAGTTTTGAAAAACTGCGTGGGTGAAGAGGGAACCTGTGCAACTCCACTTCGACCATGCAGGACTATGCAACTTAGTTGCAAATCTCACGAAAAGGATTCATAAATATCTAGAATGTCAAGTTGTAGGGTATTTCAAGATGTAGTTATCTATTTATTTGCTGCTCAGATTAAGCATTTACTGATACGGATGAGTGAAATGGAAAGTTTGACAGCCATGTGTAGTAACTGTCTCTAAACTATAATTAGAGGAAAGGTAATGACACTTAAATGTTTCGCTTTTGTCAAACATTTAATTGGCATTGCCCTGAATCAATGTCAGTCCATTCACTGTTGCTTTAACTTCATTTTCCCAGTGATGGATAGCCTTTAATAGCAGAGGGCAAATACTGAGCAATGTTGACCAATTAATATCATCATCATCTTTCTATACTGCTTGCCAGAAAAACAAAGGAGTAGGAATGTCAACAGTCAATTTGAACCCAAAACTCTTTGTGTGTGGTGTGAAAGTTATTTTTGTACATGAGCAGAAGGAATCTTCGAGAGGTTGGAGGGTGAGTAATTCCTCCTGCTTGATCTAAATGTGTGCTGCTGATACTTACGTCTGCATTTCTTGCAGCAAGTCCCGTCAATGTGAACTGGCAGAAAGTCCTCTGAGCAGTTCGATGGAGGACAGAAAATCCTGCGACACTCCACCACACCATTCTGAAAGAAACATATTTTATTTTTAGCAAAAACATACATACATCTGAAAGGATGTAATACTCCAACACTCGCTGTGAAGGTGTTTGCCTGTCACATGGCCCAAATAACACGCACTGAAATTGTTTGCTATTTTCATTTATCTCAATTAACATTTGCCCAAGCATTCATGGAATTGTTTATCTAGATCTGAAAAAATACAGCCTCTCTTCCCTTAATAGTAAACATTAATTCCCCATACAGTACGGTGTATGCTTTCTTCCAAAGCAGCTAACAGTACAGTCCACAAACCTGGATGGCTAAATGTTCATACAGGATTAGCAACATGCAAACCAGCCCACAACTCTTAAGAATCCAACCTTCAGTTATACAATGTAAAAACAAAAAACAAAAAATTATCCATATAAAAAAAATAATTAGATTGTCATAGAATCAGATAACAGCTTCATCATTTAGGGATGGAAGGCATCGACTGAAACCGAGCGGCCGGCTGATAGCAGGTAGTTATTTAGGCCCGGAAGGACTGCCTTCATTTTTTTGAAGTTGATATCTCACTCTGCAAGTGCCTCTTCATTTCATGAGTCATCTGGAATGGTTTCCCCCAGGACGCTGTGGTTATCAGTGGCATGTCCACAGGAGCGATATCAAACTAACTAAACTCCACCCGGTGCTTTATGTCCAATGAAGCAGCAAGTCTTAACTCCACCCGGGGCACAGAACGGCCTGATTCAACAAATGTCAAAGTCGGGTTGCTAAGTATGAAAGCAGGCAGAGATTCTCATTAGGGGGTATAGGTAAGACGCAGGGAGAAACAGATGCAGGCAGTTGAGAAGAGGGAGGTATAATTTGTAGGCAAGGTAAGGAAGTGTTGGGACAACACAGGGATAATCATTTTTCCATTAAAAAATGAAAAAAAAATCTACCTTTAGATCCTGTTGTGACTGCTGTTTTATCTGCCAGCGATGCTTAAAGTGTTTATATGTTAAAAATTCCTGTCATTTGCAAATATAATGTACCCACTTGACGCATGCTATTTTTTAAAATCTGTATTCAGTGAGATAATTCCCACCCGGTGTAAAAACAGGTTGTTACAAAACCCGTAGAAAAAAAGAACACATCCTGGTCTTGAATGTTTCACTGTAGCTTAAATTATGTATGCAGTGTGAACATCATGATGATCTTAAACAAGCTAAAATATGGGACCTTCACCATAATTTTGTAATCTTGTTTCCTGTCATTTCTCCACTGTCACTATACAGGTTTGAATGCCCAAACAACACTTAAGCCCCAAAATAATAGTGTAAGATACTGTCAGACTGTTTGGAATAAGAGTACTTTGTCACACTTAACAGCTGCTCAAGAAAAAGATTAGGGGGAATAGTGGATAAATAAACAAAGACTTATATGCTGCTTCGACTCAAGACGCAAATTTCTTCAGAATTCCTTCCAACTATTTGACTAAAAGAAAATTGGTTGAAATTATTGCAGTTTGTCTTAACAAATTCAGGCCTCAAAAAGAAACTGAAGTACTCAACGTAATGGAGATACATATTTATTTAACCTTTATTTATACAGGTAAATCCCATTGAGACCGAAGACTCTTTTACAAGGGAGACCTGTTCCCATTCCCACGTTTTCCATTCACACACACACTCAAACACCGATAGCAGGCCGACTATAGGGAGCAATTTAGTTCAGTGTCTTGCTCAGGGACACTTCGAGATGTGGTGGGGAGACGGGGGATTGAACCTTCGACCCTATAGTTGAGGGTCGACCGACCGCCCTACCTACTCCGCCACAGCCGCCCTAATTCAACAAATTAGGGCGTATTTGCCTCATTCATTTGACTGTGAGGACTATGTTGACACGTACCTGGCAGGCACAGTTCCTGCAGTTCTCGGGCTCCATCCACAGCTCCTTGTCCCGGTAGACCTGTCCGTTGGTGCTGCAGGTCCTCTCACAGTGACAGCCCTCCAGTTGGGTCAGCCTGGACTCAGCGTAGCTCAACTGAGGGTCGGGAAACAGAATCAACGTTGTCACAATACCAAATCAAAAGTCTGAGTGTGTGTGTGTGTGTGTGTGTGTGTGTGTGTGTGTGTGTGTGTGTGTGTGTGTGTGTGTGTGTGTGTGTGTGTGTGTGTGTGTGTGTGTGTGTGTGTGTGTGTGTGTGTGCAGGTTAACCCATAGCCCTCTGTTCGAGAGCTCCTCGACTGGGAGACACTCATCATTGGTAAGGGCACATAGCAATAATAAATGACTATCATTCCGCTCATGTACCAGACCCAGGGGCTATAATCTACTGAGAGATGACAGACAGGACTGACAGCTCAGGATCCTGCCTCACATCTCTCCTATATTCATACACACACTGATTAGCTCTGTTTCTTCCTCTTACAGCTTATTTCATGCTCAACGCTCTCCACGGTCGCCTCCTGTCAGAAGTGATATACTGTATCTTTGACTGACAAAAAGTGTCACCAGTCAGTGTCACACCGAGTGGCACAGAGGGCGGGTTACATCAACAAGGGTTTATTGTCAAACAGGTTTCAATAAACTGATATGGATCCTAATTAAAATTGTGCAAGTGTGACTAAAAATATTGTTTAATCATTCGAAACCAAGATCAGCTAAATTGACAATCAGCAACATTTATTGATCCCATTTATAGGACATAGTAGTGTCAGCAGTGGCGAGTCATCCAATCAAGGAAAGGAAAGGGGTTGATGTTGATATATAGAGAAGGAGAGAGGTTTTTTTTGTGAGCACATAATATACAGCTTTAACACAATCGGATTGGACAGTTGATATCCCTCAACATATCCACTTGCAGTATCACGCAAATCAATAATAAAACGGCCACTTATTATACTTACTTTTCTTGGTAAAAATTTGCATTTCAGCTTGAATTTATCTATAATATCACCACTGTTCCAAGGCTCCCTCTGTAAAATAGTCCACTATATCCATCAGAGCTCACGTTTGGCCTTGAGTAGGAGCTGGTATGGTTAGACACAAACAGTAATTCATATATATATGTATAGGATACAAGTTGTCCTCGCCCACAAATGAACAGCCACAGTCCTGTCTGGAAGGTGGGGGAATTCAAAAAGGTCATATTGATCTGAGAAGCGTAGGTCAACTGAGAAATTGTATGTCCACTTAAGACATTTAAGGCCACTCTGCCACTGCCCCCTCTGCTCCACTGAGACCTGCCCATGCCGTAGTGTCAGAAAAGACAAGACTGGCCATGAAACGCTTGAGGCTTCCTGGTAAAAAAGAAAAATGGGGATGTCACCGTGGCTTTTTTGCTTCAGTCAGAGGAGTCGGCTGCTGGAGAGCCTGTGTGAGCTGTAAAGATGTGTCCTGTCAAAGCCCTAAACAAAATGTTTGAAATGCAATTTCAAAGGCTTGGGGGGTTGTGGTGGGGGCTGCCTCGAGGCGCCGCAGAGGAATTCCTTCGCCATAACAACGTGAGCATCAAATGGCACTGTCATACTACACAGAGGAGTCAGAAGCTAATAGGTATGTATCTCCTATGGTTCACATGGGGCAGAGAGACACGAGTGAAACAATACAATAACAACTGAAGACAAAGTCCCAGTGAACGGACAATGTGTATTTATGACATTTCATCTGTTAGTTTTTTTTTTGTTTTTCACCTGCATGCCTGACGGATGATTCAAACATGTATGAGTGAATTTCCATGAAATTCTAGCGATTCAATCAATATCTGGCCTACAAGCAATTACTTTGAATTTGTATGTAAACCAGATCTGTGATGTCTCTCTCATCAGGAGAAAAACAAACTCACAGGGAGACTCTAAACATGTGATGGTTTCGGACATCGACTGAGCAGCTTGATCCTCGTTTCACCCAATCAATATAACGTGTAATTTGCAAAATGTGTAATTGGTCTCCATGAGCATTTTAGTTGACCGGAGGGAAATTCTGGTATTTTTCCAACCTCTTAAATGAGATTTATACATTACACAAGGGGTTATTGGCAATACCTTTGCAGATACCTAGCTCTTAATTTATAGTTCAATTTTGAACTTTGACTCCATGTCTTTCAGAATAGTTGGCTACACTGCTGAGGCAGCGAGGGGCTGAAAAAGTCCTCCAAAGAGGGCAGTGAGCACCAGATTATCTTCTGGGTAGGTGTTGATGACCCTCTGAAGGGCTCTGGTCTGCTACCCGACAGCTGTTGTACCACTCTGAGATACAGTACGTCAGTACGGTTGTAAGACATTCTCCAGCAGGTGGGTTTTTCCTGAGTGTCCCCAGGAAGTAGAGTTGCTGCTGCTTTCCTTTCATGACTACTGGGGTGATGTTCGTAGTCCAGGAAAGATCTTTATTTGAAAACAGGATCCCTTTCCACACAGTCCCCTTTGATGAGTAGTGGATTGGGATATACACTGTTCTTGCAGAAGTCTATTATGGATTTTTTGGATTTTTATTGTTAGGGCAAGATGACCCTCAGGATACAACGCCACGATCGTCTTTGGACTTAATCTCTGTAGGCTGTGTCGCGTCCCCCTGAGATATGTCCAACCAGAGTCGTGTCGTACACAAACTTAAAGCTGGTGTCGGTGGGATGGGTTGGCGCACAGTCCAGAATAGGGCTCAATACACAGCCTTGGGGAACTGTCCATAATTCCGACAGAACATTATTTTGACAGCTCAATAGTCGGACATATTTCCCATTGGACCGAAAGGCCATTGGTCTGGCGGTCCGTTATCCCGCAAATACACAGACTACGTGCAGTGTTGTACCCTTACAATGTAATGTATTTTGACAGGCAAACCATGAGACTTTAATTTAGCGAAAGCCAAAGTATGGCACAATTAAAATAAAGCCATCTCTTCCTCCATTATCTTCCTCCATTATCGCCTCTATTGTAGGCAGAACTATGAGAAAAAATAGTAGATTGGTATCATTACCAATACTACAGTTGTGGTATCAGAAAAAAAATGGTATTAAGCTATTTCACAATGTGTTTTGGCGCTAACATGTGTGTGCTTCCTTTCCCTGACCAACACACACTTGTATAATCCACCTAAAAACTGCCATGCTGATCCACACACAGTCGAGTGCATTATCATCTTGCCTCGCCTTGACACTCGAGACCAAGCAATTACTCTCCTTGTGCTGAATTCCTCTAGTCTCCACAGCATACGGCGGAGATTCCATTTAGCGCTGGAAAATGACTGCATCCCTCCCTACTGCGACTCATTTGAGCAATGAGGTCAGGTGGCAATAGGTTGAGGTGTGTGTTCGTGTGAAGGAGGAGGCGCTGACACAGTGCTAGGGTAATGTTCTTCATTTCACCCTTATTTACACAGCCAATTATTCTGCGGCTCGTCTGCCAGCTGAGATGTCCTTGCTTCATTCACTCCCACCTGATAGCACTCACCCATGCACATAGAAGCCCACACACTCAATCACATAGGCAAACACACAAAGTCAATCACACTCTCACACACACACACACACACACACACACACACACACACACACACAGTTATACAGATGCTTAGTTTTATGACTGGTTTAAGCTTCCCCCCTTGACTCCAGAGCAGAGAACACACTGCCTGTTAGCCTCCTGTTAGCCACAAAGCAGCCGCCATTTCCTGAACCCTCTCTAAACCCTGAAGTTACTTGCCCCTTGTGTGTGTATGTGTAAGTGCTACCCATTAAACCTCTAGGATGTATTATGATACTAAAAGCAAGAAAAGTATACAATTAATGTTTTTAACAAGATATATAACACTTTTATATCGCTTACCCCTGTGTATGCCAATAAAGAGGTACTGTAGCTGTTACTGAAGAATGGTCAGTAACATACTGTGATAAATCCTCACATTTCCCTTGTTTTCATGAAGGGAAAGTCAGTATTTGGATAATTATAATTGTATTGGACCAAAATTCCCTTCTATCCTTAGCACCAAAAATACATTGTGTTAATAATCAAACATATTAATCAAACACAGAATAGCAGCCAATGATGTGACCGACAGTCTGACCAATCACATGTCCACAATCAGTCTGTGATTAAATCATGTGAGAAGTGAAATGTAAAGGGGGTTCTTTGTTCTTACTTTCAGAGTCATCTTTGCCAGTAGATCTTGAAGGTCCATGATGCCTTGCACCAGGCTTAGGAAATCGCTACAGGTGGGACAGGCTCAACGGAGGAAAAGGAAGCACCAAAACAGAAGAAGGGGAGAAAAAAAAGAAGAGGGAGACGTTTATATTGGAGAAAAACAAAGAAAAGGGACGGATTATTTGGACATGGCTCATGGCTCATCAATAATAAAGTGACAAGGTGTGATTACAGGCCTTATTGATCAGTGGAAGAGACAAGTGGCACAGCCGTGGCCTTGTATCTTAATTTGTTTGACAGTAAACAGGTGGAGAGGCACGGCAGGGAAGAGGGGACACTGCAATGAATCTGAATGACATCAGAATTAAGATTATTGGAGTAAAGGAACAGGGAACAATAGAGGTATGGGCTTTGTTTATTAGGTCAGCACCAGTTGACACATAGCTGAAGGACAGGAATGAAGAATACTTTTTTCCTTTCAGCCTCGGACCACGTCTGGGACACAATGTGTGACTTTGTTATTGAGATACTTACTGCGGTTAAGGTTAGGACACTGTGTGATGTAGCCGTTGGGAGCGAAAGTCAACTTCACATCCTGGATAACGCCCTGAAAACACAGAGGGAGGGGAGGGGGGGCAGGGAAAAGACAGAGAGAGAGAGAGAAGACAATGACACACACTGATTGACAATATAAAGGGATATCTGATGATCTAATGATTGTAAAAATGTCAAATGGTTGTATTTTTATAGGCTGCATGAAAACCAGCAGAAAAGTTCTGATTGACTGTCCATGGTGCGGTGGGAGGTTTATTAAAAATGTTTCCATGTATGGTAATGCTGCTCAGGCAAGCTCCGGCTGCATGCCCCCACCTTCCTGAAAATCTCCCGCTGCTGGAAGGAAGGTAACCAATCACAACGGAGTGGGGTTTGCAGCAGGGGGGGGAGGGGCGGAGAAGCTCAAAGCAGTGTGTAGAGAGAGACTGCTGTGCTCGCTAGGGTAAGAGGAAGAGTGTCCCGAAAATCTACAAAGTTTTTTGTGATGTGATTCGTGTCAGGTTGCTCTATAGCAGTTTTTAACAAGAAATTAAGACCAGAAAAGTAGTATAATAGGATCTCTTTAAAGGACTGTCAGTCAGTCAATCCCTCTATCTCCAGAGGTGCAGGGCTGGCAAATAAAGGGCTTCATGATGACCACAGAGGACAATCTTGGAAAAAAGGCACCCTCTCTAATGGAAAAAACACACATACTTCTTACACACTGGGGTGCACTGCCCACACACACACAGACAAACATACATAGACACACACACACACACAGGGGAGTTATGCAATTTCAGCATTCATTCGAAGTTGCGGTGGTGGAAGGACATTAGAATTCACCACCTCCAACACAGTTGGCATCTTTCTTTTATGCGTGTGTGAAATCCATTTACAGTGCATTTTGGCTAGCCCGGATGCAAGCAACACCTGCCTCCATTTTTTACACACATACAGAGAGAAGCTTTAGGCGAACTGACTTGCAACACAGATTGAGACCAAACCCACGTACACACATAGAGGAAGTGTGAGCAGTGCATGGGGAAGAAGAGAAATTCAGTGTCACGCAAAATGTAAGTGTAGATCACAGATGTCTATCCCTGCGGTGTAATATAGGGGTACTAACCACAACCTACGTACTATATGTCAGAGTTAACACAGCCATGCTTATCTGGGTCGCCTGTTGTGCATTTTTCAATGATCAGGCTGTGCCCACTCAGTCAGTACATTATCAATATGTTCCTTCATTTTCTATGAGTCCCTGCTGTCAGGTATTCTACAACGTGTACTCCCTGTTCTCGGTGAAACATGATTCTTATTTGAGGTGATTTGATTATATTGATAGTTTATGTTCAACTCTTGGCAATGAAGGGCTTTGTATTGCTGGTAGTGGTGGTCGCTACATTGGGGTTTTGGTCAAATGTAATGGCTTGTGGAGGGTGTTTCTCTCTCGATTTAATTATATAAATTGTTTTATATTGCTAACAAGTGTCCGCCAATATAAAGCCATTTTCAAAACTACATTCTACTTTACAAACATTCATATATGCCAAGCAGTCGCAATTTTCCTCGATTGCTTTGGCACACTTTTCTATTCATACTTTTTTTCAAAACAGCTCACACACAGCCCTCAGAAACAGCGCATGTTGTTAGCACACACATCAAAACCAACCATTTACATCCACCCCTCAAGTTGTGCTCAATTGAAAATTTATGTTTTCAAATTTTTATAACAATGGATTTTTAAAGAAAAACAAGATAAGGTACAGCTTTCAATATGCACCTCTGCAAACATTACTCGAACCTGTGTTCAGCCCCCTCAGTACTGACAGTGCTTTACCACTGACACACACACTTGGGATTTTGTACTGAGCAATATTAGAGAAAATGCTGTCAGAAAGTATAGAAAATCCCAATACATTTGTATTGTACTTCTGTACAACTGCGAAGGATTTAGCAAACAATGACCCGTCAACACCATTGCTTTGCATTGCTGAACTTTTCAGAAAATCCTTAGATGCTTGTTTTGTGGTCCCAAGGTCTACAACTTCACTCACCGTTGTTGCTGATAAAATTACCTTTATTTTGCTTTGTCGGCTAGCTTTTACATTAATAATTTCCCACTTAGCCTGTTTATTATAGTAATAATAGGCCAGGCATGTTTTTCCAACACTTTGCCCCCAGGCAACGTTTACAGAGGCTTGTTATCCTGGGTAAAGCTGTGTCCTGCTGTTTTTTGCTCATGCACCACATGACCTTCCTTTCCTAGCAATGTGTGAATATTTAACCCTTTACCTGCAGTTCTTCTCCTGGGACTAACCTAACATCAACAACAGTAATTAACAAGTGTGAGATGGGAGATACAAGGAGCAGGTTGAGCTGAAAAGAGTTTTCATGAAAAGTCGTGATTAGCAAAGCTTACTGTATGTGCAGCATACCTTTGTATGCAAGTGACAAAAAGCCTGGGATGCTGAAGGACCACTTAAGTCCACTCTGATTTCAAATCAACACAGTATTCTGTTTCGATGTAGTCCCTGATTGGTTAGCTGCACCACCACAGTGAAACATAAAAAGCAACCAGCTAGAGACTAAAATAATGCAACATAACTTACTTTTCGTTAAGCACTGTGTGTCAAGTTTTTTTTCTCCAATAAATCTATATAAGGTATGGAAGAGGAAATTATGCCGTGGATGGAACGAGAAGACTTAATGAAAGCATAAATTAACTAAAATATTAAGAATAATTTAAACAATCCGTTAAGACAGGAGGCGATAAGACAGACCACAGGGAGAGAAAAAAGCCAAGCCGAGTGAAAGATCTATAAGCTCTGAATCTCTCACGTCCAGGTTGGGCTTATACTCTATCATTCTGCCTTATGATACGTGTCCAAGCTTTCCATCAGTGTCCTGGGTTGGATTCATTACTGTCCGTGGTGCATGAAACACTGAATGTTTCACAAAAGCACCGCTACCAAACAGGCCTGCCGTGTCCCTGAGGAGTCAGCAGCCTTGGCACAATGGATTCTAGATAAAGTTAATTTATTGCAGTTGCTCCTTCAGATGGAGAGCCTTGCGGGAGGAGGCATCACGGAGAGAAGAGGAGCCTCTCAAAGCCACTGCGAGGGCTCAATATGTTTTATGGAAAGGCCTAGTTAGCTCATCTGGTCATTATCCTACTCCTGAGTCCTGAATGGGATGTATTACAGCTGCGGTTGTATGTCACCTCCTATTTACTTCTAAAGATCTTTGCCATTTCTCAACTTCCTTCACTTCTTTTTTTTCTCATATACGTATATATACACCAATACACACAGCACACAGCTCCCTGTAAATATCATCTTGTGGTTTTTAATTTTCTGTTCAAATGAAATGGTGCGTTGTTAAGAACAATGGTTAAACTTTCGACCAGGACAAAGTTCACAAAGTGTTCCCAATATTACAATGTTGGCAATTACCAATCAAATAGGTGTTTATCTAACGCCATGCTATAATCCAAAGAGTTTATCCCAACCTATTGCTTGTATATGTGGTTGCATGTATATTCAGCCTATTCACTCTCTGTAGCTTGGTATAAAAAATAATACAATTTGTGTTTCACGAATATGCAAAAGGTGAGAGGTATAGCAACAGGTCATGGAAAGAAGGTGTCAGAAGTGCAACTATCAGCCATCATGCCATCACTCATTCCCCGGTAAACCTGAAGAATCTCCTTACTTCCTGCTACTGTTACTTCACACAGGCCTATGCGCTTCCACACCCTCTGTCTCCCCTGCTGACAAACACTTTCACACGCTCCCGTACACACGGAGGCTACATAGATTCTGAGCACTGAGACGACTGCTGGGAGGGGAACCGTATGATGGAACTGTGTCTTTCAAGACCAGAGCTTTTTCCTCCATAAGGAGCAGATCTGTGTAGCCTTGATGTAAGAGGGGGATGAAGGAGGGGGAAATAGAGGGAGGAGGAACAGAGGGCTAGAGTGTGCAGCAGCGATAGTGTCAAAGCACAGGAGGAGGAGAGATAATTTACACCCCATGCAGGGTCTGTTGGCTAATCAATATGTTACATAGAGGAAATAAAGGGCCTATTGATTGGCTTGGCTGGTGGGCAGGAGAGGTAGGAATATCAAGAGCCTGTGCATGTCTCGGTGACACGTCGCCATGTTTGCTCCCTGCTGCTGGTGCATGCAGGAGCCCCGAGAAAATGAGCAGTGATTAAAAAGTCAACAACGCTGTAACAAGCTTCGGGGAATAAGCATTTCAAAGCACACGCTGAGCTTTTAGTGGCTCCTCCGTGGGTCCAAGGCATTTATTTTTTGGTCGTGGCGCTCTTCCCCCCCATATAACTTATTATATTATAACAGCTGATATTGAAAATTAGTAACATTCAGATGCCTGTAGGGTGTGTGTGTGTGTGTGTGTGTGTGTGTGCGTGTGTGTTCCTGTGTCATTGTATTTTTTTAAATGGCCAGAAATAGAGGTCCACACTTGGTAGACCGATAGTCCATTGTTGGTATTGTAGGAGTGTATGTATACTGTGCTTGTGTGCGTGCTTGTGTGTGTGTGTATATCATCCATCGAGTCTTACCTTGAACAGGCCATGCTTGTGGCTGTGCTGGCCTAGCCACACTCCACTGCCTGGGGTGAGCTCCATCTGGGGAGGGTCTATGACCCTCTCATAAATCCTGCCAACAACACAAGAGAATGTTTTGATTATGATAACGACAGAATTTATTTTTTATTTTTTCATTTTTGTCCTGGTCTGGCAGGAAGACTGATCCAATTCTGCTCCAGAGCAACTCCAGCAGACCATGTGTGTGTGTGTGTCTGTCCGTCCCTCCTTTCCTCCCTCCCTCCCTCCCTCCCTGCCCCCTCTCTCCCTTCTGCAGAAGCAGAGGCTGTTCTCCTCAAGCATGACAGCCAGTCTCGCCCCACAGCTCCCTAACACGGGTATTGATATCTGGACCTGGGATGTAGGGCTGGATTAAGTGCGGAATCCTGACACAGACACAAACAGGCTTTGGCATTATCAAGGCAAACATCCTCAGCGTCTATCAGCACCATTTTTTTCCCTGGACCGAGGTGGGCTTAATGATGCCGGCGAGCTCCGATGGGCCTCTCTGTGAGGATGTCAGAGAACAATTTGTCAGGGTTTTCTTCCTCCTCCTTCTCCTCGCGCTATAAGCCCTCGCACAGAGACACACTCTGAATAGCAAGCTGAATGTTCTCGTTCTATATTTCAGCTTCATGGAAAAACGGCATTCTGTGGCCTCTAAAAATATAGCAGGCTTTTCTATCCTTCAAGAAAATAAGTCCCAACATAAGAAATAGAATTAGAATAGAATTTTTTTTTCTCTCATTAATAGTTGGGTCTGTTTCCAAAACAGCGTAGAAGACATGGAGCGACCAACAGGACAGGTTATTGGTCTTGGAATATGATACCAATCCCCTGTAGTGACCATACTGCAACTCATAGCAATTTTTAAGCTTTTGGCCTTAATCGTACAGCTCTATTAGGCAGTACTTTCATTATTAATACCGAGTAAAATGTCTCCCTACTGTGAGAAGAATCCCCACAGCTTGGCAGCTTTCAAAGGTTTAGCCAGCTTTTGGTTTTGCTTTGCCTGTGCATATGGTTAATGGCTTTCACCAACCCGGCCCGCACACACAAGCTACTGGCTCAACATGGAGTGGGAGAAAAAAAATATTGCTCTAGAGATATAGGATTATATCATGACCACAAAGCCTGTCAACATTACATTTAACAGGTGGTATAAACACGGGATGCCCCTATTCCCTTATGTTTCTACTAAATGTATACTGTAGGTTACATTTAATGAGTGTTTGACAATGTGTTAGCCTAAGGAGCTTACTGCGATAATGGAGGCCCTCTTGAGTGTTTTCTGGCTTTAAATAGTCAAAGAATATTCATTGAGGAACGGTACAATTGTGATGAAATGAGACATTCACAGTGAAGATCATCAGCCTCTACCTGCGCTCACACTGCATTTGTTTGTAACAATGTCAAACCAAAAGAGGACTTTTTAATGACATGCAATTTGGAAAAAACTAAATATCAGATTAAAGGCATGTAGGAAATCGACAAAGGGTTTTCCTTCAACACCATAGTAAAAGCAATTTCCCTCTAGCGAGAGAATTAATCAGGTTCAAAAAGGCAGTACAAGTTAAAACGCAATGTGGTCTCTTTATTGTGCCCGATAAATTCTCATTAAGATGAAAAACAACACAATGCAACACTTAAATCAGGGTCTGTTATTCATATGCCCGTGTTTCTTTGTAATTTTTTATTTCTTTAAACTGCTTTTTGTTCATAAAAAAAATGAATAAGTGCCGCAGTGCCTCCATTCTGTTGATGCTGCTGTAGCTGTGTGATTGCCCACCTGCTGAGTGAGCTGTCACTGCGCTAGAGAATGTAGAGGTCATGTGATTATATACTGTATTTTGTCTCCCACAATTTCTCTGTCTGTGCTTCCCTCACCTTCCCCTCTCGTCAGCAGCCAGGCAACGGGTGAAGAAGTGGGAGTTTCACACACACACACACACACACACACACACACACACACACACACACACACACACACACACACACACACACACACACACACACACACACTGGGAAACATTGGAAAGCTGTGATGCCAATTAAAGTGATGTGCTCACAGGCATATTTGCCTTGGTCTGACGCCACAGGCTGCAGCCATCAACAGCTAATTAGAGGGACATACATCAGTCAACATAATTTATGGTATGATTAACGGCACTCCTCTATCGCCGTGGTGCAGGAATATGTGAGTAATAGCTGCAATTGTTTTACAACCCACGAGAGTAAAAGAGACTTTTAATAAATGCAATGAATCTGTTGATATTTTATATTCATAATAAAAATGCCCATAGGTGTAGGAATATAGCAATTGCGCTATTGCTTATACTATATATAAAGGGAAGGTGAATAGGGGTAAGAAAGGTAAGTGGTATAGTGTGTTGGTTCCTTGTTTCTTTGTAATTTGGTTCAACGGACCCGTTAAAATGAGAATCCTTCATAGTTTCAAGACATTTTATTGTATTTGTGATGATATATTATCATCAGAATTTTTTTCAGCAACAACTTTTCAATGTTCCGTAAGCCACAGAAAATGAAAGGTATTTCTCACCAAAGAATCCTGCTGACAGCGTTTGTTTCATCCTTCAGTCATTTCTGGCATTTTTTTAAAAGTGTTGCAGGGGCCAATGAAACGGTAGCAGCGACAGTGAGGTAACTCTACCCATGCTTCACTGTGAAAGACTATGTGTGCCATTTGAAGCATGAAATCATCCTTCAGTGGTCCATGGCAATGATGAAACAAGGTCAATTATTGACTTGCCCTCTTTATTGACACGAAAATATTTTGTTCTGTTAACAGAAACCAGTTGTTCTTCTATTGCGTGTACGACAACTGATTCTGGGACCTGTGTTATTAAACCACATCCCACTGTAACAACAACCACGTATGTCAACAAATCAAGCAGTACCGAAATCTTATTGATTATACTTTAACTGTGGGATAAGCAGTTGCGAGCTGCTTTGCCAAATCCCTTAGCATGTAGTGCACATTAGAAAGGGAACGCTAATCAATAACAAGCTTGTTGGAGGTAGAGAGGCTTGCAGGGAATACAAGATACATAGTGGAGCTAGATGAATCAGACCCATCACTTCATACATAGCCAGTGAAATAGGGCTGTGCTGTTCCACTTCTACACTGCTCTTCTTACCTTTATCAGTGTTGATGTGGATGTGAGAGAGAGAGAAAAAGAGAGAGAGAGACAGAGAGACAGAGAGAGAGAAAGACCCACATCACGGTACAGAAGAAAGAGCCTGGCAGGTGTGAAGCGACTCAGCCATCATTCATGTGAATGTTTTGAGGCTGAAGCAAAGAGAAAACCCTGAGATGTGAAAATTGCTGCATTATGGCCAGCCAGAGCTGTGGAAGCTACTGTATGCTGGGTACTGTATAAATCCACATCATGCTACCCAACGCATTTTTTTGACAGTTGGACTTCAATAAGCTGCCAGGCCCACATCGTTTCCGCCGATTTACCGAGCGAATTGAATACACTTACATTTAATCTCCTGCAGTCAGGATTTCGAGCTATACCAGTCTTGCTGTTCCTCACGTTTGTCTTTAAGCCAGTGAGGAGAGCAAATACATTCCAAAGACAAAATAGCCTATGCACCAAAATAAAGCCAAAAATGCTAAGTAACTTGAGGATAACATGTGAGAAAATTCCTAAACGAGCAATCTCGGATCTTCACATGTGAGACAATATTTAAGTCTTTGGCTCCCTTCAAAGGAACAGTCTCAATCACTGCCTTTCTTATTTGCTCTGCCAATATCTGTCGACCACACTCTAACTCCAGACCACTTCCAATTTTCCACTTGCTGAACTTGGAACATTTTTCTGTCATGTTTGTGTCTTTCCAGTGCCAGACAGAGTAATGTCAAAACGTGAGAGTCAAAGTCCCTTTTGAATCACTTTCCCCAACAAGAGACTCGCTCCATTTATCCTCTCTGTCACGTCACTGAAGGCAGGTGGGAGATAACTGTTTGCACGAATAACAATGTAAATCGCAAACAAATTATGAACTACTGATTATAATTTGTTTGAAATAATTGGAGACATTGTACGGATCCAAATTCGTAGTCCATTTACTGAGTCTATGTATGTATTTTTACAATGACATGAGCAGACTTGAATCATCTGAATCACAATGGGCACAATCTATTTGGGTGATAAATGTAAACAGCAAGTGGTACTTCCGATCTAACAGAAAAAGGCTTAACCCGTTTACGTCAACAACTTACATTTATTTCACCTTCATAAACATCATTGGGGATGTATCATGAGAGATAGTAAACAAGCCTGGCGCCCTAGGGGAATGTCAGTGTATAATATATCCCTTGGTAACACCTTCCTAGCGGTTGTGGCAAAAGTGTCAAGAAGTATAGAATCCTGCATAAGCATCACAGCCCACACAATATGTGCAACTGGGGTGTTGAGCTGAGTGCAGCAGACAATATGTGTACATATGTACAGATACACCCAACATGTCAATGTAGCAAACAGGAATAGAAACGTATCGAGATACATTACATGTTGTTCATGGTGCTCCTAACTATCAAATATGAACTGGAATCCAGGTATACTGTTTTTTTCTCTGTGTATCCTTGTGTGACCGTGTCTGCTTTTGAATGTATTTGTATTGTACC
The DNA here is from genome assembly GCF_949987685.1 of Ammodytes marinus. Classification (NCBI taxonomy): domain Eukaryota; kingdom Metazoa; phylum Chordata; class Actinopteri; order Uranoscopiformes; family Ammodytidae; genus Ammodytes; species Ammodytes marinus. The sequence goes on along the minus strand of NC_137230.1, from coordinate 29,608,204 downwards.
CTATCTCTATTGTTTTGTTTTTGTTTAGCACTTTGTGAGGCTTGGTTTGAAACAACAATACAGGCTTACTTTCTCAAGATTTCCTTTGCTCATCTGTATGGATTTGTCTGTGTGCCAAGAGCAGCACGCACAACTCAAAGGTGGAATGATAAGTGAAAACATGTAACGTAAAAGGGTTTATTCAAATGAAGTAAGGAAAAACAAATAGCTGTTTTTGTCTTTTTTTGTCTTAGGCCTTGCGAGATCCTAGAACCGTGTCTATTTCTAGCACAAAGTCACTCCATTGCCAACTGTTTTTTTTTGTCAACAAGATAAACATGGATACTTGATTAAAAATTCACATCGAGAAAGCAATAATACAAAAACTGTACGCAAACATTATAATTAATCACTCTCCAATATTTCCACTTTCCAGTAGATGCATTTAAGTCTGCAACAAAGATGAATGTTCAATGCAATTAAAGCAGGTGGGTCCGTTAAAGAAGTCTACATTTATCTATACGTTAATAAGGAAGTTGCTGTTGTTCACAGATGTGTAACACAATGTAAAACTGTATATGTGAGATACATCTGCATCAAGAGTTTAGTAAGCAATAGTTCCCCTATAGAAACCAATTGTTGGTGGTAAAAATGCTGAATTGTATAGCTACTATTAATTTGAACCAGTAGAAAAAGTAGATTTCGCACAATACGTCTCATTATTTTTTTTTAAATCAAGCTTTCACATTTTAGAGCTGATTAATTGATTAAACAAGAAAACAATGGCCAGATAAATCAACAATGTTAACAAGTGTTAGCTGCAGCGCTACTCATCGGTGGTGTGAAGGTGATTAATGGGCTCTGGAAATGGGAATGAGTTGTTGTGCTGGTGTTCCTTCTCAGTCCCTATTCAGGCACCAGCAGTCATTGCAGCTTTGCAGCGTCAAGTTCTAAAAGGGCATCTGTCAGTTTCTCTCATGCCTCTTAAGTGCTGCGAATAAATCGGACTGTACCGGCTCCACTCAAACTGGAGGTCTGCCACCCACTGTGGTTGAAAGACACCGGCATTATGCTCCGTGACTGCACGCCTGCCATTTCAGTCAACACACCCGTTCTTTGTTGAATCTATTCTCAGTCCTCTTCCAGTAGAAGTGAAAGAGCTAGACATCCCTAATGGCTGAAATAGGGGCAATATGTTCTTTTTTATTTATTTTGTAGGAACATGTTACATCTAGTCAGTATGTGATGCCTACAAACCGAAAAAGGAAGAAAAATATAAAACTAACGGTAAAAGGAATAGACCATCTCCACTCAAAATAAAAGGTGGAGAAACCATTGCCTGAAACTGGAGCATATCCCACTAAGATGGGGAAATGTATCACGTTTAATGGATGAACTGACCCAAATTCCTTTAGCCCATGCATGCTGTATGCAGGGGATAGGACTGCTGGTTCTACCAATACAGTACACTATATGTAGATGAAGATAGAGTCTAATCTGGTGTTGTCACCTAATTCCCTAAGGCAGTGTTCTCCTGCTTCCTCTCTGTCTCAGATATCTGTAATTACTTCACCTCAACAATGACCTTATCTGCTGATAGAAGCGCCTGTCCTTTTCTGATAAGACATAACTACTGTAGAGCTGCAGATAATATATTTGGGAGGGTAGGGGGGCGGAAAAAAAGCAAGACATGGAAAGGCTGGTAAGGCTGTGTAAGTAGTTGTATGCTTGTGTGTTTTTGGTACGTGTGCATCCCCTGGGTCTGCTTGATGCATAGAACTCCTCCTCCTTAATGCCACCTGGGGACCTATCTAGGGCGTCTGCTAGCATGAGGTGGGTTGGACCATGCTGAGCTCTACACAGGGAATCTACAGTAATGACACACTCCATCACACCTTACACAAGCTCATAGAGAAACCTCAGACACAAGATGGCAGTTAGGGAGGAGTAACAGGCTGAAATCTGCTCCTTAAAACTAAGTCAAATACTTGAGCAGCAGGATGGTGGAGGCTGACAGTGTCTATCTGGCAGATTATGACCCAAGCATACAGACACATTCATTAATAGCACAGGATGTTCTGGCAACTGTTGAAAAAGACCAGGTATGGTGAAAATGACTGATTAATGCAAGGCAGAAATAATAATAAAAAAAAAAAAATTGAAAATAAAGTGTGTCCTGGTTCCCGGCCTAAGTGATCTAACCACCATGTATCCAGTTTGAAATCGGTTCTGGATCCTTGCTGTACTATGTCACCCTTCATCCAAGTATCGCTATTTTGGTGAGCAAGATTTAGATAAGTGTCTTGCTTAGTGACACTTAAGGCACTTTTATATAGTAGTCTATAAAGCAAAGCCAAAAAAAATAAGACTTGACATTTTCAACCAGAAATGCAAAATGCAAAAATGTTTTGCTGGTTAGGTTGGTCTTTAATGTTGGATGCATCTGTTTTTTTATTGATGCTACTAGAGGAGAAAATAGGATTGATGTTGAAAGCATTGGAAAGAAAAGAAAAGCTCCAATCTGCTAAACACCAGATTTAATCATATTATGATTACCATTTTACAAGTTCATGCCTCAAATTAATGTTGAGGTGATGAGTGGAACCTGATTGAATAAATACGGTTAACAGTTGCATCATGGAAATGGCAGGATGATTAAAAATTATAGGGAGATGTTAGAGGTCTGCCTGTGCAGCCTTAACTCACACGAGGAACACATTACAGAAAAATCAATTAAAAGAGAAAAAAAATCCCTACTCATTGACATTTAAAAATGTCCTTCATTAGGCTGGCTATGGAAGGAGGACAGTAATTACTGAGGTCTGTACTGAGCTTCTGCACTGGAACTGCAGCCACGCATTGATCTGAATGTGGGCCATTCTGCTGGGGTTGCCAAATTGATTAGAGACCCAAGGGCCACATATCATTTCCTCTGGGCATTGATTGCACTATGTCCTGTGTGCAGATGTCACAACCATTCGGTCAGACAAAATTTCTTCTCAATCGGACAAACCAACTGTATCTGGAACCCAAACGCTTGCCAAGGACATAGGTGTCAAGACAGCATCGTGTGGCATTATTAACCTGATTTCAACTCATTATCATTCTTCGCGCAGCGGACTCTTATTAGCCGGGGCGTCAATGATCAGGTAATGAAGTAATGAATGCTTGCTGCTCGGCTGGGCAGCACCCACTCTGCCCTTCACAGAAAATTAAAACGTTACACCTGAATTTATCATTTTTGGGTAACATGTCTAGTTCTTCACGCATGGCTTGACTAAAACCCTGCCCCTGAATATCACTAAATCTTATAACATTTATATATTAAAAAAAAACATAAAGTTGCATTTTGAAATAATGAAGAAAACTGTGCTCCAATAATGTGAAAAGGCATGTGGAGAAAGAAGACAAAAGACCAAGAAAGAACAATGCAGGGGAAAGCTACAGCGTTATCAGATGTACTGTAGTTTAGCTTCATTGCAACTTCATCATTATTCTAATGTTCCATTCCAGTCTAGCAGCCTTGTTCTTGTCCTAATGATAGTTTTGGCCGGGCTGATGAGCTGCTTAGCAGGTAAGAATAAAAAAAAATAGACCACCTTCCAGCTCACTGACTTCTCTAATGAGCAAAAGCAGGATGTCATTTTCTGGCTGCTGGACGAAAAAGCTGGTACGTGTCGTTATCGTTATGAGATCTTTAAAGGTATCTCCCCCCCCCCCCACCACTCCATTAGCCAAGTGAATAATGAAACAGACAATATTCCATAACCTACATCAAACCGTAATGCAGGGACTTCAGGGGAGTAGAAAATGGGATCTATTGTATTTCAGATGATTGTAAGGCTCAAACTGCAATCATTCCACTTCTTGACATAAATGTGAGCATTAACAGCTTTGGTGGTAACTGTATAATGAGTACAATGGAAGAAAAAAAAGAAGAAGAAAAATTGCAGCATGGACAAAAAAAACAGAAAGGCATTCAATTCCTCACAATGAGCGGAACTATATGGAGCAGACAGCTAGAAATAGAGGACCCTGCATTTGAAAGATCATGGACGACAAACGTTTATTTTCCTGAGGCCAATCCCAACCCTAGACAAACTGCTTTCTTAGGGCTGAACCTAAAGATAACTTTCATTATCAATTAACACCTTGATAATACAAATGTGTGAAAAAGAGGAAACGATTCAGGAGGTAAAAAACAAAACAGGTGGGAGGTTATTCCTGATGAAACAGATAACAGTCCCACTTTCAGCATCAAAAGCAGATCATTCAGGCAATAACTCCATCTCAAACATTGAAGTCCCCGGATGATTCATGGGCGAAATGAGATGAATAATGTGGAATTAAATAGTCAAGCATCTGGTTTAATTCAGGCCACGTAAACACTTCTTCATTACCATGTTCTCATGCTGTTCGAGCATCTGCTCCTCTAACTGTAACCGAACCAAGTGTCCACTGGTATCAATCATTATCAATCACAATGCTAACCGGCGCCTCCCTCCAATGCTTCCTTTAAGCTGTATAATTAAAAACTAGTCAAATGTCTTCAACCGGGCAGATTTGCTTGTTTGAAACTACCTGTGGTCTCTGGGGCTAAATCTAATTAGAGATTATATTTCAAATTGCCAAAGGATAGATATGATGGATGTTTTTTTTTCAGGATAATTATCTGGTCCATGAAAATCAGATAAATATATGAGACAGACAAAATACAGAGTGGCTACAGCACCACCCTTATGACAAAATGCATATACACCGTGTTCCAAATTATTATGCAAATTTGAATGAAGTGTCATAAACAATAAATGTTTTGTTTTTCAATAAAACTAATGTATGATATTGTGTCTCAAGGCACCTTGGATCATTGGAATCAATCTCATACACCTGTGATAATTAGTTTGCCAGGTGTATCCCAATCCAAGGAAATCTACTTAAGAAGGACGTTCCACATTATTAAGCAGGCCACATGTTTCAAGCAATATGGGAAAGAAAAAGGATCTCTCTGCTGCCGAAAAGCGTCAAATAGTGCAATACCTTGGACAAGGTATGAAAACAATAGATATTTCAAAGAAACTGAAGCGTGATCATCGTACTGTGAAGAGATTTGTGGCTGATTCAGAGCACAGACGGGTTCGTGCAGATAAAGGCATAATGAGGAAGATTTCTGCCAGACAAATTAATCGGATAAAGAGAGCAGCTGCTAAAATGCTGTTACAGAGCAGCACACAGGTATTTGAAGCCGCTGGTGCCTCTGGAGTCCCACGAACCTCAAGGTGTAGGATCCTCCAGAGGTTTGCAGCCACCCGCAAACAGTCTGTTTTCAAACAGTCTTGTTTACTGATGAGTGCCGTGCAACCCTGGATGGTCCAGATGGATGGAGTAGTGGATGGTTGGTGAATGGCCACCATGTCCCAACAAGGCTGCGACGTCAGCAAGGAGGTGGTGGAGTAATGTTTTGGGCCGGATCATGAATCATGGGTAGAGAGCTGGTAGGGTCCCTGACGGTGTGAAAATGACCTCTGCAAAGTATGTTGAGTTTCTAAAGAAACTCTCCAAAAACTCACAAGTTCAATGGATGCAAGAATTGTGAAGGTGATATCAAAGAAGGGGTCCTATGTTAACATGTAACTTGGCCTGTTAAGATGTTTTTGATTGAAATGGCTTTTGATTTCACTAAATATGACCTTCACATCCAGCAAATTCAACAAATGGCCATTTTTAGTTCTTTACAACCTATAAAATGTTTTGAAACTCTGTTGTGCATAATAATTTGGAACAGTGCATTTTGAGTTTTTTATTTTTGAAAGAAAATACTGTTATCATTGGGAGGTTTGTTCAATAAAATGTGAATCATACTTTAACGGTAGATGACTTAAATTATACTAACTGTCATTTGCATCGACTACTTAGGAAAATCTGGGAAAAATATAATTTGCATAATAATTTGGAACGCACTGTATTAGCCTTACTGACATCAATGCTCTTGGTAAAGAAACACTTTCAATATTTTGTTCAGTATTTTGTTGAGTATGTTCCTATACTGTGATGTTTAGTTTAAATTTCGAGTCTCTGTGAAAAACATATTTTGAGAAGATTTTGAGAGTGGCTTGCTTTGTGTGGAAACCCTTTCCTTTGCTGCATGGAGGAGCCAACAATGAGAAACCAGTTACTTTCAACGGAACCTTGCTTGAAGGTTGTCTTTCATACCACATCTGAAAAATCACACACAGCATAGCCCTGGCTAAAATAGGTGTTGAATAAGATGGAAGCAGGAACTGAGCAGCGGTGAAAGAGGCAAAGGTCCACTGGGAAACACCAGCCAGTCTGCACAAGGAATGACCTTCTCTGGAGTAAGAGACATCCATGTGGTTGGAAGTGACAGGCAGAGTGAATGTCATTACTGCCATTTGCTTATTCAGGTCCAATGCAAATATCTGACTCTTGAGTGTGTGACGAGGGAGTATGTCCACAGTGGCTCCACTGAAGGTAATAGCACACAAATGTATGTAGGAGAGAATTGATCTAAATAAGCAGAGTATGTTCCAATAAAATGTATCTGAAAGGTGGAAGAGGAAAGGACTGGAAAAGTAATTCACTTTGTATGAGGGGACATGCTGCAGCCATCTTCTGATGAATAGCAAAATGTATAGCCAAATGCTTACCTTTAAAAAGGGAATGAGATGCCAAATCATCCAAAATGTGTCAAGATATTGTCTTATCAACTGTGTCTGACAGTTATATAAAAATACATATACTGCTGTCGTTAAGATTCTTGAACATCTAAAGTACCTTATTATAGTTGGTGACAAAAAGTGGAAGTGATTATTACCTAAACAAACAATACATTTAGCTGTCAAATCAAATATATTCAATTGTGTTTGTTGTGCTTCTTTATTGACTTACTGGGCACAGTGTGTCATATACAAGAGATGCACACCAAATCAACGTATCCCTTATTTTTATTAGCAACTAAGAAACCTTTTATTAAATAAAAATAGCTTAAGAATTCAAATAGTATGACATTGTACTAACTTATTTTGAAACAAACCCAATTAAAACCAGACAGTGGAAAATGATGAATTAGTGATTTCAATATTCAGATGATCATCCGAAATCTGAAGATAAATAGCACCTTCGATGTGGAGCTTACCACATATACCACCATAGGCTCAAGTCTATTGTGAGGTTAGTCAGTGGAACGAACATGAGTTTTCCACTGAAAACAGAGACATTAAAACCTAATTTACTTCTCAGACTATATAATTAGTTGTTTTCCTTGAGCTTGATTGATGAGGATTGATGAGGATAGATGAATCTGTATTCTGAAGCCCATACTGTGCAAAGGTTGCACGCTCATCAATAAACAGCTCCATTGACTAGTGACACTTTTTAAACTGTTTATCTACCTTCCTCCCAGTGCATACAGATCAAATTAAGAAATCAAGAGACTACTGGACTTCTTTGGATTGAAATTATGTCAAGGAACAATAACCATTCAGCTTTGCCACTGACAACCGTGTAACTGATCGGGATCATGTATAAGGGCGGCAGTTACTAGCAATGTTGTGCCTTTCAATAGGCTAAGCTAAACTGAGTTGAGCTGATGAGCTACGAGACAAATGGCAAAAGAAACACAAATCCACAGTGTTACACGAGACCAGGTGTGTCTCTGTCACGCTAGGAGTCTACAACACAAGTCAAGGCTGAAATACTGGGATCAAGCAGCCCTTATACCCATTCCTCCATGAGCAATCTATTGAATTAGTGACCCCTTCACTCTCAGGTCACTACTCAATAACTAAAAGCTGGTGATCACAGGGGAAAACTGTAGAGGAATCAAATGCTGGAGTAGCTTTTTCTGTCGTCAATGTTTTGAATGCAGTGTGGCCGACATTGCAAGTGTTCTGCAACAGAAAAGTGGTCCATTTTGCTTGCCCTTCAAGTCAAAAATCAACTTATTCACATTAGCAAGCTAACCAGAGCTGTTTTTAAAGTCTTTTAGACCAAATCAAGTTAAATTAAATCTTTCAGATTTCTACTTACTAGTGTTTTGTACATAAGTGTGACCATGAATAGTGTGTTACTCAAGTGTGTCTTGTGTCCAACTCTTAAGTCTACAGCTCTCAGATCAACATTTCATTTCTTGATTTAAGAGTTCATATTTTTACCTTTTTATTATAATAATCACTTCAGTGAAATTGTGGGCCTTTGGCTAACATTTATGGAAAAACTCCAACTACTGCGACATCTCAGCAAACCAAACTCGATAATGGCTGTATGGAGTTTCCTTTTAAGTTGGCTACAGGTTTTCACAAGCCCCACTTTCAAAAAGTGGAAAATCATGTACATGATGGAATAGAAGCACCAGAGGACTTACTGTGTTGTTAAAAAGACAGGATAGAGGTTACTGCTGAGAGACTTCATGGACAGATTAGTAAAATGTGTAGCAGCGACCCTATCTCCAAAATCTCTGCTATGAAGAGGTGAGCAACGTGGTACACCTGATAGGAAAAACAGTCAAATCTACAACAATAAGATACAGACTGAGAAATCATTTGGTTAATCCAGCCACAGTATATATTCTGTATAACTTAATATCCATAGTAAGGCTGCAACTATTATTTTCTTTATCACTTTATCTATTATTTTTCTCAACTTCATAATTCATCTATGGCCATTCGGTTTCACAAATTCTTTAGTCAACGAAATATCAAAATCTTCCCTATCAACGTTTCTCTAAAACAAGACGTTTCACTTGCTAATTCAGTCATTCTATAATCAGTGAGAATTGTAAAACTGACTGATTATTAATTTACTGTCATTTCATGTATATTTTTCTCTTCTGTCTACATACCTCTACACATCATCTAATGCACTTTAAGTAGCTTCTGTCTATTAAATGTGCGATGAAAATAAACTTGTATTGCTGTGCCTTGATAATTCATTGTATACAGTCACCTCAATCTGTTTAAGTCACAGTTCAGGTGTGAAACAGGCATCAATAAAACAAGAGCTATAAAGGCCAAAGAAACTCTACACGGTGAAAGTGTACACGTAGATGTGAGGATGGACTGCGCCCTCTCACATTTGCAGATACTTAATACCATTAAATGTGCCTTGAAATCAATAAAGTGCTGTAAAGTGCATTTATCAAACGGCTCTAAATCTAAAGGCTAATGGGACTGCCAATTTTCTTTCAATGGAGAAATCGTTCCCAACACTTAAGATGAGTAAGGCTTAAAGTGATTTAATGTGATATTACTTTTTTTTCTTTCTTTTTTTACTGCAGTTGTCATCAAGGCTATATTTAGTTGGTTGCTGTCAAAGTAGGGTGAGAGAACATCTAGTGGGGGGAACAAATACTATTGGATATCTAATTTCTAATTTTTTTAGCGGTTGGCTTCATTCGTTCTTCACTAAACCTTTACACAGAAAACGTGTGTGCAGAATCAGCATGCCAATAGAAAAAGAGAGAGAATCTGGCAACTTAATTTGTTACTAATCAAAATATAGCCCCCATATAAATTATCCTCATTAGTCATTAGAGCCCTCTGGGAAAGTCTGATTTTGACTGATTGTAAATATTCTGCTCACTGCAGTATTTATCAGCTTTCCCATAGCATTAAATTACAAGCTTTAGCTGTAGAATCAAGGATTAAAAACATGAAAGTACTACGTATATCCTACTGGGAAGTCAGTATCACATTAACAATATGTACAGTATAGTTTGCTTTTAGAAGATTTTATTGCAGCCCTTTAGACAATCCAACAAAGAAAACATTTGAACTACTTTTTGTATATTTTGCTGTAAGCTTAGGATTCTGTAAATACCCGGGCGGTGCTTGTGATGTGAAAGGTTTTGAGCAGATAATGCAGCGGTCATTACCCTTGAGATGAATTGAATTTGAGCCAAATGCTGTGTGTGGCAGATACGTAGTTAACCCATTGATGACGGCTGCTGCGCGATGCCACATTGGCTCTCCTGCCTGATGCTGCGTCGCGCAGCATTATTACTTTATCTAATTTTCATGGCATTCCCAGCATAGAATGCACTGTCATTGGTTCAAATACACATGAGGTGGGTTTTGTTGATTTTTTTAAGACCACGTGACCACCCAAAAGTTGTGTGGTTTGCCGAAAATCATGTCAATCAAAAAATAAATAAAAATAAAATAAAACAAAATAATAAAAAAAATACGCCAGCTATGTCAGCGACAGAACAGTTAGTGGCGTTTGGTGCGCAGAATCAAGGTCTACTATAGACTACTGACGAAAATCACACAACACATTGCATCTATTTATTAACAATATTTAATAATTTTCTAATTCATCTAATTTTGACGATTTTTAGAAATATTTGTTGGTTTGTAAGCGCTAAGGGAGCATGTTTAAATAAAACCTGTGAACCTTAACTTTTAAATGTATTTTATTTCATGTTTCTATGTGCTACACAGGCTTAGATATTAAGGTTTTGGTAGACTTGACAATTCGTACTATTTTTTCAGAAAACCCTCAGGCATTAAGGACATGCATCCTAGATTGCCATAGTCATTAATGGGTTAAACTTCTGCAAATTGCTGTAATTTATGGTACTTTTCACCAAAAGATCTAAGTGCATCCAGTTAAACATGTGATCATAACAGATGATAACTATACATGAGGCGGTTGACCTTTCTGTCAGAGCCAGTGCATCTAAGTGTGGGAGGGGCTTGGTAACCATGGTGACATTCACAACCAGGTGCCTCGCTTTCATCTCCCAATAAAAAGCTTGACAGAGCAGCTGTGCATAGAAAGCGTGTGCATTGGTAAATGAGAGGAAGTGAATTGCAGAGTGACTCGTGTAAAGTAAGCGGTACACAAGACCCTACCTGATTGCACTGCTTTCATTTGTCAACAACAAGGATTATAAAACAGATGCTTTATGTCGATTTCAGCAACAAAAAATGATTGTATTATCACTTCATCCCTGTAGCGTTTTTCCCTTGTTTAGTAATGTCTAGTCTCAGTTTTTACTTACCATAAAGTGTTAGCAATTAATAATTTAAACATTATCAAACAAAATGCATAAGATATTGCTGTCAGAAGATACTGATCGATTAAAAGGACTGACTGTCCAACAGAATAACACAGATAGCAAGTATTAGTTACAGATACTCTAAGAAACATAAAACTTTCTTCTCTTCAGAAGAACTGCAAGTAGGCAAAACACTTTCAATCCAATTTTACCCAATTATGCTTTGATCTTTTCTCCCAAATTGCACTCTCTCAAATAGCGTCACTGGATTCCCATCTGACAAGACATGACACTGCGGTGATAATTAATTGACAAGCCGCCAGCCTGATGGGGAATAAAAGGCGTCTGGGAAAAATCAATACTACATGGCAATCCTGCCGCACATCATACAGTGTTTAAGCCCACCAGAGGTCAAAGGGCATTGTACCTCCACGCAAATGTACACTTATTGTTCACAGTGCGTCCGTCTGGCATTGAGTAAAAAGGACAAGTGATGGCTTCCCGGCTCTTAGGAGGGATTGTGAGAAGCGACCAAGGATTGTCACAGCTGAAGTGCATGTTTATAGATCAGCTCTGACTGAATGCTGCTTTAGAAAAAGGGCCTTCGCTGCTCACAATCGATGAGACGATTATATCATTGTAACCTTCCACTTCATTATGAGTGCGCCTGTGTGTGTGTCTCTGTGTCTGTCTGTGTGTGTGTGTGTGTGTGTGTGTGTGTGTGTGTATTAATTTGTCCTTGGATGTTCATCCTCAGCAGTGTTAACATCCTGTCATCCACACTAAAGACAGTAGCGAACCAATATTTACCTTGATAAACACCGACAGCTCATTAGAAGTGTCACTTTATAGGAGCTTAATAAAAATAAATGGACATGCCCACTGGTGGCAACGGTATTGAGGTGTGTGTGTGTGTGTTACCTGTTACAGTCGACATGCAGCAGGAGGTGGGAGGCGCTGATGGTGAGCGCGATCTTGTGCCACTGGCCGTCAGCGAGGCGGTAGGGGAAGGACTCGGAGCGTGGCTTGCCTTTGAAGCGGTAGTGATAGCGGATCTCCTCTCTCACCCCACTGCTCTCCAGCTCAAAGTAACTGCAGGGGAAGAGAGGATGAAGAAATATCTTAACTATAAAACTCAGACGAGAGCAATATGGGTACCAGGTCCTACTTGAAGATGATAGACAAATTATTCACTCAACCTTTTTTCTGAGACTAGAAAAATACTCATATTTTATAAATGCAATTATTTATTTGACTATGAAGGGTCAGATTCGAAATGGGTCTGCTGCGATGAGGACTGAGCCTTTAGGGGGATGCTCTAACCACTACACCACAAATGCCCCTGGCCCTGATTAAGTTATAATGCAACAAACATACATGCATCTCCAAGACAATTTACACCAACAGTAAAACTAAACAACTTAGTGTGCGTCACACTAACGGCACGAATACCCCAAGCCCAACCTCATATTTGGGTTTCACTGCTAGCGAAGGAAAAATATATTTTCACAATATTAAATGAAATTTGGTCTCAGACAATTTATATGCAGCTGTGGTCTGGGCCAAACCCCAGTCATATTGGCAGAAAACAATGATATGCAGATCTGAAATGTATTTAAATGACCACACTGTCATCCTAACCTCTGAATACAAACACTTTCATTTTGTTATGCAGTTGACAAGCACTAATGTGTGTACACAAAAAGGACCAGGTGTTGATTATTTAACGAACAGCTACTGATTGCTAAACTTTGGGTAAAAAGATTTCTGTCTGATTGGAACAAGAAAGAGATCTCCCTCTCAGTTTCCCCCACAATTCTCACTTTGCAGTGTGTCTGCAGGCGCAGCCAGCCACAGCACCATGAGCGCACTCTCTCCAGCCTCATCTGACACGCTAAATTAAGAGCCAGCGAGCCGCAGGCAACCAGTCATGACATTTCAGCTTCCCTTCGGCTGCAAATGACCCCAACACTGGAACCCCTGGCCCCTCAGGACACACACATTCACACACACTAAATATACTTTATGTCACACAGCTCTCCAATATTCCTAAGCTAGCCTTTCCCAATATATTCAGACTCAGACACAATAGCAGAGAGACTGGCACACATACAGTACACGCACGGATCAAGCCCATTACAATACTAAAGCTCAGCAGCTCTCATGCATATTTATGGTGCGAAGAGAGTGGACCCACTCCAGAGAATATCAATCAGGGCTGTGGGGCAGCACATTTATCCATCTCCTTGTTTGGAAAATGAATGAAACTGAGAAGAACTCATGACAACACAAGACAAACAAAATGCCAAACACATTATAGGATCAAGTATCTAGACACACTGACCAGGCACACTTTAGAGTTGATGTCCATTGCCTGCAGCCAAAAGACATGACATGATGATTTACGCACTACAATACAGCCTCTGCTCATTTATAATAACACTGTTTCCCCCATATTAATTGCAGAGATCTGTGAAGGCATACAGTTCTACGTAAAAAGGCCCGTGGGGCAAATAATATGATGCAAACAAATCATTTTAAAAGCTTGGAAGCACCCCAAAAACAGTTTAGCCAAATTAGAAACCACCTTAATTTGGAGGAAAAAACAAAGTGCAGTTATTAATCCACTACACAGGGATATTGTGTGTGCATATTTACTCTTAGCAAAGTGGGTCAAAGTTGGAACAAAAAGGTTGGTCGATAAACTTTAATGGATGCTTACAAGTGTTGGCGCTAATTTTAAAGTCAATTCCATAATTTTCTCTTTCATATAATATAATCAACATCTTGTAAACCTATAGGTTTGTTTAAAGCTTTCCTGTTCTCTTTTTCATGTTGTAGGAGCTAAGGTATTGCAGCACCTTGGTGACTGCAGTATTATTATTGAAATTCTTACACACACACAGTACATACAATACAATGCAAATGTATTTAACTTGAAACCAATTTGTCATGCTTTTCAAAAATGGATCACCATTATACCACCACATTCCAACATAAACAGAATGAAGAGAGTGTGTGTGTGTGTGTGTGTGTGTGTGTGTGTGTGTGTGTGTGTGTGTGTGTGTGTGTGTGTGTGTGTGTGTGTGTGTGTGTGTGTGTGTGTGTGTGTGTGTGTGTGTGTGTGTGTGTGTGTGTGTGTGTGTGTGTGTGTGTGTGTGTGTCCGTCCGTGCATGCAAGCAAGACAGGACTTTAATGTAGTTACTGTATGGCTGTCATCATTCTAAAAGTAGATAAATACATCACTCTGTGGCACCGACATGACAGCTTGTCTCCATCATGCAGCAGGAGACAGAGCCGCTGATACTTGTCCACTGGAGGAAAAATCATTTGCGTAAATGGAGAATGAGAGCTCTCCAGTCTGGGCTCTCTCCACTGATGGGAGCCTCCTCGGGGCTTCCAGAGAGAATCACTGAATGAGCAGAAACACCGTTATCCTGATTCGACTCATGAAATAATCATCAAAGGCATTAACTCCACTTCACAGCAAGCAGCGTTTATTTTACGAAGCATTTAGTGGTAGCTATTGTATCCCCACATTAGAGCATATTAAATGAAGGGGGATAATCTTTTGGCAGGCAGTCCATTTGTAACCAATGGTGAAGTAGGTTGACAGACACTTGAAAGGACATATCAGTTGTGGTGCTTCTCTCTAAAAAACATAAACAATAGAGCCTTGTCTGCATTTTAAAAGCTTTATGTTGATGAGCCTTTCATAACTGGAATTTTACAAGGCTTTTTTGTTAATAATGGCATTTAATAGACCCAGATTGTGAGAGCCATGTTTGCGTATCTAAGAAAACTGAAACATTTGGCTAGCGGTTGTATTGGGAGACTAATCAGGATTATTGCTGCAGGGGGCACACTGCTGTGCTGCAGTGGGAGCATCCTTTCAAAAGCTCTGTTGTCCAATTGTGATGCTTTTGGTCTATGAATGGGGACTTCAGAGGACAAAAACCTTGAACTGGAACACAGCTTTAGATTCTCTTCTTATTTCTAGTCAGAAAGAATACAATTGGCTAAGAAAGGAAAACATGTTTCAGGGTTCTCTGCAATGTTATATATTCATAGCTGCTACATATTAAACATACAGATAATAGCATAATAGCTGCCATATTCTCTGTATGGGCTTCACAGTAGTGAATTAAGCTTCCCAGCAACAATCACACACTATAAAAAGACTTTTTCGGGTATCTCAAAAACCGTTGCTAGCTTTTATAAATCTCTCTTTTCCATTCCCAGTTTCAGATATCTGGTTCATGCTTTCTACGTGGGTTGACTGTAAGTCCCATGAAGGGAATTGCAATAAGTGCAAACAAACCCTTCATCCTAAAATGAATGCACATAGTATAATCAATGGAAATGAAAAGAGTTGCTCTAGGCAACAGGAAATGTGTTGTCAATGTGACACATTCAGTTACAGAACCCTTCACCTAAAGCTATGTGGATCTTCCAGGAAAACATATATTTTATAAAACCCTTATTTGCATGGGTTCCATACCAGTGACAACTAAGAAGCTTCAGGTTATGAGAGAGCAAAATGTGAAAGAATTTTGCTACTGCATAGACACAGCAACAACTTCAAGCGGCACACTGACAACATTCAATACTGTGCGGACCATAGGGGAGAACGGGGTAATTTGTCACATGGATTGGATGTCACATTCGTTATATCTCGCCACCAGAGCGCGCTAGCTCTGAAATGTTGATATAAAAAAGGTCCAGAATTGGGATCAGAGGTCACATACATAGACTTCCTTGGAGGAAGACGGCTGCATTTCAGGTGAGAGGATGTTTTGTGTTTTTCATGTCAAATTCAAAATATGTTGCTTCTCAGTATTTTTCTTCTAGGCTTTTACACAATGGGTTTATAACAAAACACTTGTTACCCTCAGAAAGTGTGAAGGGTAAACTATAGTTTAGATTGTGGTTAGCAAGCTAATTAGTTGTCAGATGGTTGTTGGCCTTGATGCTAGCAAGAAATTCAAGTTGGGGTTGGTTGTCAAATTTTTTGGGGGGTTGGTTGTCACATGTTATCTCAAGGCTGCAGCCAGAAAAGGAACCCAATAACGAAAGAAATTGTCAAGCTGTATCCTCACTGACACCCCAGAGAAGGAAAGAATAGAGCAGGAAAAGGCAGCTAGCAAGCAAAAGAAAAAAGGGCAACAAAATCAAAACAACCCAGTGCATCCCAAACTAGACCAGCTGCCAAGGCTACAGAACGTTATGTAGGCCTATTTGTCAACTTGACAATGCAATTAAACATTCAAATTTGGTTCTGCCTCTTTGCCTTCTTTTTAAGATTTTTCCCATTAAGATAACATTGTGACAAACAACCCCATAGTGTGTGACAACCGACCCCTTGATGGGGTTGGTTGTCACAATGTGTCAGAGTGTCTTTGATGGTAAATTACTTCTTCATTACAATAAGTTGGAAAAAAAGAGAGACACACATTTCTAGCCAACACCTTAAGCTTCAATTTAATGTAGGAATGGCTATTGACAGATGTTTTGGTGATGAGCAATTCTCACTAGAGTAAAAAGTGTGCCTACTTACCCCGTTCTCCCCTATCGCATAGAGTAGTGGGCAAACTGTACTGTACGCATATCTTAAAAAATATATCTTCAGCATGAGTGAATCATGTCATTAGGTACGACATGAAGTGTGAGTGGTTCATGGCTATAGTGGTCAGGTCACCTTTCCTTTTACACAAACACTGTTTTTCTAATGATTAATTATACATTGGTGCAAAAAAGCACATAAAGCACAATACACACAAAGATATACAGCGGCCACACATTATATGAATAATGTATATTGTATATACACGTGTTTGTACAGATGTTGTTATTGTGAACCAATAAATTATGAGCTTTTTTTCTTTTTTACCTTAACACAGTATCCAGTCTTTTTGCTTAGCTAGACCAGCCATCTGTTGGCTGTAGCTTAATATTTAATGGACAGATATGACAGTGGTATCAATCTACTCATATAACTCCATCAGGAAGCAAATAGAGGCCTCACTGTTCCTCAAGGCTGAACCTAAACGCATTTAGGTTTACTGAAGAAAACGACGTGCATGATAAAATGCAGGATATAGAGATTACATTGTTTATTTTGGATAGAGGTAGAAATTATATTTTAGATGGCATGTTGTCAATGTTTAAATGGATATGGACAAGGCAGAGCTTATCTTGCAGCTATGTTTTACAGTTGTTTTTATTAGCTGCAGACGATATAAGATAGAAATAACAAAGGTGACTTATCACTAGTCATGCTATAACCGTGTCCATAATGTGGGACATAGGAAGAGGATTGCGGGCATGCTGATACTAACTGTAGCACCAGCAGAAATGGTGTTTCCAACTGCTGGGTAATGAGTCAACAGACACAATGGCAGGGTTGCTGACCATGGCTGTGTTCGGAAAGCCATACTACCGTCCTACTCATACTCATTTTGACTTCAATTTGAGTATGTGACGGTTGGGTATGCTAGTTTGGGTATGTGAGAAATTCCCGGATGAGTACTAACTTCCGGGAAGATTTTGGGTATGAATCGATTGTATAATTTTCCTACTCAACCGCCCCACAAGAAAATGAAATATTTTCGAGCAAGTTGCTAGGCAACGACATTGTTTGGGGTCCGCGATCTGACAACTATACGTGCAGTCATTCATAAAACTCTTACAATAGATAAGAGATGAAGATAAATACCTAACAACATTAGAGTTACTAAGTGAAATGAGTGATGTGAGTCTGATAGTGGAGAGAGATCAGGACAGATCGCTGTTCCACACACCGCGGCTCGTCCAGCTCAACTCACAGACAGCTGAGTGCTGTCTGATGAGCCGGACAGAGAGCGTCGGAGGGATCCTCCGCCTCAAAACATAATTATAAAACAAGAGGTCTAAAACACAGATGATGAACACAGGACTGTAAAAATCTAGTTCAATATCTAACCTGTAGAGGGCGGTTACACGCTAAACAGCGTCTAAGCCGCCTGAATCTAATAAGAAGAAGAATAAATTCTTCATTGCTTGAGTATACTTCAACTGAAAACGTTTCGACGCACCTCGCATACACAATCGATCTTTGAGTAGACAGTATGCAGTATATATATGGTGAGTATGTAGGACGCTAGTATGGCTTTCCGAACACAGCCTATGTCTGCTGAGATGGGGATTGTGGGCTTTAGAAAATGTTCAGGAGTGCAGTGACAGTTCTGGGAAGGTGTTGAGGCATTGGTCTTCATCAAAATGCACTGTGCGCCATCTCTGTAAGGTAAAAGTTTTGAATTTGAATGGCTGCCAAAGAGTGCGGGTTGGCTGTAAATCATCCTGTCCTTTTTCTTCGAACCTGTTGACAAGCTACTATTTTATGGAGGCTAGCTGACAGCCAATTATCTGCTCAATAGGGAGGTCAACACTCTGGAGCTTGCCCATGGTAAAAGAAGAGATGGTAAACCAGACACTAAGATGGGAAAAATGCACCGATGTCTTCAGTTACTGACCCGGAAAAAATGTGTCCAGAATTGGTTGCGAGGCATTGTGCTTCAGTTATCAAATGAAGACTATATCCTTGAAGGGATTTAGCAGATGGTCTCAACCAGGGGCGTAGCACCAAATTCTGGGCCCCTATACAAAAAGTCCTGATGGGCCCCCTGAAAAGCGGTCTTACATTACACATGGCTCTGAGCCAGACAACTCCACAATATTTCATCTGATGAATGACCAAATCATTACCGGTGTTTCCCCCATAATATGTCTTAGTCAAGGTGGTCACTGGCCAGGGTCACAGAAGGCGCCGCACAAATTTTGGGGGTATTTTGCTCAAAGATGCCAATGCGCACTATAGAAATAAACAACTGTTTATTTGAATACAGTTGTGCAATTGTGTTTGCTATGTGCAGGTATAATTTTACAGACAGTACAAAACATAATTAAATAAAACTTCTACTGTTTTGGTGCAATACTATGCAGACACACTAAATACAAATAATAGACCATACACTTGTGTAGGCACATCAAGTGCAAATTCAACTTTTTAAAGTTCCTTTATGGATGGGGGGCTGTGATTATTGTGGACAATAGGCCTACTGTGATGTGATAGCCTATAATTAATTAATGGTTATTATTAGCCTACTTGCTTGATTTCTTTTTAAATACAGGTTGTTTTGGAACATGTCTTTCCCAATTTAAAACATAAAAATAAAGCAGCATTGAAAATTCAGAAAATAAATCTTGTTGGCCTACACTAGCATGCTGTTCTACAAATAACTCAATAATTGAAATAATAAATACATTGGCCCTCATTTATCAATTTTGCGTGGAAACTGGTGCAGATTCTGGCGCAAATACCTCCCTACGCCAGGTATCGCGTGGGATTTATCAAACAGGCGTATCTCGCCAATCTCAGCGTACGCCAGGCCATTATTGATAAATGCGGCGGATGAAAACGAGCGTATCACGCCCCTATATTTTCTCAGTTTAGAGGCCTCGCCCAGAGGTTTTACGACATGGATATGCGCAATACGGCACTTCCCTGAAGTAGAAATTGACAGAATAACAGCGAAAGTAGAAAAAAAAGAGTTTCATTTCGGAGCATTAGCCTACAAGCAGCATCAAATAACGACAGAAGGCAGCAGTTAGGAAGGAAATAACTGCTGCGGTCAACAGCGTTGGTGTTGACTCAAAATCGCCACTAAAAAAAGTGTGTTGCTGTTCTGAAATGCAACCAATTGGGGGTGCGGGGCTGCGGGCATAATATAAGTGGTGGAGGAGAAAAAGACGCACCAACTGTCCGATAATGTTCCCCATAAAATAAATACACGTCTGCAGAGATTTGAATGATTAGAATGTATTGGCCCTTTTAGATTGCACTATTCAAAAGGGTTTTAAAAACTAAAAATAACACATTTTGCGTTTTACTTGGCACGAGTGGTCAGCCTGGCCGTCAGCTGCACAAGCCGACCCGGCAGCGATCAGCTGTGAGAGCGCCCACCGTCCTGCTCCACCAGCAGATAGGAACAACGTGCCGGTTAACGGTGGAAATAAATCGCTCGCTTTAGCATCAATGACACATTAAAAGAGGAACTAACATCTACAAAGTGCATCAAATAAATAAAATGTTAAGCTGAATGTTGTGCCGTGTATTTTTTTGTATCATAAAGAGCAGTGTATGTCTACCAAATATTTAATACTTAGGCTAACATTTTGAATGAATGCAGCCCCCGTGCCTCAGTGTCCCCCCAGCTGCTCCAACTGCCCTTACGTAGTCCCATGCAGCCCTCCTAAGTGGCCGGTGTGCGCACTATTGAATCAGCTCTCCTACTCAGTTGCACACCATAAGCTGCTCATTTTTAAGTGATTAATATCTTTATTTCGGTCTTATTTGCACTGCATTTGTATTATCTTCTAATAATTGTCCAACAAAGTCATCGGCTACCCGGCACAGCCTGCACTGCGAGTCCAAGCTGTTTTCAAATTTGCGTACACGAGCTGAGAGCTGGCGTGGGATTTGAGCGTACCCTACGCTCACGTCCATATTGATAAATGCCGAGATTTGCGTGGAAATGTACGTACACCCATTTTTCTGGTCTACGCAAGATTGATAAATGAGGGCCAATGTGTTTTCCCTTAAAATGTCTAAATGCATTTCAAAGACAGTAACAGTGTGGCACTTCTTTTAACTTACTGAAACTTGCAGGGGCCATCACTCTCATGTATTCATCAGACTTTTCTTTGCGCTGTCTGAGCTGATAGATAGGTTGTGTTGCCAGCCACAGTGATGTGGAGTCTTAAACTGTCCTAGCTTTGCCAGCACTTATTTCTGTACAGCTAAATATCCCCATAGAAACATCGCTGCGTTTATTTTCGCCACCAGTTAAATTCAATGACGGCTTGCTCCTGCTTACTCTCCCGCATACATGCCTTAGTCCTGCGCAGGCCCCTGATCTCCTTGCAAGGATCAGGGGCCTATCGCGAGCCAGTCAATTATTTCTTTTTTTGGAATGGCATTGTTCAGGGCCTTCGAAGATCGGGGCCCCACATTTAGCTTGTTAAATTATTATTTATTTTTTATGGGCCCCCCTCTGCCTTGGGCCCCCCCACAACTGTATCACTTTTCCCCCCAGTCCGTCGGCCCTGGTCTCAACACATAGGAAGGTGACAGCAGATGGGTGTTACTTTCACAACTGAGATGGTGTCATGGAGATGTGATGATGAGGCGGAAATCAATTAGCATCTTCACCGTTTCGAGTATACAGTGTGATATTGTTAGCAGTAAAGCATTGTGCTATCGGACTATCTCAGGTTCATTTTGATGAGGTTCAGGATCAGGGAAGTGATGCCATTAGGCTTCAACAGCTTATTGAAAAGGCCAGAGAAGGTGGAATCACAGGTTTACAGGATGCAGAGGAGTTATTGAACACATCCACATTGGGTTCTTCTCCCAGAAATACAGAATAGCAGCTATAACTCTGACATACTGGATTGTGTAAGGTCAGTAAGCTAGCATCTCGCTTCCTTAGGAAACTGGGGGGTTGTGAATCAGTCATCACCATAGTCCATGATGCATGACCAACAAGAGTACTTACTCCATGAAAACTCCAAATTAACTTAAGCGTACCCTAGAGCAGCTAGCCAGCCCCTCAGTTGAACAAATCATACAGTAGCCCACTGCTCCTGCAAAAGTATTACTGCATTGTATTGATTATGAATCGTTGTGGTAGCTCAGTCCATAGGGAACCAGAGGGTAGCCAGTTTACATTATAGGCACTGCAGATGTTCCCTTGAGCAAGGCACTGTGATGTTGGATAACTGAACCTGATTAAAACTATAACTGAGAGACTCTTTCCTTCACAGTTGTCATCCATATACACATCGGCACTCAAAGAAGCTTCTTCTTGATTAAAACTTGCAAATCATTAGTAAAGACAATGTATCATTATGTTTAAGTATTCAATTGTCATGATGTGAAAAATTCCTAAGTAATATATTATTCAAGTATGCAATCTTAATTGTTGATATAAACTATATGCCTTTTTATTGCAATTTGTTTTTGTTGAAGGCAAGAGAAGATATAAAGAATGATGGAAGAAATATTCCCATTCAACGTACCACTAAAGAATATTAAAGTACTAATCAGTTTTGATAGCGGGTTATTAGTCCTTAGTTTTCTATAAAATAGACTGTGATATCAGCTAATGCAATGTTGAAAAATATATATGTTTTTCTTCACCAGAAAGCTTTGCTGTTGTGGGCTCTGCAGGCTTTTGGACAGGTGTAGGAAGTCTGGCTGCCTCTGAGTTCCTGTCAATCAAAACAGTAACAAACACAGTGGAGGTCTCTGGGAAGGTTGAGTATAAGATGGTCTTTTTGTTGCTAGTGAGCAAGCAGAGCCTTTTGATGTGACACGCGAGTAATTTCTTTATTTTCATTTTATTTTTATTCTTCAGGATTCATTCACCATAAATGTTAACTGAGTGATTGGCAATTTCCTCTGCAACTCACAGACCAATATAGATGTCAAGATATTGCTTTCTTCAATAAACAAGCTAAGAGCTATAATCTCCAAGCTGCAGACAAACAAAGTTAGCTGTTTGAAAAGTTAAACATGTTGCAGCTTACTAGGAGCCAAAGTTATACGTTGGTGAACACCACCATCGTCGAGTCATCCAGCTCCTTAGAGGCCAACACATACTGTATCTATTAATACAGCTTTAGTGAAAGAATAACACATTATCAGGTCTGAAGAGCCAGTACTTTAGGTCAAGTGTCATGTGCTGTACTGAAATGATATCCATCTCTACCAGGGTCAGTAAGAATGATTGATATAAAAATGCAGGAAAACTTGCAGACTGTAACTCTGGGAAAGAAGTGCAAAATTCTACATTTTGGTCAGCCTGTGTTCATTGAAAGGCATTTGGAAGAGGGCTGAGGTGTAGTAGAAATCAGTATTTGTACTGTATTGCATCATTTTCATAGAAAATACAGCCAAAAAAATTATCCCGGGAGCGGTGTGCAAACTGGTATCCGTCTGAGGTGAAAGGGCCTAGCTCATCCCTTGACGCCTCCTCCACACGGGGATCAGGAGTTCAGAATCAAAGCCAGCAGGTTTTCTATCTCTTCCATTCACAAACTAATCCCATCTGACTGCAATGTAACATTTGCGGATCAAGTCCTCCTAGGACCTGGCGTCCACCTGTGTGGACATCAACTTTTTGGGCTGTCTAGACCGCAATGTAAAATGCTGCTCTAAAAAGGGCCCGGGGTCCACATACAAGGACATTATACTGCCACTTAGTGGTGGCAGAAGAGTATAATACATTATACTTTAGATTCAAGATGGCCGACAACACACCCAAAAGTTCATCACACCCAAAATGGAAACTCCCAATCCAAACTTTGACCAGGAAAAAAATGTAATCAAATTTCATGGCTGATTCTTGTTCAGATTATGTATAAAAGTGTTCAATGTTTGTTATGGAAGTAAAACATTTACAAAAGCTAGTAACTGTAACGATTTACCATGCTGCTAAACATGATGTACACAAATGTGGACGGGAGGACTTCATTCTGTTAGTTTTATTGAAAAATCCTTTTATGTGGACAGCGGGACTTAGTTCTGTGGAACATTTTTATATGTTTTCAATCAATCAATCAATCAATCAATCAATAACCTTTCACTTTTCACTCAAGAGACCCAACAGACACAACTTAGGTTGCCCTCATTTACAGTTACAATGAGTACATTTCAGTAAATTTCAACCCCAGGGCCAGGTTTCCGGCTGCTTACCCAAGGGCCGGGGCCAGGGCCAAGGCCAGGTTTCCGGCTACCAGGGCCAGGTTTCCGGCTACCAACCCAAGGGCCAAGGCCAAGTCTCTGACTACCAACCCAAGGGCCTGGGCCAAGGCCAGTTTTCCAGCTATGATCCCCAGGGCCAAGGCCAGGATTCTGGCTACCAGGGCCAGTTTTCTGGCTACCATCCCTAATGCCAAGGCCAGGACTCTTGCTACCAGGGCCATGTTTCCAGCTAACAACCCAAGGACCAAGGCCAGGATTCTGGCCACAAACCCATGTGCCTGGGCTAAGGCCAGTTTTCTGGCTACTATCCCCAGGGCCAAGGCCAGGATGCTGGCTACCAGGGCCAGGTTTCCAGCTACCAACCCAAGGGCCAGGGCCAAGGCCAGGTTTCCAGCTACCAACCCAAGGGCCAAGGCCAGGTTTCCAGCTACCAACCCAAGGGCCAAGGCCAGGTTTCCGGCAACCAACCCAAGGGCCAAGGCCAGGTTTCCGGCTACCAGGGCCATGTTTTCAGCTACCAAGGCCAGGATTTTGGCTACCAAGGCCAGGATTCTGGCTACCAACCCAAGGGCCAAGGCCAGGATTCTGGTTACAAACCCAAGGGCCAAGGCCAGGTCTCTGATTACCAACCCAAGGGCCAGGGCTAAGGCCAGTTTTCCGGCTACCATCCTTAGGGGCCAAGGACAGGATTCTGGCTATCCGAGCCAGGTTTGGGCTACCAACCCAAGGGCCAAGACCATGGATTCTGGCTACAAACCTAAGGGCCAAGGCCAGATAGCCAGCTATCAACCCAAGGGCCAAAGCCATGGATTCTGGCTACCCGGGCCAGTTTTCCAGCTACCATCCTTAGGGCCAAGGCCAGGATTCTGGCTTCCAGGGTCAGGTTTCTGGCTACCAATCCAAAAGCCAAGGCCAGGATTCTGGCTACAAACCCAAGGGCCAAGGCCAGATTGCCAACTACCAACCCAAGGGTCAAAGCCAGGTCTTTGACTACCATCCCCAGGGCCAAGGCCAGGATTCTGGCTACAATTCAGGATATACGTCTTCCTGCAACTGTTAGCAGCCTTTCTAATGAGCCATATTGCTCAAAGTGGCACAATTGTTGTTTCTCATTTTGTTTTTGCACTCAGGAAAAATGCTGCTGTGTTCAGGCACCAAAAAAAGAGTTTTGTTCATGATTACTCAATTCTGACTTTATTGTGTTTCATCTCGATTTAAAACTATGGTCCTCATATGTGGACATCATTTTTCTCAGAAACTACATCATGTAAAAAGATAATTCTTGGTTTGTACACTCATTAGGTCCCAATCAGCCTAAATAGCAAAGAGAAATTAAAAATCCATGCCATGCAAGAGTTCGGGTCCTAGGAGGTTAAGCGTTAAATAAACAGAGAAAGTGGGAGCAGCGATTTAGGTTGGCCAGAACAGCACCAAACAGTTCCTTTTTAGGATTTTCTAAGAATTTCTGGATCACATGTCAAGGTATGATAAACAAACCAAATCACCAATTGCAATTGAGTATATATGATAGAGTCCAATGATGTGTGTTTATTTCGGCCTGTCTATCATGACGTAATTGTACTGCCCATTGTTGTTGAACTAATAACTTATCTTACTGATGAACTTGATTATGATGTTGACCAGGGTAACTTACTATGTGACAGGTGGGTGTAATGTAATGAAAGCATGACTTACTTCAGTGGAAGGGGGTTGGTTTTAAACAATTAAGTCAAGATTTACAGCATAGTAGGATTATGTTAAATCTAAGATATAGCTGAATATGGTTTCAAGCCACACTTTGTAGCAATGATATCAGCAATCTAGTCAAAAAATGAGCAAGGAAGTAATCCTGAACCATCTCAGATTTGACATACATTGTGTCATCCCCTTTCCATTTGACTAAGTGTTGTCCTTGCTTCTTTAAAAGTTAGATTTATTTAAAAAAGATTGTCTTTCACAAACATATTCAATTACTGCCTTTGTATTTTTCTTTCTGCGCTGCATTATATGATGACTGACATGTTAATATACAGTCTGATATATATATCATACCATATGAAGGTCCTGGATTAGGGCTGTATTTGAATTTATTCATTTGGCATACATTTTTATACACAGCAATAACCACAAGCAATAAGCAAAAGTACAATCCAAGCCATGCTGGTTTTGGCTGCCAGCTAAGTATTCCATAAAGGCTACTTCTGACTGTTAAACTTTCATATTCCTCTACAAAGGCACATTTTTCCTTTCATGGGGCACTAGATGGGTGATAATTTTGGAATATATATATATATTTTTTTAATTGTATGGACTGAGGCATGGGGGGAGGGGCAGACCTGTAGAGTGACAGGCAGGTGAACAGAACAGCTGGGGAAGGTATATATATATATATATATATATGTATATATTATAAGGTTTAACTGCTCAGGTGGGAAGAGCAGTGGCTTTAAGTTAATGTATCACAGAGCTTCTGCCACTTGTCGACAATGAGAGTGTTACAGGTACCCAGAAAACTGCTGGCTAGGCAGAAACATGCTCTCTTCTGTTCTATTCACATTACTGGAGTAGCAATAAACCATATTCCCCATCCCACGAAAGCACAAGAAAAAAGTCTATTCTACTTTTGTTGCGAGTACCCGAGAAATGCTTTCATTTAAAGTACGTTTTCACTTTTGAGGATGAGGAGAGGAGGATATTATCATATCGAGAGATCGGAGCTGGCGAGAGGAGATGGGAGGTAGAGAGAGGATGGTTTGATTGTGCTGAGAAAAAGAATAGGTGAAGAAGGAGTATAAAAGGGGATGTATGATTGGATTTGGCAGAGTGGTACAGCTAGCTGTCTGTTAGCTGGCTGAATGGGAAGCCTGTGTTATAATGGGAGAGAATGGGCATCGGCAGAGGGCTCTAATAGGGCCTTCAGAGAGGATTCAGGGGTTCAGAACAAATCCTCGGCCACAATGGAGCACAGGTCTGCACTGAGCCAGTCAAGGCCCCTGTCCATCTCGCCAAATTTAATTACACTCGCAGTGTGGCAGTTCTGACTCACACGACGGCGCGTCTCAAAATAACTTCAGCCTGCTGTGGTTTGGCTGGTCGAGATTTGCATCCTCTTCTTGATATGATACCAAACAATACTCAACAATTCAACAAAACAAAATCAAAAGGTGTTGAAAGTGAAATAACTGAGAAGGTTTATTCTATTTAACTATTGAAATAAAATGACCGAACATAGTGTATATTTCATCTGTTAATGTACCATCTTCAAGTTTATCCCAAATAAAGAGTTTTTTTTTTTTGTCCCTATGGTGTCTGGCACAGCAGATAGTTGAGTCAGGACCATTTTAGTGAGAGAATCTTACATTCATATTCGCAGTAGGTATATTTTGCAAAACGAAAAGGGTGCAGAACTGAGCAGGCATCAATGACAACAGAAACAATATAGACTAGTTAGACACAGCATGACAAGGAGAAGCAGCGGTCAAGTTGTGTTCATAGATAGTATCTATTGTGTTGCAATGTCTCTTACAGAAGACGCAGGAGAGGCATGTAGGCTAATGCAGCTTCAATGAGGCATCCTGTATGATATTTACCTATCGGATGCATTGAAGGGAATCAGCTGATCCACCAGCTGATGTAGCTGAGATGGAGAGTAAAGCTTGTCTCCTTGGCCTGCGTGAACTAACGTTATGCTCAACATTTCATTTTAAGTGTTGGGTTTTGGAAATTTTTAAACATATGCCACTTCAACACCGATGCGTCCTTCATTTCCTACCCTGTTCTTCTGGATAATCCGCAGATGTCACAATGAAGATGCCATAAATCATTTTAGGCAGGAGTTGATGGTAGATGGATGGGTCAAAAAACCTGACTCTAACCTCAAAGACATTTGTGTACATCCCTTTGCCTACACCAAAAGTATATATTAGTTTATTTTAAGCAGGATCACAATTGTTCAATAAATGTAGTGTTTAAATCCAACTAAACCTTTAAGGTAGCGGTGGCCATTTAAATGGCATAAACTTGCTCAGGGATAACTATATCTGACAACTGGGTGTGTTTAAGTGTGGCTGAGTGCCTTTATAAAAGAAACATTTGCTAAGACCTAGCACTCTTTGAAGCTACATGTGGTGCATGGTGCATGTCATTGTGCATGCAGGAGGACGACAGCAGCTCCATTTAGCCCGCTGTTGTTTTGGCCAACACACTGTGCAGCAATTATGCCTGCCGGTGAGGTGAGGGAGAGAGACAGACGGAGAGAAAGGGGACTCACAGGGTCACCTTGAAAGCACAGCAGGCTTCCAACACATTTCTCTTCAAGAGTGGATCATACCGTGGGTACTTGAAAGATTGATGTGTGCAGAAGCATTCACATATAGTACACACAAGTGGAGAAAGAGGTATTCAGAGTATTTGCTTGCAAAGAAATGGCAGTTCCGCAAGGAAAACATGTGCATGCAACATCAGCAAAATGACCAATTGTCATTGTAAACATATTTTATAGTACAGTATAGACATATTATTATTGATGTGTTTTGTTATGCTGCTTAAGAACTCTTGTACAATCTTAGGTTGTTTTAATATAAGCACAATATAGATATTTTTTTGTACATGCAAAAATGCTTTGTTTACTACACCTGTCTCCATCAGTTAAGGGGACCTGTTCTTCACTCTCCCTTTGTTTCGGGATTTTGCCATTGTCTAGACTCCCAGCAAGAACATATACACACTCCCTCACATGCTCACCTTTGGCTGTGTGTTTTAAAGAACCTTCAGAAGAGTGGAGGAAAATCAATGTTGCCTGCATGCCCTTTTCAAAACTATTCACAGTTGTACACTTTCTCTGAGGCCTTGGGTGAGCGGCACCGCTGCCACTCGCTGATGTCCTGCGGCCAGCACATGCTGCAGCAGAATTCAGTCCATCGCAACAAATCCAAGACTCCCTCAAGCAGCCGGGTATAGATTACCAATGTGCAATTTATTACTCGGAGTGAAAAGATGTGTACCCGCTTCTGTATTCTGGTAGTTCATCACAGCTCCGTTTCAAGGCCATATATTCTAGTTATCGGTGCAACAGCCAGTCGAACATGCTGTATGCCTTGTTTATGTAGCATTATATTATAAGGTTTAACATTATCAGCATGCTTGGTATTTCAAGCTCAGTACTTCAAACTCATCTCACAGACACAATAGATGGAAGTTAACTTTCTTCCCTGAGCTTACAGGGAGGAAATGCTGCATTATTCCAACCCGTCGACTTGCCCTCCCCATCACCAGCCGACTCATCCTGGCAGTGGAGTAATAATCTCACACTAATCTCTGCTTTACTACACCTCATCAGCAGCCATCTGCAAACAGCTATGAGTGCTGTGAGAAATGAGAAATTCATCTTTAGGGTTTAATTTAAAATTGAGAGTGCTCGGGTAAAAGTTGTGCAGAAGAGGAGCTGGCAAAAGCAAAAATGAAGAGGATTACGGCTGGTTTACCTGTGTTCTGACTCGTGGATGGAGAAAATGACTCCCGACGTGGAAGACTTCTGCTGGATGGAGGCCAGGAAGGTAAACTCACTCCTACTGCTCCTGAACAGCTGCACCACTTTCTCTGTGATGTGTGCCGGGGCGTGAACTGCTCTCCCGACATCTGAAGGAATCAAGTAAAAAAAAACGGAAAGAAATCATGAGCTTGTGTAAACTCTTTTCACGGTTAATGTGCTTGTCTGCCTTCCCCCGTGTCCACTTGCCAAAAGTGAGAGCGACATATTAAGCTAGCTCAGTGCTTCTCAAATGGTGGGGCGTGTGGTGCCTTGATTTCCAACTGACCAAAACAAACAAAAAAAAACAGGATTTTTTATTTTTTTTATTTTTTTGTGCTAGCAAGCGTGATGTCTGCTTGTGTATGGTCATATCCGCGCAAAAGGCTGCGATTTGCAGTAAATAAATGTCCACATGTGTCTCCAAGTGTCTCTTGAGGCTATTTAAAAAGAAATCAAGCAAGTAGACTGATAATAACTTTAATTAATTATTGGTTATCACATCACAGAAGGCCTATTGGCCTATAATAATAAAAAAAACACCACCTTAACTATGTTTACAGAAAAAATGTCTGTCCCCTGGGGGGGCATGACAGAAAATAATTGAGAACCACTGAGCTAGCTGATTATATCCGGCAAAACTCAATTTGGCACCTTCAGACTCTGGAAAAATGTATATCATGGACAGTTTTGTGCAGTTCGGTTTGGCAGTGTGTCTTTGAATATCAAACTGGTACTACAAGTAAATTGTTGCTTAGACTTTGCATAGGTGTATGGACAGAAAGTTCTCTTTGAATGTCAAACAAGGTAAAAAACACACATAGATGAACGATTAGAGAGGTTATAATCAACAGATTAGCGGCTAGCCCAGTGCACCAGATATTTATAGTCCTTTATTATATGGTGAGTAAGTTTAATAAGACCCTTTTGTTTCTCACCCAGACTGGTTTCTTTAGATGTAATGTTGATGTGTTCCGAGATCACAGTATTGGTGTGATATTACCGATAGCAGTGTCAGCCAGAACTACAGAGTGATGTGCAACCTTTTGATGTTTAATGCAGCAATGAGACAAATCACACCTTGATAGCCTGAGTGCGTGTAAGCGTACTTTGACAAAGATTCCTCTATTTTCATAATTTGTATTTCTGTAATACGTTTTGGAATCCACAATACTAGCCAAAAGTTTAGTAGGCAAAAAGCCTGTTGAAGAGCATGGACATGTACAGTACATGGATCAGCACTACAATGTGTTCCTGTGTTTGTTTCAGTGTGTCCTTTCCATCTGCTTCTTTACAGATGGTAGTGGCTTCCAATTAGATTAGTTACAAGTGTTGGAATGTGAGCAGCCCAGAGTTCAGAGGCAGCATTGTGAGAAAAAGGTCTTTGTTTTTGAAATATGCAGTATTCACGCAGCTTAGCTAGGACTGGTGGCTTAATTTTCTTTACCACTATGTATAATACTTTGTATTACATCCTACGCATGATGAGTCATGATCAACATGAAATGAAAAGATTTAACAAGTTATCGTCCAATGATTAAAACCAGCGTGAACAGATTGGTATCACATTAGTGTATTCAAGGACACACCAACACCTGGCAACTGACTGAATAATCAGACAACGTTTCTTTAGAAAATGTCTCTTGTAAAAGCATAAAAGTGAGTTGGAAACTTTGCCCTCTTTAGTTTGAAAAATGAGCAAATATGTGGATGTAGAGTGTCATAAACATGTACATGATTTCGCATTGACATCTCACATAAAAAGAGGAGGGGGTCACATTAGCTGAGTAGTGAGTTTGTTTCCATACAGAAAGGGCATTTGTTCCGTAAAACAAATAAGACAACATGATGTTGCTGCGTTTAGGACTTGTTGATTAATCATCTACTCACAACAGGTCTAGGAATGTATGCATTGTGTGTATATTTGAAGTGTACATACAGTGGAGGAAATAAGTATTTGATCCCTCACCGATTTTGTAAGTTTGCCTACTTACAAAAAAATTAGTGGTCTATCATTTTAAAGCTAGGTTTATTTTAACATGGATAGACAGAATATCAAAATGAAAATTCAGAAAATCACATTAAAAAAAATATATAAATTATTTTGCATTTCATAGAGTGAAATAAGTGTTTGATCCCCTACCAACCATAAACAATTCTGGCTCCCACAGATTAGTCCACGTGCTTTAAAAAGGTATTCCTAATCTCAACTAGTTTCCTGTATAAAACACACCTGTCTCAACTTGTTACCTGTATAAAAGATACCTGTCCACATGATCAATAAATCAAACTCCAACATCTCCATCATGAGCAAGACCAAAGAGCTGTCTAAGGACATCAGGGACAAGACTGTAGACCTGCACAAGGCCGGAATAGAATATAAGACCATTGGTGAGAAGCTGGGTGAGAAGGAGACAACTGTTGGTGCGCATATTCGAAAATGAAAGAAAGACAAAATGACCATCAATCTCCCTCGGTCTGGGGCTTCCAAATATCCTCCTGAGATGTGTGCAAACCTAGTCATCAACTACAAGACACGTCCTCTGTACTTGCCAACAAGGGTTTCTCCACCAAGTACTAAGCAATGTTTTGATAGGGGATCAAATACTTACGTATTTCCCTAAAATAAATGCAAAATAATTTATATATTTCTTGTATGTGATTTTCTGGATTTTCTTTTTGATATTCTGCCTATCACTGTTAAAATAAAACTAGCTTTAAAATTATAGAGCATTCATTTCATTGTAAGTGGGCAAACTTACAAAATCAGTGAGGGATCAAATACTTATTTCCTCCACTGTAGGTGAGGAGACCCAAGAATCCTTAGTGTGTGAGCCACCAGCACTATAAGAGCCCATCTGATCAAGATATTCGTGTGGTTCAACACTCCCAGCTGTACTTGACAGACAGTCCAGTGGAGAGGAGACTGTAGTTGTCTCAGTGCAGGGCTTTTAAAACTCTCCAGGGTGACAGTGGCCCGCCTGCCTTCACACTCAGCCTCCCCTGCTGTCACAGTCCAGTCGATGGAGTGCCACTTCCCCCCACCCCCGGCCCCCGTGGTTCTCCAACATGCTGGCTCCCTGGCCAGACTGTCATTAGATCAACCCTTCAAATCTGCAGGGACAATGACCCTATTTTCATGTGAAGATACAGTGACAGCTTTCAGATTTCTTTTTAGTTTTTCACCTTCATCTGACTTAACTATAGTGAAAGAAAGGGGCTGTGAGTTGCGCTTCAAGGTCAACCAAGTGTTTCAACAGGCAATCCAATTCAAACGGCAGCTGTCACTCTTTTGGTATATGGTGCCTAATGCAGACAAGTTCACACTTTTCACAGCATTGACTTAATAACTCTGATATGGCGAGAGAGAGAGAGAGAGAGAGAAAGAGATACAATAGATACAATTCTAACAGATGCTGTTTGACAAAGGACGTGTAGAAAACAAACTTTACATCAATATATTTGCCACACCCACACACACACACACACACACACACACACACACATCTTGGTACAGTGTGTTTGTGTGGTTGTGTACAAATTTCCGCTGCACTTAAAACTAGATCTATAGTACGAGGGGAGCCAGTGAACGTAGGCAGTGCACCCTAACAGCCTTCACCTTGCAACAGTCTCGGGCTTGTAGACATAAACAAACCCCATTTACAATGACAGCAGAGAAACGGGTAGAGCAGAGAAGGGTTCGTCTCCCGGCAGACGTGATGAAGCTCAGTGTAGCAGGCAGCGACCGGCTGTCACCGCCCTCCCACTCAATTTTACAGCTCATCACTTTAATCAGGAGCCTTGCGGGTCCTCCCCCAGCTTGACTAAGTCTTACAGATGGCCTCTTTAACTGGCGGAGAGGAAGGGGAGCTCAGTCTCCACTGTCCGGACAAAGTTCACTCACCGGAGACACAGCCAGCCAAGTCTGTGTGGACCTCTGCCTGGCCTGATATGGAAAAGTCGAATCCAAAGTGTCACAGCCAGATAAGCATGTGACTGTATGATGCTCAAGTTTTTTTTTTCCAAGGACACAAAGTAGAGCAGGGCAGAGTTTTCTCAGAGGCCAGTGTCCAGAGGCAAGTAACTGGTAAGAAAATGTCTTAAGAACCTTTTGCTCTCCAGCTCCAAGAAGGAAGATTACTGCATATCACCTTTTGCAAGTTTTGTAGCATAGCTTTCATCGCCATCCCATGCATACTTTTATATGGCTGCAAACTCCCAGCCTTTTCATCGAAATATAAATATAGCACCCACCCTGTTTATGATAGTAGATAATCACAGGCAACACATTGCAGCTACTGTACCTACGTATGTCTGTCTGAATATAAGGATGCGTGCTGCGGGCATCTTTAAATGACATAATTCTTTGCAGTTGGCATTTAATTGCCAGTCCGAGAGAAGTGGCCAAGGAAGAGAATGTGTGAAGTGACACGTGGCTTATTGACTGAGTGGAGCTCTCCAGTCGTTGCAGGGACAAAAAGCACTTCAAGTAATAATTACATGTGTGAAAAGACAGAGAAAATAATGAGGGCTGCATCTAACTTGTTTTGTTTTGTTGATCTACCTTCCACACAGTTTCCCAAAAAATCGGAAAATAACGTGTCTGACCAACAGTCCTCAACTACAAGAGGTTATTTATGAAAATGGACAAAAGCTGTTAATCCTGGGGGTCTAAACCATTGTGGGGCTTTTTCACATCACTTGAATTTGCAAACCTGACAGACTCAGAAGTCAGAAGTCAGATTTATTTATTGTCATATGCACCGTTACAGCACAATGAAATGAAAGACTGTAACCATTACTGCCAAAAACCTCAGTCAATCAGTAGTACATGCTTACAGACTCATATTTTCTGGACAAAGAGCAGACACGAAAACACTATCAATACATTGGGTATTCAGATCAAAGAGTGTCTCCATGCTCTGTGCGGCCATTCTGGCTGTCTCTGTTGGACAGTAATCACATGTTTACACCCCTGCTGCAACACATTTGCCATCACTGGCAGCTGCTTAGAGGCTGCAGGGTTACAGTTACAGCAAGTAACAACATTAAAAAAGGTGAAACAAGAGAAAATTGACACATCACAGTTATAAGGCATCAGTTTTGACAAATTAAACAAACGAACAATGACTGGACAGATAGCTAGACAGCAGGTGATGCACAGGATAAAAACTACTTCTCACTGGCAATCACAACCCTTCCAGATCTGCTATTCTTTTGGCAGGGAAGATGCTGACGGCCAGTGTTTTTTGGCACAGCTTCATCTTGATTACAATGCATATAAGGAAGGAGTGGTGCCCTCATGTTAAGGCAAGGAGCTGCAGTATTCTGATGGATAGTCATAGTTTAAATCTTATAATCATAAATGATAATATACAACTTACAAGAGAAATGGGAAAATGAAGTCAAGCAAAATCCGGCAATAATAGGTATATAGAAGTTTTACAATGTGATTTTGATTATGTTGGACATGTAAAATGTGTTTACATTGCATATTGTCAAAACCTGAATGTTTTCTTTTAGCAAAGCAAAAATGGTGGCAGTTCTGCAAAAAAATACTTGTTTGTTTTGCTTGCATTATTATCAATTTTTGTTTGTGCCAGTCTTCTGTGTTGATGTGGGTACTTTGAAAGTTGAGAAGTTGTGATTTACTGCCTCGAAATTCAGTTCCACAAGCTCTCTCTTTGGGGAATCGTGGTAGCTATCTTTGGTCTACTACCAAATTATTTTAAAAACAGAGAAAACATCACAACCTGGGATGAAATCTCCCACTGGCCTCTTTTCGGCACAATGCAGCTATGTGGGCAGTAGTTGCATTCATCATGAATGATAACTTGGTATCTCAAGAAAAAATATATGATCAAAAACATACAAGATCCTTTGCAATTGCCATAGCATGTTATACATATCATGGGTTCTCTCTCTCTCTCTCTCTCTCTCTCTCTCTCTCTCTCTCTCTCTCTCTCTCTCTCTCTCTCTCTCTCTCTCTCTCTCTCTCTCTCTCTCTCTCTCTCTCTCTCTCTCTCTCTCTCTCTCTCTCTCTCTCTCTCTCTCTCTCTCTCTCTCTCTCTCTCTCTCTCTCTCTCTCTCTCTCTCTCTCTCTCTCTCTCTCTCTCTCTCTCTCTCTTATTCTCTCTCTCTCTCTCTCTCTCTCTCATCTTGCAAGTAGCTGGTCATCTCTATTTCCAGCCCTCCAGTCAACTGTACATCCACACATGCAGCTATCCAGCCAGCCATCCATCCAGTACCCAGCAGACTGTCCCTGAGGAGCTAGCCTGCTTTCAGCTTCTCAAGGCGGGTCTGCAGTCAAGAGTAAAAAGCACAGAGACTAGACTGCAGAATAGGAGCTGGGCTGGAACCAGAGATAAAGGACTGAAACAAACGCACACAAACACAACTCTCAAGCCAACTCTTCAAGGTAATGTTAAAAACAAAAAACGATATGTCATCAGCAAACCACTGAAGGCATTTCACCTTGACTACAGCCGAAGCAGAGATGTTCTAAATTCAGTACACAGTTTTCCGTCAAAGGTGAAATAAAAAGGGCAAAAGACTAAGATATTGAGGAGTACAGATGCTAACAGAAGTCAACAAATAAATAACAGAACAGGTTAGTATGGGAAAAGTAGTGCGGGCACAACAAAATAGCAAGGAATGTCGATTGTTGAGTTTTAGAAACTAGCATGAAGGAGTATGAATTGTACATACATGAAGGAGATTGTGAGTGCATGTCAAGCAGCCTACAACCACAGCGGAGCTCTCAGCAAGCCTCCGAGTTGACTTGGCTTGCATTTGAAGAACTCCTCAGCTGCTGAAAAATTCATAAATCTGAATTGATAAAACATTGATGATTCAGTTGAAGTTTTCCTTCCCTTTTGCAAGAAGATAACTTGACTATGGACATTGTAAGCTCTATCTGGGTGGTTATCGGTCAGATGTTATGTGTCATAAATTCAAAGATACGAGCCACAGATAACAATTGAAGAGTGCGTGCCCACTCCTCCGATAGGGCTGACAGCTCTTTAACACAAGCCATCACACTGAGTGCAGTTTGTCTAACTTGGAGAAATAAAAGCCATCTGTCTGTGGAAATGTCTTCGACTGTCACTTAAATAAGAATAATGCAGAGGCCTTGCGCAAAATCCAGTCAAAGGAATATTATAAATTTATATTGGTTAGAGTAATGAACTCCCCATTTGAGATTCCCCAAGTGGCATCAACATTTGCATGTTTTATCTTTCACATAAACCAAGTACATGCACAGTAAGGCTCTGAAGTGTGTGTGTGTGTGTGTGTGTGTGTGTGTGTGTGTGTGTGTGTGTGTGTGTGTGTGTGTGTGTGTGTGTGTGTGTGTGTGTGTGTGTTTGTGTGTGTGTGTGTGTGTGTTTGTGGTACGAAATGAGATAAGAGACGGTACTGATCTGACTTGCCAATCAAATGCAGTACTTGGTTTATTTACTAAAAATGGCATCAGTTCTAGTTGCTGACTGAAACCATGAGTGTACATTCTAGTGGGGATGGGGGCAACGTGTCCCCCTGACTTTAACAACCTTATTTTGTCCCCCTCCCCTGTATTGCTTCGAGTTGTTTCCCTTACCATCCTCTCTCTTTCCTGTTCACTCTTGCTGCCATAGCTTGTATGAATAAAATATCTGGGTTGTTAAAAATAATCATGCGCATCCGAGTCACCTTTTTGAGATGTATTATTGTGTGCTCAAAGCAACGACTTTAACGAGCAGCATCGAGTGTTTAGCTAATTCCTTTTTTGGTTCATATCTCTATGTACACTCGATATTCTCCCAACTAGATGCTATCATCAGTCAGAGACAAGACCAAAAAACACAGCGCTCTTTATAGAAAAGATAGAGATTAATCTACATCATAAAAAGGTAAAGGAAACTAAAAAGGTTTTATTTTTAGCACAAAAAACAATACAATGGTTTATGAAGCATATACAACTAAGCACAACAACCAATTCAGCCAGACGTCCCTCTATGAACAGCCGACTTGTGAAACCTAGCCTATGCCCTCGTCTGAACTCAGATAGCCAAAGCAATGAGTTGAAAGGGGCTGAAAGCGGCAAACATCTACACAGAGCTTTAGAGTTTGGGGTTTTCTCAAAGTATGCTCAATGGCAAAAGCAACTCACGTTATTTATTGATTTCAGTTTTGATATCAATCATGAAGCTTGATGGAGTTTCACAATTGCAGTGATATCTTTTGCTACCGTTTGCAGAAAACTTCATGCATGTCTTCTAGGAGCATCTGCTATCTTTGAAACTATTTTACTTTTCCATGTTTATTTCACAGCTTTGAAAGCAAGGCCAGGGGTTGATCAATTTGTTTTACTCGGTAGCAGTAGTTGTTGATTGTTACTATGGGAACCCAGCTCTCAGAGGCCCAACAAAAGGCTGGACAAAAAGCAAAAAGACGAAAAACAAAACATCAAACCATTCCAAACTGTATCCATGTGTGCTAAATAAAGCCTATCAAAATGCACAAAGGAAACAAGGTTTAAAAAAAACACACACACTTGGATGAATAAATCCTTGATTTTTCCCTTTTTATAAAGTAAATGACAGTTGCATTACATTACATTCTAACAATTGGCTTAGATATACAGTTTTTAATAAACATTTTATATTGGTTTAAATCCAGAGATTTTAAGTAAACTCAAGAATTTCAAATCTATGCTGCTCCACAACTGCAGTCCCTGTGGGGACTATATCGCAAGGATTAGTGTGTCTGTGTGTGCGTATTTTGTGCATGGGTTTTGTTAACATCTCTCTAGGCTGAGATCTTATTCATAATCTGCTCCACCCCCCACTGCTCTACACAATCCTCCTCTGCTGTGGGCAGGTTTTAACACCGCAGCTGGCACTGTGTGCTTCAAACCGCTATACAGCATAAATCCACACACACACACAAATATATATATATATATATATATATATATATATATATATATATATATATATATATATATATAAAACACAGCACAGCGGAAGTAGGTAAAATTGAGACGTGAGCTAATTTACTGGAGCGCTGAGTGCTTTGAGCTGGCGTATCAGTATCTGTCAGGCCTCCGGTAGGCCCACTGCTGGGACTGTGGCTCACTCTGAGGGACTTTGCACAACTGTACAGTCGAGGCCCCTGTAGAGATCCAGGAGAGAGCTCAAACAGAGCTCCCATCACGACTCAGCCAAGCTTAATTACATCCTCACTCTCTCCCCACACCACTCTGCCTGACAAACAGCCAATCACTGGATCCGAGAGTGGGACACCAGCAGACAGCAAACCAGCCTCCATCCATCCTGTCATCATCACTGCTTACACAGCTATTTATCTCAATTAGCCATGCTCGGCAAATGTGAAAACTATGTCGGGATAAGGCCTGTGATACGGTGTCTGTTTACTACTGTCCCCCTGACATATCTAAATAAATCATCCCCTGAGATCTTCAAAATAGCATGCCATTAAACCTCAAATAAAGCAACAAATCGGCAAATAACCTCATCATCGTGCCGCCATGTTTATGACAGGCTCCTTAATCATTCTCTCATAGCCACCAGCTGACATCAACAGCTACATTGTTTACCTCTGCCTGGGCCCTACTCCATTTATTTCTCCTTTAAGAAAGAGAGAGAAAAAAGAACAGTGGCAGTGGAGCAAACAAGTGTGCACTGTGGGCAGCACACAGAGCAGCGCTAGGAGATAGGATCAGGACAGAACATACAGGGAGCAGACACGCAGAGAGATAATTCAACCAAAAGGTCATCCAAGGGCGCCTCACTTCTCTCCAAGAGAACATATTTGACACAACCCACTGGCACCACAGTAAACACCTGCACTGATCATATATGACATGTTAGGTGTGTGTCCATGATGATATTAAACACTTTTTTCACGAGAATACATTCATGTCAGATTTGTAATAAATGTCATTCCTCTTTTGGAAAGTTTTAATCTTACAGCTGCTTCAAAATGAAGACAAAAAAAGGAAGAATTGAAGCAAAGAGGTGCTGCTCGGCGGCTTTTGTTATCACGCAGCTGTAGTCACAGAAAATAAACAAAAGTGTTTGAGTAGCTCTAAATGCTACCATGCTGCCTGATAAAAAAAAACTCAAAAGCACTTACCAGAGTCAATGTTTTTAGGTGCATAAAAACATCATTGTGGGAACTGTACCAAAACTCAAAACAACTTCAACTCAAAATGAAATAAAGAAAAAAACACAGGAGTCAGATAAGATCAACATATTGGATTTTCTGAATATTTGTGTTGTCTATCAACTATTCCATGACAGCATTTCGATTTTTCGCAATAACCGTTCTGAAATAAAAAATGTCAGGGTCTGATCTGCAGCATTCAACACAATAGACCTAATGTGTACCAAACATTTAATATCTCAACTCATATTGCCATCGGAGTGTTGTTGTCATAAATCACATAGTGTATGTTCTCCATATCGTGCAGCCTTACTAGCAGCGACATAACAGCCCTGCAGATGAAGAAACACACTAATATTTCTCCAAAAAAAGGAAAGACGTGGCAAGCAAACAGCACAAAGGAGTTCCCTCCCTCTCTTATCAGAGCAAATGGGGCATCAATTCACACAGGGCTAGGCAGAACGCAAGGCAACTCATCAAATACAGTCAACTGGAAATGCAAACTAGCTGCTGCGTGTGGAACAATATCTCTGTGTGTGTGTACTCTCAACACGTTTGCAGCGACAGATTATTCACACGGGACTTCGTTTGGAGGGGAAGTTACCGAGTTTAGTGACTCCGGCTGTTTTGGGGTTGATTATGAAGTCAGAAACGATGAATTATTAAAACAAATGGGACTCCAGATGTTTCCCCCTGTCTCCATGACAAACACTACCTGCTCTGAAGCACGGAGATGCAAGCTGAGCATAACACAAGCCTGAATAGTCTCTGTGGCCTTTCTCTCCCTCGTGTGTGTGTGAGAATGAAGCAGTTGTTGCTGCAGTTTCCATTTTCTCGTGGTATCATCACTGTGATTCATTAGCAGCAGCCATTTGCTTGTAATTAAACTGCTGCTACGAGGCTAGCCGGTACTACATATACAGTGTTACTCATAGCAAAGTTGTGTTGTTGTGCTTTATTTATGCTCCATTGAAGCTGGTTTCAAATTCCCAAAGGACATGGGTGCTAAAAATATTGCTGTGTTCTAGTACCGAAATAAAGAATTGATCAGATCAGATTGACAGAAATCTGCTACTTTACTGACAATCGCTGCAAATTTACTAACAATGGGCTTTTGGACAGCTGTTTGGACAAATGAAATAAAAAAATCATCAATATATAGTGGCTGAGTGTTGACTGCGAGGTGATTGTTTACTATCCTCAAATTAGTCACAAGCTTTTTCTGCTTTATCCATTGTCACATAAAACTCCAAGTGCCCATTGTACTGATGAAACCAAGAGGAAATACAGCTCCAAGCAGACCGACAAGTGCATCAACCAAAATAGTTGCTATTTTTTATTGTAATAAATACTAGTGCAGTTGGGGAAAAAAATCCCTCACACTCTCTAAAGAAGTAAAAAGCACTGACCGGAGAATGCAATTTTAAAATCCTTTTACCTCTAGAGAAATACAACCAGACTGAATTGGCTTTTAGTCCACTTAATGCTGACAAATGGTGACACAACACACAGAACACGACACGGCTAACTGCTGAGGTTAACTGGTATTGATTGGTTTTCAACTTTTCAAAAACTCTAAATGCTCTAGATATACAACTTGTTTGCTATGGCTACACTGTACCAGGACATTCAAATGCTGTAGAATATACAATATGTTCTTCTTGTTCATCAGACAAGAATTATATCCAATCGCATGGTGCATCGGTAATTTTGCCGTTGGTGTTTTTTAAGTCTAAACCTAAAAGCTGTGCCAATCTTACATGTGCATACTTAAAAAGGTGTGGAGGCTGCTTTAGGAGTAAACAAGACAAACTAATTTAGCATCAGGACTAAATAAGCCCCCCGACAGCCGCATCAAAACCTGTCTAACTTTTCAGCTCTCTGTCTTGCCTTTAAAGACACTTGCACAACTGTAAGACATAAAAAGCTTGCAGTCAAGATGAGCAGCAGCGGCACCTCTGTGTTTTGCTATGCCTCCTTCTCATCTAAACCTGACTAAAACAAGATGACGGCTCGCCTTGTGATGCACTCAGTAGTCACAAATTATTTATTTTTAGATCCAGCATCCTTTGATCCTTCACTGGAAAAATGTGTGTTTGCTGCTTCCAAGTACTCAAGCTTTTAACACTGTAGCGGGTGTACAGTACAGTACCCACTTGGACGTCTTAATGATGTTGGTTCAGACCAGCCAATTTAAGTCTCCGACCTTCTTTCACTAAACCACTAAACAAGTAACACTTTGTCCTCCAAAAAGGTTGGAAAACTGGAAGCACTCCATATAAGTCACACACATTTCTTCTCAGAGATTTTCTGAGTTACAAATTTGGAACTTTAGTAACAGCTCCTTTGACAGACCAAGGTTATGTACAGTATATCTTAAATGCTTGAAAACGTTTTTGCGTATAAAGAAAAAATGTAATCAGCAGGATGATTTGAAATACTTGTATGGTGTGCCCCAGAAAGAAAGATATATGTTTACTCATGTTAATTAATAGAGTTTAGTTAAAAGAACTATAACCAATTTTCTTTTTCTAAAGCTTTGTGACATGAAAAGACATCCATCTTTTCAAAATAGACAGATGCACGTAATTTTTCTTAGCCACGCAGATCACCATAACTGAAATCTGTTCATCTAATATCAACTTAACCTGCGTGTCATTCAGGCTTGTTGAGCAATTGTCCTGCAAATAATTTTCCACAAAAAAAGTCAAGATGTCATAAAGTCAAGACCAGGTATAGGCAACTGGACAGAAATCCCAAATGTACACGACTACTGTCACAATAAGGAAAGCTTTGGCAGCAATTCTTCAACTAAAGTAAACCGGCTAAGGAAATACTTATTCAGTGGTTGCAAACTCAACAGACTGATGACAGGGGAGAAAGAGGTACTGAAATGCTTCACTTCAGAAAAAAACTGCAGATACGAGAAAAAAAGTCCTTCATTACAAGTACAAGTCCTGAATTCATAATTGTATTAGGTGAACAAACAAATAGGATGTTGGACTGACCTTCCTGTTAAATTATTAATAAATGAGAAGGCTATCAGGTCCAACCAGGCATATTTTATTGGATCAGTATCTGCTCATATTAAGCAGATCTGCACTGTTACTTCTCGTCCCGCCTAGTGTCGTAGTCCTCCTCACATTTACAATACATGCAATGTGAAAATCTTGTTGCATTTCCAATTGAAAATTAGCTTGTGATCATGAAAAATGATTTGGTCACACATTCAGACACTGGCAAAATACACTGATTCACTGAACTCAGAAACTAATTAATCTGGTATCCTCTATCTCTCTTATTAGCAAAGAAAAGAACATGTAGGTATCAGCTTCTCATTCTTACCTGTGGGGGACTTTCACTTTCACTGGTTAAAATGATAAATATCAGAGGTAGCGGACCCGTCATATCAGCAGTTAATTCCTAGAGTAACTCAGTGACAAGCCACAAGTAAAATTGTCCCATGTGGTTAAAGTACTCTTTGCAGCCAGGATCGGAACCTTTCAGTTAAACTTTAATGTGTATAAAATAGAGTGTGAAAAATGATGCATGTCAGATTTAGTTTTTTTTTTAGATGCTCACAAACCACTGGAAGCCATGAATGACACTGTTACTATCATGGACTGCAGGGGACTTAAAGGGATGCCGCTTTATTTTGACAACCAGAAATGTTAGCTAACGTCTTACAAATCCATACTTGTCAAACCTCACTGTAACCAAAACAGCAAAGTGTGAATTGTGAGCGTTGGAAAATGTTTTATAAGACCCAGAAGTGATTATATTTTTTCACCCCAAAGGAACATACATAGTTTCAATTGCACTTTAAATGTGAACATCTGACGGATAGGTCTGGCAAAGGTGTTCACATGGCAACAGTGACATGCTGAGCCCTTTCTGCAGCACGCTGCAGGCTAATAGCTTAAGTTTAAAGGTTGTCAGTGACACAATTTCCTTTAAAGCGGCCACGGTTGCTTCTTGTGCTGTGGTAAATTACGAGCAATGTGCACTCATGATGGAGTCAGTGTAGTCTTAGTAAACAGCTTGTTGGTGTTGACAGTTAATCCAAAAGTAATACCGCCACTGCAGTGACATTGTGAGAGATGAGCCCAGTGCTGCTAAATCCATACCGTATAGCCTATATATTTTTATATGGGGTAAGGGGATGGTAAATTATCAAGAATTGTAATGCTTTTGGGAAATACTGTATATTAAATATAGATTGCTATAGCTTTGTCAACAATGATGTGTTAGCCATTGCTTAAATATGAATCAGTTAATATACTTGGAGCATTTAAGAAAATAATATCTTCACAGCTGTCCTACAGTACTTCTAGAATCTAGATGATGGATAGCATCTTAAATTACCGTGGTATTAACCAAGAGTGCATATACAGTATGTCTGACAGTTGGAAAAGATTCATGCTGTTGGCTTGAGTCGTTATGTTATCTCAAAGAAAGTGGTTACTTTCAAGGTAGGATATTATTTATTTAGAAGCCAGGGAAGCCAGAAAACATTGGGCTAAAGCACAATAGCAGTAAATGTTTCTCTGTACGTCCTTACGTGTGGTGTATGGGATTATGTGTTGTGTGGATTATTATTAAAATTAGTATAATATACAGTATATGAATTTAAATTAAGGGTTGGGTTAACATGTATCCTGTATGGTTCATGAGGCATGTGTGTTGATGTGTCTTTATGGTTGGATTTACGGGTAATAAGTGAACACAGACAAGAGTGCAAAACCACACTCAAATGGTGAGCAGGATGCTAAAAAGTGGGAGTGAAAATGGCCAATTCCTTCTTTAATGTTTATTTTTGCTTCCAATAACATTTGGTCAGCTAGTATAGAATGCATATTCTACATCCTGTCCAACTGG
Organism: Ammodytes marinus; assembly: GCF_949987685.1. NCBI lineage: Eukaryota > Metazoa > Chordata > Actinopteri > Uranoscopiformes > Ammodytidae > Ammodytes > Ammodytes marinus. Next base: position 29,563,830 of record NC_137230.1, on the reverse strand, counting down.
AGCAAAAATCTAATTAGCTATAATTAGTCGTAACACAGCACATTCCAATTCCAATCTATGATAGGTCATAAAGCCAGCAGAGTGAAAGTGAACGCAATTACAGAGTGACTGTGATACGATCAAAACAAAGACAATGGCTCCAGGCAGGACAAAACAGGGCTAATTATATCAGCTTTTTGATGGAGATAGGAAGGTTCTGAAAGCTCATTCTTGCACTTTCCATAAACAGTTTGAGACAACGATAAATAGACAGAGTTTAATTGCTCGGCGTTGAGGTTACTGTGCCACCTTCCAGAGATACAGGCGAGAAATCAAAGCTGAGCGTGTCGTTTGTCCATGACACTTCTGTGTGTGGTAATGAGACAGACCTTAGTGGGAGCTTTAAGTGAATGATAATATTCCATTTCAACTGTTTCCACATGATCAATTTTAAACTTGTATTTTTCATAAGAGAAGAGCCTGAAAATGATGCAAAAATATAAACAAAACTGCACAGTTTGCTGCTGTTGAACTAAAAGAATAGAGAAATAATTGAAGGAGCCAACAACCCAGCCTCCATCTGTGCAGTGAACTCTGTAGGGAGCTGCAATATGTGGTGTTATTATCAAAGCTGTAACTATTTACTATGGTGTGTGTTCTGCCCAGCAGAATTAGATGGATGAGTCAGACTTGCAATTTCTACAACCACTTGTCTTACAGTGATAAGTCACTTTAACCAGACTGCAATCGTAATCTTAAACAATCTTTTTTTTTTTAAACGTTATTAACCAAAATGTCTCTGAAGTTAAAAGTAAAAGCAGACAATTGAATCAGTTGAAAAAGCAACCACACACACACACACAACAACTAGGAAGGCTAAAAAAGAAGACATATCATCCAGCCACACCAGTAATGAGATTTGAGTCCAAACTGCAAATGCTGTCAAGCTTAGCTGCAAATATAAAAATGTACAGGTCATGTGCTTTTGATCTTGACAAGTTCCTCAAAAAATACAGACCTTACTTTCAGTTGTGCATCCTATATACTGTATGGCTAGTTAATATGATTAATTAAAAGTTGTATTGTGCATGTATGTGTGCATCATTCATTTATTTCAGTAGATTTAGAATGCAGGCATTTGCTGACATACAAAGCAAAGAAGCACTAAACACAAAATGATATTATGCAGGTATTCAACATCATTTTTACCAGGACTGCCGACACCAACACTGCCAAAGAGATTAACAGATACATAAGTATTTCCCAAAAAAGGGCTTTAACAACCTCAACAGATGCTAATAGAGTCAGAGAATTCTACAGTTTGGGTCCAAAACCTCCAAAAGGCAGCTTTACTGTAGGGTCTCAATGCCAGAAATGGATCCTTTGCATTCCACACTATTGATCATGGTCGCAGGAGACAGGTACACTCCGGACCAATCATATGGATTTTATGTTTGGGGTGTTCATGGAGACCATGTTTCTCACATCCACCTGTATCCTGCTATCGTTCCCCTATGCTGCCTTTACAGCAGGGGAAGGCAACAGAAATACAACTGTCCCTTTAAAAGATATCGCCCTCATGTACGATGAATAATTCAGATGGAATAATTCCGCAGAGGTTCCTGTGAGGTGGGACCAGTGTCTCGCCTCCTCCAGCTGTAGGACAGCCAGGAAGCTCATACATAAAAGATGGAAAGGTTTGATAGGCTCCATTGGATTCGGCGACTGCGATATTGCGACGTCGACTTTAGCATCGTAGCATTTAGCGTTGTAGCCTGGCTTTAGCTGCTTGCAGCCTGTGAGCTGCCCACAGCCTCCTAGGGCCTCTTGGTGGCACTGGGATTTATTTTCAATAATATCTGTGACATATGCAACCCCACTCTCTGCTCTGCAGTCAGAGGGGAGAGGTATAAATAGCAACAACATGGATGCATGAGACTTCACTGAACCTCTCAGTGTGTAGGCAATTCACTCCAAACCTGCAGGAATGGCACGGCCTGCACCCTGCAACCAAAAATAGAATAATTGTCCAGGTCACATTGTGTAGCTGGTGTATTTGTGGTTATCAAGATTTCTAAGACGTCATCTTTTCCGCCGTCCTAATCCACCTACTGTCTAATTTTACGGCAGCATATGTAATTAACAGCTAATTTCCGCTCTTAAATTTGCCATTCTTTTTCTTCCTGGATTTTGTAACATGCAGCTTAGTCTCATATCCACCGTGAGAGAACAGACAGAACTGTTTGAGTGGAGCCAAACCTCCTGCCTGCCCAATTGCCTGACACAAAAATGATAACATTTCACTGGAGCACATCAGAAACTGGCATATTCAGACTTTCTAAAACAGGAGTAACGTGCACAGCGCTGACATGCTCAGAAGAAAAATGAAACCTGTGGCGAGACATGGATTTATCAGTCTGCACTGTTAACCTTCTACACTCCTTGGTTACCCCTGAGGGTATATCTACAATAAAATAAAAAAACATAAAGGCCAAACATTTCGGTTCAAGGCATTTGTCTTTTGATTAACTATCAAGAAACTCCATTCGTGGAGACGAATTACTAGCGATCAACTCAGTCGTGAACTCTGTCTCTCTACTGCAGAGTCGATGGATAAAATCCCTCTTGGTACTGAAATGGGCCACTGAGTATTCATATTGATTTATATACAGAAGCTTTTGGTTGAAAAGAAATCTGTCAGTGGAAGATTTGACTGAGGTCGAAACATTACTCAATCTATTAAAACAAACTAGTTGTGAAATGAGACATTGACTAAGTGGCATAGAAGATAAAATGGAATCATTGATGGCTAAAATGCACAAAGCTGCAGCCTCTATACAATTGTAAACGCTGGTTGTAAGAATCCCTTCAAGTAAAAATCAGTGAATATCTCCTGACGATCCGCCACTGTGTATTATACTGTGTGGGCACTGAAAAATGATCTGTTGATACACGGCCTAGGCTCTGTAAACTGGTATGTAAACATAGGAGGCCCACCGTTGCTAGCAACATGCCAGTTTACAGAGCCTAGGCTGTTTTATAACACTGGTCAAGTCATCATTAACTGCTAAATGAAGAAGAACGTTCCAAAATGAAGATCTTTCCCCTCACATTTTATAACTCAATGGGATTGGGTTTTTATTGGGGTCTGCTATTTCTTCTTCTTCTTATTTCACTTTCCCATAAAGTCAAAATCACAACCATGACAGGGAGGTTCAACTAAAAGGTCCCGTTAACGTTAACCCTCTGTAACTTCTTGATACATCTAACTGAGATACACAAGGGCACAGCCAAGGTGTTTGTTTTCTTGTACTGAACAGTAACCTGTCGACAAAGTGTTTACATGTATAATTTACAAGCCAATTCGTGTTGAGTTATTTGATTAAAACTTTGGTACAACACACAGCCTTATGAAACATGATAGCCAGGCAGAGTGAGCTGTTCCACACCCACTAACACACGCACACATACACACACATACACACAGCATCTTGAGGTATCATATCACCATTGTAACCATATTCCCTGATGCCTGGGAGATTCTAGGAGTTCTTCTATTCAGTGTATTCAGGGACAGCAATCATTGTAATCAGCACTGATTGCCATGCCCTGCCTCAATTCAGACTTAAAAACTTTGGGGGATCATTGTTATCATCTGCAATTAGAAACAATCGTCTAAGTATAAAGGTCGACATCTGTGTGTTGTTCTGTCTATTCATCCAATCAACTTCACACGGTGGTGGGTGTATTGCTGAGGATCCAAGGGAGTGCAACACTTCTGTTGTCTAGACTGGTGAATTGGTACTATGATAAATACACTTATCAGCAAAATGCTTCATCTATTTATTTTTCATGTTGACATTTCAATGTACCATTCCCAGATGTCCTTTCGATAACTGTAAGAGAAGTGGTGAGAGCCTGTTGCATTCACTTCTGGGTTTTACATTCAAGTGGGGAGAGAGATGTACTGTGTGCTTGAGACATAGTAAGAACTACATCTTAAGCCAAAAACCCAATAAGCCTTATCCCAGTCGATTTGTTATTAGTGCTGTCACAATCATGAAATTGTTGTTCATGATTAATTGATAGAAAAACAATTTGATCTTCTTTTTGTGTTCATATTATGATTATGGTTGGCTTTGAAATCAGGCCTAAATCCACTTTGATAGTTTAAATGGTTTCTCGTCAAAACGCTGCGTTCATTGGCACAGGAATGCAAATTCATCATCAAATAGTTGACGTATGTGCTCATTCTTGCTCTGCTGCACATGGATTTATTTGAAATGGCTTTTAATAAACTGTTCTGTAGTACTAATGTTTTAAGGCAGTCATGTTTCTGTCCTATATCCATATAGAGTGTGTGCAACAAATAGGCGATGGAAGCGGATTTATCAATTAAATAACAATGTCATGAGTATAACATGACAGATCAGCTCTTTGGTTCAATTACTGGGGAGGGTTTGCATTATTAGAAAAAAAAAAAGTTACACCTCATAAGCACCTCATAATTGCTTCCGAATGCACAACATTTGGTCTTATATGAGCTGAGACAACAACGCAAAAACAGCTCAATAGCAGCAAGGTCAACACAGGAAAAAAAACATTATACACTGGAATCTTGTGGTCGGGTCTCAATGAGATAATCTGTATAAATAAAGATTACATTTAAACTAAAAATAAAAATTAAGGGCAAATTATTTATTTCTAATAGCACACATATACTTTAAAATACAAACAAAATAGTTATAGCAGTCGATTGTCTTCAGTTTCAAGAGTCAGTTTCACTTAAATAATTCAAGGTACATGAATGAATATTAATATAGCCTACTGCATAATTAATTTGCACTTGAGGAGTTTTTGTTTTGCGCATGACATTTCCTCAGGGCTCCGACTGAACTTCTAACGGCTTACAATTTTCAATGACTGTAGCAGCCCTGTGTTGTTTTTGCTTCAATAAACCCACAGGATCATGAAATAGATCCAAAACCTGGTTGGCATTAACCCTGAAATAGTTCACTTGTGCAGCCGTACTGTTTATGGAAAACAGTATTTAGTCTACCCCTTGTAGTTCCGGCCAGGGTTTTGGAGAGCAAAGTTGTACGACATCAGCTGGTTGCTGTCTGTTTTTCATTGTTCACAAAGTGCTGGCTATAACTGTTGACGGCCCTTTGCTTGAAAAACATTACATTTTTCTTTTCAACTGTGAGCAATCGTTAAATTGAGCAATTTCGGTCACCAATTTTGCTCTTCATAACGCACCTACTTCATCTTTCAGAAGATGTTTCAATACAACAAGTAGTGCTCTACAACAGCCCAGAAGAATAGGTAGCTGCCACCACTTGTGAACTGATCCAGAAATAATGTTGAATAGGAGACCTCTGTGGTGACCTCTGTATTACAACTCTGCTTTGTGTGGCGTAATGGCGTACAATCTCAAATCCTACATTTGTTTCCAATTTTGACAAAAATTGAAGGAGTAACTGTGCAATCACCATTTTGCAGGCGAGTTAAAGTAATAGTATTCTGAACTCGGAAACTATGTTTTGGATATCCAGGTCATAGATGCACTGTTACCAGCCGAATGAGGTCACAATCCAGGGACCAGGTTTTAGAAACTAATGCCGTAGCTCGAAGTCAAGGCTGATAAGCGGTATAATCATTGGACACATTATATTTGACCAGGAGACAGTCAGTGGAACCACAGCACTGTTCACTTTGAAAGAGAAAGCCCAGTTTCTAAGAGGTTCTGATCAAAATCTCAAAATAGTTTAGTATAGCTCCTTTATAACTGGGAAGCTTTTCTCATTAAGTAGAATTTACACATGTATTCATAAAGGGTAACGACAACCTGCTGCCTGTGTTGGATCAAAGTTTATCGTCATCAAGATTTGGACACTGAAGTTATTTCTGTCAGTGAGTCAGTTTTACATTTGCTAAAAGAAATGCTAAAAAGCTATGCAAACTGCTGACACCATCAAGGTAAGTAATCTCTTTTGTATAGTGCCAATAAAACCCTGCCTGACTGCACCATTTAGAGTTCACTATTTAACACATAATGTCTTGTCTTCACTGTTTGGTTTGTTTACTGATTAAACAAACACAATTTTTTGGTCACACATATAACCAAAGTGGCAGAGTTCCACCACTTTCTTCAGAGAAACGACACAATTGTTTTTCCATCATTACATTCTGGTCCATCTTTCACCTTTCCACTGTTGGTGTATAAGTACCAGAGGACTGGTACCGTACTATGCCCATTTGGCCAATGTACGTACTTTTTATAGCTCTTTATTGTAGTGGTAAGGTGTTTCAAAATGGATTTCTGCTTTAATTGAGGTTGGAAAAAGGCTTTGACTGGAATCAACAGGGTGGTCAATTTAACGTTAATTATCGACCATTTAAATCGTGTAAACCAGACTGTAGAGTTGTTATATGTTAAGAATAATTAGTCTAAGAGGCTGATAGGAGGCCTCTTTATAGATCTCGGGGATAGCAGGATTAAGGCATTTGTTTTTAGCATTTAACTGTTTAACAGTAATGATTGTGACTAAGAGGGTCAATGGAGCACAAAGAGATCTATTTTTTTTTGCGAGTTTGGCAATCTATTAACTTTAAAGACCTACTTCACCGGTTGGAATATGAAGGTGTATTGAACTCAGAGATCCTATGAAGTATAAATGTGCAAAGAAAATTTAAATCGGATCATCCTAGCCTGAGAAAAGGCAGAAAGAGTGTTTTATGGTCTCACTGTCTAACCCTACATTTCTCTTTCTGTGATGTCACAGAACACATTTATACTTCATAGGATCTCCGAGTTCAATACACCTTCATATTCCAACCGGTGAAGTAGACCTTTAATATTGATCAAATAGTTGCATCAGTAAATAAACTATTATTAAAGTATTGAAGGTATTTTTGTCTCTACTTGGAAACATCTTGAAATAAGGGGTTCAAAATGTCAGAACGTTTTCTAGGTGTAAAGCAAAGAGCAATTTCAAATGAAACTGAGATACAACACAAATGAAGGAACCTTAACTTAAAATTGTGTATCATACATCTGGTCATGGGACAATTAGCCAAACCAAATTCTATACATCTTGTGTTTCAGCAGCTTAAAACACAATGAAGCCCATCCAGAGCTTTTAAATGATGGATGTCGTTCAAAGGCATGTCGGTAAAATATAATTCAGTATAAACATGTTCATTAAGTATTTGTGTGTTTCATCATGTCATAACAAGTCTACAGCCATGCTAATGATCTAGTAAGGCTGTAGTGCCAATGACGTAGCAAAAAAGCAACTGGATGGATGAGAAATGGTAAAAAGAAATCTGCAGTCGTTTAATCTTTACTTCTATACAGAGGTGCAATACATGAAAAGTGTTTATATTAAGGGAAAGGTCATGTTACCTGAATCAAAAGGATATATCCTCTGGTGACATCATTTAGGACATGATCAGCTCTGCTGGTCTCGCTCTACATTGTCAGACTTGGTTGCTCAGAGTGTTTTGTCCAACTCTCATTAATGTAACCCATAGGTTGGTACGAAACATACCCAATTAAAACCTACCCAAGTATAACGCACATGTCATGAATACATTTTTGAAAGAAAAAAACCCAAGGACAATTATGCAAAGGGCTATTCAAAATGAGGTCAACCCAAACGCATCAACATAGAGAAATGAACACCGAACCTGGCATCCGCATGATTTGACACCAATTAAAGAGCAATCATCACAGCAACAACGGGTAGCAATCTGTTTAATTTCCCCATACAATTCACATTTCACACTCTTGTTCTCGAGTCAAAAACAAGAATATTCATCACAGGATAAAATGTAACAAATTGGAATATACCTGTGAATACCTCCAGTTTAAGCCTCATCGTGTTATGTACACAGATTGTTAGGTCCAATACTTTCGAATGAAAATAAGCGTAGAGCCGTAGAGTCCATTCTCTGAGGACCAAGAATGTCTGGGCCAAAAATCATGGTAATCCGTCATGTTCATCAAGTCCAACCCATCAATTGTTCAGGTAATCTATAAAATGTCATGCATGTATTTCAGAACTGATCACCCTCTTAGCAGCCTAAATGAGGAAAGCCCTCACATGCTTGAATCACCACCATCTGTTTTAAGTTGAGATGTTTTACTTTGGTTCAAACTGACAGACCAACAGATATGTGTGTCCACAGAGAGGATACTAAAATGCAAACTGATAATTCCCATTAGAATTATTAAATCTAAGTCAACATTGGGACAGGGGCATTCTGAGTAATTAAGTTGACACACTGGTTTCCAATGTAGGATGTGAAACTAGGTCAGCCACTTTCTGGACAAACTAATTTTCCTCAATGCATTACAGAATTTACCATGAAGTAAGGAATCCTACTACTAACTACAACTATAAGTGCACAGTGAGGGAATATTATCAATTGGCTTGCTTGTTTTCCATTGCAAGGCTTGATGGATAACATCAAGATATGCCTCTTTGGGAAGGGGCTGCACTCAAATGTCTGCCTCTCCTAACCAGCTTTTCATGTAGTGCATTGGTTCATTATTCAGGTGAAAACGTAAGAGGAAAGATGCTTAAAGTCTATTGAATAATGCAAACCATTTGTTGTTTGAAAATCATTAGCTATCCCAGTTTCCTTTGTTCAGCATCACCAGATTCCTCTCTCTGTGCTTTCCACACTGGAACACCACTATGCCCTGTTTTTCCCAGCCATTTTACCATCATCATCACAATATGTTCTTTCACAATTTATGCATTCAAACAATGAAATATGTGAGAGCTTAGGGCACAACATGATTGCATACAGCATACATAAATCCTCTTGAATAATCACTGACCCAATCAGCCACATGGCTCCAGCAACAGCTTCTACTCGACTGATAACCAAGGTCTGTTTGTTTCTGTAACTTATTAGAACATCAGCTTTTCCACTATTTAAAAATAACCTGATATTTGCTGCAACGTTGGCTGCTGTTGCTCTGGGAAGCCATCTGGATTAAAGGGCAATCAAAGCAATGCAAGGGTGGGCAAAGAATTTAAATAGGTCACAACACAAGTATCCACTCCAACACTCACAGGTCCAGTTTTCCCTCCTGGCTTAGCCTTCTATTTCCCACACTATCTGGATGCTGCACCTCGACCCCGCGAGCCTGGAAACCTTAGAGGGAGAGCAGCTTGGAGTAGGATAGTACTTGTGTATACGTGTGTGTGTGTGTGTGTGTGTGTGTGTGTGTGTGTGTGTGTGTGTGTGTGTGTGTGTGTGTGCGTGCCTGCATGCGTGCGTGCCTGCATGCGTGCGTGCGTGCGTGCGTGCGTGCGTGTTTGTCCGTTTCAAGAAATAAGTGAGGTTGTGTACCCTGTATTTCCTCCAGCCTTAAATCTTGGACCGCTTCACCTTGGCAGAGTCGGCCAAGCTGCCCTGCTTTCCATTCATAAAGAGCCAGTTGCACACTGAGCCAAACGCATAAAATAAAACCACATTCACCACACACACTGAACACTGCCACTCTGCCGATATGAGTCTCAACACCCCTGTTTGTGTGCCAGTCTCTTTGAATCTGAATATGTCCACGCCAGAGAAGTACAAAAACGACTCCTCCACATTGTATTTTTCATCCAGGTTGGAACAGCATTGGACAATAAAATGTTAAACATGCTGCCTTTGAATATCAAGGTGTTATCAAATGTAAACAATGTTGTTTCAAATATGATGGAGATTTTTACACTTCAAGTCTTCCCTGCAGCCTTTTCTTAATTCCCAGACAAATGGGGGAAAAACACAAAAAGGAATTAAAAATAAATAAATAACAGACAGGTCTCAAACAGCTATTAGATATATTTTCATTTCTCTTCTCTCCTCTCACTGAATACCACTTCTTCAGCCTTCAGTATCTACTCTCCAACCGGTCAACCGATGCTTCTAGCTGGGGGCACCACAGGGGGAAGGTACAAGTTGCACATAATATTTGGAGTCCTTTCCAAAGCGCAGGGAAGCAATTGAGTAAATCAAAGTTATCCTCTGACACTGGTAATACATGTCTAACCACCCTCGACAAGCTTAACAACAGTACCGCTGTTATCTTCCTAATAGGACATATGGCTTTGAAGTGTGTCTGTTATTATGGGATGCATGTCATTCAGGTTCTCATACTAACACACCTGATATCACCAGTTGTTGGGATTATAACATAATGGCAATGGGAAAAGTCGAAGTGTTGTACAAATCCTACTTAGACAGCATGCTCAAATGTGTGTCCAGAAAGAGCCTGAGCATCTGCTGCTGCCTGGGACAAATTACATGTCGAGTAATTATGAGAGGATGCTCCCCGGAGTGTTCTGTCTCAGCACCCCATGCCATTACTGTGACACCGAAAGGTGTGGCGCTGCACGGCTTTGCTCACACTAACTAATGAACCAAAGAGCGTGCGTGTGCGTGCGCGCAGCCAGAAGACAAAAGACATTTTCCAAACTTGAGCAGCGCGACTAAAATGTGAAAAGAAATTGTGAGCGTGCGTGCACTATACCTCGGAACATGAACGCTTTGCTGCTGTTGTGAAGCCCCGCCACTTGGGTAATTCCATAGGTGGCATTTGCCAGGTCAAGTTCATTGATGATATCAATCTGGTAGTCTTGATCTGATCCGAAAGCCAAAGCTGTGAAAGAGAAAGGAAGGTTAGAGGATGTGAAGCGGTGGGTCCACAGCCCGCTAAGAGGATTAAACCTGACAGGGGTTTTTCATCTGAAATCCTTATTCGTTTTAAAAACAGACATGGTGACTGCTTATGTGCATTCCAGTACTTAACATTGATGGTTGTGGAAAGAAAAAAGTAAAATGCAGTTTTGATTTAAACGCGGGATATTGATACCGCTGCCCAATACATTTTGCCCGCAGCCAACACCTGTGTTCTCCACGGGCTGTAGGTGCACTGTGCGCGCACGGTAAGGTAAAAGGTGTCCTCTCCTTTACCTTATCTGCATCGGGATTATTATCAAACAGTAGCTCAACAAACTGAAAGTGATTAAAACCACACACAATACGATGCAGTCAAGACATACTAAATAAAAAAAATTTGCGCGCAAGGTGCAAACTGAAAAGCGTTAAAGACGTTAAGAAGCGCGTGTCACTCGAAACATAATACCCAATTCGGAAGACAGAGCGCCACACGGCTTGTTCTTACCTGGTTTGGTAAAAAAGAAAAGGGATACTAAAGCCACGTAAATATCCATTTGTGTTAGAGTTGTGTTGTACAGAGTCCTCTGTCGTGCGCTCCGCTGCGTATCCACACTAAACCCGCTCTGGTCCGTCTAGCGCTGTGCGCCGCTCTTAACTCGCCTGGATGTGGAGGAACAAGAGGAACGGTCCACAAAAAGGGGCAGGGGTTCCTTCACTGCAAAACCAGAGCAGTTTATGTTGTTTGAATGCGTCCGATCAGTCACTGCCTGGCATCAACAGCGACACATGCCTGTGTTTATTCAGGATATATTAAAACTAAAAGGCAGACGGAAGATTTGAGAATATTCTGAGCCATCTGTCTGTTCAGTTCCCCCCGTTCAGACCACAGAAACTTCCAATTTTGGAGGTGATAAAAAGGATTTCAAAGGGAAGTCTTTGAGTGGAGGATATGGGCATTCTCTGTCTCATAGACTGTATTGGCTGCTCTGACTTATCAAAATGGTGAATATTCAAATAGTGTCCATTCTCATGGAACAAAATAATAAAACACTGCAGGTGACAAAGTAGAACACATTTTTATTATCTTGTTTTTACTTTATTATCATTAAAGAATGTAATTACAATTTAGTTTGTTGGTTTATGTATCATGATGTGTGAAAAACAAATGCACTTTGTGACCATAGAAATGTGACTGGTTTGTATTATATTAAGTTAACATATAATTTCACATGCACATTGTAAATGTAATATTTTTTTACAGAGTAGTAAAAACTACTACCCTTACTCTTTTTCTAAGTAACTATAGTTAACCAACTTAGCCTTGCTGTTGTTCAACTTCTTCCAGAGTGAAGTAACAGTGGCTGTTTGCAAAGTCTTCAAATTAGCTTCCCAAATACTGCCGGTTTCATTAACTGTATGAAAGAACTCTAGCGTGCTCGGTGCAGAACATGACTTTGCTCTGTGAGAGTAATTTGTGTACAACGATAATAGCAGGACACGGAGGGAAGTCCTGCATCTCCTCTGTGTGTCATACAGCATCCCCCCATTATTTCCTCCATGCTCCTTAACCGACCGCTTCCTCCCACCTCTTCATTGCCTCAGAGAATCCCTGGGATTTATAAGCACTGCTGCTATAGTCCTTTTGCCTCTGGGGCCTTTCCTTATTGAGAACCATTAATCATACCTTCCTCCTGGCTGTCTCTAATTTGTGTACATTGAGAGGTTGTCTGGGTTACCTGCATCAACACAAACCTGTGAGGAAAAGAACAGCGGCATCTGCTTAGTGATTATGTCAGTTACACAGTGTGCACCGCCTGCTTCGCCTGTGCAAGTGTTTTTCTCTATACAAGGGATTTTGTAATGCCAGCTTCGGGATACAAGTCACTGTTCCTCCCCATCAAATTAGACTGTAAACAATAGCAGCATTTGGTAAGCAGGCCTATCCACTGATCCAGCACTGAAAAATAGTATAAGGGAAATAAACACATTATTTAAAATTGCAGGTTGCAGTCAGAGCAGTGTGGAGGAAAAGGAGGGAAGGGAGATTTAAGTTGTTTTTTGGACAGCCGGTGAGGTTTACAGGCAACCTAATGCCTGCCTTTAATACCTTTGATAGGTAAAATATGAATAAGTTGAGCTGAGCTGTTCATATTTTCCCATATTTCAAAATGTTGTCATTGGTGGAATTATCTACTGTAGCACAGCAGATGTACGTAGAAGCCTTCAATCACCACCCACAGACAGCCAAGGACAACAAATACATAAACAGGTGACGTGTATTATATGGGTTTAATTAATTATTATTAAATTACAGTCATGTTGGAATACCACTAAGGCTAGTAACCTAGACAACTAGACCAAGAATACTAATTTAGCTCAGCTGAAGTCCAGTCAGGAGGAATTCCTTTTATTTTCCTACAATTTATGTTTTCATGCTTATTAATTTGTGCTAAGCACTTTTTTAGGTATCTTTAACCCATTTGATTTAGCCATGAAATAGCATGTAGTCTTCATGCAGTGAGTCATCTTATCACTTTTAGAATTTTCAAACTGAAAAACTACAACTTTTTGTCATTTCTGACCAGGACGTCTTGTAGCCGGGGAAAAAAGTGACATCCCTTTTCCAGAAGCGAGCATGTTGTTGCTACATTAAGTGTCTGAGGTTGTTGATTGTAACCCTGTGATTTGTTTTAACCTGCAAATCAAAGCTATGTGCCGCCAATGCACTGATTGGTAATTTGTTGGCACATTTTCTTTCTGCATTTCAGCTGCTCAAAACCTACATTGGACCAACAGCGAGAATAGAACGAAACACAGCGAGAGAGAGAGAGAGAGAGAGAGAGAGAGAGAGAGAGAGAGAGAGAGAGAGAGAGAGAGAGAGAGAGAGAGAGAGAGAGAGAGAGAGAGAGAGAGAGAGAGAGAGAGACTGCTGGCAGTGATATGGATGGTCAACAGGATTAGCTCTATAATTTAGTCCCATTCTGGAGATTGCAGGATTGCAGTGTCTCCCGCTGTTTTCATATTGGGCTTGTCAACACATTACAATGTCCGCTATCATCCTGCAGTCATACAGCATGAGGTCGTCAGGAGATGTCCAATCAGCGGACCCTTTCTTTTCAGGGAACAGGAAAGCGAGACACAATTGCACAAAAACAGAAATCCCTTCCAAACGGCATTTAGAAACCTCATTTAGCATGTGTCTAACATAGATGGAGGCCGAAGTTTAGCATTTCTCTGAGCAGAACAGGATTTGTATTAAACCAACAGGAGGTGTGATGGCAATCAGTCACTGTCTAGTTCAATGACATTCAGCATTACTTGTATTTCACCATGATGGATCTCTGTGTACAGTCATTTTTATTCCTACCCTGTGTTGTAGGTACCTGAAATTTGTGCCTGACAATATCATGTTTGTAATTGTAGTAACAGAATACGTAGCAAACCCTTTTCTGCTTTGATATTTCTTAGAATCAAGAGCAGCAATGTTCAGTGCCAAGTGCATTCACCTTCTAGCCTGGTCCAACCAGACCATCGTACTTCATTTCATTAGGACATAAAGTCTGGAACTGCTCTATTTGGCAAACGTTCACTCACTTGGAGGCGGGTGTCTGTTGAAGTTTAAAACTATTGGATCTGCCCAGTGCCACTCTAGATCAGCCAACCAATCGCATATGGTTTGGTCGTGACGTATGTCATGAGCCGGCTTCTGACGGTGCGTTCCAGTTGTACTGGGAACTCGGAAATTCCCGACTTCACTACATATTGTAGTATTTGGATCTACCGGTACCTGGCAACGGTAACGTGCTAGAGCCTAACGTTTAGTTATTTGGATGGGAAAGGTTGTAGGCGTCCATACTTTCGCGAGCAGATGCACTGGAACACAGACAGGTCGGAACTGGGAACTACCAATTCGGAAATCTCCAAGTTCCGAGTATAAAGGAATGCAGCATTCAACTGAAACTGGAGCGCGACTTCGACGTCATCGTTCTTAGCCACTCGCTCTGTTCGCTGATTGGACGGCCGGAGATTTTCCTGAGCTAAAGCTGAGAAATTCACCGCAGCCCCAGACTGACTACTGAAGGGAAAATTCAATTTGAGCGGAAGTAGGTAGGCAGGCGGAGCCAGGCTATTCACCTTCAGACATTATGACTTAATTTTTTTTTCTACTATATCAGTTCACACATAGATGCAGCTAAAAGCAAATGTACTAATCACAATGTGTAGAATCACCTTGATCCCCAGTTTTTCCCAGACCCAAAGCACTTTACATTGTTTTGTACGCATTCACCCAATCACAAACCGATAGCAGCAGGTCAGCTACCATGCAGGGTGCAAACTAACGATCGGGAGCAATTTAGGGTTCAGTGTCTGGCCCAGGGACACCTCAACATGTGGCGGGGAGGCAGGGGATCGAACTAATGACCCTGCAACCCAGTGGAAGACCGCCCTACCCACTTCGCGACAGCCACCCACCGTTATTCTCACATACTGCAAGTATTGAATTACCCAGAATGAGCTCTGCAGAAACGAGATGATGATCCTGTAATCCTGTAGACCATTGACTTGCATTTGTTTTAAACATCTGCTGTGTCTTAAAAGCTTATTTTCTTATACGTTGAACTGGCTCTGGAAAATGATTATATCAATGCTCTTTTCTGTATCATGGCACAATTAAATTAAACGAAGAAAGAACTGTGACTAGAACGCTCACTTTCAGCTGCTGAAACTAGATACACGTACTGTACTGAATGGTGCTCAGACTGATCTAAAAGCTGTGTCTCGTCTTCTGACTGTCCATTATCAACAGAAGAAATCATCCAGCATATAATAACTCATGCCGACATGAAATAGATGCATACTCTTTATAATGAAGTAGTAAGCCTCTGATGAGCAGCATTTGTTGAATGAGGGCCTGAATATTGCAGCCCAGGGAACAGAGGCATCGTGCGAGAGTCCTGCTGTGCCTGCTGAAAGCCCATCATTACCCATTAATCACAGTGTTAAAGCCATCCCCACCATTATTCCCAAAGTTATAGTTCTCCAGCAATGTGGTGGATGTGGCGTGATGTGTGAGACTGCTGTGAGGGCCAGGCTTGGAAGTCTCCCTTCTTTGTTGATCTCTGCCCTTGTACACCACTACCTTCATCTGGCAAGAAATTAGGTCCAATTAATCTGATCTCCTGCTATGGCACGGCTGTATGATATTCACAATGAAACATTTCTAACTTGTGCACTGATGGGGGGGCGGCTCGTGGTGCAGTGGTTAGAGCGCCCGCCCATGTAGGCTTGGTCCTCAGAAGCAGCAGACCACGGGTTTGAATCCAACCCATGGTTGTTCGATGCATATCATTTCCCGCTGTGCCCCATTTCAACCTGTCTAATAAAGCATAAAAATAAAAAAATTGAAAATTGTGCACTCATATGGCAGAAGAAAACCACAAATATATGACTATCACAATATAACTCACCCGTACTGCATTAGCCATACTAAGAAATAGAATTAGTGATTATATAAAGACTGGAGCTGACAAGGAACTGGCAAAAGGAGACACAAGTCGGGATATTTATTTTCTTTTGGACATCACATAATTGCAAAACTAGGACAAAGTGGTATAGTGAAACCATTGAAGCTGGGTAGAACTACAAAGCCAACTAAATAAAGAAAAGTCCCAGACCCCCTATGTGGTGCTTAGAGGTGCACCAAATCTGCGAATATCTACTCACCATCTGCTACCTGTGCTTGCTGCGTGCACAATGAGAAATAATAGTGCTGTTTATACACAGTCAAAGCTCTGTAAATGGGTAACAAAGGATCAAGCCCTGCAACACTACTTCAACCAATCAGCTAATGGTAGCGTGTGTGATGTTAGAAACAATGCTATTGTACAGGTAGTTAGTGCCGACTTCTGTTGCCGGGCAAAGTGCGTCTGTGGGCGGAGCGTCTGTAGGAGAAAGAAGGAAGGGGTGTATTTGCCCTGGTGGTCAGTTCAAACATTATCAGGACATCTCTTGTATGGCTGGGTCACCTTTAAACAAGGGCCTTCTCAGTGTGAACAACAGTGCTCACTGCTCCTTTATCCAATCAAGCTTTGGAAAATGGATGTTGGTTTAGTTGGAGTCGAAGGCCAAAATGGAGGGATAAATGTTAGTTTTCAGAGTTACGGACCTTGATTGAGCCAAATCAAAGTTAAGGTGTGACTTTCTGTACGGAGAACCAAGGAATGGGGTTGGAAATTCACACCCCATTGTACCCTCTGATGTGGTTAGAAGTGCCGGGTGAGGAGGTGAAGCTTCAGTAACCAGTATGTGCTGTTCTATTGGGCTGCGCTGGAGAGTTTTAGGTCCAGTCTGGCTTTAATAGGTCAAGCAGAGGGGGTGGAACAATGTGAGAGAGGGTTATGAGTCTGTACTATCAGAGGCTTATAAAGCCAGGGGCAGCTCCGGGGGGACACCATAATGGCACTCAGGGGAATCAATGCTTTAAATGTAGTTTGTCAGCCACAGTTGGAGTCTCGTTGACTGTCACTTCTCCAGCAACATGATTAATGTGTTCCTCAGAGGTACTTGCAAAGAAGACGAAAAAAGAGCTTCACCAATTTGAGGATGTGTTGCCACAAATTGCAGTGGATTCTACCCACTATAATAGCGATTGAGCTGCGAAAAGATTATATATTCTGCACCACAATTTTAAAAGATATAGCCTAGTTATCTTCATTCAATAATAGGGATATAATGGTGAGATGTAGTTGTTCTTTTTCTTTTTTTCTAACCTGCTGTGAGAGCAAAATAAGTTGGACGGATTAAATGGGCACCAGCACTGTAGAATGGTGCATTGTCCACAACAGCTGTGGCCCCGAGGCAATTACCGGGTCGTGCAGACAATTCTTAGCCCTGGGCATGATGGCCATGAATTGCACCAGAACGCTTTGAGGTTGGATTCTTTTGACAAATATAGCAGCACTCATCCCAAACATGACCCACTTTTGCTCTCAAATTTCTTCAGGAGGAGGTAAACACACTTGTGAGAATAAAAATAAAAATAAAAAATAGCAGCATTGTAATTGCAGGAGGCAGCCGTGTGATTGGAATGACAAACTTATTCTGTACCACTAAGATCTGATCCATCAATCGGCAGACAGAAGCGTTTTGATATCACTAAAGTCCAAGGGCCAATCCGAATAGTCTTTTTCGCATAGGAAATTTCCTTTCCTATCGAGATGAACCGGAAGTGCTCGGCGGATAGGTGATCCGAATTCTCAAAATGCTTAGGAAAGGCATAGGAAAGGAGCCTCGATTCATCCTTTAACCCTCCTTTAGCATAGGTTACTCCGGACCAACCTATGTGAAAGGAAAGGAGATAGTGGTATCCCATAATCCTTTACGGCGGCAAGATTTAAAACAACAGGCCACCGCCGGAGTTTACCGACTCTACACGAATACGAACGAGAGGCAAAACAGAAGAGAGGAGAAGAGAAGAGAGGAAGATTTAACTCGGCTAAAACAAATTACCCCCCCCCCCTCCCCCATTAAGATAATAAAGAACTCATAAAAGACCAACATCATAATAGTTATTTTCGTAGCACATAATTTACACCATAAGAAAATTAAAATACCAACTTCACATTTAATTAAGTTACTGGGGGCAGTTCATTTCAACATCAACATAAGTGTAGCCTCTTTTTATTCCACATGTAAATTGGGATATATGGGAGTGATTCTCACTCTGTTGGCGACAACCTGATTAAAATCAATATGAAAAGAACGCATGGATCAAACGAGCGCTTGTTGTAGTCAATTTTCGGAGAATAGTGTAGTTTCACGCTAGATACTCACGTCAGCAATACTCACCGTCGCGCAATGATGTCGGTTAGGAAAAGTGGAGTCGAATTCATTTGAAACAGTGCTGTCTTTTCCTATGTTCGATAGGAAGCACCTTTCATATGTCCTTAACCCTGATGACGTTTAGGGGTTAAGGTATAGGAAAGGAGGTTCATAGGTTAGGAGATTGGACTATTCGGATAGGCCCCAAGACTTTAAACAGCTAAAAGAACAGTAATGCTCCTAAAATATTAGCAGCCCCTAATGGTGAAAGTCAGTATTACCTTATTGGTAAAACTGACTTCTCAACTAGAGATGTTTTAAAAAGGACCTTGCCAATGATTTTGCAAGACTTAACTTCTTAATTTATAAGCCTTGGGACATTATTTTATCATATTGTCTTTTTGTGAACAAACCCCATGAAACGACACACACAAACAATGAATTGATACTGACAATTGCCAATGTAGCCACATTATGTTTGCTTATTTCCACTGTGCAGTTGAGGATGTATACTGACTTGAAGATGTCAGCATGCTGACATCTTCACAATGACAGACTTTACCTGCTGATGATTAGCAAGTCACATGTTTATCATGTTCACCTTTTACATTTGCTTTGTTAGGAATCTGATGAGTTTTGCAACATTGAAATGATGAGTATGTTTTATTGCAAGAGTTAAGGTGGAAACTGTAATAGAAATAGCAGACAGCGATTTCAAAAGTGAGAGTTGTCCTGGCTCTGGCCGTTGCAAGAACATTGCATTCTGGTCTATTAATTGTAGTCCCTGTTCTCTGTGTCTCTTCTGTGATAAATGTGTTGCACTGTCCTGTCCTAAAATCATAGAGAGACACTGCTACTCCTCCTCTGGACTGTTGTTTTTGTTCTTTTTCTGGTACCTTTAGTTTGTTAATGTTCTTTAAAACATAACACTTCTGAATGGTCTTGTCTTGCTTTGTCTGTTTTCAAGCAGATAATGTATTGCTATAAAGAATATAAAACCATTATTACAGCAAGAAGCAACACTGTTGCTGCACTGGCAGGAACTGTGCACATTCCCAAGATCATATGTTTATGTTATAACATAATATATAAAAACCAGCATTCAAGTCAAAGTTTAAAACGCTAAGATGACTAAGAATCTGTGACTTTAAACACTCGGAGCAAATATGCTCCAGATAAAATCAGAGCACATTGCATTAATAAACCATTAACTGGATGCAACTGCCTTAATCCATTAAGTCTTACTCAAATGTGATCACTGGGATCAGTTTTTAATAATGAAATCTGGAATATGAAGACTCATCTTCAGATATGAGAGCAAAAGCCAGTGTAGAAAATGATACACAGTATTCAGTTTGTGAAATGTGTCTTCTCTGGTATTATGGTCCATTGAATGACCTCATTAGTTTTCTCATTTTATAATACTATTCAAACGATAATAATAATTTAGAAGAAATGTAAGTTAAGGCATACTAATTTAACACTAAATTGATGCCTTTATGTGGAATATGAAATGCAGATTTGAAATGAAATGGTTTAATTTTTTTAATACTTTTATAACTGTGAAATGCCATTTATATAAATGAAGTTCTGATTATAAGCCATTGAAAGCCGGGCTATTAAAGCTGATAGAGCCTTGATGGTTATCTTGGCTGGAATTATAAGAGTACAAATGGAGGAGTGCCTTACAGTAAGTACAGATTGGATACATTTAATTGGAGCTAAACTAGAGGCAGCAGGGTGCCATATAAATGCTTAGTATTGTCATCAGATCATGTGTGCGCAGCCCTGAGGTAAATATGAACTCACACCCCCAAATGACAGAGTTCACACACTGCAGAGGTGTAGAACTTGGTATGACACATACAGATATAAAAATAACAATAAATGATTGCTCTTTTGTATAAGTGGAGAAGGATCTGTCGTTTTAACGTAATCTAATCACAGGAAGAAATTATTCTAAAGTATAGGTTCAATATGATAATCCAAAGAATTTGAACTTTTTTGTTTGTATGTATTTCTTTATTATTATTCTTTTGTTTATAGCCCAGCTAAGAGTTGGCTATGTGTCCGCAATAGTGGAAGAGGCCATCAATGTACAGTACAATGCAATGGATGATGCATCCAAATATGGCGACCATTACTCTCAGAAGATATGCAGTACATTTCATAGACTGGCCCAGCTTGCCAAATTTCTTTCACACGGGATGAAACCAGAAATACATTGATTGACTCTTGTTGTTGCAGTAAATTAGAGATATTGGAACTAATGATTATTCAAGCTAGCAAGCTATTTTGCCATTTGTTCCACAGATAATGTGTCACCTCTGGTAGTCTTACATTGGCTACATAGAAAAGTGTTGGTTAAAAAATGAATAGCGTAAAAAGAGCATGTTGTTCGACAAACCTTTTGCTGCGATTCATTTTTATCTTACAATATGTGTTGTCCCTCTCTCCGCTGATTACAGTAAATAGTCTAGCTTGTGAGGCTGCAAAAAAAAAGAAAAAAAATCCTTTCTGCCTCTATCAAATCATAGACGCCCCTTTAAGCAACACCACTGTGTTTGGTCACTGAGGCAAAGCTAGCAGCCACAGCCAAGGTGATTCACAGCAATGAAAATAAGAAAGCAGTGAGACATGAAAGAACAGAAAAGCTAATGAATAATTAATAACAATTTTGGGGCGACTGTGGCTCAGTTGGTAGAGCGGGTTGGCCGATGATCAAAGTGTCCTTGGGGCAAGACACTTAACCCACCTTGCCTTGTGTGAATGTCGATAGTTAGCCTGCTATCGGTGTACGAATGTGTGTGTGAATGGTAACGTGGGAAAGGAAAACAGGTCTCCCTGAGTCTTTGGTCTCAATGGGATATACCTGTATAAATAAAGGTAAAAAAAATATATATATGCTAATCATCACAGCTAAGCAAGTTAAAAAGGACCCCAGGAAGACTAGCTCTCACTCCGGTGTGTTGCTAATGGGGATCCTAATAAATCAAATCAAAAAATCAATCAATCCAGTAAAAGGCTGGTGTGGCTGCAGGGTTTTCATTCCAACCAGTCAAGAGCACACCTGATCCAACAAATCAACTGTGCTGTGACAGTACGGTTGATTGAATGAGTCAGGTGTGCTGTTTGGTTGGCACGAAATCTTGCAGTCACAACATGCCCTTTCCTGGATTGATTGGAGACCCCTGGCCTAAAGGCAACATTCTACAAGTTGTATATGTAAGCTTCAAAGTACAATATTTTGTCATTTCTAAATGTTTTTTTTCAGTGTATGAAGTAGTGTAGTGTGTTCTATTTAGACGCAGTATGACTTTTCAAAAACCTCAAACTTCAAAGCAAATCGCAATACAAGCAATCAAGAGGTGTCCAGGCACGTTTGACCAAACCCCACAAATGCCAGTTCATCTCTAATTGCAAGGCAAGAAGCAAGAAGTACAGTAGACACATATGAAATTAATTACACTGTGATTGCAGCACAACTAACTGACAGGCACAATCGTAATAAAAAGAACCAGTTAATAGGATGTCACCATTTGCATCCAAATGTTTATTTCAGTCTATTTGAATTTATCAGTGTGTCGGTTCAATCAACTGATGCACATTAGCACACACATACACACATTTGTAGTCCGATCCAATTACTTCCAGTTCAGTTTATTAAATGTTGTTTTTGTTTGGTTGTTGCATGCTAAACAAAGATTCCGTGCTGCTGGCCAAATGTATTTCTTCATAGCTAAAAGCTTATTTTTTTAAGTATTAAACTGCAAAATCCCCTGCTTCACACACACATGTACACCTGTGCACAAAATCTCTGGTAATCCAAAATCCTTTCTACTTTGCCCAAGTCAAGACACTCAAGCACCCTAAAACAATACCTGCAGATCATGAATCAATCCCACAATTTTCTAGCATCATCCTCCAGCTCCTCTCGACGGATCTTGGGGCATTCTCAGGCCAAATGGGATATTTGGTCCTTTCAACTTGTTTTTGGTTGACCCCCAAGGTTTCCTCTCTGTTCGTTCTATCCAGAATACCACCACAGGGACTAATCCATGACCGAACCCCTTCCACTGACTCCTTTCAACCTGAAAAAGCAGTTCTACACAGAGCTCCTTTGACTTATCCAAGCTTCTCATGCCATCAATATGGCCAAGGCCAGATTGCCCACAAAGGAAACAAATTTGCTTCCCCTTATCACTGAATCCGTCAGTAACTGCAGTTTATAACCATATGTGAGGATTGAATGCAGAGAGCTTTGACCTTAACTCCAACTCTCCTATCTCCATTTCCCACGGAATTACATAAAAGTGCATCACCTACTGTACATAGCCAAGTTGACATCTTTTATAAAAAAAACATTTTTCAGTTGTTCTGAGAGTGCCCGACGTTGGTTGTTGACACATCATTTTTTTTCTCCCATAGCTTCTGGCAATGTGAGTGGTCTTGACTACTAATGTGCACATACAGTAAATAACACTGACAGGATTTCCTGAATCCTTGTCTCTCAGACCAACTCCTCTTTCTTTAGATTAGCTCAGCTGTGAAGCAATGCATATGCTGCGAGCCAGGTTTCATTTAATATTAAGTTGTAAACTTTGTATCGGTCTTATTTTAAAATCCCCATAACCCAAACCTTTCAACAAGAAGAAAAAAATAACAGCCTCATGGCGAACACACCGATTATACAGAATGTACAGACCAAGTAGTAAGTACTTCTTTCCGGCAGAATTTTGTGCTTTTATATTAATCTGACAACAGGGGCCATTGCATAACCAGCCAGTGGTAGACCTCTGTTAGAGCAAAAGATTAATGAATGAGTCAAGTAGATAGTCCCAGGGGCCAGAGAGAAGCACTGCAACTAAATAACCTCAGATGGCACAATGAAGCCAAACTGCTCTTTCATTATAAGCAAGCCGTACTGAGATAAATTGCCTCTTCCCCTCTTCAATTTATTATAAATTCCTTTGGAATTAGTGTGTAAATTCTTCAGTAAAAAAATAAATAAAAATCAGCCAAGTAAAAATAGGGAACTATTATTACTGTACAACTTTGCAGAAAGCTATTATCATGTCAGTGGATGTTATGTAACCTCTATCTTTGAAATAGGCAAGATACACATCCCCTGATCTGTTCTCTTAAATTGGTTTCCTTTGCTGACCTGCAATTTTGCAACGACCCAAACTGTTGTATTGTGATAAGAGATGAAGTTAGGTGAATCATAAATCCTATGTCCTACACTCTCAATTACAAAAGTATGCAATGCCAGTCATCACAAAAATAGTTGCAATGTTTACAATGTTGGTATAGTTTGTTTCGCAGTTTGAAAAAGTTTCCAGTTTAGTATTTTATTTGTATAGGAAATCAAAGTAATGGGATTTGGATGTCAAATTACAAACAGTATATGCATCAGTTATGTCATCAACTCCAATGACAACAGGTCACAGAGTCGTCTCGAAAATAGACACCAAGTTCCCTGCCATCACGACAAGCTATAGCTAGCAGCAGTGGGGAATGACACCCGTCCATCAGTAAATATTGCTTCTAGCTGATGAAGACTTGATTATTGTTTAAAGACAATTATTGTTTGGCCGCAATGCTTATTATGAAATAAAGTGATTGCTGCTGTTCTGTCTGCACTTGATATTTTTCTAGTAATTGCCTCGACTCTAATCCTTACTAAATGGATACAAGCTTAGTGTATTCCTACCAAGAAAAACTCTTTCTAATAATTAAGTTGTTCCATGTAGTTTTCTTGGTTTAATAAAACTGGAAATAATATAATAATCCCTTGAAGTAATGTAACCATACCAATGTAGAATAGCAAATGTTGGCAAATCACACAATTCAATTTGTGCCCGTTGTTTGAATATGTTTGGGAATCCTATTGCTTTAATAATATTTTCTCACTGTTTGAGTAGTATTTCATTACACTGTATTTTTTTTTATTCACTTTCACATCAGGCGGTGAAACATCCTGTGTGGAACTAAACAACATTGATGTTCGGTGTGGTTAGTATCCCACAACAGAAATAATATGTTCTACCACACGTAAAGGCACCCACACAGGTGTTTTTAGTTATTCTCTAATCCCCTAGTTTAAAGTTTGGCAGAGGTCATGGTAATGATTCAAATAAATCAGTACTGACTGTTGGTAGGAGACTGGATGTGAACAGAGGAATACAGCTATAGACATTACATCAGTTTTGCGTCATGCTGCTTCCATCTTTGCCTCTGAATGAGGACAGACATTATTTGCATTACAACAAGAGGTCTTATTTTGTGTTTAAGAAAACTTGAAAACATGGCAAATGCTGCTGGTTTTCCAGTGAGGACTAATTTTTCAGTTGAGCATTATTGTTTCTTTCTTGTGTTCTTACTCCAGTGTGTTTGTTTTGACACTACAGATGTTTCAAGGATGATATACATTTATTTATGGTGACTTTATAGAACATAAATTGTGAATTGTTTATTTATTTGTTTATTTAACTGGGACAATGCACAGCACATAAGCAGTACTAGAGTTAACTATATTATTATTATTATTATAAGCTAATTGTTATAAGCTACACACTAGTTCCATTTCTGTGTCTATGTTAAGTAAAATATAAAATGCTAATGTTTCCATAATCGAAACAGAAAATGTGAGGCAAAATAACTTTACGTCCATGTCTTTGTTTCCATGACAAACACCTGCAGAGGTTTCCAGTTATGCTGGTTTTTTAAATGAATGCCACCCATTCAGACCAAGGATTGCCAGGGTATGATCAATGTCATATTTATGAACAAAAAATCTTAAATTTTTATTTATTTAAATGTGTAAGGAGAGATTGATAGTTCCCCTTTTTCTTGGTTACACAACACAAATACCAAGTCATATGAACATAATGCCTGATCCCAGAAATGCATGATTTTTAGCCATGCTTCTCACGTGCAGAGCAGGCATGGAAATGGACCCAAATGCAGAGGCATAGTTGTCAGTTGAGTTTGGTGGTTTTATTGAAAAGGACTGAACTAGGAAAACTAGGCACACAGACAAACTAAATAGGTGAACAAAGCAGGCAGCCATAACAGCAAACAGAACAGACAGAGACATAGGAATGAGTGCAGTATATGTAGTGTGAGGCTGATTAGCTAATAAAGAACAGGTGAGGAGGTGGGTGGAACTGGCAGGGAGCTGACGAGGGACAATTATGAACAGGTGTGGAGACAGGGAAGCAGCCAACAGGGGTGGAACAAACCACACAAGTGCTAGAAGTTATAATCAATAGCTGCGTTTCCATCTCCCTGCTTATATGCAACTTTTGTATCAAACACAACGGATAGGAAGCTACTTGTGCTTTTTTTCAAACAGTGAAACTGAAATGAATGTTTTTATTGGTATTTTTGCCTGACTGGTGTATAGCTATTAGCTTTGGGACAAGCATTCAGCTTTTGCTCATAAAAACACATTTCTATTCCCCACACCAGTCTGGAAATGCCTTGTTTTTAACAGGACAAAGGACTGGAATGTATACTGAAGAAGTCTGACTTTGAAGATAATTTTTTCACTGATTTTAGTGGTATTGTTAGCATCAAATCAGTAAACGGTGATGGAAACACCAACATTTGAATAAAAATCCTCTAATTCCTAAAAAAAAGTTTTAACGCTCGCTTGAGGTGGACTTTGACTTTTGCGAGGGAGTAAATGCACAAAATGTGAGATGGAAACACACTTTTCGAATCAGTTGTGTCGTAGCGAACATTGAGCGCACATGACAACAGACGGATGGATAACATGGATAGTGACATGTCAACATCTGCCTTAACCACGTAGACTACAGCTGTATCCCGTTACAGAGACCGCCTCCTTGGTAGGACGCGGTCTCGCGGTCTATGAAGGCTATAGCCTATGAAGGCCGATTCGAAGGCCGAACCAGGGCCGAACGAGCGTTGTTAAACGGGACGGTCTAAGCAGGTCTCCGTTTACGAGCATTTCCGGTTTGCGTAACATGCCGCTATCTTGCGTGACGACACGCCGCTCCTGTGCTGCCTAGCAAACCTGATAGCTGCCAACGGAAACAGCCTTGTCAGCAGAGGAAAAAAGAAAAAGAAGTTGCCTACCAGACGAAAAGAAAAAAAAGTACAAGAAAAAAAGAAAGGAAGATAAAAGTTAAGAAGATGGAGCAACACGTTGCTGTTTTGTTATTTTTTATTTTATTTTATACAATCTCTGAAAAAAACGCAATGAATCTTGGGATATGTTGGGCCACGAAGGATACATCTGATGCAGCCTTCAAAACTGCTTCAAAACCGTGAAACGAAGGCTGCATTTCACGACCGCATATGAGGAGCCTTGCAAGGAGTCTTGCAAATGGGACAGCCTTTGCGCGCCGCTATGACGCAATCGGTCTTCAAATGCAGCCTACGAGGCCGGTTCCAAGACCGCAACCCCTGAATCAAGACACAGCCATAGGCTGTATCCCATTACAGAGACCGCCTCCTTGGTAGGACGCGGTCTTGCGGTCTATGAAGGCTATAGCCTATGAAGGCCGATTCGAAGGCCGAACGAGCGTTGTTAAACGGGACGGTCTCCGCAGGTCTCCGTTTACGAGCATTTCCGGTTTGCGTAACAAGCCATTACCTTGCGTGAGGACTCGCCGCTCCTGTGCTGCCTAGCAACCCTGTAGCTGCCAACGGAGACAGCCTTGTCAACAGAGGAAAAAAGAAAAAGAAGTTGCCTACCAGACGAAAAGAAAAAAAAGTACAAGAAAAAAAGAAACGCAATGAATCATGGGATATGTTGGGATGCGAAGGATACATCTGATGCAGCCTTCAAAACCGTGAAACGAAGGCTGCATTTCACGGCTGCATATGAGGAGCCTTGCAAGGAGCCTTGCAAATGGAACAACCTTTGCGCGCCGCTATGACGCAATCGGTCTTCAAATGCAGCCTTCGTAGACCGCAACCCCTGAATCGAGATACAGCCCTAGTCATGCCTGATCACATGCTGTAGCCTAGAGCCGAGCGGGGGTTATCCGGAGGTGTGTACGGGGAAGAGCCAGTATTAAACCGGCCTTATTCACTGATCTCATCCTTTGATAACTCTAACGCCTAATGCTGGGCTTACACTAAAGGACTTTGAAAAGACTGAAGACTGACACCCTCTCACATCTAAAGACAATCAACTTACACCTGAAGACAATTAGTCATTAGTTCTCAGTCACAGACTGAGATTTTGAAAAGACAGGGGGTCTCATATTGCAAGACTACAACTAGATTCCTTTTGAAATTAATATAATTTCCGATCCTGCTACGGGGGATTAAAAGTGATTTCAGTGAAATAAAAGTTTTTTTTAGCAGGTAGAATGGACTGGGTGTATAAACAACTAGGCTATATGCCCTTATCACGTAGGCTTTGTGTCATGTATAATCACGTTAAAAACTGCAAACGCGGTTTAATTTCATTAAAAAAAAGTGAATTCAATATTCTGAGCGGGGGACATCCTGTAGTTATTTGACCAAATGTACAGTATATGCTGATATCGTCCCCAAATAACTCTCACTCCTAACCCTGTATTTGACGGTAAAGTGTCAAGGTTGCGCATTACAGCCTGGTTCTACAGCAGAGGCTTCTGCGTGAAAGTGTCCGGAAAAAGTGCCTCACAGCAGGACACAGGTCACGACTAATGCCGCTCCTCCTCCTGCGTCGTATCTGGTGATGGAGAGAGTGTGACAGTGTTCACGTCATTTCTCTTGAGCCAACCCCTTAAGACTAACAATAATATCAAACCTGTTTGATAATGTCGGAACGTCAAGACGGGGAGAAGACTGGCTGAAATCGGGTCAGAAGACCACCATACACCAAACGACTGAGATTACGGGCACGCGCCACAACTCCAGCAAGACTCCCGTGATTTTAGTCCAACATTGAAAGATTGTCTACGACTGTCAAATCGCGTGAAAAGTCGTGTAGTGTAAGCCCAGCATAACTCGATTTGTGAAGATAATGAGCTACGAATGTGCAGTTGTCAGCTTGTCTCCAGCGGAGTCTGCCAGGTAAAAGTGTCCCGAAAAAAGTGGCTGACAGGCGGGCACAGGCAGAGCGTAATGCCCCTTCTCCTGCGTGCTGTTTGATTTGTGAGCGTTGTCTATTATTTGACCCCATGTCGTTTTTCCGCTCCAACATGGAAACGCAACTAATTCGCATCTCTTTTATTTTTTTTTATTTTTTTTAAATGATTCGCTTTAAATTAAACGTGACTAATCATGGTCCCCAGAGGCTGACTCTTGATGACTTCAGGAAATCTTATGACTTTTCGTCGAGGGCCATCCACAGACAACTTTTCCACGAGTCCACCACTAGAAGGTGACTTATTAGAAGACTGCAATGATAGGCTCAGTAAATGCCACCCATTATTAACTATGCTCAACTTGAAATATGTGCACGAATGTTAATGTATTTGTGATTAATACAATATTATTTCTGTAATTATCATTACAAGAGCAATGTGGTTTTAACCAAATAACATCAATCCTGGCCTTGGAAATAAATATATTTTCACTGATTTATTTTCCGAAATGCAATGAAATTTTTTTTATTTCATTGGTCTGTGAAGCTGTTGTACTGAACAGAATGCAGGACCTCCTACAGATCGATGGGACCAGATTATTCCCTTTGCCGTCTTCCTCCTAAAGATGTATGATGATTAAAATCGACAAAAAACTGTGAAAGTAATAAACCAAACCAAACCCTCTTAAAACAGTAAATTGCTCGATGTTCCTTTCTCTTTTTGCTGAATATTTGCTTGACTACACACATAAGGTGTTCTCAGCTCTCATGCTCTGTGGGCCATACCAGGAAAATGGAGGATGGCCTACATTTTACAGCTAATCCTAATGACATTCTCATGGCTGCCAGTCACGCACCTCTCTCTCCTCTCTCTTTCTTACTAAAAGTGCCCCTCAGCCCACAGTGAGAGTAACAAGTCAGTATCAGAATGCAATTTTGCTCAGATACTAAGCCCAAGATCTCCGGGTTGCATTTCCTCAAGCCTTTGAAAAAAATCCTTGAAAGTTGTGGAATTTGAGGAAAAGTACTAGGTTCTATACTTGGATTTTTTTTTAATATAGAAATAGATAGCCCTAAAAATTCTTGATTGTTACATTTTAATCCAGCATCTGGTTCAGGCTGAAATATCTCAGGAACTACTCGCTAGATTTCCATGAAATATTGTTCAGGCATTAATGGTCCCCGACTCCAATCCCATTCTTCACACACAATCGGGTCAAGCTGGCAAACGTTGCACACATCATCTTTCCCGTGCCCCATTCTCATACTCCATTCACCTGTAAGTTAATGCATTGTGACATTTAATAACTTTGATTCTAACTTCTGTGATAAACAATGGTAGGGGAGAGTGGCCTAAATTGTGCCACTTTTTACTCAAAGTGATTTTAATGTGAGGCCTTGACAGTTATGTCTCCAACTCAAATATGTAAATATATTTCAGGATGTTGTGCATCCCTGGCAATAAAAACTTTGGATCTGAAATAAACTGTTTAAAGCTCCCATATTATACACTTTTCGGTTCTATTATACACCATATTATATGGTCTTAGTGGTCCCTAAAACGTTTTTCTTCAATTGTTTGCTGAAAAAAACTTTCAGATAATTTATTGTACTATGCTGATGTTCAGCTAATCTCACAATGGCCTATTTTTTAAAAAGAGCTGCAGCTCCCCTCGTAAATATACAATCTTTATCTGTATCTGGCTTCGCCCCCTGTCCGGAAGCGAAGCCAGATACGCCTCGCCCTCTGTCTGTTTGTAAACAATGATGACGTATAGCCTGTTAGCACAGTTAGGTTTAGCCTACCCATGAGAAGAACCAAGTCTAGTGCTAGTAACGCACTTTGAACAGTTTGACATGACCTATCCTTGTCTACATGAAAGACTATGTTCATACAAATGCACTGACAGCCACACGCTAATGGAAACGGCATGTTCACAATAAAAATGCTGCAAAAGATGGTGGCTACTGCGAAGCTAGCTCGGGAGCTAGCTGCTAACAATACCACTAAAATCAGTGAAAAAATTATCTTCAAAGTCAGACTTCTTCAGTATACATTCCAATCCTTTGTCCTGTTAAAAACGAGGCATTTCCAGACTGGTGTGGAGAATAGAAATATGTTTTTATGAGCAAAAGCTGAATGCTTGTCCCTAAGCTAATAGCTATACACCAGTCAGGCAAAAATACCAATAAAAACATTTATTTCAGTTTCACTGTTTGAAAAAAAGCACAAGTAGCTTCCTATCAGTTGTGTTATTAAAAACGAGGCTGCTGTGGTTAAGATAAATTTGTGGATTATGCAACATTCATCATGTTTTGCCGTACTACAGGCATCTTGTCGCTTAGCAACAAGCAAACAACATGGGGGTGAAGGAATATTTTTCGAGAGGATCTCGGGGCCGTGGACCAATAAGAAATAGGGGGTGGACTGCACAGTGGAAGCTTCTGGCTTTCCAGTTGTTGACGTCAGAAACGGGGAGAATTCTGACTGGAGTATATTGGGTGGAGAGGTGGAGAGTTTCAGAAAAGGGGAGAGTGAGAAAAGGAGAGAGCTTTCTTTTTTTTATACTTTGGCAGTCTGTAGGCACACCCATAATTATGTTCAAAAACATCGGAAAAGTGCATTTGCACAATATGGGAGCTTTAATGGTACCCGACTCCCATCCCATTCTTCACACACAATCGGGTCAAGCTGGCAAACGTTGCACACATTGCCGTGCCCCATTCTCTTACTCCATTCACCTGTAAGTTAATGCATTGTGACATTTAATAACTTTGATTCTAACTTCTGGGATAAACAATAGTATGTCATTCCACTTGATGTACGCAGTGAGCAGTGACATGCTGTACAAAATGTGTAAAAATAAGTTTTCCAATCAACACTTCTGCTCCGGCAAACTCTGCAACAGGGAAACAACCTATTCTGCAGTTTTCCACCCTGAGAATATCAATCTTACAAAATGCTTTCACTTACAGCATATTGGCCCGGCTAACAATATGATTCGGTTCCATTAACATGATGCATTTGACGGTGAGGACTTCTTTATTTTTCAGCTTTATATACACACCATATGAAGTGGGCTATTGGATATGCCCCGTGTTCACTCAGCTCCCGGTGCCTTCAACAGTTATTCAAAAATATATAACCGCCCGGACAAAGAGCTTCTACTCCCCATGCTCCATGGCTTATGATTCATACAGTAAGTGGGTTCCATTCTCTCTACAGTGACGCAGCTCTGGACAGGTAGAAATGGACATATTCATTTAGGAGTATGGTGAGCTTGATGTTTATTTTTATGGTTTCATTTTGAAATCACACAACCTTTGTGACTTTCAGTGAAGTCATTAGTATTTCAAAATGTGATTCGTCTTGCGGCAATACATGGTTCCATTCAAATGTGTATTTTTTTAATATATTATATAATAATTCAAGAAAAATTCGACTAGACGCCAACATTCTTCCAACAAAAAAAGACAGAATTCAACTGTTATCAGAGCATGCACTAAAAATCCATCTTTACCAGATTATCGTATGCAGTAATATTGTAATGTAATTAGAGGGGGGGGGGGTTAAATAATAATTAAATTATCTTCCAAAAGCATACATATAATTGTAATTACGCATCAGCATATCAAAGGGGGAATCAAGTAAACACATTCAATTGCATGTGAACTATTCCCAAAGTGTGCATTTGAGCACAGTGAAAAGGGGGATTGAGAGAAAATGAAAAAGAAATAAGATCTGGGGAAGGCACTCACTAGTGAGGGGCTTCTCTATGTGTTGAGATGTTGTTTGCTGATCAGTTAATTGTGTGAGACAGCTTAAATAGGCCAGCCGTGGAAGAGCCATTGAGTGTGCTGGGCTCTTTCGGAGAATATTGAAGCTAAAATACCCAGCAGAAATTACCACTGTTTTTTTTTTCATTCATCAAATCAATCATTTACCTGATCAATTTTCTCAGCCCCTACATTGTTCATATGATACATCGTGGACATGCTCTCAATTCCGAACTAATTATTTATGTTGCACTATTTTTCTAAGCGAAATACTCATTACCGCGTATAATATGCCATCACTCATTTTGGCCAACGCAGACTCACATTATTTTGCTGCTGTTAATGTAGCCCTATTGCTTTTTTATTATTAAATACAGAAGTGTAATGCATTCACATGAGTAAAAGGCGTTGTCTAAATTAGTACGTTTTTTATTTCTAATTTCTGAGAGAATATTTCTATTCATAAGTTAATGTTCCCATATGTGCAAATAGGCATTCATTAAGATCTACCTGCAGTGTGAGGATTGAGCCCTTTTATCTCTCGTTGCCATGGTGAATTATTATTATTATCATCATCAGGGACCCATTGATGATGGCTTGTTAAAGTTGTCATGCGCACGTTTGACTCAAAGTGAACAAACTCAGAGTTGATTGAACTAACCCTGACCATCAGCGGTTCGGAATCCAAAAAACTCAGAGTTTGCCATCTCAATGTTTGTCAACTCAGAATTCAGGGACAGACTCAGAGTTTGTTAACCCTGCATTCGGCAAATCAGAAAACTCTACATGATTGTGTTACTCTGAGCCCAATGACTGGACAATATTATATTGAATTGTAAGTATATTCACAACAAGCGTATAGTGTACTTCAACAACTACTGTACTTTACCTGCATTGTGGCAATTGTATAATATGACCATCAATTAATTTAGAGTGCTGTAATTTGCATGTCCAAGAAGTAGTGAATTACAGATGTACCTTTATGTGTCTCTGTTTGCTGTCCTATAACTTTGTGTTGTATTGTTGTTATCTAAACAGGTCTTTCTTGACAATGAGACCTCGTTTTTCAATGAGACTACCTGTATAAAAATTATATAAAAATATAAAAAATACCTTGGGATTTATAAAATATGGCAAGGGTTGTGACACATTTTTTATTCCCAACAAAATGTTTCCCCACAGTAACTGATGAAAGAGAGTATTGCAAGCTACATAATGTGCAACATTAGAAACAGAATTTAAGCCCTCTGGGACAAACTTGTGATTTAACATAATATAAAAAGAACTTAGCTTGATTGTGTGTTCCGGTTTTGTCTTCAGTGTGAGATTTTTCACATATGTATGCAAATTCGGCCTGAGGGAAATACACCTGAGAGTGATAACGAGATACATTCAGGGGCGTGCACAGGTAGACACCAAGTGGTGCCTGAGCACCTGCCCTTTGCCCCCTGAACCAATCAAGTGCCCTTAAAAAATAAAATAAAAATATATATATATTTTTTTTTTGTTTTTAGCAGTGTGTCTTGCCCATGCTGACATGACCATCTATAAATACTCGATGATTAAAAGCATGTGATAATAATGCCCCGATTAATACAAAAATTAAGAAAATAATAAAGATTTTTTTAATCAATTCTTTACTGGCTCAATATAGGCCCCTGATCTTTGAAGGCCCGAACAATGTTATTTTAAAAAATATATATATATTACTGGCCCCTGATCTTCGTAGGAGGGGGAGGGGGGGGGGGGGAAGCTCCTTCAAAGAGAGAAGGAGCTTCGGGATAAGGGATTATTCTAAAAATTCAAAGCTGTTTTTTGTACATTTTTACTTTCTGCTTTTTGGTAATTCTGTGTCTCCAAATTATTCCAGAAAATAGTACTAAATAGCCCACATTGACACAGGTGATTTAGCCTTAGCTTTCTTCTCAAAGTGCACCAGATTGATGAATTTTACTTAAAAAGGTTAAAATTTTTCTTCATGGGGGCATGCCCCTGGACCTCCCTAGAAGGTCCAGGGTCCCAAACACAGTCTCCCAAATTCCTGTGAGAAACACTGTATGTGTGGCCGGGTATTAAAAGTCATTAGACCAGGGGGGGGTTTTGTACAAGTACCCTTAAAATGATTTGGTCATTCATCGATAGAATATAGTGTGCCCTTTTTTTGCACTGAGCAC
Organism: Ammodytes marinus; assembly: GCF_949987685.1. Taxonomy (NCBI): domain Eukaryota; kingdom Metazoa; phylum Chordata; class Actinopteri; order Uranoscopiformes; family Ammodytidae; genus Ammodytes; species Ammodytes marinus. Next base: position 29,529,339 of record NC_137230.1, on the reverse strand, counting down.
CTGCCCCCCAAAATGTCTGTGCACGCCACTGGATACATTTATAACAAAACCTGCTTTAGAATCTTTAGATGCTTGGGGTTGGAAGTAATGTCACGGAGCAATCCAAAATGCTTTGTTTTCTTCTTGTGGTGGTGATTTGAGGTAAAGACTCATCAACAGAATCAAACATACCCTGACACTGAATTGGAACTGTGCGATGGTATCAATCGTGCTGTACCAAACTAAGAGCTGAATAATTTATCGATTATAAATCGAGGGGTGGTTCAAAATGGCAAAGGGTGCAATTAAAATATACATTATGCAGCACGTCTGATCCAGTGTCTAAACTGCTGTGTCAATGGTTTCAAGCCATCCTCTTTGTGTAATAGTCAGGCTCACCAATCAGTAGGGCTAAGCCCCCGAGTGCAGTTATGATCAACAATTACAAGTTGCTCAAAGTGACTGCCCACCAACAACACATGAAATGCAAGTCTCAGCTAACGAGTGTATGGCTAAAAACAAAAATAGAAAGCACTGCTCCTCTAACCCAGTTTGTTCACTACTATTTCAGAGTTGTATGGCATTGTTACCTTCTATGAAGCAGGCTCCTGAAAGACAACAATGAGGTAATGCAATTACGCGCTACTTCACCAAAGAAGGTGGGTCCCAAAAAACGATTTTTGGCCAAGCTGTACTACTCTCGTTTTAAAATATACTAAAAAAATATACATACAGTACATACATAGGCTTGCAATTAAAACAAATATATATATTGTAGGGCTGTCAAATTAAAGCGTTAATTTCGATTAATTAATCACAGAAAAATTAACGCAGATTAATCGCACTTCTATATTGCCCTTTGACCCGGTGCAAAAGAGGTGAGGCGATAGCGGAGCTACACCTGTAGCTTGCTGACACGGCCCGCACGGGATTAAAGAGTAAAGAAAGAAGCATAAAGATAAAATATAAATAAAGAAGTTCCTAAATTTATTTAATGTAGTAACCTGGCTGAGAGAGAGAGAGAGAGAGAGAGAGAGAGAGAGAGAGAGAGAGAGAGAGAGAGAGAGAGAGGAACGGTAGCCTATACAGTTGTTTATAAACAGGCATAAAAGTGTCATATAAGTATGCGAATAATTAAGATTAATTAATCACACAGCCTGTAATTAATTAGATAATTGTTTTGATCGCTTGACAGCCCTAATATATTGTTTAATTATCAATCGCTCAAGATGAAAATCACAAATCAATGTATTTTTTAAATCGCAATATCTGCCAGGACAATCTCAATAAGATATTTATATACCCAAATCATTCATCCCTTAACCAATATCCTTATACTGTAGTTGCCCTGTTTGCCTTCAACAAGGATAGATGCATTTACTGCTATACAGGCAGGTGATGCAGATCACACAGATGCATTTTATTTCTGTTAGCCCCTGTCATTGCTGACAGACAGGGTTAAAAGGCATAGAGGTTGTTTCTGAAGTTAAGTTGAGTCATGACTTTTATCCTTTGCTCTCACTGCTGGAGACAATCCAACACTGAAATTGTGTGGAAGGCACTTTGCAAATTGCATTGATCTTTTCCTGGACCTGCCTCCCACCTGCCGCCCATCCTAATGCCTGGTTACTTTCCCCAGCAGTGTGCTCCGAGCTAGGTAATGACAGCCTGAGATGCTGCTACTCAGACACAAAAACCCTGGTCAAACACACGCATTCATACAAAACTTGTGCTTCAGCCTCGCATATTTGTTTAGGTATGTTCCTGACACATTTATCATAATATATGTACATTTCCCATCCCTTTAAATGGCCTTTAAAAACATTATCTGCTATCAAATGTGTATGGCTTAATTTGAATTTTTAGCTTAATTTTATTGATTTGATGGTGCCCTATATTTATTTATTTACTCTATTATATAAACTACTTTTTCTAATTAAAGACTGGACAGCTGAAATAAAAAGCTGACAGAGGTCCTTTACCTGTTGCAATGTTTGTGTTCAGCAAGAGTATGCATGTTGTATTGTTTATTGCTATGTGCCAGATAATCCGTTTGGGTAACTCAGGCAAGCATAGTGTTTTACTACGCTTATAATTGTCCATATACAGTGAGTCGGCGTTGTGGAGTTAACTGTCAGTTGATCTGCACTATAGCTCAGTGTACCTGATTCCTAATGATTCTCCCCATGCTCCATGAGACCAACAGAGTCTCCATGGCAGTCATCGAGTGGTATTGACCGTCCGGCTTCCTTTCGGGTTTGAACCAGCAATGGGTGTCCCACTGCAGCAGCACTCAGCACTGTCACTCCTCTCCATCACCCTCCTTTCCCTACAGATATACAGAGCCTCAAGCCTGAATGCACAATCACACCAATGCACCAATGCCTCACAACCCACTGCACATGAAATATATACAATCTAGGCTTTTTAATTTTATTCTCCCCACAACCCATCATTTACAATAAAATGTCTCCTTGACACGTGAAGAAACAACAAAAAAGGATATTGCAGTTGACAGTATTGCTATGTGGCAAAAGCAGTGCGGTGCTGCTATGTGTAGAGCGGGAGAGAAAGCTTTGGAGAAAGGGAGGGGGTGTTGAGGTGTTGAGAGGGGTAGGGGAGGCCTCAATAAAATCAATTACCTTCATTGCCATGTGCCAGGCGGTGATAAATAAGCAGGGCATGGTGTGGACAGCCGCCGGGGTGGATCTGATGGTGTGACTACAGATGGCATTCTCACACCATGCACTGCCCACTGGCATACTGCAGTGTGAGTAAGTGTGTGTGTGTGTGTGTGTGTGTGTGTGTGTGTGTGTGTGTGTGTGTGTGTGTGTGTGTGTGTGTGTGTGTGTGTGTGTGTGTGTGTGTGTGTGTGTGTGTGTGTGTGTGTGTGTGTGTGTGTGTGTGTGTGTGTGTGTGTGTGTGCGTGTGCGAGATGGATGCTGCTAACATGTTCTCAGGTGGTGCGTACAGGCTGTTTGTTTGTTTGTCTCAAATAAAAGAATAATTAGCGAGTTGTTGTTTTATTTCAGATGGAGAAACCTCACACACACATTCCTGCTTGACGCATCATCAGTATTCAGGCTTCATATTAATCAGCAGGCTAATGCATTCCCCTCCTAATGAGATGAGTTTATCGAGTCCTAAAGCAATCTTTGCACTAATAAGCTGTTTACAAGCAAATCAATTATGGAAGAAAAGGCATGCATAGTCAATGTGCAAAGAACCCCATCAAATCAAAGCAGATGATTTTGAACTTTTAAATAATCGCTGGAGTCAAGGATTTTTACAAGGGCATATTTGCTGCCACATTGAACTCAGTCAAGGCTCTAGGAGTGTACGGTTAGAGGTTTAATGAGGTAAATAAAAATGTAATTCTTGTATTTAATACTTGTTTTCTTTCTGCAGGGGAAAGAGTGTGCTAATATAGACAACAGCACTAAATGGAGGATACATTAATTAACTTGACTTTATTAAAGCAGTTCCAGAAAAGGAGATTCTGCTCTGCTGCTTACATCGAAGGTGTCCTCATTGGCGATGCAATTAAATTAAATACACGTTGGCAGTTCTTCAAAGAAATGCCCTCCTCTAAAGATTGTTTAAGACTAAACTAACAATGTTTGGTAAAAGTCAGTGTTGCGGGGCGCCATTGGTAGGGCGTCTCCCCCATGTGCCTCGGCCAGCAGCGGACCCGGGTTTGATTCCAGCCAGATTCCAGGTCGTTCTCTACACTATCAATAAAGCATAAAAATGCCAAAATAAATATCTTAAAAAAATAAAATAAAAATCAGTGTTGCTCATTCACTGCTGCACTCATCCCACTGTCAGGCTCATTATGTTAAACTGTGATGCAGAGCCAGCCTCGCTGATCAATCGCAGCTCTGCGGAGATCCACTTGTGCAGTATGGAAAAACTGTTGCTGACTGCTATTGACTGAACGTCATTGCACTTAGTGCAGAGAATATAGATTCCCCTCAGATGAGGTGGAGAATATTTCTTAGCCCTGCAAAATAGAACATCCATGGTTGTGCCTAACGCATAAGTCTATTGATATGAGGGTGCAAAGGAAAATTGAGGAAAATAAATGACTTAAGGTTTCAGAAAATCAATGTTAAGTTATACATCTCCTTTTGAGGTAATTCGACTTGAGTTGTGATATTAAGAAAGGAAGTTGTCATGAAAAGAATAAATCTACTCCTTTGACACACTGGCCTTTATCTTCATCTAATACATTCACATTTTATTCTAATGTGGTAAATGTATATAATTTAAGTGTGATGCTGTGAAAGTGCAGAGTGGAGATCATTATGTCTGTGTGGAAAGCCTTGACAACCCGCTCTAAGGAATTGAAAACCTGAGGGCTTTCTAAAACGGGAAGGCTTCATAGAGTAAGCAAAGACATGGGCACCAAATGCAGAGAATAGAGGCAGGTGGTGACAGTTCAGCGATCCTGTCACAAACAAAATAAACAGAAGCTCAAAGGTATCGGTAGCAAGTCCAAACAGATAGCAGCAAAGAGGCAGGGAAAGGGTGAAGGTGGCTCACGATTAGGGATCAGGATGCATTGGTTTGAAAGCTATGGCACATGGGAACTTTGGCAAACTGGCAGACCATGGTTCAAATGAACCAGTATTTGTACTAATGGGCTGATTAGGGGAAAGGGGATGAAGGTAGGTGAGTAAGTAAGTGCAGGTGACTTGGACTGAAGGAAAAATTAAAAGGTCAAGTCAATTATATATGGACACTTTAAAAACAAAAAGGCTTTTGTTTCAAATTAAAGGAGGAGTAGCAGATCATATTTTAAGTGTGCAGAGTTACTTGAGCGGGTATCCCAGTGGCTGTACCATCGATATCAATATATCAGTATACAAACAGGGCTTCAAAATATAGATCCATAGAAAGTAATCAATTGGATTTTTTAAACATTCGAAAAAATGTATTCCGAAGACTTTGTTGAACAGCCCCATGCATTTCACTCAGTAATTTGACCAAATGATGCTGCACAATAATTAGTCAGGGGGCTTATCAAAAACATTAAGAAGGCCTCCTGTTGAGATCATAAATATTCAGCTCAAATGTTTCATGGAAATCTGTCCCGATGCAGAATCTCTTAATCTGGCTAGACAGCTGAATCAACATCAACAGATTGAACTGCAAGCCGAGCGGTTATTGCTTTGATATGTCAAGTAGAAAGTTATGAGGTAATAATTCGGAGACAGCAATGTATTACCTTCAAAGGACCCACTTATAAATGATGTGGGACTGACTTAAAATTAGCTACAGATTATCATTCATTTTCAATATCCTTTCAAAAACTGTTTTATTAAAATCAGTCATTTATTTTGCCACAGCGGCATAAAATGTGAAAAGTGGCTCATTTCAGCCCGTTTTCTCACTTTTACTGTTCCCCATTTTAATGCGAGTTCATGATGTTCTGTGAGCTTCACCGCTCCACATCATGAAGACTGAACATTTGAAGATTAGCAGCAGGCATTTACTGTGGAATAAAGAAGGCCCAAAAGAGTGAAAAAGTAATTTCAAGTTTTTAAGCAGTTCTTCAAAATATGGCCTCTCTTCAGGGACAGGCAGATGATTTTTGATGGGCAGCCAGGTCTCAAATTCATAAAAGGCTGTTTTGGAAAATAATTGTATCAATATGCCTGGAATGACTATCAGTAAAACGGATACTGAGGTTTGCTCAAACTCTGCTACTGTTAATGAATTCTCCTTGCATGGTAATCAGCTCAACCCATACCTCATGCTAAAGAGTTCAAGCTTGTAGACTACTTGCCAAATAGTGTTAAGTAATTCCAAAAGGCATCAATAGTAATATTAAACAAAACTTTAACGATATCTTTATATTTGGTTTGTCATTTACATGATGTCCTACTCAAAGTAACTCTTAACGGTGACCGTCATTTCACGTTCATCCGGGAGAGTGGGTTTAGGTCATCTTCTGAAGTATCGATCTCCCGATGTTGGATCAACAATGTATCTGTTTGGCAGGGTACAAAAAACGTCTTACAATATTTACTTGCAGGTAAGCCAATATGAAAAACATGTACATTCAGACCACAATGCAACATTTATTTTAAGCTTTATATTAATGCCTCTTATGCCTTCAACCTCCATCCCTTATTTATTCTCCAAACTGAACAAATTCAAAAGGGGGAGGTGCATATAACAAGTTAAAAATCTAGTTCTATAGAGACCACCAGCCTTGTGTCTTTGATTGTGATCTGGAGGTACCACAGAAAAAGGGATGTTGTGACAGGACTTTTTTAATCTTCCCTTTGCTGAAGTACACAACGCTGCTTGGTGGTGGCAGAGCAGCCAGGACACTTTATTACAGGGGGGGGAATGGATCGATTGTCAACAGAAAACCCTGTTCTAAAGCCAATTCTGAGCTGATAAAACAATAATTCTCCAGCGCAAAAAAAAATACAGACATAGCCTGTCTACTCCCAACTCGGCTCAGAGTATCTCAGGGTATGTTGTGCAACGCTAAAGACAGAACCCACAGTGTGTTCACCAGAGGTGCTTTTTCCTTGGTGACTAATTGTCTTCTTCCCTCTCAGCGATTCCAAAAAAGCAGCCTTGATATTTCCTTTTCTGAGCTGAGAGGTCGAGCCTTGCAATTACCTCCTGCCTTGTAAACACATTGTCCTCAAATGCTGTCTCCTGCCAGGAGGGGTGTGGAGCAGAGGAAAAGTGACCACTCCTTGCTCATTAGATAATACAGCCCTGTCTTTATAGCCACCAAAATACTAGCATCACTTCAGAATAGAAATGAGAGGATCTGCATTCAGGAAATACACCCCTAATGTACACTGTTATACTAAAGTTTTGCACTCATAGTCCATTAGAGTGAAATCAAGTATCAGTATCGAGACATAGAGATCACTATTGTTCTAAGATATACAAAACATTTCTATATCAATAATAATATAACTATATAAGTAGTAAGATTGCAAACCACTATTTGGAGTGCTTTTACTGCACCATGCAGCACTTGAATAAATGAATGAAATTAGCAGATGCCATTAGAGCAAAATGTTTTTTAAACAATTAAAGCTTTAACAATGACACATTTTTTGTGAACTGCTCATTACAATTTGAAAGTGGCTTTGTAAGGCATTAACTTCACATTTTCAGTGTTTCTTTTTGTTTGCTTGTTTGTTTTCCTTTGGTGTGGGAGGTCTGGTTATGAAAATCAAGGCATTGTTTAGGTATTGATTGGTTTTCTCCATTATTTTTTTGGTTCTACTTTATATTTTTCTAGAAGGTAAACAAAAATCTACAAATGAATAAGTGCTGGATTTAATTATAAAAGTAGCAGAAACACAAACACAATGGACCTACTCAAAATATTAAAATCCATTTGGAAGAAAATAAAACACAATCAGTTGTATAAGTGATCAAATCAAACAGCAGCAGTGAGCCTTTATTTGTACAAGAAATGAACTCAACTAACTACAGGAGCACGTCTACGTCTACGTCAAGTCAAGCATAGAGGAGAAATGAACAATCTCAACAACAAGGCTCAGCAAATGTCATCAAACTCCGCAGCTATTTACAGTGTAGAGTATAATGGGCGTAAAATTGCGTATGGACGGTGTGGGCGTGTCCATACCAATATTCAAATGTGCTGAAATTGTCCACACCAATAGAACGATATGACAACGACGGGAAAGGGTTAATGTGTTCCCTCTTTATTGTCCCGCCTTATGTATTTTGTGATTGGCTTTGCCTCCTGTTGGTTGTCGTGGGTTGTGTTTCGGTTAGCGGTGATTGGTTGCTTAATTTGAGAGCGGTAAAACAGCTTCTGCTGCCCTCTGGAATCAATCAGCTCAGCTGCTGCGCTATGAATGCGGCTGACGTTTGACGTCAACTGAGGAAGAATGTCGGGGGAAAAAAGGAAAGGAGAAGACATTCGTAACTATTTTCACCAAACAACGACGCAGATTCTTCAAGTCGAACCATCATTTTTTTTTTTTTTTCAGTCAGTGTACATTATAATACAAGTAATAGTAAGAAAATAAGAGCAAAACACTGACGTTATCATGCCAGGGCAATAGGTGGCGGTAATGTGTCACGTCACGTCAAACGCCATAGAAGAAGAGTGGTCAAAACGAAAGAGGAAATGGCAAAAGAAAAAAACAAAGCCTTATATGCAGGCCCCCAGGATGCTGCCTTCTCCGAGCAGCCAGCATGGACATGTGGCCAACCCATTGGTATTGCATGGTAAGGGGTGGAGCTTATTTTCATGCGGCCCGTAGGCAGATGTCCCTGTCCACACAGTACAAGCAGCGAACAAGATTGTGTCTCTGCACATTTTTTCTGCATATCAATCATAGGCTCATACTTATCTTTAGACCATATACTATTAAAATGTAAGTTTTCTCATTTCAAAACGCCACCTCAAGCGTTTTATTAGCCCAACGGCTTTTAACGGCTTTCAGTTTGTTTTCGCCAGGCTAGATGCTACAGAACGAGACACCCGCCTCCAGTCCGCTACGCTTGCCGCCCTCTTTCTTGATAGGTCCATAATGCCGCTACGTCCATGCTACGTAATGCTTTGGGCCGCATGGAATTGCACCTATGAGCAGCTTTCATAGGAATGAATGGGCGCCATGTTTCAATACGGTGTCCATTTCTTTATATGTCCATGCTTATATGTCCATGACCAAAGCAGATGTACATTTGCGCTGTGCAAATTGTGCACCATATATGCCTATTGATTCTGCTCTGCTATGTGCTGTAGTAAAGATAGGTCGCCTTGGAAACAATTAAGCCCCCGTAGACCGCGAGCATCTTGTCTTTTTTACTCGCGCAAATCACCATTCTCTGCAGCCGTCACCGGCTCTGTGTTGTTTCTCTCTCACCGGCTCACCGAGGCTCGGGCACGCTCGCGCTTCAGCTGCGCTCCAACTCCCCGGTTCACTGGTAAACTGAAATTCCGAGTCGGGGACAGCCCTACTGTGAAACATAAGCAGCCAATGATGTATGAATATAATAAGTTTTTTAGTGCAACACGATTGATAGCCGCTCAACTCTTGACTAAACTGTACATAGATAGGCTACATGATAAAACTGGTTTGGTTAATAAACAAGTGAGCGGTTGGATGCTGGGTCTGGGGTGAGGGCGTTTCGCCAAATTGTGTGACGTTTCACCAAAATGTGTCCCCACCAATATGAACATCAAAGTTACGCCACTGGTATAAGCACCTGTGGGGAAAACATGTCAGTCACTGTAACTTAAGCTACATCTGCTGTTGTACTACTGTTTAAGATTGAACTGCTTTCCTCTCATTCACAAAAGTTAAGTAGGTGGAAGAAGGTAAGAGCTTTTGTATGTCGAACAAGGCCGTGCTTTTCCCCGCTAGCAATAGCACAGACCTGATAGCCCAATCGAAATAGAGATTTTTATGTATTTTTAACATATCTCCCTTAGCAGATTTTTTTAACCTCTGAGTGGTTAACATGTTTGCCCTTAACATAGAACAATGTTACGAAAGTCCTGGATCAACACAATATTTCATTGAAAAGAAGAGTCTTTAAAAGCTCAATAGATTGTCCATATGAAAGTCAAGATGTGCAAAAAAATTAAAGTGGCCTCCTGAGCTGTGCAACTTGCCACAGGATTGTCCTTCATGTGCAGTTACAGACAAAATAAATGAAAAGGGATTCACTGTTAGAGACAAGCAGAGGGAAAATAGGCAGAACAGTTAAGTCAGAATGAGAGCCACTGTGATCAGACACATATCTAAGACATTGTGTTTGCATCATTCACATTTCACTATTGTCTACCATCTGATAAAAAGTCACCCTCTATCTGTTCACTGCAGCGTAAAAAATGCTGATGCTCATCCTTTAGGAAAATTAAGATTGTCACACTGTCACATATTCCTGGTTATGAATATATGCATGCTAATTTGTAACCTGTGTCTATGTATGTACTGTACATGAATGTTAATAAGGATGTTTTTACTTGACCAAATGACACACTATCAAAAAGTGGACCTGTGCTGGGAATTGATTGTCATACTGATGCACTGCCCGACTACAATGTTGACAGAAAGATACTTTCCTGTTATTTTAGAAAAAAATTATGTTGACCCTCAACACAACAATTCAATTTCATTTTTTCAACCTACAATTACCATGTAACTGTCCTTTCGGCGCTGCCTATTCTCGTGTGTGTGTGTGTGTGTGTGTGTGTGTGTGTGTGTGTGTGTGTGTGTGTGTGTGTGTGTGTGTGTGTGTGTGTGTGTGTGTGTGTGTGTGTGTGTGTGTGTGTGTGTGTGTGTGTGTGTGTGTGTGCGTGTGTGTGTGTGTGTGTGTGTGCGTGTGTGTGTGTGTGTGTGTGTGTTAGTGTTAGAGGGTTATTGTGACTGACGACAGAACAGGTACCGTCAATTCACAGCAGGCTAACTAATTTCTCTGGATCACTGCATCATTCCTCTTTCACCCTATTTATCTCCAGTGACGTGCGGTCAGGGTAGGCAGGAGGCAGTGCCTACCCTGGCGCCATGTGCAAAAAAAATGTAATTAAAATAAAATAAATGTTTTATTTAATAAACTTCTATTTGTATCATTACTGTTAATTATTTCGATCTTTACATGTAATCCGCGATTACTTTAAAAAAGTGTAGACGTTTTGATGAGAAAGGTGGCAGTTAGTAAGTTACGCCAAAATAAGCTGTGCCTTTGCCTCCTATTCATTGTGGACGGCAAGCAAAAAAAATATTTTCGCGCATGCGCACTTCGGTTTGTATTCTTTAACATGTACGCAAATAAGCATAATTATTTGTGCTTATTTTGACGTAAATGTGGTATGCTAGAAGCCTTTACGTTACATATCATTCATGGACCAATTAAAATCGAGATATTATTGGACATTTACGCAGCTTAGGCCAACGTCATTACGTTGGCTATGCTTATTCACGTCGTTACCCCCGCGGATTTTAAAGTCAACATTGCAGCTGCCGTGTCCATGCCCGCAGATATTTCAGACTGGAGGAATTTTAACAAATTGGATTATAATTTAAAAGGGAACAGAATGAATAGCAAGAGAAAGGCCTGCGCCAGCCTTGGACGGTGTACAGCAGCAACAGGGACAAACAATGTTCGAGCATTTCAAACGGACAGGTAGCCTACATGAACGGAAGGATGCTAGCTAGCTGTGCTGTCAGTCCGACTGGATTACTGTCATCTTGCTTCTTTCTACAGCCAGGGAGTCAGATTGGTGAGTCAGAAACTTTTTTGGGGTTTATTTAATAATAAGGTTGGATGAATTGATACCGAGTGCAATCCATTCTGCATTTTAAATTCAATTGAGCAGTTGTGTTTTCATTGTTACTGATGGACAAACCTAAGCTGTGCAATGTGGATAAATGGTTACATTCTGATGCTGGACAGGTCCATGGGACATATGCTACTGGTACTTTATCTATTAAGATAAAGTTTACAGAGTGGAGTTGCCATCAGTTATGCTGTGGTCCTACAGAACGGTGAGTGCTGTCTTTTATTTTGAAGCTGAATAGAAGTACTAGTTTGAATCGGGGGCGCGGATGAATATTAAAAAAAAAATTATAATTTAGTTTGAGTTTGTGTTCTTTATATTAAGATCACTGCATAGCTGGACAAGAGTTCTTCTGCTTCGTTCCTCTCACTGCATTTAAATGCATTCATTATATTACAGAGAAATAGGTCTTGTTAAAGAAAAAGAGCACCAAGCCCAACCCAGAGGACGCTGCACACATTTTTTATTTTAAATTGTCTTTCTTCAATAGCTTCTAATTCATCAGACCCAGTGTCTCCAAATTATTTGTTCACACAAAATTCCTCATATTTAGCCTCTTAATTTTCCTCTCAAAGTGCACCAGATTCATGCATTTCACTTTAAAAAGGTGAAAAAAACTCCCGGGGGGGCATACCCCCGGACCCTTCTAGGAGGCTCTGGTTCTCCACTGGATACTATTTTCCTCCATCAGGACATTGGAGGCTCTAGCGAAAAAACACTGGGTGTATGAATGACATTTAACTAGTCAATAATTTGGGCAAGTCTGTCTGCCTATCTTGCTCACTCCGCTGCACACTCAGTCACTACTATCCATGCTTAAAGGAAGCAGGATTAAAACACTGGGTTAAAGGTGCAGTGTGTAATATGACATCATCAAGAAAGTTCTACAAAGTTCTAGAATGCAACGCTCCCTGGGTAACCCCAACCCTTTCGAATAATAACAGAAGCTACAGTGGCCTTCAAGGACAAGAACAATTCTAAATTTTAAACAATGCACCTGATGACATTCCAACTATGACACTTTCAAGATGGCGGCACTAGGCCTTGGTCCAAAATATGCAGAAATATGGACATATATGAGACCCTTTCTAAGGAAAAAAATAATAATAAAAAAAAAAATTCAGCTACTATGCACTAAATTAAATGTACTTATGGATATTATAATTACTTTCTACAAAATCTGCTAGGAAATAAAACCCAAAATTCTACACACTGCAGGTTTAAGATGCTAAAATTTATTAAAAAATGTGTAAAAAAAAAATTGTAAAATAATTAAAAGATCTTTCAAAACACACAGGGATTTAGAAAAAAAATTGGGGGGGGGGGGCTCCACTGAAATTTGTTCTCTGAAGGGGGGCTCACTCTCTCACACTTTGAAACCCCCTGATTTAGACCAAACTACAGTAGGCTACGGGCAAACCTGCAGTCACCGTCGTGACATTTCATATAGAAAGAGGGAGGAACTTATTTGAAATTGGCCGTGCGTGCCTGTTTGTTGTTTATTGTTTTTGATTTAACGATATATAGGTTTAGAGAAATCTGGCTTTCAGAACTCAGTGCCTACCCACTCACTGACCTCACTGCACGTCACTGTTTATCTCTGTCTTTCTTATTTTATCACAGATATTTTCTGCATGGCTTATGTCTTTTACCAGCACATGAACCACTGTCTATGAGAACCAGCTCACACAGTTGTCTACATGAAAAGACCATGTCCATCTCTTTCTACCTCTCCAGCTTTCCTCCTGTATTGTCATCAGGCAGGACGGTAGATAACAGAGGGGCACTATTTTATCTACCGTCTTATCTATCTCTCACCTTTCTCTTGCTAACTGACTCCCCACCAGCCATTATGCTTCCAATCATACAAGGACAAGGGATGGGCAGAAAAGATAAAAATAAGTGTTTTATATCGCAATTATCGTTGGGCAAGCTGTTTCACTGTTGGCTTAGCCACATACTCCTTTTGCTACACCTGTCAAACCTTCAGTTGCAATTACTACTTTACTATTACTGCTTAAACTTTTCAGTAAATGGGTTCTCTTTTCAATAAAGACAAATCCAGGCTTTCTAGCCAATTACTGACGCGGCGGCTGAACTGAGAACTTTTGCTACTTAGTAAATTTTATTGGCTATAGCTTGCTAAGCTAACTTTAGCCCCATGAGTTGGTTGAAAACACTGCTGTTATAGCTGACTTGAAACGAAGAAGAAACTAAAAGTAGACTGGAAAGGTATCAGGCTGAGGTGAGGCTGACACAGAGATGCACTACCTAAAATCTAATAAAAACCAATGAATTGCTCCAGCTTTGAAATGGACACAGGCACCTCTGGTCTCTCGAGTGTGTAAAGTTGTTATGTGTAACAAAGTGGAATGAAGCAGCCAAAAAGTACTGAACACTCTAACTGACATGTATTTAATACTTGGCGGTGAAGGCTTTGTTTGCAATGAAGCGTTAAGACGCTTCAAGTGGGATTGTGGACCCATGAAGACAGACTTTAAATCTTGAAGATGCCAAGGGTCCCGTTTGAATCGGGATCATCAGTAATCATCTGTAATTCCAGCTGTGGGAGTGGGGTTATATCAGGACAGACGATGTTCGGAGAGAATAGCTTTTACCAGAAGATTAGTGGACTGTTAAGAAACCACTTTAAGGGGTTTTCTAAAGACACATGCTCTGTTTCAATTATGTATAGTGGGTTTGTAAAAAAAATATATATATACATATATATTTTTAAATTAATTTTTAAGAAGTGAGCTCTAACACTCAAAAGTAGACCCCACAGACAGTTTATTTATTTTGGGGAGGGGGAGGGGTTCAAAGTGTTGCTGGAACTGCATCAAAGTGCATACATGATTGTGGTCATCGACTATTAGCGGAGTGTGTGGAAGATGGGCAGGTCTCACACACACACACGCCACTCTGTCTGTGTTGCCATGGCATCTATAGACAGTAGAGCAAAGCCCTCTGTCAACAAAGGCATTTATCACTACGGTGACATCTGCCAAGGTGCTGATTTACCACCGCCAAAATGCAGACATCAGCAGACGCTGTCATTTTAGGGTGAAAAAAACGTGGAAGTTTTGAAAACTATAAAATCATTGACAAAAAGATAAATCTCCAGGAATTAATTCACTGGAGAATTTTGCTTTTTTTTTTGCAGGTGACACCAATACTTGTGAAAGTCTTTAACTATGCCACTGTAAAAAAGGAGATCCTTGATAAACGTGGTCAGAATAATTTTTTTATGTTATCACTGTGTTAAGACAACTGTGTAACAACTGACATTGAGTGTCAATTGTCAAGATTGAAATCAAAGTAAATTAATTTAATTGGTTAGGGGCCGTAAATTAAATGTATAACCTTTCAAAGTGATGTGCTGAAAATGCATAGGCATACATCACAATAGTTTTACTACAAGGCAAGGTCTTGGCAAATAAAGGTCAGGGCTAACTTTGAGCACATACTGTACTCATGGATAAAAATCTGAAATGTATTATTACCCCAATCTGCCGTTGTTGGACTTCGAAGATCATTTTGTACATTTTCAAATTTCCTTATAAAGTTTTTTATATTGCACTGAGTTATGCCAGCTCCACCATTAACCGCTCAATGGTGCAGCTCTGTCGTTCCTGCCAATGTATATACAGCCCATTAAAAGATAAATTTGCCTTCCCTCCCTCATGTGCATTTCCCATCTTCCCATTCTGTCACACGGTTCTCTGAAAATGTGTTTTTGTCACTCTCCATCCACACTGAATTACACACTGACGCAAACACGACGACAGCTGAGTGGTATAAAAAGAAACCCACCCTTACAAAAAGCAATGCCTGACCACTGTCCGAATGCCTCTCCTTTTAAAAAGGACCATACTTATTTGCCCAATGTGACATCACTGACATGTGTGATATACTGGCTACATTTCCCCTGCATTAAGCATAATTAAAGGCGCGTTGCTCTTTCATTTGGAATGGCAGCTTCCTGATAAGATTCTACCATCCCACAGCTCACCACAAAATCAACTGTCACTGGTGGCAGGCATTCCCTGCCTTGTTGAATTAAATAACTGGAGCTCCTTTAATAAGATTGATTGAGGTTTTTTTGGAACGTGAAATGCTAATGCAACACAGGGATGTATTTCTTTGGAGACATATAGAGAGAAAAAAAGGATAGAGGTTTAGAGAAAACACTATATTGTGGTAAACCTGGAGTTGTGCATGGTATTTTCAAGCACAGGACTTTTCAGAGGAAAGATAGAGAATTAGCTACTCACACACAGCTAAACAGGGTCTGGTGTTGTCCTGGTAGAGTAGGGGGTAGTAGGGGGAGATTCTTCAAAATATTTTTTCTTACACATTTTTGTTTCATAACTTTCAAATGGGTAATATTGTTTTTATATTTGTTTTATTTAGTACACAGATTATCTTAATAACATTCCACCTTGGATCCTCGCATATAAGGTCATGGGCAATAAGGCCTTGACCAGTCAGAACTATCCACACCAAACTGGGAAAACCATTGTTTTATGGACATGGCATCTAGCTTTGTGCACAGAGCATTGTCATGTTGAAACAGGAAAGAGCAACTGCAATTTTACAACAATATTGAAAGTGCCCTCTTCTCCAATAATCAGTGTTGAAGTCTCAAGATATTTCTGAACTTGAAATAAAAAGCCACAAAAAAACAGACATCCATAAATGTAACCAGGGTTTCCATACATAGTTTTGTCCATATGGCGGTTGTTTTCAAATCAAGTCATCCATACCTGTACCATATCAAGTTAGAATAAAAAAAAAAAAACTATTATTTTATTTATCAATTATATTTTACTGTGAGACCTTGAAATAGTTTCAACCTTTCAATCAACAGCGACAGCACTGCCACCAGGGCAATGAGAATCCGAAGTTCCAACAGTATTACACTTTATTGTCTTTTGACTTTAATAGTACATCCCGGAGGATTAAGCACAGCCCGGGAGAGATAGAGCACTCTGCTCTCTGTAAATCTCTCCCCAGACCAACCAGACACAATATTGATCACAGGAGTTGTCGCTCCCGCACCCGCTTCAATGTTCCAAATGTTTCCATGGCGATAAAACACAAAACATTCCATATATATGTGAAGTTAAATCAAACTGTTTGTTACAATCACGGGCATAATTCTCAGAATTAAAATCTTGGTGTCAGCAAACCACAGAAATGAATAACAACATCATAGACAATGTGTCTCTATATGGCCGAAGCCTGGAGCCCACTACATCCAAAGACAATGGGCAAGTGAATCATGAGCAGTCTGTGTAGAAAATAAATCCCTATCATGAAGTTTCGAGTTGGGTCGTATAATGCGCGTGGCCTCCGTCTTGGCCACAGTCCAGGGGATAGGTCACGTTGTTTTATTGTTGATGAACTTCTTGGGTTCTGTGATGTTTTGTGTGTTCAAGAGACTTTCTTAGCCAAACAGGATTTGGAAGGTCTAAATGCATTACATAATGAATTGTATGGGGTAGGGGAATCTACCACTGATCTAACTACCAAGTTTGTCCGAGGTAGGATACCCGGGGGTGTAGCTATCCTCTGGAATAAGAAATATGATCCACTTATTTCAGCTGTAAGATTGGGAGTGGATTGCCTCAACCTGTATTTCCGTTGTAGGAGACATGCATGCTGACATCTCTGATATGAATTCTCTCTTTGCTAGACATCTAATTCATTTTTGCTCTGATGCTGGTTTAGTACTCTCAAGCAAGGTTCTCCTGCCTGCTGATAGTTACACTCACATCAGTGAAGCATGGCATTCTACCTCATGGTTAGATCACTGTGTTGGTACAACTGATGCTCATGACTCAGTGGATGCCATGGAGATTCATTATGAGTTTGCAAATGCTGATCATATACCATTTTCTTTGTCTGTGAATGTTGAGAAGCTACCCGCTTTGTCTACTGTGGCTAGTAGCATCAACACAGGGAGACTGGATTGGTCTAAGCTAACTGAAGAAGATGTCCAGAATTATTTAATTAATACTGATAGGTTGCTGGGAAACATTTCATTGCCTAAAGATGCCATACAATGTTGTGATATTAACTGCAAAAATTTGCAACATATTAATGACTTATGTGTTTTATATGATTTAATTGTGAAATCACTTCATGCTGCCTGTAGGCCTTTTTATAAATTCCAGTGTGGGCTTCAGAATATCAAGCCCGGATGGAATGAGCATGTGGCAGGGCTTCATGCCGAAGCTAGGAGGGCTTTTAAAGCCTGGATAGTGTCTGGTAGAGACAGACAGGGACCTTTATTTGAACAGAAGAAACGTGCAAATGCACATTTTAAATATGCACTTCGATACATCAAAAGGAATGAGAACTCGCTGAGGTCTGAGTCTCTGGCATTTAAGTTACAATATAAAAACTATAATGATTTCTGGAAAGAGATTAGAGCCATGAACAATAGTAAATTGCCCTTACCTACAGATATTGAGGGAGTCAGTGGATCAGATGCTATCTGTCAGATGTGGCGACAACATTATAATGAGTTGTTTAACTGTAATGGGAGGAATCATTTTGAGGTTGGATATGTTTATAATAATGAAAATGTGGTTATTAATTCAGAAGAGATACAATCTGCAGTATTGGGTTTAGATGACAACAAAGCTTGTGGTGCTGATAAAATAACTGCTGAACATCTAAAATATGCTAGCAGGAAACTTATTACTCTGCTTGCTATATGTATGACATAGAGAAAATCCTCCTTAGCAGGTTGGAAAAGTACATTCTTACCACAGATAACCAATTCGGTTTTAAACGTAAACATGGTACTGATATGTGTATATTTGCCTTAAAGGAAATTTTAGACCGATATAATAGCTTGAATTCCACTATCTTTACGTACGATGCTTCCAAGGCATTTGATCGTGTGAATCATCAGAAACTGTTCCTTAAGTTGCATCATAGAGGAGTGCCTAAAGTCATTATTAGAATCTTAGTCTACTGCTACGCTCATCAGTCTATGCAGGTGAAATGGGGGGATTCTGTGTCAGAACCTTTCTATGTTGGTAACGGTGAACGCCAAGGTGGAATCCTATCTCCTTTTCTTTTTAATGTGTATATGGACGAATTGTCACAGCAGTTGAATGCATGCAATACAGGATGTGTGATTGGCAATAGTCTCATTAATCACCTTATGTATGCAGATGATTTGGTTATATTTTGCCCATATAGTGCTGGCTTACAACAACATTTGAAGGTTTTTTCCCAATACGGTGTGGATTTTGATATTCGATATAATGCAAATAAAAGCAATATTATGATTGTCAGAGGCAAAGAAGACAGGAAATTGGTATTTCCTGATTTCGTTTTATCTGGTACTGCTCTTAAAGTATGTGATGATGTGAAGTATTTAGGCCACCATTTTGTTAATGATTTGTCAGATGATAAAGACATCAAAAGACAGTGTCGTAAGATGTATGGTCAAGCCAATATGCTTGCACGTAAATTTAACATGTGTTCTACTGCTGTAAAGGTCGCGCTATTTAGAGCATTCTGTACCCCACTATATACTGCCCATTTGTGGCGTGCTTACAGAAAAAGCAATATGAAAAAACTAACTGTGGCGTATAATGACGGAATGCGGATGCTTCTCAGAATACCGAGATGGTCTAGTGCCAGTCAAATGTTTGTAAATGTTGGTGTGCCTACCTGTCATGCTTTAATTAGGAATTTGATGTATCGTTTTATGTGTAGGTTGACGGCATCTGAAAACAGTATTATTCAGGCATTGGTCAAGCCTGGGCTTACCTCTGTCAGGTTCTCATCAACACTCTGGAGACATTGGAGGGCATCTTTGTATACTGCAAGTGTTGTATGCTGATCTCTTATTTTATTTGTGTTTTTTTAATCTGCATGCATTAGTGTGCTTTTTGTTGTTATTTATGTATTGAGTCTATTTTGTATACATTGTACTATGGATCTTCATGTGTCCTGAATAAAATCATATATATATATATATATATATAGGCCCAGAGTGACCTTAAGGAAATAACATTTGTGTCAAAGTTTTTGAGGAGATGGGCTTTATCTTATCAGATTGCTCCTACCAAGGACAATAAACAGAATAGATAAAGAGGGGGGGGGGACAAGATACAATCACGGCTGTTATGATGACATAGTCCTCTTTAGTGTTGTCAGCATTTTAGTTAGCTATATGGGATATAGGCTGAGAGAATGCAAACAGCAATTATCAAAAAAATCTCAAATAATCAAACAACAAGCATATAGGTTGGAAATCAACATTTTGTCTCTGTGTGATAAAACAAATGTGTAAATTTATTTCATTATTGTTTAATATCCGTTTGATATAAAAACATTGCAGTAGGGGCTTATTATAGCTCAGTGGTAGTAAATGATTGCAATGACTGTCATTTCTATTAGCTTCACTAGCAGCAGGATTCAGAGGATGGTAATGTCGGCCCCCAACTGAAGTCCAGACTGAAATAACTCAATATTCCATGAAACATTGTGTACACTTGCATGCTGCTCACTAACCATTACATTGTAATAACTTTGGTGCCCTGACTTTTCCAATATAGCAAACATGAGCTTCAGTTCAGCTTGAGTTTTTTTTTCTCTTCTCTTGTATAATGCTATTTATAATGATGTGTGATAATGAGATGATAAAGACATCAAAAGACAGTGTCGTAAGATGTATGGTCAAGCCAATATGCTTGCACGTTATTTATGTATTGAGTCTATTTTTTATACATTGTACTATGGATCTTCATGTGTCCTGAATAAAATCATATTATCAGTGGTGGCAGTGCTTTTATAGCAGATAAAATGCAATTCATTTTAGGGTTGAACTTTTAATTTAATTCTATTGTCTCCGATCTCTCTTGTTATAGAAGTTGTCAACATGTGCTGTCTTTATGGTCTGTTTTTTTTATCGTCATTATAAACGCACGTGTCCTTTTCAGGCTATAGAACTATTTTCTTTACGAGGCAATGTCTTCAAGTTGCTGAAAAGCTTGTCAGAGAATTTCTTTCAGGAAGAAAAACAAACACGACAGCTTAGCCTTAGAGGAAGTGACCTTTGATTCACTGGGATTGATCAAAAATCCGTTCGACTCCTGTTGATGTATTGTCGTCTTTTTGTGGGAAAGGGCAATAAATAAAAACAATTGCAGGGGTTACCTTGGGATAAGTGATTTGGGGCAACCCTAATTCACAGAGGCTGGCAGGTGGGCTAAATGTATGTGTGCAGGGGCAGCAGTGAAATGGCTGGAAACTGAACACGTTTTCTTTTTATGTCAGTACAATTTCAGTCATCATTTCATCCTCAATTACCTGTACTTCGAAAGAGCTTATTGTGTTTTTAGGGCAGATTGTTCTACATGGGACATACAGTAGTTGTGAAGATTGTAAGTCATTTTTTGAAGTCACCATGGATGAGACCCGCTTTAGCGTATCGCTTCTCTCGCCCTCTGTTACATTTCTCTGTATAGCTTGGCTCACTAAACTTTCCGAGTTGCTTGCCAAACACTCTTGCCAACACATCTATAGTCTAGATGGAAGAATAGGTCCACGTGCATAGGGTGGCCTTTTTTCTGCAACCTGTTTTTTTCTAATCCTTGAAGTGTCTATTTTAAGATTCTGCCAGGTAACAGGCTGAAATAATGGGTATTGTGGTTTATTTTTAACAGTTTATTACACATTTACCAATTTCGAAAATGAAAACAGTAAAACAAAAGAAAGGATAACTTTTGAAGAAAAAAACATACAGAGGAAAATTAACACATTTTTCCATATAATTCTGACTCAAGGAATTCAGTAAAATAGTTATTTTTAACATTTAAGTACATTTTCACTGTTTTTCTGGGCAAAAACAGAGAAAAAACAGCAACAAAAAAATTTATTACATCTATATTTTCTTTTTTTTATTAAATAAACTAATAAATGTAGTAGAAATGTAACTGTTTAGCAGTACCTAACTACTTAACTAACTAACTTACCTAGAATTTTGATAAGGGCTCATTTATGCTCTACGTTACATACGCATACGGATACGGACGGAGCCTTCTGTCCGTACATTACGTCTGTATTTCTGCACGTATCCTGCAAGCTTGCGGATGCGTACCAAACAGACAGAACGGAGCATTACTACCGAAGATCACGGGGGGCGCATAGCCAACAGTTCACTTTCACTTACTGTACATTTGTTTACAAACACAAACGAAAGACATAATACTTTAGAAAATGTCTTAACTTTTGAGGAGAGGTTTGTGTGAGTTGGTACGAAAGTACATACACATTTTATATATCTATGAAGTTACACAGCCGGGGCACATGGACAGACAACTACAACAGAGCAGCATGAGCGGGGATCGCACGTGGAGGAATGTCAGCTAGACGGCAGGCTGACGGCAGCAATAGAGAAGTACCGGAGGTCCGTGCGAGACTAGTTTGTTTGACATGTCGTAATTAATGTCCTCAGACCCCCGCTGTCTATAATACAGCCTCCAGTTTAGCCTCTTCCATCGCTACGGTAGTATATCGCTAAAGCTGTTTCTTCCATGGAACTATTACTACTACTACCAGTTAATTCACTGTTTGACTCTTCTTCCTATTTGAGTAACTTTTTACTCTGAGCAGCGCTGCTGCCCACTAATGGTTGATTTGCTTAATGTCCATTCCAACATAATGGACGCATGGAAGTATGAGGGCAGTGACGGATATAACGTTGTAAACGTACGTCTCTATTTACGCACGGAATTAGAGCATAAATGAGCCTTAACAACTACATATTCCTACTCCCTATAGTCCAGGGAATAGGTAGCCTATATGTAGTTCAAATTTAGAGTCTTGGGCCTGCCATATAGTCCAGCAGATAGGTGCAATACAGTATATGAAGGAATTGTGCTTTTGATGATACAGCTTTGGCGCACTGTTAGAGCATGCCTCAAGGAAGATTTTTGGCTATAGGGCCATCACCAATTTTTCCTATGGCACCAGTTGAGCCATCCAGTGCTATTCTTGAAAACTGGCCAAAGTGTTGCACTGAACTGTTCTCCTTCCTGGCAACTGGTGTGACAGCCCTCAACACTGAAAAACACCCCACTGCACCTAGGAGATGATGTGAAGGAAGGGTATACCAAGGTGTCAATACGTACAGTTGAGATGGATTTGCCATTACTGTAGTAGGCAGTGACAGCAGCCAAATCCCTCAACATAAATGAGCTGTGTGTTTCCTTTGGAGCTGGGAAAAATGTTTGATATTTAGAAGCTCATGAGATGGTGAGGGCACTAGGTCCAGATCGATGTGTAGCCTTACTAGTGTTCAAAGCTTTTACTGGTTGTGACACCGTCATCTTTTGGTGGCAGGGACTAGAAGACAAGGTGGGATACATGGAGAAGCTTTAATGACATCAAGAGACCCTTCTGTGTCTTGGCTGACTCCTAGACAACTGGATGGAGCCTCTTGAGTGATTTGTGTTATTGCTGTATGACTGCACTAGCAGCCAGGAATCAGGCACACAAGCAGCTCCTCACCCAGAAAGGTACAACCATAATTTTCTTTTATATAAATATAATAAATATAAATGTGTCTATACTTTCTAAATATAGCTTTACTAAGATCATTAAACCCTTACAGCTATAAAGGTTCCTTTTGTAAAGCTCACTAACATTAAATCTCTCCAAAATGCCATCAAATGGTTGTCTGTGATTTACTCTTAGTGACTTAGGAGTCCTCTCGAGTGAAACGCCCCTTATTTTTGAGAGTTACTCCTAAATCAGCACGTTAGGACCTACTCTTAGCCTTAAAATGTTTTGTGAATACGGCCCCTGATCTACTTTTGTGTGTGATATGTAGGATGAAGTTGTGTTTATAGAAGAATCTTGTTAGCCTGGGAAGAGCAAAAGCAAAGTGCCAAAACAATCTCATTCGGGTGCTGTAACTGGTCATAGAAGATTGAGGTAGACAAATGAGTTCCCAACAGGAACCGCGTGGGATCCATCAGGGTTTGGGTATCATCGGTTATCTGCAAAGCTAAAAGAGCACATTGGATAAGAATTGTCTACAATCTAATACAGGGAAAGGTATGGAAGTGCTGGATGATGATTCTCAAGGGCAACATGTGACAATATTTACACTCTGTGTCTATTGTTCTGCCTCAGGGACACCTCCGCTTGAGATGAGCCATGACTCTACCAACACACCAGAGGCTTGCTGTTTACGTTGTGTGGTTAAATGTTTGCTCTCTGTTCCATTTCAACTGGCCAGTTGACTGAGGCTTGAAGCATAGCCCACAGAGGGCATAATTATCCATACAGGGAGAGGTTGGGTTCCAAACTATCCAGCCCCAAGGGTGCCCACTGAGCCCAGCCAAAATACAGGCTCCCTGCAGTAAGGATAAACAAAACAGGCTGTATCCTAGTACAACACATAAGATGCAAAAGGTATGTGTCTAACACTGTTATTACTTGTGACTTCTGTAAAAGATATAAATAAAATTAAAATAAATAAATAAGTAGTTTGATTGTCTTTTCAGCAGAGTTGGGTTATAATCCCCTCACTTCAACTATGTAACAATAGTTTCATGTGACATTTCATTTGTATCATGCTATACTGTGTTATCTATTGAGGATATAGGGCATGCCTTATACTGCAACAGTTTTGTCACAGAGAAAGGAGAGACATATAAGTCTGAAATTGTGTCATGCAAGTATAAGATTATCGGAGGCGCCCTTAGCACAGTTGGTAGGGCGTCCCCCCCATGGGCCTCGGCCAGCAGCGGACCCGGGTTCGATTCCAGCCCGCGGTCGTTCTCTGCATGTCACTCCCCTCTCTGCCCCATTTCAACTCTGTCTCTTCACCATCAATAAAGCATAAAAATGCCCCAAAAGATTATCATAAATATGATAATGTGAGGTTGTGAAGTTGGTGACAAGTAAACGTTTTCCTGTCCCACATAGTGATAGGAACGTCTCAACCTAAACAGGCTGCAATAACACTCCAAGCTCAATACTACTAATTTGTTTCTATGGTTGCACAGGCTACACCAAATGGCCATCTTATTGTCCCTGTGCATGTTCTGCAATTTGCTTCTAAGGAGAGATAACTTGTCAGCAGTCTGTTTTTATAATACATTTATTTTTTCTTTAAACACAACACAGATGGGCAAAGAAAACAAACAAGCAAACCGTAGTCTGTCAATATGTTCAACTGTTATGCTTTGAATATAAATTGACAGTACAACTGATAAGAAGCTGCCGATGGCACGGTACTGCTTTTGTTTTTTCACATCATTCTGTGGCCCTTTGTTTGAGTTAGAAGACAAGACAATGTAGGAGGAAAAAATAAGCGATTCCCTGTCTACTAAATGGGTGAAAGTTAACCTGAATAGCAAGAGAGCTCTTTCTCTCTCTCTCTGCGATTTCCAATACCTCTCAATCAATGTGCACCGAAGTAGTTGACTGAATGCAAATCAGAGCCAATTAGCACCAACAATACTTGACTGTCAGTTCAGTGTGTCCCAGGAGCATTGCAGGCAGTTTGATGTTTGCCTGTAATCTGTGTGATTTTGTTGGTCCAATATAAACCGGTAAGAATAATTTATTAATATTTCCAGATTTTGCAAACAAGGACCTGGTAACTAGTAACAATCTGTCAGATTAGCACCGTTACCTGTACTTTTCAGTAGCCCACAGTCCAGCTGGTTTATTCACACACTGATTAGTCTCGTTTTTGTTGAGCTGACAAATGTTAGTCCAATATTCACTAACAGTTCGCATCACCTCCTGAGAAATATCTCTGGTACTGCTTAACTATTTCTCCTCTATCTGGTATCTAGCCTTGTTCGTCTGCTGTTTAGTGCTGGGGAAGTTTTGCCAGTGTTTTTCAGCTGCAATGGAAATGATGCCAATGAGAGCAATGAGAATAAATCTGAAAAAAAAAACATAAAGTTATGGCCCATAAAACTAAAACAATCATTTAAAAGAAACCGCTCCATATGGCGCAGGAGATCTGCAGAGTCAGGTGATGACTATCTACAAGCGACCCCTCCTTGCAGATATTCATTCGATCCATTGTGAATGTAAAAACATTTAATAGAGCAGCTCACCAGCCGTACTCTGTTCCTATAATTCTCCCTTGTACTTATTTGACCTATAGCACCACCTACACAAACACAGATTTCATTAATAACAGAACTCAAAGAAAAAAAGCCGCAGTTCAAGCCCACTTTGATTTATAGGAAATCTCAAGTTTTCTACAGGGACACCCAGATAGACTGATTTCATCTAATTCTGCTCAAACAGACAACCATGTATTTTTTCCACATTATACTATGCCAATACAAAAGTCAATGTTTTTGCACGTGTGTGTCGCAAGTAATGAGAGCACAAGTTTATTATAGAATCAAAAAGCCAAGGCAGCAGACGCTTGAGCTACTGACATTTTACAGCCCTGAGGCAGCACACAGAAACAGTGCTGCTGTGTGACAATCAATACAAGTCATTTACCATTCCTCTAATGAGATCTGGAAATGATGCAGCGGGTACTTTAACACCCAGACTGTGAAAATGCACAAGTTCTCTAATCTGTAGTAGTATTTAACTGGGTACCACTGTATAGCACGATATTTAATTAAAGATATCCTATTATACTACTTTTCTGGTCTTAATTTCTTGTTAAAAACTGCTATAGAGCAACCTGACACGAATCACATAACAAAAAACTATGTAGATTTTCGGGAAGCTCTTTCTCTTATTTTGGCGATCCAGCAGGCCCTGTAAACACTTTGCTTCTGCCATCTCCGCCCCCTCCCCCCTTCCTGCAAACCCAACCCCGTTGTGATTGGTTACCTTGCGAAGGGAAGTCGTGATTCTAAATGTCTGCAAAGAATCAGCCCGGGCGGGACGCGAACGCAGGTCTACAGCTTCGTAAACGATCTCTCTACCGGCTGAGCTAAGCGAGCACTGGTCTAGTGTTGTCACCCCCTGCTATATATAGCAACCTGGGAGCTTGCCTGACCATATATGGCAAAAATATCTGTTGACACACACATACCGGAAATTTGAACAAGTTCGGCTCGACTGGCTGCCATAGTTTTTAGTGCTCTGCACAGCCACCCCAGACGGTCAGCAGGGAATACGTCGAAATGCATGTACGTAATTACTTGATACTCTAGTATGGTTAAACATGACTATAAATCATTATAACAACGTTTATAGGTCATAAAAGTCGAAAAGTATCATAGGTCCTCTTTAAAGTAAACCAAATGTATACACTCAACCTTATTTGAATATCGTTTATTTATGTATGTATGTGTTGATTTTTTGATTTGTTTTCTGTATTTTGGTTTAACAAAGATGTTGTGGAAGTGGGTTTTTAAATGCAAATATAAATGTTCTTAGACAATTATTTGAAAGTGGAAGATAATATGACAACACCCAAAATGTCAACCCCATCAGGAGGTTTGAGGGAGATCTGCTCTACAGAGGGACATTTTACACACCAAACTCTGTTTCCTGCCATTGTACGGCTTCCTCTAGAAGCAATGCATTTTTGATATGTAAAGACTCCCACACCACGTGACTGACAGTTTCCAGTGCTGTGTACAAGGCATGTAGTCCTCGTTCAAGAAAAAAAAGACAAATTGTAGCACTCTGGCTTTGCAGACTAACTGCATCTGTTAGTTAAACAGTGAGTCCACCTCTCCATGGGAAGAACACTGTCCATTTAGCACAGGCACTTAATAGAAACCCCCAGGACAAGCACAGAAACCTGTTGTTCCCTGATTGAGATAACCCTTTAAGTCTTTAAGTGACCTTCAATGTGTTCGAAAGGAAAAACTAAAAGAGACACATTAAGAACATCAAGAGGACAGCCAGTAATGGCCCACAGGACCAGCCACTGTCCTCCAAATGAACCTTTCTACACTTGAAAAACCCCATGCTGAAAATAGCCACAGTGATTGCCATTTCCTATTTTAGCCATCAGCAAGGCTCTTACAGATTAAAAGCGGGGATCTGATTTGGCCAGGTTGGATCTCCAGAGACAGAATTCAATCAAATCTCAGTAGTAAACATCTTGGTACGACCCTCCAGTTGGATATTAGCATTTGTATTATGTGGCTCTGTTGTTGACCGAAGCTGTTCTGCCTTATCTGTCAACGCAGGCTTGTCAGGTCTGCACCTAACAGCGAGTAGCTGCTGGTGCTACCCATTCAGTGCTGGGAGCACACACGCGGGCCTGGCTGGGAGCTCAAATCTCACAGCAAAAATTAAGAACAGCATCTGCTGCTACACTCTTCTAGCACAGCACATACACAAACAAACAGATTCCCCTCCAACTGCTGCGGGAAACATTTCTCTTCAAGCTAGTGGATCCCAGCACTATGTTAACGTTTCCACACCCAACAGCTAGGAGGAATTTCAGCTTGTGCGGTTACTTGACTGTTTCTTCATCCTGTGTGTTTGATAAAACTGAATATGGTAATGATTTAAAAA
Source organism: Ammodytes marinus (assembly GCF_949987685.1). NCBI lineage: Eukaryota > Metazoa > Chordata > Actinopteri > Uranoscopiformes > Ammodytidae > Ammodytes > Ammodytes marinus. Next base: position 29,501,552 of record NC_137230.1, on the reverse strand, counting down.
CTTAGTCATACTATGTTATACTCCTTATTGATATAGCGACAACATTGTAAAATTACTCATCTTTTCTTCTTTGTTGTTGTAGTTGTTTCTTTCTTTTTTAAACGCACCAATGTATATTATTATGTCATTATAGCTTGCATTCTGTGTTTCGACATTTCCAAATGAAAATTGTTGCAGTTTATGTGTTGCTTCCAGGTCATTATCTCTCTATCTGCTGGTTAGATCTGCATTGTTGATACCATCATTTGTCTCAAAGTTTGATTAATGGAGGCAATCAAACAAGAAATGTTTGTTGTTCAATGTTCATTAGTGAACATTTGCAAAAATTTGAAAATTTCTCAGCTTCCCTAAATCCAAATCCATGAGCACACAGAGCTTGTGTTAGAGTTGAAATAGGTAATTTATTTAGTCTCTGAACAGTTAGTGCTTGAGTTAAAATAATATTAACAGAATAAGTTGGGTTATTACGCCATTTTGGCTGCTTACTTGACTCAACATCAAAACACACATATTAGACAATGACACAAAAGGTTCCAGTGTCAAAACATTTCTTCTCAAATCTATAATTTTCTTTCTGCGGTTTGTAGATTAGACAGAGATCAGATTTTCACCACGACTTTTAGCTTTACCCGGCAAAACTGTTGTGATGCCTTTCTCAAAATACCAAGGCAAGATCACTGACAACATTATTGACCTGCAGACTGAGGTGTTTCTGTCTGGAGGGCTGCTACAAGAAAGCTCGTAAATACTCAAGACAGGCAAATCAATTGTAGCTTTGAGGCAATTCAAACCCGAATACTGCAAGTGATCTTGTCCCACAGAAAACTCTTAACCAAGAAATTGAAAACGGCTGTTTCAGAAGACACAGTAGGGCCATTTGTAAGAGAACTATAACTTGAAGATCTAATTAAAAGTAAAGAGAACATCTGTCTTCAAGAATGCATCTTACCCCTTTCCACTGTCACATATCAAGATGGATATCTCAGAGTAATCTTAACTCACGTTATTGTTTGATTTTGTTGTCCCCTGGAGAGCCATTTCATAAAGCATGCTAAAGGCCATGATTCAGCTTGAGAGTGCTCGAAATGTCGTTAAACAGGCCCTGTGTAACGACTATACAAATCAGGTCCAGCACAACATTGAGTGATGGTGATATAAAACAAACCATTGAGCAGGACCGGCTGAATAGGTAATAGCCTCATACAACCCGGCAGCTGGGGCCTCTGATAAAGAGCAAGGTTCACACAGATGATATGCTATGCTTTACGATGGTGATATTAGTAAAAGGTCTGCCTCTCTGAACTTTTTTTTCCAGTGAAAAAGGTCAACATTAAATTTGCAGAAAAAAAATGAAAGGCTGAATGCAAGAAGTAGCCAGTAATTCAGTACAACTTTCCTGGGCTTTAGAAAAACCGCGACAGCATCATACCTTTAATTACTAATCTGTATTATTAATCAAAGTATTCAAGGTTGGGCAAACAAACACACATACAAACCCCAAAAATATAGCATATTGTTACTCTTTATGGGCCACCCTCTGTGCACTGCAGAGACCATAATGAGAATGATTACAAATTACAGTAATCAACAGTCTTAATTAATAGTTATATCCTCCTCAATCACTTAGAAGCCAAATGGAACTGTTGTGGAATTTAAATATTAACCTTTAAAATATGAGAATGAGGCAATTAATACCAGATGACACAATGTGTAAATACAAAAAAAAACAGATCTTTAATGTTTGCAAACAGGGTCAAGACAACAATGCAGTAAGGGGATTGTAATGAAATGACCACCGATAGGCAGACAAACAGAGAAGTATCAAAATCTAATTACGCACAAACATTTCTGCCTACGTAATAGATTTTCAGGGTTGTGGTAGTGAGACATAACAAATTTAGTCGGCGAGGAGAAGTCTTCAGTACATAAAACAACCTGACTTTATCTTACACAAGACTAAGGTCAGAACAGTTTGAACGATTCCATGAAGATTCACAATTTATGATAATACAATATAGTGTAAATATATTTCATATATTCACACAATACTAATTTCCCTAACAGAACACAACAAAAACTTGAGGGGGTTTTCAGACTGACATTTGAATGAGCGTGTTAGTTGCTCCTGAACATGTATGAGACATGGCAGGTAATTCCACAGGGCAATTGTTTGTTTGACAGCAGTGCGCTCTCTCGATAATGGTGTTTACGTACTTTTGGCTCCACAAGGCGAAGCAACATGTCCACAATAACCACACAGGTAGTGGACAAAGGCGGTCAGAGGAATGGCACTGATGTATCACCAAATGATTGAAAAAAAAATCAACAGCATTCAACACAATGTTAACTGCTTATCTTTATTAGAAGCCACCTGAAGAAGACGGCCAGGTTATATTATGATGAACATCCAAATACAGTATGCGCCAGGTTTTATCCATTCATGTACAATATAATATGTTGTGTATTATAACCCAGATAAAGAAGCATATGGGCCCTATGTTCCTAGTTGTTGAACAAAATGGTATAACAAAACAAATTGGAGGGAAACACAAAAGCATAGTCACCCGTGTTAGTACGAGTCCATAGGAAAGGCCCTGTGCATGTCAATCGAAATTTTGTTTAAAATTTAAAATTCCTATTTGCTGCAGCTTTAATACTGGCATGTGGTGGTCCCACAACTTGTAATATATTAAAAGTAAATGATCTATAAAAGCGTATTGAGGTTAAGCAGTACAAGGTTCGGGCTGAATGTGGACATGACTTGAAAAGATATTGTCTGGAAGTTACGGAAAAAAAACTTTCACGCGACAGTAGAATTTGAGGGATTATTGCCTGAGCTGTATGGACACAATTGGAAGGTATTAAATTAATTCCTCTCATTCATATGGATAAGACTGAAATAGCCCCTGCATTTCAGTAATCTTTGTGATAGCCCAACTTTCAAAAACATGCACTTAGAATAAAAAGGTGCTCATAATATTCATAAATGTGCACTCACAGTGGACAATCCATCACATCCGTGGAGGCATATACTGTACATAGCTCAGTGGGCACAGCAGTCTCTTTCTTTCTCATCCGCTGACATTCTAACAAAGCTCGGGCTCCTCCACTCCGCTGCAGGATCCCAATGAAAAACAACAACAAATGAATCACAGGCAACAGCAGCCCACTTTGCTCCCTTCACAGCATATAAAATGTCAATGCGCTCAACAATCCCTTACAGTGATGGATGGGTAAGAGTCACTGCTCTGTTCAGAACACAAAACACCAACTCCACGTTGAACTATTCGCACATTTCAGACTTCTTTGTAAATGTCACCCACAGGTGTCATGAACGGCTGTGGTGGTTTCGATGTTTAATAGATGACCCATGCTTAAAAAAGGTAAGGGCAGTGTAGTGTTGCAGCCAACACACAAACAGAAAGCCACACTGTATGAAGTATACAGAAGGTTCTGTTGTAATTAGTATATTCTTTTTCTCGGATATAGCTTTGAATAGTCATTCATTGTCCATCTTCAGTGTGCATGGCTGGTGGTTTACGCCCTTTTTCAAAGTGTTGCCTTTAAGGAAAATTTAGTTGATTGTCATCAAAAGCCAATTTTATTTTGAGCTGTTTCTCTATATCCTAGACTGTTATTATTCATTTTAAAACATTTTTAAAAAAGGTGAATCTAAAAAGGCATACACCAAATTCAGCCAGCCACTGCATTAATTGAATAATATGTCTCTTTTTGCCCCAAACTGCCAACATACTGACTTTTAAGAAGTTATTTATACAGTAGCTATTCAGCAACTTATGCACTGACCATGTTGGTGCAAAGTGTGCCTGTCATCTTCTCTCTTTTATATTATTTTCAGCCTTGATCTTCTTCCTACAAGTGTTGTTGTAGATGCGCTCCTCGCCATCAACCCCAAGAAGTACATGGGAGAGGACAATTTGGACCCGTTTTCAATCAAGCTTTCGACACATATAATATCAAAACAAATAACCCATATTTTTAATCTTTCCATCTCCTCTGGAATAGTTCCTAAAATTTGGAAAAAAGCTCACATAATTCCTTTACATAAAGGTGGTGACAAAAATAATCTTAATAACTACAGGCCAATTTCCAAACTCCCATGCCTGGCAAAAATTCTAGAATCACTTATTAATAATCAGTTAAAAACATTTCTAACTAGTGCTTCCATTTTGAGCCCGTACCAATCTGGTTTTAGGGCAGGCCGCAGTACTGTCTCTGCTGTGACTTTGGTTGTAGACAACATTGTTAGAGCATTAGACAAGAAAAAGCACTGTGCAGCACTTTTTATTGATCTTTCAAAGGCCTTTGATACTGTTGACCACCATTTGCTTTTGCAGAGGCTGCATGACATTGGCTTTGATCATTCTGCATGTAGCTGGTTTAGGGATTATCTCTCTGATAGACAGCAGTCAGTTAAGCTCGGAAGATACCAATCTGAGTTTTTAACTGTTACAAATGGTGTCCCACAGGGCTCAATTTTAGGTCCAGTTCTTTTCACAATTTATATAAATAACATTGTTTCAACGCTAAAAAACTGTCACGCCCATCTATACGCTGACGACACAGTACTGTATTGCATTTCCGATTCGGTGCACCAATCTATTCAGAAACTACAAAGCTCTTTCAACACCCTGCAGGACTGTCTAGTGGACCTCAGGCTGGTTCTAAATACAGACAAAACCAAATATATGTGTTTCTCCAGGGCAAGAACTACAAATTTGAATGATTTTAATATTTTTACAAAGAATGGATTTTTAATTGGAAGAGTCACAGAGTACAAATATCTCGGCATCTGGTTAGATGATAAACTCACTTTTAATTTTCATATAAAAAATCTTGTTTGTCGACTACGACAAAAAATTGGCTATTTTTATAGGAACAAAACCACCTTCCCTTTATTTAGTAGGGAAAGGATTATTGAGGCAGTTTTCATATCTGTCCTTGATTACGGTGATGTGGTTTACCGGCATGTATCACATTCATGTCTTAAACTCCTGGACTCTGTTTTTCACTCTGCTTTAAGGTTCATTACAGGAGATGCTTATGACACACACCATTGTCTTTTATATGAAAAGGTTGGGTGGTCCTCCCTTAAAGAGAGACGTGACGCATATTGGCACATTTTTATTTACAAAGCCTTGACCGGGAAGCTTCCTCGTTATTTAACAGAAATGCTGCAAATTTCAGATGGGCTTCATCAGACCCGCTCCACTGACATGCTTATGCTTTATGTCCCACAAGCCCGGTCTGAGCTGGGAAAGACAGCTTTTAGCTTCAGTGCCCCTGACTCCTGGAATAACTTACAGCAACAAATTAAACTAAATAACTTCATATCCTTTAACCAATTTTAACAAACTATCTTAAATCTACCAAACTCTACCTGTAACTGTTTTAATTAGGCTATATTGTACTTTCACCCATTTCATTTTAATTGCTGCCACTCTTCACCACTACAAGGGGCATGGATGTGGAGATTGTAATCATCTGTTTGGCAGGATTCTCTCTCCTCCATTTCAGGGATGTCATTCATGTTCACTGGGGAGGAGGGAAGACGGGCAGTGAAGGAACAGATGGAGATCCAAGATTTACTAAGAGAAAATCTTGTTTCGTTTTCTTTAGATTCATCAGTCAGCCTTTTAGTGTGGTTGACAAATAATGCTGTACACTCTTAATAATTGTGTGCATCACTGTTTTGCTTTATTGCATTGGTTTTAGTTAATTGAACGTCCTATGTGTTAATGGCATGTGTAATTTGGTATTGTATGTCTTGCTTATTGTAAAATAATTTAAAAATATATATATATTAATAATAATAATAAAAGAGTGATCAACCTTTTTCTCTCCACCAAACTTTTATGTCTTTCTAGACCGCAACAAGTCTTTCATCTAAACCTCAAGATGAGTTGTCCATTACAGAATTATTGATAGAACTTTGTTCTGGGTGAGATCAAGAAGGAAAGAGTACTATGATGGTTAAAACAAATCAGCATTGACTTTTGGAGGAAAAAGAACAGGATGCACAGTGTCTAGTGTGTTTTGTTTTTGAGGACTTTCTTCCAGGTTTATTGGACCTAATGGATGCAATTCTGGAAAATAAATGGTCATTTCAAAGTGCATATGTGATGCTTGATAAAAGAAAAAAGACAACATTTTTATTGTTTTAAAGATAATGTTTGTTTACTGATTGTGCATGGGAGGGAGGACAACTCCAGTGTTTTTTCTTGGTCTGCAAAATGTGTTCTGATAGCAAAAGGTGGGCACCCTCTCCTGAGAGAGGAAGCAGCCATAAATACACCAGACTTTACATTTTGTTTTTCACTGTTGACTACACCAGATATAATTTCTTTAGAATTCAATTCTCCACTCCATGAAAAAATAACCTTCATCACATTATTCCATCGATGGTGCTGGAAAAGGTAGGTGAACCTGTATGCCCATGCGCTTTGTCCAAGTTACAAGACAGGCAAACAGGTAAGGACAAGAAACTTTTCAACTGTTACTTTACTTACCAATTATCTTCCATGTAAATTCTAAATGCATAACTCTCCATCCATGAAAGGAAATTGCTCACTTCATGATCCTCCTTACCGCGGGAATATGCACACACTTTAATGGCTTGGTTTATAGCAGTGGCATTTCACAATGTACTGGTGCATGCAGAAGAAGTAATCCTGGCCAGTCATGATCCACAGAACAGTTCACCACTGTGAATAGACCATTTTCCAATAATGTAGTATATGAAATCATACCATACTCCTACTTATGACTGAATTTGGGGTGACAAAAAAATGGTGAATTAAAACTTTTTGGTGCTTTATTTTTTATGACTTTTAATTTGTCAGATATAAAAGTAAAAGAGGACTCTTTGTGCAAAGCTGTTTTGACTATACCTGTGTTCTGACCTGCATATAGCCAGCTGATAAATGTACTAAGTTTATAATGCTGAAATGTTCTCTTTTATCGGCGGGAAATTAAGAGACATGTAGTGGGGGGAAGAGGGCATCGCCCATCTTTCAGTAGGAAATTAAAAAAGAAAAAACCAAAGCCCTTGAATGTCTGTAAAACTAATTTGCACAAAACAAGCCTCGTCTGCCGGTATGTCACTGCAAAAAAAAAGTGGAGGGTCTTGTATCTGCCGAATAAAGCTCTTGTAGTCTGGAATGAACGGTGACCCGGGGTTGCTTTTCCACATGTATTGTCTGAGCAGAGATACATCAGCAGCTTCACAAGTTCAGTCTATGGAGCTTTTCTAATGTTTAAGAAAACATGCACACACTCAAACACACACATAAACATTCAGGGTTATGTGGTGGATTTGAATAGCCTCTATTCATCAAGAGTTTGCTGAGCGTGTATGTCTTAAAGGTTGGGGTCACTGGGGGAGAACGAGCACCCATAGAAGGACTTGCGGTTGAGACCATCTGTCTATTTGTAGATAATTATACACTTGATACCCCCCCACACATGAGATATAAGACACTGTTCTGTAACTAGCAGATTAGGTGCCATGCGCCTCTCAGCCTGCTGCTTCGATGCTCACTCTGAAATCCTCTGTATTGTCTGATGGTAACTCCTGCAATAAACTTGGAACACTGATTTAAAGAGTCCAGTCTGAAGTCCCTTATCTAGTGTCTTGGTCGAGCCATGGGGAACATTCGGCTACCACAGTTACCCATCATGTTTAAGATGTAGTGGACCTGAAAAGGCACACCAAAAAGGTAAGAGTTTGAGGCAACACCTCCATCCTCTCAGCAACTCCTTTGCAACGGTGTGATGAATTAAAATGAGTAAAGCCACAAGTATCTCTGACCTTTAGAAAATGTATGGACACACTACTAAGAATTCATCATTTTCTAATTAAGTGATGTGGCAAAGGCCTTGTGTGCCCACGGTCTGTGGTGAAATGGGTCTCTTTCAATATGAAATTATAGTAGAGCCATGTTTAATTAATGGAAATATGACCCAGGTGTCAGAGCTAATATATCAAAAGGAACATCATAGTCTTAAGACTATTTTGTGGCAAAGGATGTGGGGACATTACCTTGAAAATAATGGTAAAAGGAAAGATGTATTTATTTGTATACTTCTGAATTTTACTGATTGAATTTTGAGTAAGTAAGTAAGTAAGTAAGCTTTATTTATATAGCGCCCTTCACAGACCAGGGTCACAAGGCGCTTCACAATACACATTTTTTTTTTTTTTTTTTTTTTTTTTTTGAGTGAGTGAGTAGGTGAGTATGTATGAAAATATAGATATTGACAAAATGTGAAATATGAATTCAGCGCACATACCGTGTCAAACAGAAATACTTTACATTTGGCTCTCCAGGTCAAATCAAATGAGTATTGTGTAATGTGTTTTTTTGTGTTGCATACATATTGTTGTGTACAGATTCTTGGCAAATATGAATACCAGGGGCCTGTTGCATAAAACTAAGATAAGGGATTAACCTAGGATATTTCGGTTATCCTGGCTTGCGTTAGCCATGATCCCGTTGCATAAAAGCAGAGGGACATAAATTACCATGGACCAGGCTAAACGTAAAGGATAAACTTATTCTGTTGCCTGACTGGTTCAGTCAGCTGTCACTCCGATCTGAAATCAAAGTGTTTAACAGTTATTCCATGATCTTCTGTGCACAGCTTTATTTTCATTAGCCTGTTTTAAAGTACCACATAAAGAACTACATTGTCATTTAGTTAAATAGTTATTATTTTTTATTGAATTAACCTGAACCATTTATAATTAACTTAATTATAATTAGATTAAGTAAAATTAAATTATATAAATTATAATAATTTATGTGATAGTCTGTTCATATTGCAGGCTATATTTATACAATTGATTATCAATGCCAGATGACGATGCAAATGTGGGTCAAATGAATCCACTTTGTAGGCTACTTATAACCATATACAGGTGCATCTAACACAAAATTGATTATCAATGAAAAGTTCCTTTTTTCTGTAATTTAATTCAAAAAGTGAAATTTAAATATATTCTAGATTCATTACACATGAAGTGAAATTAATCTAGAATAAACATACTTTCCAGAAGGTCGACATTTCTGTATTATAAATCCTTTTGTTGATTGGTTTTATGTAATATTTTGAGATACTGGATTTTTTATTCCATGATCAATCAATCATTAAAAAAAGGCCTTACATATTTCACTTTGAGTAATGAATCTAGGAAAGTTTCACTTTTTGAATGGACTTTCCATGGTATGCTATTTTTTAGATGCACCTGCAGACTGCTCACTGTCAACTATTTTATCAATAATCAATACAGGGGCATCAAGATCATTTGGCAGAGAATACAGTTGCTCTATGAAATGAACTGCCCCCTCACTTACGGATTAAACTAGCAAGGCATTGTGGGAAAATGGGCCGTCTTTTCCATTTTTACATCAGTAAATCTGTGTTCGATCTCTGGGTCTACTTCTGAAAGCTGTGGGCTGGCACTTAACAGAATAATTTACACCTGGCTTGACAAAGCAGCCCCTTTTCATCCTGGATTAGCGTTTATGCAACTGACTAATCCAAATTGCCCAGGCCAGTGGTTTTCAAACTGTGGGGTGCGCCCCCCCCCCCCCCCCCCGGGGGGCGCGGAGTTGTGGCAGTGGGGGCGCAGATGAATATGTGAAAAAAATAAAAAAATAATTTATTTTTTTTATTTCGTTTTTTTTTTGTGTTTTTGATATTAACATTATATTAAGCAAATGTAAGTTATCTTACAAAAAAGAATACAATGTTTTGGTCTAGATAGTTAATAGCCTAATAATTAAATCAGATCATCTGGGAGATAATCCGAGGTTAATTGATCGCGTCACATCCACAAGCATTCACTATATTACAGAGAAATATGTCTCATTAAAGAAAAAGAGCTCCAAGCCCAACCCAGAGGACCCTGCATAATATTTTATTTTAAATAAATATTTTTATGGAAAATCCATGTGTCTTTCTTCAATAGCTTCTAATTCATCCGACACAGTGTCTCCAACATATTTGTTCACACAACATTCCTCAGATTTAGCCTCTATTTGTTCTCTGGGGGGGGGAGGCTCACTCTTTCACACTTTGAAAACCCCTGGCCCAGGCTATGCTTTGTCAAGGCTGGCTTTATCAATCATCCTGGATATCTTAATTCCACTTTTATGCAACAGGCCCCAGAATAACCTGAAATAAATGTTTATGGACACAGATAAACAATACCCATCTTAAAACAAATCAGTCATCAGATCTTACTCTAGTAAAAGTGCTGCAAGTTAACAGAAATGTGACTCAAGTAAAGGTATTTGCGTTGTCTACTTAAAAGATACATTTACTGTACATAGATGTCATTCTTAAATGGGAGCAGGTGGGATATGATGCTATGGTTTAACTAATTGTAAACAGGAAAAACAATTGTTGAAATGAACTTGAATGATTTAACCTTTCTGCTGCAAAACACATTTCATTAAATGTCCATTCAACAACACTAGAGCAGCATCACCACTCAGCCCTTATGCACAAACCAGCATTAAAGTGCATTTTAAATAACGCACTTTGCAGTCTGTGTGTAGGCAACACTAATTAGATTTACTCAACGTTCTTCCTCTCTCCAACCTCTGAGGCAGGTGCAACAAGCATCATTATGCCTATACAGGGATTAGATAAGTGCCACTTTAACAGCAGAAAAAGCCTCATCAAGCTTTACCAACAAAGATGTATAAAGAACAGGAAATCTGCAGCAGCCAAACACACACATTAAAGCAACAAAAGTGACAGCGCAGTTTTTAAACACAGTGTTGAACACGCACATTACAGATATAAGAATTACCCAAATAGGCCTACAAATTAACAAGAGTACATATCATTTGTTACTTCCACCCGTCGATGATGACTTATGTTACTTTTTCTTTTTTTGAGTACTTCTCTGCATTCATTTGCTAGACTTGGTGATGAAAATGCAATAGCTGTAAATATCAGCTGGAGTTATCCTATTTAATGATGACATTTATTTGTATGCTGTTGTGTCTGGTCAGCTTTGTTGTCCAAATAATCTCTTCATTTCAAATCAACCAACAGCAGTGTCTGCATATAAATAACACCCACCTCATGTACTGAATGCCCAATACCATCAGAGACTCATACTGCATTCCTGTGTGAGTGTGAGCAATACATCTTTCCTTTTAGTAGACCGAGAGTCATGGTACTGTTGTTAAACAAACAAAAAAGTGTTGTATGCCCAAATTGATCTGTCAAAGTTAGCCACAATGCACAACAGGAAGTAAAATGAGTAATACAATACTTTCTCTGTTAATTTCAGCTCTTCGAAGGCAGATTCTGTATGCCATTTAATTTTTTATGTTTTGTTCTGTTAAGTTACAGTTTTACGGTGGCTATAAAGGACAACGTGATTATAAAAACAATGCAAAGTCAAAAACATGTAACAATTACAGAAATTATGCGAAATTTTACGCTAATGAAAAAATGTGCTGCGGGGAGCCATAACCAATACATTAACAACACACTAAAGAAAGACCCAAAACCCTAAATAAGTAAAGCAACGTACAGACACCCACACAAAAATTACTTAACATCTTATTTTCTCAACCTATTCTTGTTGGAAAATTTGCACAATTGCGATCATCTGCAAGGCAGTTTCCAGACTAGGATGTATTTCCATGTGTAGCTTGTAAGAAAAAAGAAAGGTGATCTTTTTTGGTAAATGTTAAAAACATCCCTCGTTTCATTTTGCAGACTTCTTGGAAGCACACAAAATGCCTACGCATGTATTGTTTCCTATGAAAGCCCAGATTATTTCCCCAGTGTGCCAGTCAGTCAGGTTGTACCGCACAGTAAACTGCAAACTTGATTGCTCTCCGTGTGCACGCGGTAGCTTGCCCCACACTCACCAAATTTCAATTTGCAGCTTGAAAACCATTGCTGATGTCTTCGTCACACCAAAATAGTTCAATCAGATCTCAGAAATGACTAGGTGAAGTTTGATTGGTCACTGCCATAGAATGTGTTTGCTTGACAAAGTATGATGGGAAAGGGCAGAACATCCTGCAGGTGCAGCCAGACCGTGAAGGCAAGGTCGCTGACCAAAAGCAGAACTGACTAAAGTTGAATTAAGATTTATAAAACATTTATTTTCCCCAAAAGGAAACATTAATATGTTAGCATTTTCATTGTGACTGTGTTAGCATGCTAAAGATAGCTTTCAGCTCTAAGCACTGCTGTCCCTACAGTTAGTGCAGCCTCACGGAGCAGCTAGTGAGCCCGTGGACTCTCCGTCTAGTTTAACCTCAAAAAGCCATGTGTCGGGGCGCTCCGGTGGCGTAGTGGATAGAGCGCGTACTACCATATTGGCTCCGACCTTTGTTGCAGTGGTCGCGGGTTCAAGTCCGCCCCCTGGACCTTTACTGCATGTCAACCCCCTCTCTCTCTCTGTGTCCCCATTTCAACTCTGTATTGTCAAATAAAGCTTGAAAATGCCCCCCCCCCCCAAAAAAAAAAAGAAAAAAAAGCCATCCGTCATTGAGCTGTGAGGTTTGTGGCTATGGTAGCACAGAGGCTGTCTAAAATAAGTCCTTTGATTTCATAGCACTGATGATCCTATCAAACCCATACTTAGCCGCAATCAGATGGGTAAGGGATCGGAGGGGGTGTGGCCCTATACACAAAGCTGAGAACAGCCTGGTGATTCTGATAATACAAAAGGTCAGTGTCTGTAACCCTCTTCTCCACACAGAGAGCAGCAACATGCAACACAAGTGGCACTTTATGGAGAGTATAAAGTGCATCGGCATCACCTAATGTTCCCTGCAGCAGTTTGTAATCAATGTAACATCATTTTAAGTATGCAGAAAATGATTGTCAATGATAGGTTACGAAGGAAGGGACGGAAAAGAAGGGGGGAAAATGAGACAATGAGCACGTCAGAGGGCAGATAGTTTCTATGTTTTATTTCACGGTCTTACATACCAAGTTTGAGTCTTTTCTGATTATGTAGCTGTGTCTCAATTCGAGGGGCCGCATCCTTCTAAGGACGCGGTCTACGCGGTCTATGAAGGCCATAGCCCGTGAAGGCCGAATCGAAGGCTGAACGAGCGTTGTTAAATGAGACGGTCTCCGCAGGTCTCCGTTTACGAGCATTTCCGGTTTGCGTAACAAGCAGTTACCTTGCGTGACGACTCGCCGCTCCTGTGCTGCCTAGCAACCCTGATTGCTGCCAACGGAAACAGCCTTGTCAACGGAGGAAAAAAGAAAAAGAAGTTGCCTTCCAGACGAAAAGAAAAAAAAGTACAAGAAGAAATAAAAGAAAAGACAAGAAAAAAATAAAGGAAGATAAAAGTTATGAAGATGGAGCAACACGCTGTTGCTGTTTTGTTATTTTTTATTTTATTGTATGCCATCTCTGAAAAAACGCAATGAATCTTGGGATATGTTGGGCCGCGAAGGATACATCTGTTGGACCCTTCAAAACCGTGAAACGAAGGCTGCATTTCTCTGCCGCATATGAAGGAGTCTTCCAAATGGGACAAGCCTTTGCGCGCCGCTATGACGAAATCGGTCTTCAAATGCAGCCTTTGTAGGCTGCGGCCCCTCGATTGAGACACAGCCTGTAACAGCACTGACCAGTACCACACACCAGAGTTAAAAGAATAGTAAACTGAATTGTAGGGACACTGTACTTTATGTATAGGTGTTTGTTCAGTGCGCAATACTGGGCTTACTGGTCAACTTTATAATACTATTCTCAGTTCGATTGAAAGGCCTTCCTACTGCTACATAACAAAAATATTTGAAAAGGAAAAAAGTGGCAAGAGGTTGGGCCTCATGAGCAGGCTAAATGTGAACATTTCTGAAAACTAAAGAGCGATGCAAATGAGTGTCTTGATGATGATAGTGGTGAGCGCTGTATCACATATCGCTTCAAAATCTCCCATTTTTTGTCCACCTGGGTAGATATCTATCTGGGGAATTTGAAGGTCTTAGAGTATAATTATTTTCCTATCAAACCATCTAGTCACCTCTTTTTCTCCGTCTTATTATCATTATCATTTTATTCATGTCATTATCTTTATCAGATTGTCCCTGTACTATGTCACCCATCGTTGTGTAGCTGAGAGAAAGCTTTGTTATCAAACATCAAAATTATAATTAAGATCAAAATGAAAGTCTGTTTAATGTCATTGTACTTTCTAACAGTATGTATAAGATCTCCTCTGGTTGAATTTTCCTTTTAGGAAAACTTAACACTTTAAGTGCACCCTCAAATTGGGATTAACCATGTTGTTCCGTGGTGGATATGCTGCAAAGTAGTGAGTTAAATTCATTAGTACAAAGTTGCAACTGATGTCCATACGTTTATAACAACACTAGCAGGTCATACTGTTACGTCATAAAAAGGCCAGATGGATGTCACATCAAGTCATTTTCAGCATGGAGCCTGACGGTTGGAAAAATTATATTTAAAAAAAAATGGTTCAAAAACTTAACTATCTATTGTAAACAAGCAGTGGAAGCAAAGTGCCATCACTTATATATTTTGAAGAGTTTGTTCCCTTACTGCAATCGTTATTGCACTCTGCGCACACACATAAAACCAATATCTAATCACGAATGGATTTTTCTTGTATTCTGTACAAACAAAGGATTTTTCACTGTAAAAGCACTTCAGCTAAGGCTAAATATAGTATATTGTTCCTTTACTGTTAGTGGCGTTTTACCCCAAAAGCTTTCAATGCAGGAAATAAATGATTTGACTACAACTGATGTTAAAATGTTGTTTTACAGTCCAGCTAATAAATAACCTGTATTTGATCAGTACAGCAGAACACAATGTAAACTGCCCACCACATAATACAGAATACATGATGTGCCTGTGTGAAGTAAATCTTGGTACCAATATGTGCTTTATGGCTTGCAGTGGCAACACCTCTGGATTAGTGTGCCTTGTTTTCTCGCGACTGCAATGCATCAATAAGACAATTTTCCTGACAACTCTCTTTTTGCTTACACTAACAAACAGCCCGATGGGACTAACAGTTTATCTGAGTCTCAACAGCTGACACTGGCTGACAAAGTGGATTGTCGCACAAGTACAATACAGACTTACATTTTATAAATGAGCAGCTTAGCTCTGAAGCACAAACAGCACAGTTTAGACATGCATAGTGGGAGGATTTTCTACAAAGATAAAATTCCTAAGGAGCAACTGTGGCAGAGCAAGATGTCTATTAATCCTGAGGTTGTCAAAGTGTAAAGCATGTGTAAAAGTGTTTTTGAAACAAGGCACTGCATCCCAAACTGGTTCCCACCGTTTTGTGTAGTTCAAAAAATGTATTTATGAAAGAAAATATAAGGTCCAAATTGATGAATTTCATTCCCCCTCTAAGTTCCACATGGGAAGTATTTGCCTTTTGAGGAACGTATTCTTATTTCAGGAGACCAAGCGTGCAGATCGGGCCTTACCTATGAGGGTGTGTGCCCACTGGACTGTACATTTTGTATCCTGTGGGTATTTTTGTGTGTCATTATATATGCATGTATGTCAATGCTATCAGTGTGCATCTGTGTGTGTGTAGAGAATTTGAGCCAGCAAAGAGAAATGGGTAATTCACCGTGCCAATTAGGCTGATAATGTAGCAGACATTTGTGATCACTGCTCTGGAAAATCAAGAGCTCAATTTGGAATGAGGTGTCAGTTGTAGGTGTGTAAGTGTGTGTGTGTGTGTGTGTGTAGCCACTAGCCAGCATTAATTATAATTTCAAACTATCAGCAGGCAGAGGCAGGTAGCAGGCAAACAAAGCTCTCTCCTCTGTCTGATTACTCCAGAGAAGAAAGCAACACAATAGAAGACTGATTACTTATTTTCCCCCATTTGTTTTCTGTTCGATGACTGCTCAGTTAATTTGATTTTCTGAAAATAATTGAGAAAAGTTCTGCGTACTGAAACAAAGGCGGGAATAAGCATATTTTACATGGAATTTAATCAATTGAATCAATTTCAATTATGTAGTATTACCTCTGTTCTGTAGAGTATAGAGCGATTGGTCAAGGACATGCTAAGCTACCATGATGGTGTTGCATTTATTCTAAAGAAATTGCAAACTGTATGTATTGACAAGTTTAAACCGTAATAATTGTATTTGCTTTTTAGTCAGCTTAAAAGGGGGCGACCCAGCATCTTTTAAAACCTATGTTTATTTGTCAATCATGAATCCACTCCAAGTTTGAGGGAAATTCTGTGAAAGTATAGAATGCATAGTGTGCATCCTTGAGCTCTTACAAAATTGTTGCATGAATTTCATTTCCCCTTCCACATGCTTAAAACCCATATTGAATAACTTGCCAGCGCATTGTTTCAAGTTGTACTGTCACATACACATCTATATCTTAAAATCAGTACACGGTATAGATTCCTAGCTCCAGAACACATCTTTAAGTTCTTCTGTCTCTTCAACATTTCCACCACTTATACCGTAGACCATGATACAGACCATGGTGTGGCATGTTGTGTTCCATTTTTATGCATGGATCCTTAAGGAGGCTAGTATATCTGAGTGAAGTTGAATAACCTAATAAACCATCTCATCTCATTTCAGATCAAAAAAAGCTGATCTACAAAACATTGGAAATGCTTCTCTGTTGGTTTCTAAAATGTCATAATAGGAAGCAGAGAGGGGAACAGAAGTACAAAATGATGAATATTTCAGGGGCCAGGAAGCAAAAAAAAAAAAAAGTCATCAAGCAGGAGACAAGCTTCAGAAACAAGCGGGCGACACAAGCGAAAAGGGAAATGAAGATCTCCGCTGAAGCAAAGCCGCGACAGGCAGTTTGAAACATGACGATGGCCCACATGCGCAGTGGCACTGATCAACCTCCCGGCAGAGGAAAAAAATATGTATAATGGATTCACACGTCTCCATCCGACCCTGATAATGTATCAGCCGGTCTCATGAATAAAATAATAAAGTGCTTGAATGGACTCAAAGAGTGGGATTGGGAGGGACAACGTGGATATCGGAATAAAGAGTGTCGCCATGCACACTACAAGTTCAAGTATACATAATATCGGATGATGTCGATCATAATGATAATTAATTATTTTATCTGACAGAACAATCTCGTGAACATGGGGGAGAGACTGGGATTTTGTGATGGAGCTGCTTGCATTTAGGAGTAAATTAATTTTAGATTGCAACATGTACTCCCTCCCTGAGGTGGCAGAACCTCCCGGTATCTTATATGATTTAATTGTGTACACAATGTTATATTGATTAAATTGATTTCTTTCTAACAACATTGTAAAATTAGAATAATATACCCGTGTATCAGATGCTCTAGACTGAAGATGTGAATCAGTCCAAGGCAGAGGAGTTGAAGCGTCTCCATTGTGAGGAGTTCCTTCAGGCCTCCTCAAGATTGAACTGATGCTGGTGGTGGTGGGCTGAGCATAGTGCTAGTAGGCTACAGCTATAACCCCCTCCATAACAACTGGCATATGAAGGAACTATTGTGGTGAACGCTTAGAAACTGGAGCCCACATTTGACTGTGTGAACAGCATCACAAAGAAAATTCTGAATTGATGTGCCCCAGCGAGCTTGCACAGTAAGCAGAAAAAAATGCCTAAAAAGCAATGAAAAGCTCATTACTATTTTACATGCACTGTGTAGATTAGCCAATACTTAACACAACAACAATACAAGAGCGATACTGCTGCATTGATTTAAAAAAAAAAGGAAAAAGCACAAAACCAAACCAAGTAGTGTGAAATTTGTCAAAAATGTATAGGACTTTAATTAAACTTTCCTGCACAACTACTTTGCAAAAGTAAATACATATTTGCAGGAAACAAAATGTCAGAAGTCAGAAGAAGTTTTTTAAGTCAACATAATGAGCAGATGTTGCTCATTAACAGTATGAGGCAAGTACCAAACAATGCAGATTGTACATATCAGTTTATATCAACTGTTCTCTGAGAGCATTTTCAAGCATGACACTGGTTTTCCTACCAAATATGTGATTTTGCATACAGAATCTATTG
Source organism: Ammodytes marinus (assembly GCF_949987685.1). NCBI lineage: Eukaryota > Metazoa > Chordata > Actinopteri > Uranoscopiformes > Ammodytidae > Ammodytes > Ammodytes marinus. Next base: position 29,483,486 of record NC_137230.1, on the reverse strand, counting down.
GTCACATTACATGGTCCATTGATAATTGTCATGTGCTTTACCAAACGTTTCACATTTTGACATTTGAAGTTTCCCTTTGCCAGGCTTCATAGGGACTGCAGCCACAGATCCTCATTCATCTGGCCTTGTGTTTGTACCGGTGAAAGTCCCCGTCATTGGATCTCAGCCTGAGCCATTTGTTGCCGGAACGTTTGTTGTGTGAAAGTATGAAGCGTGACAGCCCATCTGGACCAGGAACAAATCAAAGAGCCCATATTACAGCAGACAGACGTCGTCCTCCTCTGCCGCCCACATGCCTCTCTACGCTGATGCAGACAAATATTTGATTCCATTCACACACTCCACTCTGTCATGGCAGGAAATAATGTTCCAAGACAAAGTTACAAATCACAACGTAATTAGCACATTGCACACAGTGTACTCAGAGCCCATCATGTTGATTTCTACAGTTTCCCTTCAGGGAGAGAGCAATCAAATCAAATGTGTGCATAATCCAAACTCTATACAGGGCTTTCTTGTTAAAACAAAATTAGCTGGCAGTCGGATTGGAGATTCCTGTATTCTGGTAAACTGCATGTGAGCAGCTAAATTAGCCTAACAGTTATCTTAACTGTTTCCTGCAGGTGATAAGATTGTTTAAAGTACAGCTATACTAAAAGATAGCAGGCCAACATGGAACTGGCATTTCAAAGTAACTGCTACTGTAACAGAGCTTTCATACATGATTTTGTTCAAACTACAGAAAAAAGTAGATCACATTACCCCAGTTCTTAGGTCTTTACACTGGCTTCCTGTCACTCAAAGAAATGATTTTAAAATATTGATGATGGTCTACAAAGCCTTAAATGGTTTAGGGCCAAAATACATTACTGATCTGCTGATACGTTATGAGCCGCCCAGAGCCCTTAGGTCGTCTGGGACAGGTCTTTTAAAAGTCCCCAGAGCTAGGACTAAACAGGGAGAGGCGGCATTCAGCGTTTATGCGCCCAATGTCTGGAACGGACTGCCAGAGAGTTCTTTTTTTTTTTTTTTTTTTTTTTTTTTTTTTTTTAATTTTTTTATTTAAATGTTGTATTTTTATCCATGTTTTAAATCTGTTCCTTTTTTTTGTATTTCTATTCTTTATTTGATTTTAACCCTGTGAAGCACCTTGAGTGGCCCTGTGCCTGAAATGTGCTTTATAAATAAAATTGCCTTGCCTTGCTTTGCCTTACAGCATTGTGTAAGTTATTTCTAGGCAGAAAGGGATGGGCATCCGACTGATATGGGACAGCTCTGGTCTTTCTATATAGTTTTCTCTAAATCATATTAGAAAAACCTCTCTCAATGTACTCCCCAACCTTTGAATTGGACAACATATCTGACCAACTATGCTATGATTTGATATTGAAATCAAGTTTATTTGAGAGCAAATATACTATACCTTAGACTTGCTACTGACATTTTTGCATTGTCACAAAGCATTATAATAAAAGTGCAATCAGCAATGAGCTGAACCCCTCTACAGTGTTTTACCCTCTATGACTTGTCTACTTTTTGTAATTTGCCATTTTTAGTATCTTATGGTTCCCTAGTTTTTGATGGTGCTTTGAGTATTATTTGTTCTTCGGTGTGGTATATGCTTCTGCACACAATTCATGGTACGCTAGGCAGTTTTACACCCTCTTTGACAATGAAGTTGCATTCTGTATTTTATTCTATTTCAGGTCTAGATATTGTATGTTTAAATGAAAAGTTCAGTCTCCCAGGGTTGGCCAGACAATATGTTGCCAGTCACTCATTCAGTTAGGTTCTGCTGCTGCTGCTGGCAGTAGCCTAGTGTAAATTGCACAGATGTGACGGTTATATCAATCTTCTCATCCAGTCCCTCGGGAAGAAAGAAAATAAGTTCATTTCCCAATCTGTCAAACTTTTCCTTTAACTCTTCATGTAACTGTTTACAGACCTGTCATCACTACAACTGCAAAGCCTCTTTTAAGTCATAGTACTTCATCTGTAAATAATTCAAAAGGACATCTCATGTAAATTAAGAGCCTTTTTTGTATATACATTTTTGGCATGTTCAAGCTTTATTTGATAGTTCAGAGTTGAAATGGGGAGAGAGAGAGAGAGAGAGGGAATGACCTGCAGTAAAGGTCCACGGGTCGGACTCGAACCCGCGACCACTGCAACAAAGGCTGGAGGCAATATGGTACGCGCTCTATCCACTACGCCACCGGAGCGCCCATTAAGAGCTGTGGTGGCAGATATTGAATGTTGGAATGCTTATTAATGTAATAGGAAACATTGTATTTATCTTGTATTACTCTTGTATGTCTAAGGTTAAATTCCTCAAATGTGTATTGAAGAGTACTCAGACTGTACCTCCCCAACCCCCCCCCCCCCCCCCCCCCCGCAACAGTAAACAGTCTGTCTCTGAGCCCTGAATGAACCACATAGACTGTGCCGATTACTATCAGGATTGTCTAACGATTGTATCCTAAAGTATACAATCATAATGTCATAATATAATAAATGACATTGTGTTTCAATTTTCTTTTTTATAATAAAATAAAATTGATACTGACAAGTTAAAAAAATATTACAACTAAAGAGTTTGTGTTCTAATAGTTCTATTAGCTAACTTCTCCCTGTAAAGCTTATCTGTACACGGCATTAGTGTGAGTATATCAAATGATAAAGAGCATGGCATCCCATGTTCAAAGGTCTGCTGTGTCCTAACCATGTCTTAAAAGGAGAAACAGGTTTGGAGGCACAGCTGTAATTCCACTTGATCCACCTGTGTGATCTGATGAATGTCTACGCTCTGCCACTTCTTTCCTAAGGGCAAGGTCATGGATTTATCCTGCTCTGTTGATGCTGCTAAGTACGCCATAATACAAAAAAGCCAATTCTAAAGGAAAGACACACACAGCCCCAAGGGATTTACTGAGGCAATTTGATATTGGATGTCATCTCCCTCAGTCCTGGACCACATTGTCACAAATCTAGGCTTTCTTTCTGCTGTACCCATAAAGCCAGGAGCTAGATCACTTCCATCAAGAAATGTGTGCGTCGCATTGACTCAAATAATTATTCATTAACGTGTATAAATACCAATTTACCCGATTAGTCAAATAGCTCACTAAATAGCAAATGTATGCTAATATAGTATGATAATAGTATGATAAATTCATTAAAAAAAAAAAAAAAAAACTGATAAACTGAAAACAACTTTGTTTTCAAGTGATTTTCTACCAAGAGGTTAATGGTGTGTAGCACAAAGTGATGTAATGACCTAGTCTCACCTAATTAGTTTCCTGCATGACCTCCTATTCAGCTCATCTGTCAGGGAATCCTTGCACTGACTGCTGTAGGGACTCAACCACATGCATGTGCTATTATCAAGGGTGTAATCAAACTGTGGTTTGCATGAGCAGTGTGTTTTCATTACCTCATGAGACAATTTCACTACAGAAAACATGTCAGTCTTAGTTGCTTAATAAAGGAATAGTGTTTTTTTCTCAGCTTTGGATGAAGTGAACATATTAAAATACTAGAACATCATAAAATGTGAATAGTATTAGCAGCTTAAATGTATTCTCCCTGGAATGCGTGACCAAGCCACCAACAGGAATTAGACTTATGTTAACATATTGGGCATCTGTCAAAACAGTAATTGGACTAGCTTTTTAAAAATATAACTTTCAATGAGGCAGCTATATGCTCATATATCATTCTCTGCATAAAGTTGAAAAACTGAAATTCTGCTCATTGATAAAAAAAAATATCAATGAGCATCACTTATTGATGTTAAAGAGATAGTGGTAAAGGGGATACAAATATCAACAGTTTGTATTAAAAACATACCCATGTGGCTTACATCAAGTATTTCACCCTTTGAGTCAATGGCATAAATGTTGTCCAAAAATCAAATCTTCAAGCAAAGTATCTTCACACTATGCCACTGGATTTATTTCCATTAAACAGTCACAGCATAAACTCCACGATGACCAATGTACAGACTTTTGAGTGTATTTGTGACAGTCATGAAGGAGCTTAAACCTTATGATTGAGAAAATACACCACACAACACACTGAACAAATGGCGGGTATATAACCACTGGAGCTCTGGTGGTATACGATCCTGCCAGAACACCAACTGTCTCATATTTGTGTTCCAAAACAAACATGGATGGCAGCCAGCAGCTTGCACTTTTTATATGCAGTGACATTTGCACTGAAAAAGCCAAATAGAAAAATCAAAAGCAGAGTTTGGGTTAGATCCTCTATTTCTCCTCGCCAGTGGAACGTCACACTACAAACCTCTTCCCCGTTATACGTATTATTTTGTTAAAGGAGAAGTGAGTGATTTTTTTTGTTAATAACATTGTCAAATCACTCTATATTCATACAGCAATCACTCAAACAGTATGCTCCATTCATAACACGTCTGTCTCCTTTAATCAGAATGACTCAATCTTTAAACTTACATATCACCCACAATACGATTTTATCCAGTTAACATTAACTGACCAAACATACCTGGTCCAACTTGTTCCCATCAGTTGTTTCCAAATTATATTATTAAAATTGGCCTAACAGCCCTAAGTGTATCCCCGCCTTAACAATTTACACTTTAATCACAACAGACATATTGCTGATTTGAGTAAGATATAACTCATTTTACTCAAAATCAATTCCTTCTGCCATTCAAGAAAAAGTTAAAAACCATTGTACACATTTTGAAATGGTGCAGAAAAAACATACCCAACATTTAAAAGCCTTAGTTTGCTTGCTGCTTGACCTATATACATTTCAATATAAAAAGGGTCTAATGATAACCATTAGGGCTACTACAGAGTATGTTTGACCTGTACGTTCACTTTTGACCTGCAGTATAAAAAGTGTGTAAATGATTTGTTTGCTTTAACCCTCAACTCCTTCAGCAGGCTAACAGTAGGCACTGTAATCGGTGAGTCAAATTATACCAACGGTTCAGACCATTTTGCATTATTAATTAACTTTTGTTTACCTTCATATACAAGCACTCACTAGCACACTTTCAGTGCTTTTCAAGTACTGAGAAAATTGCCAGTTCAAGAGAGGCAACGTTCTTGTTTTGCCAAAGCACTTTAGGACTCAATAAAATAACTATACTGTTATATTCCCCAACATATTTCTACCCCTCACTCCGCAGGGGTGTTCAGTAGAACATGAAGGGACAGGATACAACCTATATTTTATCTGACCAGCATGACATTATTTATGAATGTGTATAACAACTCTTAGTGTAAACACAGCAGTCACTACCACAACTTATGTGTCAACTCACAATTAGGCCAAAGTGATTTACATCAGTGACCACTGATTGTTTAGGGAAAAATAGCGATGATGTCGGACTGAATGATTAGGTCAAACAAAATGGCAGCTTATGTCTGACTTGGATGTTGTACTTATAGTGAACTTAATGTTAGTTGTTTATTCATAAGGACAGTGCTGGAAATATACGTATACGAGTAAGCCAAGAGCCTACATTTCATCAGGAGGACAGATGAAACATGGACATATGCAACAAAGCCATTCTATTCTACCTGCTGCCATCATGTTCTTCGTTGATGTGTAATCATATGTCATTTTGGTCCATTTAGCAGAAGCCGTCACATGTAACAAGATTTCCTAATCGGGCATAAGTCAAATATAAGGTTATGGATTGTGGTTATTGTATTCCAAAGACTAGGGGGGAGGGGAATCCTTTGTGGTGACACTTACCATCATTTAAACATTTTAACACCAAAGGCTTTACTAACCATTCAAAATCATCCCCGTCTGCCAACTCAAATATATTTTTGTCATGGCGCTTGTTAAAACCCTCTCAGGGACACATTTTGGGGTATTCAGAAGACACCATTTTAAATGGTATGAAAGCTACATGCTTCAAATCTGAGTCATTGTAAAAGGTTTGCTGTGTCACTGCCAATGATTGGATGTTTGCCAGGCAATTTCAGGTTGGAATGATGCCAACGATTGTATGATATGGTCTTGCAGTTGGAGAATTATTTCCATCTGCATTCAACCGTCTTACTTTCACAAGATATTGCTGGAAAAAACTAAGACAGTAGTTACCAAAAAAAAGCCTCTTGGAATAGTCTGACATTTGAGCTGCCTGGTATTAAGACACAGAACACAATTTTTATCTCTGCACACAGTTCAGAAAACATCAACCGCGTGAAGACAGCACTGACCTCCACAACAGCTTGAACACGGCGTGCTGCGATGGGCACATCTGCACACTCTCCTTGTTATCAAACCACTCTTTTTGAGATTTAATATCCTCTTGTTAGCAGGGCAGGTGCAGTTTGTTGAAGGGTTGTTTAACAAACAGGGGTGCAGACCTCAGATGTCTGTCTGGCTCTATAGTTGGATCAGTAAACATATTTTTAGATATCTGAGGTGCTGGGTTTTCTTTAGTGTCTCTTTCAGCAGTTCGCTGTTGTTGAACCACTTTTTTGTATAAACTCAAATATCTCAGTAAAATAGTTTTTGGGTTTGAAGTAGCCTATGGCTTTCTTGATTAGTAGATTAGTAGAAAGGATAGCGCTATGGCTAGCAAAACACTTTTACCTCAGAAGTATAGCGTTAGTCTGACAGCTACTATACAGTGTTTGCTTTCTCCACATGTTAATCAGCTAACATTACTGACAGATGTAACCCATTGTCGACTTGGTGCACATTCATGAACCTCACAGTAACAGTTTTAGGTTTATTCTTCCTCTGAAATGTTGGGACAACTTCAGGTTGGGTAGATGAGGACATGGCTTCCTGTGGATGTTAATTATAAAATAAAAATGAAAAATACTCTAACCAGTCAAGTAGGTGCTCAAGTAAGAATAAAGCGAAACAGGAAAGAAAAGTTGGAAATACTTACATAAATACCACATTCAACACTCTGTTGCTGGCACATTTTACTACATCCTCTACCACAAGATGGCCTCCTCTTTATCCATTATCCAATGACAGTTAAGCACATGACATGGATGACCTGGCTCTAAGAATGCCCCCAACTTTCACCATAGAAATTTCAAAATAAAAGTTCATAATTATAACCACTTGGCAACATACTTTTTCCACAAAAATAAAGATGTCTCATATCTTAGTGAATAAGACAGAAAGATTGAATGATATAATGATGCTGTATTAAAACGAACTAGCTTTCTAGGAACAACAAATAGCTTTACAACCATGCTGTTCATTTGAAAAAAGAATTACTCTAATTTTAGCAAGCAAACTTAAGATGTATCCCGACTGTCTTTGCTTGTTACACTTTATTTCCCAACATTGTGAAGACAGCCTGCAGTTGAATGAGGCCTCAGCTGAACAGTATGACCTTTCAATGGTCAAAAAAGGTTTGTATCACCTCTGCCAATGAACAGGTGCTCTAATACAGATGCTCTTACATTGTCCAGTGTGTGATGTTCACTGGAGTCTTGTTGTTATGTTGTGAGTATTCCTACTCTTACTATATCATATTTGGCATATCATTGTAATTTCCACTCTTACCAAGCAACTGTCTTCTGTTTACGCTACCTGCCCAACACCAAATGAAGTGCATATAACATATATGAGGGCATCGAGAAGGTACAGTAAGCCATACATTTCCCTGAGGAGTTTTGGGAGAATAGAGCGTAAAGGACAGTATATACTGGAATTGTTTTCTTCAGGTTGACACAACTTCAAATGAATGTTATTGGTGCTTCATGTCTGTTTGGTGTTTGAATAACCCACTGTTTGTTTACATCAATGCCATGTCAACTTTGTATGTGATTATATGTTGTGTTTACATCCTGTTGCCCTGATTCAGTGGCCAAAAACAGTACATTTATGTAAATATAAAGGTACTGTATGTATGATAATTGTTTACCCTTTTTTGACTGGCTGTGTGTTAAAAGTGTATATTGTATAGCACTGTGAGAGGACACACCCACAAATCCCCTCAACAGTTTAAGCACTGTTCTCAATCAGAAAGAATTGTATATCAAATGGCAGATGGCAAAACAAGTACTTCTGCCTGATGCTGCCTTACTATGTAAGAAGTGTTACTGAAATATACCTACGCGGTAACCCGACTTCAATCTTTTTTTATAATACAGACCATAAGCATGAAAAAATACAATCCGAGGTGTTCTTAGACTGAAGGTTCAGTTCTCAAGCAGCCGACCAAAATAGATTTAAAGGAGAGGGAATGTTTGTGTGCCTGCCGCTAAAACTGACAGTGGTGCAAATTAAAGCAATATTTCCCGAGTGTCTCTTGAGAATGATGCCCTCTCAAGTCAAGGGGAGACAATTAACTGGCTTTAAAATGTGTTTAGATAGGGCAGCGTTCTCTAACTCTTCCCTATTTAATTACTGTGGTTGAATGTTTTAAGAGCTGAGAGTCAAATAAATACAGAAATAAGCAGCACTCTATTATCTGCAACAGTGGAAGGGGCCTTTGATAATCAAAAAATGCCTCAGTTTTTATTGTTGGGCTTGACAATGAGCCATAAATTGCATACTTTAAATTTCAGCAGCAATGAAAGCTTTTTAGCAATGCACAATGAGAGGCAGCAAATAAAAGGTAACCTTTAATTAAGTTAATACGTTGGTGTCAACAGCATTTTTATTCGTCATTGTGGCACAGAATGAGCCATTTAAAGGTGTCAACAATATGTTGCCGAGTGTAATTGTAAAGTTGTTTCTGCTACTCAAGGTCAGCTCCCTACCCTATACTTTATCTTATCAGCTTTTCGTCAGCTGATGAGATAAATCAAGAAGGATTTTGCTGTCAGCTGAATACAGGTCCGGGTCTTGTGTCTTCACGCTGAGGGTCCAGGCAACTTTTAACTGATGGTGAAGAAAACAAACAGGCTGCCGGTCGGAGAGCGTGTGTGAGTGCGTTGCGGTCAGAATGATAAATGTATGAATGTCAACAGCTGCGGAAAAGGAGACAAAGTGTTCTGGAGTGTTTCAAACTTTATTTATTGTTTCTCTCCCGCAGAGTTCTTTGGTCTCACGCTAGCAGGATGAGAGGAGAATGACAAAGCAGACAGTACAGATGGAGGCACTTCTCCTCAACTAAACTGTCAGGTGGTCTGAGCGCTTTCAACAGACTGTAAAAGATGCAATACGTTAAAACAAAGACAATGACCAATCTGGTTGGTAGTAAATGCTGAGAAGGTCTTCTGTTTCTTAATCATGCCCGACTATCCTTTTGAAAAGTAATGTAAAAAAAAAATCGTTGCAAAACACTGCAAATTACCATTTGATGAGTTGAATTCCGTCATTTAAGTCAACAACCAGAGCTATCTTTTAGCAATACCTCTGACATACTTTAATTGTTAAGCCTTTGGTTAGGGTGTCAAAACAGTTAACACTAATTGCAGCCAAAGTCAAAGGAGCTAAGGTCATGTAGGGTGGAGGCCTAGCTACTTAAAATAAAAACGCCTTTGGAGAAAACTCTACAGTAGCTAGAATAAATCTAAGGCATAAAATATCAACAGATAATGAGATGGGGAATATACTCATGCAGTATAATCAAAATGTCTCTCTTGCACTGTGGAAGGTTTTTTTTCTCCTATAGGGCGACTGTTGGAGATTTCTGAAACAAAGACATGTCAGGGAGCAGAACGCCAATAATAATGAGGTAAATCGTTGGATTTTTCCTGCTTGCTGCCGGAGATAAAATGTGATTGACTCTGGTTGCTATGGAGCAGTAAATATGAGCAGACAAGCTGTTCACATGTGTCTTAATTATCTTTCTTGCGGTGGACTTTTCCTTTACACAGACAGATGTGCCAGGGCAGGAAAGAAAGAAACAAAGGATGACATCACTGATCAGCTCCTCCAATAAGGCTGATGGTATATACATACTATATGTACTGCATATATAAATATATATTATATATAATTTTGTGCTTTAAAACATGATCATGATTCAGAATGTATCTTTAAAAAGTAAGTGATATGTGTATCAATGTTAGCAGCATGGCTCTTTGTATGGCAATGTTGGTCCACCACTTTGGTCAACAGACAGTACTATCTCAAAAGCTACTGGGTGGATTGCCATGACATTTGGTAGGGATATTAATTGTCCACAAATGATGACATCTACTGATATTTGTGATCCTCTGACATTTAATCTACCTCCATTATGTTCAAAATTCCAGCTTGCCCAATATTTTTGTTTATGAACAGAAACTTTAAAAACAAATGACATTGCCATGCTCCTCCTTGTGTGGATATTAGCCAATGTTAATATTAATATGCTACTAAAGGGCTAAACTTAGATGGTGAATTCTACGGTCTGCTAAACATCAGCATGTCAGCATTTCCCTCAAACCACCGTTGTGACTCAGTATAGCTTCACAGAGCTGCTAGCATGGCAATACCCTAGTTTTACATGATGCATAATCGATGTGTATTTTAAACCATTTTCATCCTAAACATTAAAATTTAATTGAGGCATTGAACTTTTGACATTGCACAGTATTGTTAATGACTTCTTATTGCTGTATGACATAGTGTACAAAGAGGTGTGCTGTACGCAAATTTAAATTGCAAATTAGATTTACATGACATGTGCAAGCTTGTCTGCCACAGTCAGTGGTGTTCATCAGCATATGATATGTACAAACAAACAACATGCCTGCTGGAGCGCTCAGCTCTTCTTTTACTTCAATCTCCGCCTCTTTGCTCGTGAACTAGAAAACAGCAAACAGCTTGTGACGTTTTCACACAGCCGTGATCCTTTCAGTTATTTAGCATCAGGATATAAAATTGATTGACAGATAGACAGAGGGGACTTGTCTTAACCTCATTTTCTTGTCGTTCTTGTTTATTGCTCCACCCACACAGCAAACGGTCTGCCAGAACAAGATGCAAGTGACAACAAATAAAACAATAACATGTATTTATTGATTTTATAGGTTATACATTTCATGATATAATAGCGATATATTATTATTGGCAAAGATACTATAATCCAATTGCATTTCTATACATAAATACAAAATCTGAGGTAGGGCCTCAAAGATTGATGACAGTGAAAATAAATAGATGCATTTCACATATATTATATCTATATATATATTTATATATTTTTTTCTTACATCTCAACACATTGATTTTAAAAGATATTTGTTATATATCTAATCCCTACTTTCAAATCAAAGGATGTCATGGACTGTTGGAGGTACATATCTATATCCATAGGCAGCAGTACCTCACATAGAACACACAAAAATATATGACATTACTCAAGTAATTAGAAATTTTACCTATGCATTGATAGGTCGGACAATAAAGTGCCAAAATGACACAATAGACGTAACAATAGGAATACCGGTACCATATGAGACAGACGATAAGCTATTCTGTGGTGTTATTTTAAAATACATACAATAATCTACCATTACAGGACATCTATAAGGCCAATGGTTACCTGAAGATGTTTTGTAACGTATTGGCAAACATCAAGGAACACTACATGGGATATGAATGGCAGTATCTCAACCTCCTATATGCAGATGACACATTCCTTTTTTTTTTTTTTTACTTCTTAAGTTTGTTTTCTGGTTTCACTACAACCCAAGTTAAAGTTTTCTTTCTTTGGTTACCTATACTGCCCAAAGTTGACCTGCAGGCAAAGCGGATTGCTTTTTCTTTTCTTTTTTTCTTCCCCCTCCTCTGTAAAGACAACAGCAACCTTCTGTTTTCTCGACATTTTTGTAGAACAAAAAGCTCCCTAAAGTAAACATGCACAGACTTATACTATTGAGAGAGATTAGGGACAAGGATGACTATACATGGACATTGAGTTACAGCAACACAAACTGCACATGCATGCTCTTCAGTGTTATATTTTATGAAGCAGTGTGGTTTTAACTGAACCCTAAGCCGTTTTTTTTCTCAAAACATAATGGGAAGAGACATGTAGAAATACAAACACAGGGACACAAAACACAAAACTTATAGCTATTTACCTGTGTGAAATCATTAAAGTCTATCTAAGGACATAAAAGGCTTTTATCATTCGAGTGTTACTACAAAGAGCATACTGTCCACTACATCCACTAGTATTATGCTGCTCTTTCGGGGAACCCCTGCTCTCAAGTGAGTGCTTTAGGATTAGGTTGTTCGATCCTATTAGTGTTAAAAGGTTGTTTTACCCAGCTTAAGTTGACTATTAGTGGTTGAAGACCGTCACAATCGTTAGAAAAGAGAAACTGCACTGTGATCTACTCTGAGACTGGCCATGCAAAACGTCTGATTGACGGTTAGGTGGAGTTCAGTAAAACTACAGAGACAAACCCACACTCACGCAAGCATACGCAAACATACATTATTATCACGTTTGAACAAATAGAGCTAAATGCACTAAGTCTTAACAAAAGCAACACTGTGGAGCAAGCAAGCTATTAGACAGCAGCAGGGCTTTTGTGCTCATTAAATTGATTATGTTTTGCTTTCAAACCGTACAACCTCTTAAATTATATATGTGCTTTACTGTCAAGATTATGAAAGGAGTCGGCTCGGACAAGCCACTGGAAACTGTTATTGCATCAATACGTGAAGCTTCCATTTAAAACCCCTTACTCAACAATTAAATGCCTGCAGTGCTAAAAGCGTAATAAAGCCAATCGGGACTTTGAGTCGGCATGAAAAAGCATATCCAACTGGAAAAGCGTGGAAAGGACTAATTGCTTGTGAGTGGATACACGGTGTTACTTTGTAGCTAATTGGTTAGAAGGCCACAAAGTAAAGGTTGGCTGCCTGTCACATTTAATTGAGCTGCTATGCCTCAACGGACTGTTGTGTTACATCTGGAGATGACTTTAACGCCCACAGAAACTCTCTTACACATGTGTCCCGACGATATCTACTGATCAGCGTATCGAAAAGTCCACAAACTGACTGAAGAGGCAATTGAATTTCAAGTTACACCAATTATTGTTTTTCCATCAAGCCATGCCATAAGCATAATGAGAAGCAAGGTGCTTGATGGAGCACTGCACACAGTTGATCAAAACAGCTCACTTGAAGATCCTGTATAATTATCGCAAACGCATTTAAGCAAAAGCAAACAGAAAAGTGAAAGTGATTCTGCATTGAGGTCATCAGGAAGTAATATTTTGATTCTGATCCTATGCAGCACACTTCCAGACTGCTTTCAGTACAGTGTATTGATAAGCATGGCTCTTGTCTCTGTTTCCTATGCACTGAATGCTGCATCCCATCTGGAGTAGTGGGATGGAATCGAGTATACCTGAGACCCTGTTTTCATCAGGACACACAGAGAAGCAAGAGGCATAAGTCTGAAATGGCAAAGAGGTCTCCAGAGCTCTACCACAAACAACAAGAGACAAAGTACACTTCCAGGAAAAAAGGAGGCCATTTTTCTAGTATAATCTTCATCTACTCACACATAGCAGCTGCTCCTAACATTGTAAGGACGCGACAACACACACACACACACACACACACACCTACAACTTGAAGATTGTTTTCTTTTTAAGAAGTGTACAATTTTTACAAGATATTACACAACCAGCAAGACAAATGTGGTTTGGAGCCTAGATGAAAATACTCATACAAACAAACAAACACGCACACAGACATGCACACGCACGCACACACGCACACACACACACACACACACACACACACACACACACACACACATACACACTCACACACACACACACATACTCTCTCAATCTCTGACTTGCTCTCCACTGCTGAAGGCTATACAAATATTAATGTGTATGTATATATAGATATATATATATATATATTAATTTATTTGTTTGTATGTTTGTTTAATTTAATACAGTTACTCTACTGATGTGATACACATTGTAAAGATGATTTTCAGGTCAGGATTAAAAAGGTTAAATGATCACATTATCACTAACTAAAGGAAGGATAGACTACTTTAGTGGTTTTCCTACATTAATAATTGTGCTACTTTACACTCTAGGATAATACAATGAAGGAGAACAGGATTAAGACTTATTAAATAGACAAAGAGAGGCGGTATCACAAATGGTTTCCCAGATTCAGAGAGAGAAATAGACCCTAGTACTATTATACTGCAGTCATCCAGGCCAAACTGTATCTACTGAAAGTGGTAATTGGGATGCATTTGCTACTCTACGGGGACGTAGGAGGCATAGATTGCAGATATTGTTATCTATTTTTGACAAAGCAAGTGCGACTGAACAATTAGCTAGTGTGAAGAATATACATATATACTGCTGGGTAGGGACAAAATGTGATATTAGTGCACACTGTGTCTATTTTTCTTTGCTTTTTTTTCACCGAGGCAGTTGATATTATTTGTATTGCCGATGGAATTTTGTACACAGATGGAACCAAACACAGATCCCCGCCGAGCTCGTTGAACCGCTGTTGCTCAATTTTCTTTTCTTGTTTTCCTGTGTCTACTTGCACCAAGATGATTCATTATCTCTACACACAAATATGATGGCACTCGCACACACTAACAGAAGCACACACACACACACACACACACACACACACACACACACACACACCCACACACACACACAACTCCATAGGGAGCATCTACGGTGAGTCTAATATTGCAAGTGCAGTCTGAGCTGTGTCATTTTATGACACAATTTTTCTCTTGGAATAAAGGTCCCTGGGAAGGGTTCTGGAGTAATCAGTGGTCATGTGTGGGAGGCAATGATAGCCCAATAACCGAGTACGAAGCAGCAGCGGAGGAGTAGACTCCAGCTGGACAGCCACTCCTCCCTTAGAGAAGAGAGGGATGAAGAAGAAGGGAAGGAAGAGGAGAGGAGAGGAAGCCTGTCTCCACATACTGGATACAGCAAGGAAGACAGGTAGTAAAGAGGGAGGAAGAAATAGAGAGAGGAAAAGGAAGAGAAAGAGTAGGGAGGAGAAGAGGTGGAGGGGGTTGTTCCCTCCCTGTGCCCTCCTGCAGGGCTCGGAGGTTGTGGGTACAGTGCTGCCATATGCAGCTGCTACTGGTAGGTGCCGAGCTGGAAGTCCTTGGGGGGCAGTTTGAGGCCCAAAGAGTTGGTTCCCAGAGGGTCCATCATGTTCTTGTAACGTTCTCCACGGTGTTTCAGCAGGAAAGGACCCCAGTCAGGCTGAGGGGAGCAGACCAGCTTCAGACGCTGCAAACATACAGTGGGTTAATCCGGACAGAACAGAAAACATCAAGTCATATCTGTATTGGACAATGATTTTGGTTTAAGCATTCCTTTGTTGTATGGTTTATGTACAGTAACGGGCGGCCCTCAAATATTAAATGTGTGGCTTTAATTTATGTAACAGATAGGGTTAAAGGTTCAAACCCTTCCACCTTCTGTTCAACACTTGAGCAAAACACTGAACACCATTTGGACAAACCTCAGTTGCTCCTGAAAAAATGTGTGTGGGCACATTCTAAAGTGCTTTGGTATAAAAGTGCTTTATACTGAAAAAGCAGCCCACTTGTAACTCATGTCAGACTGCATTTGCATCAATTTCAGTATTTTCAGCATGGGTATGATTCCATGCATGGCATTTTGATCTTACAGATGTGCCTACTTATATTTTGTTCACTGGTGACATCACTGTACGATGATATACAGACTGTTTTGATGCATTTTCTAAAAAATTTAAAATAAATCCTCAAATTCGACATTTTTTAGTTTTGCAGCAAAACAGTATAATATTGCCGGGACGTATGAGTAAACATAGTCACTGGTCATTATGCATTGAATATATTGAATATGTTCAAGCTAAGAAAATGTATCAAAAATGAAAAGTTGGGATGGGCTGTGATTGAAGCTGCTGAAAAAAGCCACAATCATCATCATCCCTTACTCTGAGTATTTAAACCAGACTCCCTGAAAAATGGCCAAATTAATACCCAGCCGGCAGCCGGCCTACCCCTGCTAATGAGCAAAGGATGAGACTATTGATTTATTTTCGACAGTGTGTGTGTGTGTGTGTGTGTGTGTGTGTGTGTGTAGTGAGAGAGAGAGAGAGAGAGTGAGAGAAAGAGAGAGAGAGAGAGAGAGAGAGAAAGAGAGACATAGATAGAGAGAGAGAAAGAAAGCAGAGGAGCAGCAAAATCATACGTGACAATGTGTTGCACACCACTTTGTCCCAATGATTACCTCTCTAAAGCTGCCAGGGGCGAGGTACATCTTAACACCGAACATGATGGGGATCCAGATGATGGAGGCAAGGACCATGAGCCAGCCCATCACCATAGACCAGGTGGGGTATGTGTAGTCCCCGTACGTCATCCCCTTCCACTGGTACAGACTCAGTCCCAGAATGCCCTGTACACACCGCCGGGAATCATGGGAAATGTTCAAAACAGTCACATTGAATTGGTTTGCAGAAATTCCGACATTTTTCAAAAGGAGTAGATCATTTCTCAATTGCAAAGTGTGTTTCCTGAGTTTGCAAAGTAAACAATGCTTGAATGATGAGTTGTGTGAGGCAGAAAAATTAAACAAACGTGCAATTCAACTTGTACAGCTCTGTGCGTGTTGTGCGGTAAGTTTGCGACACAGCCTGCATATCTATAACAGATTTGAAGAGTATCCCTATACAGTATAATACTGGTTATGAAGTACATACTAAAAGGTACTGGACATTTTCCTATAGTTAGCATTGAGTTTAGTGTTAGTGTAGCACTGAAAGGTTCATTCAGAGTTAGCATGATGATGCAATCTGAAAGTAACATTCAAGTAATTAAGTTATTACTAAATGGCTTAACTTTTCTGCATCCTCCAGGAGGCAAATCCTTGTTGGTTAGAATAAAAAACAACTGCACATCTTAAACCGATGGCCCCAATTTATGTGTTTTTAGACTGCTAGAGTCTGATGCTGCTGAACTGTGTATTGCTTTTCAGCAATGACCCGAAGACTGTACAGTAGATGTATTCCCAATTAACTGCACTGAATTCAGGACAAGATGAGATTCCCCTAAGGAAATCTGATCTCTCCGGAGAGCAGCGGCTTGACTACTGCACCATTTGTCATCGTCTTCCTCTGTTTTAGAGCTACAGTGGTTACAACATTAATGGTGGCCTTACACGGACGTGCTGGTAAACACATTGCATGGGAATTTACAGCCTCTGTCTCACACAGCATTTGATAAATGTGTGTGGCTACAGAAAAATGTGTTCGCTAGGAAATAAATGTACTGAAAGTGTGTGTGTGTGTGTGTGTTTGCAGCAGCTGAAATGATGTCACACTAACTGTTTGGCGGTTGCTATTTTGAAAAACATAAACAACTTGAGACTTGCGCGACATGACAGGAATTATAAGGAAGAAATTATTTCAATTTCAGCCAAAACACATCTCCACCCTGTAACTTTTCCGACTGCAAATCAATGAAAACAACTTAAAAGGCAGTGAAAATGGAAACATTTTAAGCTGCACATGCTGTGTGTGTGTGTGTGTGTGTGTGTGTGTGTGTGTGTGTGTGTGTGTGTGTGTGTGTGTGTGTGTGTGTGTGTGTGTGTGTGTGTGTGTGTGTGTGTGTGTGTGTGTGTGAATGAATGAGAAGAATAAGCATAAACAAACTGACGGTCAGAATGGTTGGAGTCACAAAGCCCCAGCAGACTCTCCAGAATCGGTTTGGCTGGAAACCAATCATCATTTCAATGTCCTCGCAAAACCTCTGCAGACCTGCACGGAGAGAAAAGGAAAAAGAGGAGAAAATAAAGTAAAACAATTGAAGTTGGGGAAAGTGAGAGAGAGAGGAGACGCAGACAGTGGCCGGGGTTTAATAATGCCTTGGTAAAAAAAAAAAAGAAAAATCCAAGCCATTCTGTGTGTGTGTGTGTGTGTGTGTGTGTGTGTGTGTGTGTGTGTGTGTGTGCGTGCGTGCGTGCGTGCGTGCGTGCGTGCGTGCGTGCGTGTGTGTGAGTGTGTGTGAGAGAGAGAGAGCGAGGGAGCAGATGGCTTCATTCCTCGGCCCTTTATTGACGGATAACAGTGAGTGACATGAGGAGGCAGTCTCACAATCATTTCAATATGTCACCTGTACTGATGATCTGACAAACTGAAGGAGGGCCTTTTTCATTGCTCTTCTGTATCAGCCTTCTAACACACACCTGAACCCCTTTGCCTCGGTGTGCATGTGTGCGTGTGTGTGTGTGTGTGTATGTGCGTGTGTGGTGCGTGCGTGTGTGCGTGTCATACGTCACAACAGAGACGCCTAGTGGTCACGTACAGCAATTACCAGGCCAACATTTCCAATGATGCTTTTCTGTCACTAACTGTGCTGGCAAAGCAAATTTCAAGCAAGTGGGATAACAATGAACTATTATGTAGTGTCAGGCCCAAATGTTAAGTCTGCTTATAACTCATACTATAAACGAAGAGCTTCCCTTCCATGGAATATTCTCTGCCACTGAAACTGAAGCAGAGAGGGTAGTGACACTGGTTACTCATGAGCCTTTTGATTATGCGACCTCTTGACTAACTCCTGTGTCACCCTCAATAAACAAAATGTTTGGTTATTTTTCATATTGTGAGATGTCACTAACATTACAGCCTCTAGTGGCCATTCTGGGGGCTTCAGGCTTTCAGTACTGTTGGTCAAAGTTCAAGACATAAAACAGGGTCCAGTTTTACTCACCATACAGGTATGAAATCCCCAACAGCTCGAAGATTGCTATGATGACCAGTGAGTAGGAGGCTGCGTATGTGTCCACCAACTGCAGCATGTACATCCCATTCTGTCTCAAACACAAGCACACACACACACACACACACACACACACACACACACACACAAACAATATAAATATATATATATATATATATATATATATATATATATATATATATATATATATATACAAATATTATTTGAAAAAACTGTTTAAAACTTCATCTTACAATGACACCAATATTCTATCCTGGTGTGTTTTTGCACCTCTGACTTATCCACTAGCTTGTACCGGAGAAAAAATATAAAAATGACATGTACAAATCCTACTCTAGGCATGGGTGTGTGTTTTTCCCCCTTCTGAAGCTGTCGGAGGGGATTTTAATAAGACTCTTTTGTTCCACTCACTAAGCCTGTCCTCTGAAGGCTGCGACTTCGCTTTACATGCAGAAATCTGTCAGCTTATTCAAAGGAGAGAGTTGTAGGGGCATGGTGGAGAGAATGCTCAAGTTTGTCCCTGCGGGGTGTGTGTGTGTGTGTGTGTGTGTGTGTGTGTGTGTGTGTGTGTGTGTGTGTGTGTGTGTGTGTGTGTGTGTGTGTGTGTGTGTGTGTGTGTGTGTGGTGTTCCTGTGTGTGGTGTTCCTGTGTCAGTGGCGTACCTCTGTGATCATGGGAAATCCCAGGATAAAGAAGCAGGCGCAGCAGATCAGGGTGAAGACAGGTTTGTATTTCCTCAGGTATTTGGGGTACTCGTCCGACACCGAGGTCACAATGGTCTCAATGGTAGCAAACTAGGACACAGATGAATGGTAAGGAAGAGGGGAGAACAATGAACAATGTAAAAGAGAGGGCAGAGAAGAGGGGATAAGGGAGTGGAAAGTGATTAATTAAGCATTAAGAATTTTAATTAAATTCAGTTCAATTTAAGGATTATCTTTAAAAAAAAACTCTACTGTAAAGACAGTTTCAAGCCAACCAGTCTATCCTTTTTTCTCTCTCTCAATAAAACTGAAACTTGTCCAATGGGGGCCGTTTGCAGCAACGTTTCATACTGAAAAGCTTTTTGGATTCTGCAGCTTTACCTCATTTGAACCAGAGCAGCTGCTGCCGTCAGAATTCCGTTTATACGGTGTGGTCTTCAATTCATCCAATAAACACATTTTACTGTCATTTCATTTATTTCCAAAACAAACACAAAAACATTACCTTGTTCCTGAGCAGGAGAAAATATGAAAACAAAAACTAATCAGTAATATGACATTTAGATTACAACAATGGGGGAGACCTGACAGGTGGAGTCTGTCTGGGGATTAGCAAAGTGTAGCATAAAAAGGGTTCTGAACCAGAGGACAGCAGTGAATGCATACACAAACAGGCAAATTGAGAGAGGGAGGGTTGGTATAGTGTGTGTGTGTGTGTGTGTGTGTGTGTGTGTGTGTGTGTGTGTGTGTGTGTGTGTGTGTGTGTGTGTGTGTGTGTGTGTGTGTGTATGTGTGTGTGTGTGTGTGTGTGTGTGTGTGTGTGTGTGTGTGTGTGTGTGTGTGTGTGTGTGTGTGTGTGTGTGTGTGTGTGTGTGTGTGTGTGCCATAGAAATCCATTGGCACTGAGCTATCTGCCACTTTCTGCACTGCTCTCCTTCCTCCCGAGCTCCCAAAACTAATTTCCAGTCCACATCCCAAGCCTATTACCGCCGCGTAGCTTTCTACAACAAAGCCACCAGCAGCCCTTCTCCTCCGAGCCACAAGCCACAGCCAAGGCAAAGGAACACCATCATTTACTGTTACTGTTGACTTGTGTCTTAATGTGTGCCTGATGTGCCCTCTGCTCCTCGGCTGGGCTCAGGAGCACCACAGTGCACATGAAGGAGTTGCTGGTTTATCTGAAATTGTTTGAACAGGATTGTACTTGGCGTTTTGCTGTGGACATCTCCGAGACTGGTGTGAGTTTGTGCATTGATGTTATTTGATGAATGAATCAGTGTAGTATATGACACAATAAGAGTTGAGTAGGAAGTGTAGCGGTACATGTGTTGTACTCAAAAGGAGCAACCTTAAAAGGTACAGTGTGTACTATAGGAGTATTTAGTGGCATCTAGTGGTGGGATTCTAGATTGCAATGCTCTCTTTCGAAGGTTTTACAGAGCTACTGTGGCCTTCAAGGACAAGAAGCTAGGTAGTAAAGATGGCAACATCCACCACCGCTTCAAGTCTGTCCAAAATATCAAGTGATGAGGTGAAGATGTATTTCATTATTTATTTTTACAGTACTTCATCTTCGTCTTCCAACAGGTGCTCTTTTAACAGACAGCCACTATATATGAAAAAAAAATAATTAAAATAACTTTTATTTTCAAGCGATTATACACTAATTAAATCATACTTATGAATATTATATTATATTTATACCAAGTATGTTCTGGAAAATCGCCAATAAATTCTACACACTGTACCTTTAAAGCTAGATTAGCAGGGGGGGGGGGGGTTCTTTATGTCTACTTGAGGCCAGCAAAAAAAGCTGAACACACATTGAACACACATAATTGACATGCTATAAAGTGTATATGGCAAACGTGTTCGAAAAAAGAAAATGCTTATTTACACATCCAGCTGACCCAGAGCAACATTATCACTCATTTGGAGTATAGTGTGTTTAAACCTGAAGTTCAATATTAACTTTCTTATTAACATCCACTTTCCTGAGGGAAATATCTGGCTTCTTGGCTGCTATGTTTTTTATTGCTTAATTACTAACTTTGTCAGTTTGGTCGCAGGCTTGTACAATGTGTTTATCAGAGCTTTTGAGCTGAAAATACAGCTTGCACGCTGCTGGAAAAAAAACAAGGTTGATGAGAGCACATTTGCAGTGAAATCAAATCAATTAGCTGAAAGGCACTAAAACACTCAGCAGGGTTGGGTGATAATAACCAGTGTGTTTTTTTTTTCACTGTGAAAGAGGCCTTTCACATTACACATACTGAGGTTATTTGTTGGTTAATTTAAAACTATTGAGTTCTCTTAAGTTGAGAACAAGATTCCATTATATTTTTGTTTTTAAAAAGGGAGTCTCTTGGTTGGGTTTTGCTGTTAGAGATAATATTTAACTGGTGTAAATGTATGACAATTGAATTAAAGCAACATAATGAGAAGTGGCAGGTGGTCTACGGTCCCATTCAGGGCCAAATGAGATGTCCTTTTATTCTGAATTCTGTATTTTTACTCCTCATCCCGTCTCAGGAGATTTTACTGAAACTTGTAAATTAGTATGCTGAACAACTGAACAACAAAAATACATTGCAACACTACCAGTGTTATTGTAGACTATTTTAATGTTTAATTATGATGATTGTATTATAATACATCAATACATTTGCCAATTTAGTATAGTAAGTACAGCTGTGGCTATGCTTTTTTGCAATTGATTATTCTCTTAGAAGTCTACTAAAGGGCAGGCAAAAGTAAATACACAGTCCAAGATGATGTCCTTAAAATAATAAACTAATACAATTTGATTTCATTCAATGTAGTTGCTCCCAAACTTTGAGAGCCAACTTAGTTTCCTTTCTCCAATCACTCAGACAAACACAGAGAGATGGAGCACTTCAGCTGAAGTCACTCACAGTGGGTGGTGTGTGTTTGGGCAATTATGTGAATTAGGTCATAGGGTTATACATAGCTTGATGGCTTTATCAGAGTTATGTGTTTACTTTGGAGCAAACAAAAGTCAAGAGACTCTTGTTACCGACGTGAACAATGTGTATGTTGTGAAACTTAAAGACCTACTTCACCGGTGGGAATATGAAGTTGTATTGAACTCTGAGATCCTATGTAGTATAAATGTGCAAAAAACTAATTGAAATCGGTTCATCCTAGCCTGAGAAAAGGCAGAAAGAGTGTTTTATGGTATCACTGTCTAACCCTACATTTTACAGATGTGACATCACTTCTGTAAAAATGTAGGGTTAGGATTAAAAGGACAGCTGGCCCCTCCATCATAGAACATGGGTCTGCAGACCAATCTACTGCACTGTTTTTACAGTTGCATAGTAAAGAGTGCTGCCTGTTTAAAAATTATCTTAAAAATAATGTTCCTTCTGCATCTCAGGATTTGATATAGCCTCTAAAATTTAATCTCAAAGATGCATTTTACTTTAAAAAGGTAAAAAAAAATCCGGGGGGACATGCCCCCGAACCCCCCGACAAGGACCACGTTCCCTCCAACAGCATCCCAAAACCCTGTGGGAAACACTGACTTCCTTAATATGTTTTTGCCATTAATTGTATGTATCTGTGTGGAAAAGTCAGTGTACCTGACTGGATAGAGAGGAGTGGGGGGCCCATTAAGAGTTTGTGCCCAGGGGCCCATTATCTCATAATCCGTCTATGAACGATACACACACAGAAACACACACATTGAAGGAGCAGTGGTTACCATGGTATCTAGGCCAAGAGTCAGCAGCATGAGGAAGAAGATGATGGCCCAGAAAGGAGACAGAGGAAGTCTGGTCAGAGCCTCTGGATACACCACGAACGCTATGCCTGGACCTAGCACACACACAGAGACACACACACGTTAAAAAAGGTGCACACACACACACACACACACACACACACACACACACACACACACACAGCCACACTCGCACACAGTAGGCCTATGACACTCGCTTCATAGGCCTACTGCTGCTGTTTACCTGCTGCTTTGGTTTCTTACCTTCATCTGCCACCTGCTCTATCGGCACTTTCAACTCATGCGCCATGAAACCAATGACGGAGAATATGACAAAGCCAGCAAATATACTGGTGGCACTGTTTGTAACAGTAACAATAACAGTATCCCTGCAGGCAAGAAAGAGAAAAGAGAGAAACAAAAGCTGAATAAGCAAATATCTGCTTCAGTGACCCGGAAGAGTGCAGCATTGTTCAGAACATGCTACATGTAACAAGTCAAGTATGATGTGATATTGAGCTTGTATTTGATACAGAATGTCACTGTCTTTTGTACACACAGATAAGAGATGTAATGGCTCCCTCTGGTGGCCGGAAAATATACTATCAGTAAATAGAGGGCTGTGAAAAGTGTCAAGCATTTACTGAAGTTAGACACAAGGGGATGCTGTGGTTAATATTGTAAAAGCCATTTTGCTCAACCAGTGGGAAAAAAATGGACAGCTTTTCAATGAATCTAGTAGTCCAACAAATGTGTTTAATAATTGTATATCATTGCAGTTGCCTGAGGCAAGTGTGTTCTAAATGATGGATGCTTTGTAGGTAGTCTGGTGGCAAAACCCTTTCACAGTTGAATTTGTATTTGTCAAAATATATACACACTCATTTGCTGCATTGTTTTTGCAAGAATTTTTTTTTAAATAAAATAAATATATATTTAAATTAATTAATATACAGCTATTTTTCCAATATCTATTTTCACCATATAAGAGCCCAAATGTTTTGCACTTTCAGGTATTTCCAACTGAAATACCAATATGTTTTTTTGATTTTCGAGTGATTGCGAGGGATGAATTAAAATGTATCCACATATAACATAACTAAATCTATCACTGATTTGAAACATGGCAGGAGAAATCCTTTAGGTGAGGAAACACGAAAGAAACACACTGAACTGCTGGCTGCAAAGAATGCCATTTTATTATTGACAGACTATCAGACAAACAGATTAACAGGCTGCGTTCTGCCAGAAGCATAGTTTACCTTTTGTGTGTTTACCTGTAGCAGTTATTGTGGAACTTATTGTAGGAAGAGAGCGTGATGAGGCCGCCCCAACCCGCCGACAGAGAGAAGAAGATCTGAGTGGCAGCGTCTTTCCACACCTGACAGAGGGAGAGAGAGAGAGAGAGAGAGAGAGAGAGAGAGAGAGAGAGAGAGAGAGAGAGAGAGAGAGAGAGAGAGAGAGAGAGGAGAGAGAGAGAGAGCTTCCATTGAAGAGAGGGAAAGGAACAGACAGTGCAAAACAACATTGTGATTGAATCAAATGAGTGAGCGTCAGGTACCTTTGCATCACTTAGTTTCTCCCACTTTGGGGTGATGAAGTAGAGGATGCCGTCAAAGGCCCCGGGGAGGGTCACTCCTCTGATCAGCAGGATGACCAGCACCACGTAGGGGAAGGTGGCTGTGAAATACACCACCTAGAGCAGAGAGAGAGACAGAGATAGAGAGACAGAGAGAGAGAGAGAGAGAGAGAGAGAGGGACAAAGAGGGAATGAAACAGAAAAATGGTTAAGTGAAGTTTAAATAATACACTGAAAATGAGTGGTTCTTAAAAGAGGAATATCTTCTTCGTTAGAGTTTGTTTTAGTAGCATTTAGTTTGTTCTCTCTACACTTATTTATGACATTTTTATTTTACATTTGTGTGCATGTTTTTGTTGTGTGACAATTGAAGCATTACATCTTAACTTAATTACTATTACAACAATACCCTACATACATTAAAAGCCAAGTTTCTTAGGCCACTTGTCTCAGAGGGGTTATTTCCTGTTTATCACTTTAAAACCAACAACAACTTTATTGTACATGCAAATCTAATGGTTCAATCTAGTTGAACTTTTAGCTGTGCCAACTCTAGACGTCACCACAGTGTATGTCACATGTATGTCCAGTAGAGGGCAGTATTATACAAGAATTCCTTCCTAAGAGCTTCTTTGAGCAGAGGGGAGAGATTCCTGGAATGCCAGGAGGAAACATGTTTACCAAGGTTTCAATTTTGAGTGCTGCATGCATGGAGGGTCATTTAATCATGTGCTTCCTTTTTCTCTCCCCTTCCAGCAAAAGTATAAAAAAGAGATTGCATTCAGCATAAAGTGTAGACTATCCCACAATCCACTGCAATACAAAATCGCACTGGTTGGATGTTGCTGATGTGCTCAGACAAGAAGCCGCACCGATGGTAAATAAACGTTTTAATTATGTGAATGATCTACATTCAATCTTTGTTTGGCGCTTTTTTTTTTTTTTTTTTGCATTTTATCAAATCTGAATCCAAAATGGAACCTGCCCACTGAATTTAAATCTTCTTCAATTCATTATCAAAACCTATGTTTTTCGGGATGGGAACTGAGCCATATATGTGATTTATAAAGAATTCTGTTTGTGCACACATTTTTTCAAGTAACTTTATATTCAAGAACAATAACTTAAAGGCTGAAATTCAAATAATAAACAAATCAAGTGTCTCCACATGTATCACATACAGAAGACTCTGGGCATTTGACTAATCACGTGGTCAATCCAAAATCTAATCCAGACTATGAGAACCAAACCTTTGGCGGCAACAGCAAGTGTTTTTATAAATAGATTTTCTTATATGTTAGACCTTTCATCACTAGGGGGGCACTTTCATCACTGAAGGGAAGTGGGGAAAATGTGCTTATGTTAAAAAAAAATGGAAGGCAGCTTACCTTTCCCGATGACTTGATTCCTTTTGCTAAAGAGAGGTAGACAATGATCCAGGCGAGACACAGACAGCCTGCCAGAGGCCAGCGGATGTCTCCTGGATATTCAATGCCTTTGGATATGTGCAACACATTGTACCTGCGGGTGTGAATCAAGCATAATACTCAGTATCATCAAATCTTAATTTACCTCACGAGAAAGATTATTTTTGCTCCTGTTTCCAACACAAATCAAGTTGATTCAAGAAGGTATATACATGCAGAGTTTGTCTGCTTTCAAGAGACATTTGTTGAACATATGGTATTTGCACTTTTTTACTGGAAACTACATGTAATGCTTTTAAGGGCAAGGTCAGGATTTACACTTGTTTTTCAGGAAACGCTTTTCAGAATATAATAGAAAAACCAGAAGTAAACATTTTTAAACTATTATCATCATGAAGAGCATTGTGTTAGTGCCTTGTGGAACCTTTGTCGCTGCCCAATGATGCTAAGGCCCTAAAAAGTCAATCCTCTGCACGAGAGGAGCGGCTATTTGATGTTATCCCTCATCTCATGACATTAAAAATTAGACTTGTAAACGTAACTGTACAAGTTTCATTTGTATTTCAATGTAATTCAAATTCTACTTTGAAATGGCTGTGTTTTTCAAGAGCCAGAAGCTAAACTCACTTAAAGTACTCCTCACTGGGGCTGACGTAGGTATGGTTGCTGTCCACAGTCATATTGATGAGTTTGCTGAGGTTTCCCACAGTGTTGGCAGACAGACAGAAAGAGGAGTTCTTGACGGACGTGATGTTTCTGTCTCGCAGGATGCACGAGTCTGTTCCAATCATAAAAGCAACACACGTCAAGCAGGTGAGACAGGCAGAGTGCTGCAGAGCTTACTGTCCTCTCACGTTCGCACAGTCACAGTGAAGTGGGTAGTATATCTGATATGGAGAGAGGAGAACTGGCAGGAGGCTGATGTAAAGATGGCAGTGTGGATCCTCAGAGAGACCTGGATGTAACCGTGTTGAATTGATATTTTTTTATATTTGTCCTTTTTTATTTAAAGCCAGATATGAATAAGAGAAATGGTTATGCTGTATATGTGCCTCATTTCAGATGCACTTTGAGAAAAAGGAAAGATAAGAAATCCTGTTTTGCTCTTGACTGCACAGTTTTTCATGCAGATACATCAGACAAATGCTGTAGGGAAAAATGCCTTCGATGCAGTATTTATACAGTATGAGACAAACATTTTAAATCTGAACTACACAAAATATTGATAATTTCTTGAAGGGCTATTGTATCAGTTGTGAAGATAATTTGTCCACCCCATCATATGGGTGCACAACATGCACACATGTGATGTGAACATACTAATAAAATACAGAAGGCATAATTAAACTTGTGTTTACATTACTAAAAATGTTCTTGTAATTTCATGTTACTTTGTAATGCTTTTCTCATGCTTTGTGTGAATGTGAGAGAGAGAGAGAGAGAGAGAGAGAGAGAGAGAGAGAGAGAGAGAGAGAGAGAGAGAGAGAGAGACTACAGTGTTGAGTAGGGCCGTCATTCGTGTAGCAGCCAGCAGGGGTCAGTCTCGGGCTCACTGCAGCACTGCAGCAGCTCCGCCAGTACAGTAAATTTGTCAAGCAAGCATTTTTTGTGCTGAATTCACAGAATCGCTAAAGGCAAATATTACGAACAAACGAAGGGAATTTCGATATTTGTTCGACGCAGATCGACGACAAACACCTTCGTGCCTCTGCCGGGACACTTTCTCCCAGTCAAAGCAAGATTTAATCCACACTTTCTTTAAAACATCAAACAGACACAGACTTGCTTAACGGTATATTGCAGCTTTAAATGATAAGAGTTTGCTTCAATCTGACATTAAATCACAAAACAATCGAAAATATAGCATACAATTTGTTTTCACGCGTGTAATATGTCACAATGAGGCTCCCCTTTACAGTTGGCCTGTATCATTAAGAATGTCTCAAATAGTTTAAGTGAATTTAAAGTGTTTTTGAGGGTGAAAACACCGCAGAGATCACAGGTCATGATTCATTATACTGCAGGACACCTCGGCTGAGGGACTCATGACGCATTGCGCATTGTGGAGAGGGGGAGAGAGAGAGAGAGAGAGAGAGAGGTGCTTTTAGTGTGTGTGAAAGTGTGTGTGAAGGTGTGCGTGTCTTACCCAACATCAGCATGTCTTTGTCCTTACATTCCACCGTGTTCCAATCATTCCTACAGTTAGCCCATGGCAGTGAGCCCTTCAACGAAGCGAACAGGTAGTACAGTGTCCAGCACATAATAATATTATAGTATATGGCTATCAAGACAGATATTATCAACATGGCAATCCCGCAACCTAAAATAAATAAATGAGACGAAATATATAAATTACTCTTAAGAAAAAGTAGAGAACTCGTCATGATAATTGAAATGATGAGTTTTATTTTTATTTTTGAATGATCTCTTTGGTTGATCGGATGTGGCAGTTTACCTTGTAGCGCTGGAATGCATTTCCACACCGACACGGGCCCCTGGCTGGCAAACTGGCCCAGGGAAACCTCCAGCAAAAAGATTGGGATCCCGGCAATGCCCAACATAGTCAGGTAGGGGATCAAAAAAGCTCCTGTGAGGAAATAAAACACCAGGCTGAAAGGCGCAGTTTAAGAGCCAGCAAGGGCTAACATTGACTTTAATAGGTCCACTTTATTAATAAATAAAAATGTGATGGAAATTAAGACATGTAGGCCTATCTGCGCTCATCACACACAGTATGGATCATTTCACTGGTTAATACATAAAAGGAATCAATTATGTGTTAATGGATTCGATCATAGCAGAACATAATAATATTGAATAATAATATTTTCTGACAGAACATTATTGTTACAGTAATATGTATAGTGTTAATTAACGAGGACATTTTAAATAAATGTATTTTTTTTACATGAAAATTATCCCGGTAGAAAATCTCCCCTCTGGGCCTATAAATATTTTTGTATTTGATTTTTTAATTTTTAATTTATTTGTTTAGTTAAAGGCCATCAATGACAACCGGAAGAAATCATCAAACGAGCAAACGAGCGGGAGATAAAATTCGATTTTCTGATCAGATTTTTAGTGTGTTAATTTTGTCAGGAATTTTAAAGCATAGACTAACACCTGGAACTCTTACCTCCACCATTTTGGAAGGCAAGATAAGGGAACCTCCAAACGTTCCCCAGTCCCACCGCATAGCCAACCATGGACAGAATAAAATCCAGTTTATTGGTCCAGTTTCCTCTGGCCTTATTCTCATCTCCACCCTCGTCCTCATCTTCAGTCTAGGAGGGAAAAAAGCATTCATTCATTCTCAAAATTAAAACAAACCCCTAGCCTATAGTGACAAGTGAAACCATTAAAAAAAAATAATAATAATAAAATCACTGAGCCTGGGCCTGACAGGCGAGATTTAATCAGGACATTAATAGTAGTCTGCAGTCAACAGAATGCACCACATGTTCTATAAAAAACATCTACATAAAGAAACATTGAAATAGTGCGTTCATTTTGAAGTTCTGAAAACAATTCTGTCTGATGGTTTTGAGTGCAGTTACCCTTTTGGTCGCTGAGAATGAATGGGTTTCTTCTTCGTGTGCATTTATTTCACGGTTACAGATGCCTTTGACTCACAGTTCAGCCCCAGCTTTCTGATCACAAGTCTGTATAAATAGTATCTTCAACTGAACTTATAGGCCCATCACCGCCAACAACCAGCTTCAAAAGATTACATTTCCAATCACAGATGCAAAGATGAAAAAAAAAATCCTGCGATGAACCACTAACAAAATGGAAGCAAATGCTAACAAAAAGGCGCAATTAAATGAATAATAGTCTGCATAATAATTCAGACACATAAACAACACAATGCATGGGAATGTGTGTGTGAGGGGGTGGGGGGTTCCCTCGCGGGGATTGGAAACAAGCCGCAGTCTCGTGTATTACAGTGCTGTCTATCAGCCGGATAACACCTGGGCTTCTGGGCTATACCAAGCGTGTCTGCTGGGAGCAGGGAACACCGAGAAAACACCGTGAGACGAGAATAGGATTTAATCGTCATTAATCGTGCTGCCATTGTAACTGTGTGCAACAAAAAAAAAATCAAGAAAAAAAAGTCTGAATGGGAATCGGTTGATATCTGAGAAAAGCACAGTTTCGTTTAGGACTTGAGCTCAGTTCCTTTCCTGATCATTCATTTTCAACGCACTAATAAATATAGCCTATACAAGACCTTCGCTTTGTTTCCCAGATTGTGCTGACGGTAGCGGATTTGAAAGTTTTGGTGATAGCCTACATCAGATTGGTGCAGAGGTACAGCACGCTGCGCAGAGCAGGGACGTCAAATAGCTCAGGAGCCACCCAAAGTACAATTAGGATACACACAATACATGCAATAATTAATCCTTTGGGGTCTGACTAGCAGCTTTTACCCATATTGATCTAACAAATTATTACCACAGTATGTGCTTAAGGTAAGACACCACTGCTATGTGTTTTGGTAGAATTCCTATACAGTAAAATCACAACAGGGAAGAAAATAATATCACTAATGCCACAAGGCCATTTCTTTAGATTTTAAATAGGCCTATCAACTATTTTCAAAACATCCCTCCCGATAATGAATGGTTGCTCTTTTACGCGCACACAGTGATTGCTCCTTCTCAGGCTATGTTCCGATTGTCAAACTTCAAGCATCCACTGATTCATAAGTTGTCGGGCTACAAAAAGTGAACACGTTTGTACAGCGACAAAACCAACTAACTAGTGCATGCAAAATCCCATTCTAAGAGCTACACATTATGTGTACAGCTCAGCTCCACAGACTTTCTCACTACATCACACATCCACAGAACTGATCTACGCTCAGCGCTCCCAATGGTTTTGCACCTTGCCTGTTTTGGAGGCAGCAGGTTAATCCACGCATCTTTTCCTATCATCTCATCATCCACACATACTCGCACCTGCTTCTGGCCGCTCTCTCCGTTAAAGGAAACGGTTCATTTAAGATGACTTACCCCCGTCACGGTGCCGGGCTGAACAGACGTGTTCCCATCTGTCCCCAGTATGATGGTGGTCTGGCTCATCGCCGTCCAGTTGCCTGAGGCGTTGTTCTGCTCTGAGGTGGCCCACAGCGGGTCGCTGCTCTGTGCGGTCGACCCGCGGGCCGATCCGATGGAATCCTTCCTGAAGGCCGAGGAGGCGGCCACGGATCCGGGGACCGCCGGCGGAGTGTTTTTAAACGTCCCATAGGCTTTAGAATCTAGTTCCCCGGGTTTATTTTCCGTGGGACAAAAAGTTTTGCTCTCGTTGCACGGAGGCTGGGGCGCCGGGTGATGGTGAGGTGAGGGCGCCGGGCAAGTGTTGTCCGGTTTGCTCGTTGTAAGTCCCGCAGCTCCGTCGGGCTGCTGCATCGGGATGTAGCCGGTAGGAGAAGCGCTGGCCGGCTGTTTGGCCATGTCTCTCTGCTCAGGGAAATCCTATAGGAACATGGGAAGTGACAAGATCAGCAAGACAAAAGGCAAGACAGAGACACAAAGCTTGACGCTGTGAGGCTACAGCAGCCCATCTCTGATTTGGGACCCAATTTCTCTTTCTGCAACGTTATTCTGCAGCATGTTCTGGCTCTGGCTGCTCTATAGTTTCAGCTCACAGTCTACATTGTGTTGGTGTGTGTATGTGTAAGTGTGTAAGTGTGTGAGTGTGCGTGTGATAGAGGGGGGTGGAGGTGGGGGGCTAGCTGAGCTTCTCCAGTTCTCGCTTTCTGCAAGATTCTTTAATTTTACGCCCCATTTCCCCTTCATGTCATTCAGCCACACACATCCACTGATTTTTATGGGCAGTAGACAAGCTGCTGCGGGTCTCTCGGTATAGCTCCGCTGTCCCCGGCAGGCATGCAAGATCACCGGCGTTTAAAGCATGTGATCGGACCTGGGGCGAAGAAATTACAAACGACTCCCTGGAATTTTTTCTTTGAGCTGAACAGGGGAAGTAACCGTAAAAGCCTCCAGATTAAAAAAAGAGAGGAAGAGGCCGGGGAGGGTTAGTAAAAAAAACAGCTGATTGATTAATGCTTAGTTGTGTTGTTAATTAGTGAGAAAAAAATAAATACACCTGGCTGTGATCGCTTTTGTTTGAATAGAACACGAATCAATAGGCTACAAAAATAGGAAAAGTTCAAGTCTCAAATAAGCCTAAACCTTCTTCCCCATTTAAACTGTTAAAAAGGCAGAGTACATGCTTAAAGAAAAAGAAAAAAAAACAACAACTGGTGAAGAAAGTTTTTTTCGTTCTCCCAATGTGGAGCCGCAATTGCATTTCAGCACCTTGGACAGCGCCAAGGCAAAGTGCAAACCAGATTTGTTCTTGTAAAGTATCAAATAAGCATGAAAACAGCTCAGAAAAAAGTTCAAAAGACAGATGAAACTATAGGTGTAATAGTAAAGAAATTGGTTGTGGACACTTACCATGTTCTGCAGTGCTCTGGTGGCAGGCTGAACACAGCTGTAAAAAGACAGTGGCGAGGACTGGAAGCGGACTGGTCGTAGCCAAAGCACCGAGTGCAAAGCTTTTCTATAGCTCCGTGGGAAAGACTGGAGTTTGCGTCAGTGCAGAGCAAGGTGCCCTTCGCTTGACATTTTCTTGATAATAGGAGTTTGATAAATCATTGGCCTTGGATTCGGATTTTTAAAGGGACAACAGGAGCCAATACGACGGGGGCGCGTGTGTGCGTGAATTGTGTGCGTTCTAGTTACGCACGGTGCATGCGTGAGCGCTGGACGGACTCATTCAAAGCTGATTAATACACTTGTCTCTGGGGATGTGTAGTGGGATGCTTACAGACATACATGGACACTTCCCACACTAGCACACACAGCTGGTTTGGGATACAGATATTTAGGTTTAGGCTATTATTGGAGAAGATCTGCTACAACAGAGTGCATGCAGGTCTAAATAATGTTTGAAATGTGCTGAGCTGGGTTCCTCTGCTACAGTTACACTTACAGTATAGCCATTTGTGGGAGAAAGGATATTTGCTGTCCACAAGGTTCTTGGTTTTATAGAAAAACGTTTTTATTTTCTGTCACCAAGATGTAGGCCTGTGCAAAACAGAAACAAGACTATAAGAGCGCGAGTGTATTTTTTAAGTTGTTATATATCTTTATAGATATTATGATGCATAGACATGCCAAAATATACACATAACGTTTTTATTTTGGGAAGTTGTTAAAGTTAAGGGTTATGTGCCGAAAATGGCCTGAACTATAAATAGTTTTTCCACTTGGCCGGTTTTACGCACGGCACGTTCCAGTCTCTATACGTAGCTTCGTGCGTCACACCGATAGGAGAATTGATCAAGTTTTTTGTATTTTTTTTTAAGAAAAAAAAAAGTGGGCGAGGTCCTAATAAAGCTACTCATTTGTTAAAGTCTTGTGCAAGAAGAATGCCTTTTTTCTTAAATCACGTGTGTCAGGAGGGACCGGAGCCAACCACTGAATCCTGGACTAGAAACAGTGACAGTGTAGCCTACTGTAGGGGGGAAACATTGCCATAATGGAGATCCTAAAACACTGCATTGCGCATAGCACTGTCCACGTCTTCCTTTAAACGGATGATGCATATTGAAATACTCCAAAAACTAAAAAGAAACAGATGCCCTTTTTCGTTAAGTAGGCTTTAACTTTTTCATTATAAATAGTTGTATTGCAGCCTATAGGCCTTCATACAGTAGATTGTCGCACAGTGAGTTGTGCAGGGGCTGAAGACGAAACACACACAAGCACAAAAGCTTTAGGCTGCACACAAGCACTAACATGAAGGAGGGAAATAGATTTCATACACAATGTTTAATCATATATTGAATGATGTTCTAAGACCTGAGAGTCCAAATGACATAGCCTATTATCGACAATTACCAGTTACGGGTGTGCGTTGTTGCTTAGCAACCACGTCGTTTTATAGAAAAAAACGGTTCACTTTTATTGGAGAGCAGGTAGCCTAATAAAAAACATAAGCAAGATAGGCCTAGAATGATTTTTTTTTTCAAAATAGTACACAAATATTCGTCTATTTGATTATTTTAATTTATATCCTAATATGATAGGCCTATTCTTACGCCTTAAGTTAATTTTACGTCACTTAGCATCCATAGAGCAAAGGATCGTCCTACACTAATATTCTAAAGTATTATTTTCATCATATTGTTACGTTTTAACACTCAGAGTGCTAAGGAATAATCCCACAGGCCCATAAAACAAACAATAAAGGAATTCTCAATCTACATGATTGTTCAGGTTTTTCCACACACTCATCACAATGATTTGGACAACGCAGTTTTCTACTTGACATCCTATTTTTAACCTGTGACAAGCTGAGGAGGTTCGAGACACACGCACACCTCCTCTCGGGGCCGTTCGCTTGCTATGCACGCTGAGATTCATCGCTTGTAAATCTCCCCCCGTTCCAGATAAGAAGCTGCAGCGGGTGTGTTCGTCGCCGCCTTGAGTTTAATTACATTGTCAACAGAGAATAATTGTAATTGATTTCTGCTCGTCTTCCAGAGTCCACTGAACACACAGACACACACACAGACACACACACGGCTACACGCTTTACACACATGAAGCAAAATAAAGTAGCCTACACATGTATCGAAGAAACCTTAAGATCAGTTTGACAAGCATTTTGTAGATCACGACGCATGTCCGTTGTAAAACTATTGTAATGATAGGCTATTTATCCTTCTGGGTTTAAAACAATTATTATAATTTTTTAGGAAGGGGTTGACTCCTTGCAGTTTTTAAGCACCATCTTCATCTGTGTTTAATTTTAGCCCGACTCCTATGTACCGTTGGAGAGTCTTATTTATGCTGCAGAACTTGCTGCCTAAACCGGACCGGAATTGGTCCGGGACTAACCGCTTCAAGGAGGAGGTTCTCGGTGTCTCCTCGTGCTGCTCGTTAATTACATGAGCTCATGTAATTAATTGATCCCTCCCACTGTCGCCTGGGTGATAAGGAGCCGCATCCAGAAGCGCCTGGGAAGCTGTGATTCAGGGAGGTCAACCAGAGGCCCATACGGCTCATCATCATCATCATCATCATCATCATCACCATCATCAGTCCTGGCTGAATTTAAGTTCGGGCAATCTGTGTAACTGCTTCAGAAAAAAAGTTAGAACGCCTTGTATAGGCCGTTCAGCAGCTGTTTCGTTTGAATTAAACACGAATAAAAAGCAAATATTCAGACGTGTTTGGGTTGTAGGTGGATATATAGACTAGGCCATCCCAAATCAATATTCTTAATAAAGAGTCGTATCGAAAGTTTCTGAATTCCATCTGTTTGGGACAATTTGCACAGTTTGTAAAAACAAAACAATTGTGACTTTTTGAAAATGATAAATAAGAATATGGGCCTACTTTTCTTCACCACAATGCACACAACTGACTAGCCTACATGAAAAGGGATTTTTAAGTAATTTGTTCCACTATTTGCCTCAATAATGAATGGATGGCAGCCTGGACTCACTGTTATCTGAGACAGTTTCAGATTTTTGAATGTAATTCTTGTCAGTTCTATATAAAGTCAAAGAGCATGGTGATGTGCAAATTCAGCATATTAGCTTTACCAAAACATCAGTAAAGGTTCATCTCACTGATGCAGGTAGTATATCAGGTAGAAAATGAAACTATTCAATAGTTGACAAGACATTTTAGATACAGTCCAGTGGACAAATTCATTTCAAGCCAGCTTTTAAACATGCACAGATGTGTTCTTGCACAGTGAAGCCTGTTCTCTATTTGATGTCAGAACGCAGACAAGACTGGATTATTATAAAGGCACAGAGGACACAAAAGCAGTACAAATACATCAGAAGAGGTGAATGTCAAATCACCAATAAGCTAGACAGCCAGCCCCACAGTCTGCTCCTCCTCCTCCTCGCAGATGACTACTATACTCAGAGTACAGGATTCATCATCTCAGGCCAAATAGGAAGTCAAAATCTTTAATTGTAAGCAGAGCTGCTCAATGAAGTATGTAAAGACGCTTCAGTCAGCCTTTTTAAACCTAGAATCCATTCCGCACTGTCCCAGTAAACTCACAGAAGATGGATGATGCCCCGAGTGAGACCTCGTGCAGCTCAAAAGTAGGACAATAAGGAGCAGAATATGGAAGGAAATTAAGAGCAATACATGGCTCTTTAACAACGAGCTGGCGGACAGTTCGTAGCGTTTTTCTTTAGTTTGATGGACATTTTGAATCCAACAGGAATGCATGTGAGTAATGGTGCCTAATGAGAGTGGTCTGAACAGGTGAATAGGTTAACATTAGGCAAAACTGTTTTTAAAAGAAAGATTTTCAGACATCGAAGTTGCATTTAAAATGTAGAGTCAGCAATTCTGAAGAATGCTTTTTGACAATTTTTTTTCTGTCAACATCAGTGAATATCTCATCAATTCACTACAAGTCTGAAATGTGTCTGCGCTGGAAAAAGAAATCCAGTCTTAAAACACAGCCTAGGCTCTGTAAATGTGTATGTTGATAGATACGGGGGGGAGGGGGCCCTGTATGTTTGTATAAACTTTGTTTAGATACGAGTTTACAGAGCCTATGCTGTGTAATAACACCAGATTTTTTTCCCAGCACACACACAGTATGGACAGGTATCGGATCGTGAGGGGATATTCACTGATTTTGATAAAGTGATATTGTCAACATTCTCCAGAAAGGCTGACTCAACCTTTAACTGTTGCTTCAACAGCATTTATACAACTGCATTTCAATGTGTAGTTGAAACTTGCTTCAGATTGAAATAGAGTCATTGGAATGCCCTGGAAACAGGAGTTATATGTAACCTAGATATTTCAAAACTTTCCCATTAAACCAAAACACTGCTTACAGGAGTTTAATCATGTTACTGTACGCGTAATATAAAAACACCCACAAAGACACAATTTTCATACATGACTTTTTTAAATGTTTTATTCAAAAGCACAGACACAATCCAGACATTTGAAACATGATATCAAGTATTTGAAGTTTAATCTGCTCCCACATGTTGTGAATACTTTTTGGGTTTTATTTTCTAAAAGTCATAGCATGTGACGGCCTACGTTACTGCAGGCTGTAAGTCAGCTTCCTGTCACGGAAGTCAAAGGTGACAAACAGCGAGCGAGGGTCTTTCTTGTTTTTACGCACAGTGATCTTCCCCTTGAGCTCCTCCCCTAAAATCAAGAGCAAAGAGAGAGAGAAGAAATACCAACATCAATAGACAATTTAGTTCAAATTGGAGGGATAGTGTTTAAAGCTGTGATGATCACTGAAACCAGCTGCTGTGGGGTTTAGTTGGAATGAACGTTTTGGCACACGATCGCCTATCTCTGCTGTGTCTAAATGTTCACTTTGAACAAGAAGCTGCTCTCCAAGCTGTTGAAGTTAAACAGTATTCAAAGTTCATTTTCAACCCAAGGTTTCTCAAGACATTTTACAACACATTTCCAGAATGTTGAAATAAAAATAAAAATATGTCGAATTAACAAAAGACAAAGATGACCACAAAACACATAACTTCAAAATAAGACGAAGAGAAGATTTGGCTTTTGCCATTAAGAGTTCAAGTCAGGAAGCTTTTTTAACAAAGGTGGGAAGCCCTCAAGCATTGAACCAAAACAGAAAAACATGTTTAACAGTATGATATCAAATTACGAAGGAATCGAACATACTGTATGTAGGCCATATAAACACCCATTGTATTACGTTGTAAAAAGTATAGTAGGCTGTGTGTATGTACAGTAAATATTCAAACATCTCAAGCTAGTGTTAAAAGGAATTGTTAAACTGGAAGGGGCTTTAGTTCATGGAGTCATGCTACATCGCTGAGGGATGTTATGTTGTTGTCAACAATTCCCAATCCTTGGAAACTAAATAAGACATATTAGGTAAGCATTTATGTAAAAATATTCATGTAAGGTGCTGTGCACTATTCGTCCCAACAGGTCGCTTAAGAACGAACGAGTGAGTGGATTTTTTGGTTTTTGTTAACGTTACAATTTCATTTTTACCATAACTTCTCCCAGACAAAAAACACACAAAAAGGCAGAAAAACTATTTCGCTCAGCCAGACATCGATCATTGTGTTCATAATAAAAAAGTAATGAATAACTGCTCATGAGAAGAGATTCAGCCCTGCAGCTACACAATGCTGCTGAGCTCAGGCCTCTGCAGTGCGAGCGGAGAGACACACTGGCGCTCATAGAAATGATGACGTGTGTAAAGGCAATATGGTTTTAATGTATGTTAATAGGCTTGATTGTGTGTGAGTGTGTATGTGTATGAACGCAGGACCGTTAAACTTCCAGATGGCAGTGTGAAGGAAGTGCATCTACAGTAGGACGCATGAGCAGTCAGGACGCCAGGAGGAGAGGCCGATGATTATGACACATAATCACTCTGATTAACTTCACGTTTGACTGCTGGAGGTAAACGAATGTTTATCCACACGGAAAACAAGCATCCGCACATCCCCACATAGCCCCCAGCCGCCCACTGCTCCTCTCTCTCTGTGCTATACAGACTCTTCATTGCTCTAGGTTAGAGGAGGACAAGGGGGCTGGGAAATGCTGACTGTGGCTCTTTTTGCCAGCAAAGCGTCCGCCATGGCTGCTGTCACGTCTTACTCGTTACCATGCCAACGCCGCTGTCACAGAGTCTTTGCCACTGGCGCCGCACTCTGGGTCTGTCACTTCACTGCAGAGAGGAGGACAGGCAGCCTTTACACTGTAGGGGGCTTTTTACAAATGAAGAAACCACAGTGTAACGAATGAACAAAAGCTATTATAAAATGAACTTTGCTACATTTTAGATACTGGTCCTGAATATAAAGACCGTGTGTTAGTCAGGTGATAGACTTCCTCCTATGTTGGAAAAAGAGCATAGGATGAAACTTAACAGTCCCTATACTAAACCTTTATTAATATAGCACTTTTTCAAAATAATGTTACAAAGTGTTTAACAGCATCTAAAGACAACAAGTAACCAAACCAAAAATATAAGCATTCTTGCCTTTTTTGGACTCAAACTATGCACACTTCAGCATTTGATGTGCAGGGCGGGTCAGTCCGGTTCTTCCAAAGCCTCAGCAGGATAGTTCTCACTCTGGAGGGACGTGCCCAAAGAACTCAGGCTGGGATCTCTCTTAAGGAATGACCAATTCCAAATTAGACTACAAAAAATTAAAAATCTATTATAGAACACACAACGTTCAATGTAAAAAAGCTGAAATGGCGGGAATGTGATTTAAAGTGGCGAAAGAATCTACAGTGGTCAAAAAAGATTTAATGACTGCATGAATTACTTTTTCAATCTGTGTTAGGGCAAGATTTCATCAATGAGAACCAAAGTTAAGTTACGATTTCTGGCTTCCGGTACATTGCCTGAGCTATGCTCAACAGCCAACACATGGAAGGCCACAATAACAGTCTGAAAGACACTGTCTGACCCGGCCACTCCATCACCAACTTAATGAACTGGGTCAGAAGTTGACACTATGGATGCAGGACAACCCAGCCGAAACAGAAAAGGTCATGGTGTCTGTTTCTTTGTTTTCTGGGTGGCAAAACACGGTGATCTGTGTATGAAGGCTGATGTGTGATATGTGTGCAACTGACTTCTAAGATCCTGACGGAAAATGTACATTTCAACAATCTTAAAAACACATCAACTGAAATCCGTCGCTTCTTCAGCTCCTCTTCCTTCAGTTCCTTCTTTCCAGATTTCAGGTTGTGCTCAAACTCGTGCAGATTTACAAAGATTAGCCGACACAGACAACCATCTTAGTTATAAGTACATTGGTTTGACAGCATGCACTATAGTTACATTAGTTATTTGTGACTCAAATAATAGATTACCATTCTAGCCCGATTTTCCCAGTCCTGGATGTATTTCCTTCAAAAAGCAAAGTTGCTCAACCCCCCAACACTCTTAGTTTTTTCTTTATTTTATAGGAAATGAACAAAGGGGCCTCCCTTTTTGGCGACAGCAACAGGGCCTGGGTGCTTATGGAGTGCAGCGGGCGGTTGCAATCAAACTCAACTTGGCAAATGGCTGATAAAGGTCAAAGGAATAATTGCTTGAGCTTTGCTGACCTACTGTTGAAACACAACTAAAAGTGACAAAGAGGTTTGGGACTGGAGACTTTTGCCGTTAAAATAAACTTAAAAACTGTCCAACTAATCCCTAATGTTTGACATCAAAGTATTAGAACGTTACGA
Source organism: Ammodytes marinus (assembly GCF_949987685.1). Lineage (NCBI taxonomy): Eukaryota > Metazoa > Chordata > Actinopteri > Uranoscopiformes > Ammodytidae > Ammodytes > Ammodytes marinus. The sequence goes on along the minus strand of NC_137230.1, from coordinate 29,443,079 downwards.
GCACAATCACCAAGCACATGTCTGTTCGGTGGTGGTGCGACTACACCAGCTCTGGTGTAATCAGTCAAACCAAACTCCCCTTGGAAGAGGGCCTCAGTGCCTTCTGTAAACCGGCCACTCAGATGCTGGGAGAAAGAGTTAACCATGTGTGGAAATGAGTCGGGGAACGGAGCAGAGATGTCGTACATCAACATGCCAGTGTCATTAAGCACAACCAGGCCCTATAGAAACAGCCCATCTCAAGCCAACGCAGGTCCTTTCTCCATGAAATTACACTTGAAATACACTGATGCCTTCGTGATTTATTTTAAGTGTTGTCATTTACATTCAAACCATTCAGTTCACACTCCTAGTAGTAGCTGCAGTTCCATAAAGTGAAGGAAAGAGTACACTGAGCTAAAGTGCTCATCATTTACCGTTTTGAAAACAGATTTTTACCTGTGAGGGGAACACAGCCCATTTCATGCAAGGTAAATTAACTAGACATGGGTTGATACATGACTCCATGACACCGGGTTGTATCAGGCTGATGATGCATTTCACAAATAATTCCAGTGTCTCTAAACGTGCAAGGCAAATAAATGCAAGCTGAAGAGATGGGGGATTGGTCTTTCAATGAGCAATATAAAAGAACCGAGAACAGAAAGATTTACTTCAGAAACAAATTCTGTTATTGGATATCCATTGAAACTTTATTTAATCTCTATAGATCATAAAATGATGTCGAGATCCTATCGGAATCATCTAAATACCAAAAGCATTTGGATGAGACACTGGGGTGTACAGCCAGCTTCCACCTCAGCCCCCTCTCCCTGACACATGCTCAGGGCCACATATCAGCCATATCTCTTTGACATTCTCCCTCTTGCTCCACTCCACCTTCATTTAATGGCCTTTTACTTCCCCAGCCTTTTTCCTGTTCAGTGCAGAGGGAAGACGCAGAGCTAAAGGGTTGTATATCCCAAGCACCGGTCTGTGGACACAAATCCAGCCTTTGGTTTTGAATTACAGCCCTGAAGAACTTGAAGCCTGGCCAGTTCGACAGTTCAAGGACCTTCTGAGTTCAAACAAGAGGGGGAACAGAGCGGGGAGGAGTTGTTAAAACTTGGCCTATATACAGGTGAGGGAGGGGGACAGAGGATGTGGAAGTGGGTGGGGACAAAAGGGACCCCTCGATTGTCCAATGAAAAGTCCTGACAGAAACAAATGCCCATGTTTCCGTCGCTTTGAGTCAACCCCTTGGAGCAGGTATCCAGGCCAGCGCCGAAACTCAAGGATCCTGGGACTTTCTTGCAAAAATAAATAAATAAATAAATAAATAAATAAGTGTGACCTAATTTCTCCAGTGTGAACATTTAAGTAGGTAAAACTGTGAGAATGGACCCTCCTCTTCAATGCTGGAGCTACACAAACACAGCAGAGCATGACAAATGATTCGCTGTTTAATTTATTACGCTGCCAAGCCGGGAGGATTTGCGGGGATGTTTTGTTCCAGCCTGCTGCGCGCCTTCTCTCTCTTCCGCCGGGCGCCTCCCACAAGAAGCACGGCCTCAGAGTTAATTACTGCTGCACTCGTACAAACACATCAAATAGGATTCGCTCTCTGCCACGATAAATCACCGACAGACACAGACGTTATTAAAACAAACCACTGGATGTTTACGCCCGGCCCTCACTATAGCCAATCTGAGCTGGAGGTGCTTCTCAGTCAATACCCAGGAGCCACTCTCTCTCTGTGTGTGTGTGTGTGTGTGTGTGTGTGTGTGTGTGTGTGTGTGTGTGTATATAGAGAGAGTTTTGTCATCTTCAAGGTGACTTTAGGGAAGTTTTATCGTATAGCCAGGGGGAAGTTTACTATAGAAGTATAAGTACTCTTGTGAACTTGAGTGTTTCAAGGAGCAGTGCGTGCGTGTGTGTGTGTGTGTGTGTGTGTGTGTGTGTGTGTGTGTGTGTGTGTGTGTGTGTGTGTATGTGTGGTTGTGGTTGTGTGTTGTGTGTGTGTGTGTGTGTGTGTGTGTGTGTGTGTGTGTGTGTGTGTGTCTGTGCGTGTTGTAAAGTACACCAAAGGAGCCTAGTAGGAAGCTGGTGAATGCTGTTAAAAACCCAATTTCTTGTTTTACGGTCCCTGGAGGAGGCTGGGGACCGTCAGGGTGCCCGGGTGGAGCGGGCACATCAATAACCTCCCGCTTACTCACACACACTCCCTTCTTCATTTTGTTCTCCCTTTAAAACTTTCCCCAACTCACTCTGCTTGGTTCAGATATACAGCACACACTCAGACTGATAGATCTTTATAGGTTCAATGTCTGGAGAGATAGATCGAATCTGACTGGTTCTGAGCTCAGGCTGTGTGAAGCTGTGTATGTGTTTGTGTGTAAGTTCGCGTGTGTGCATGTGTCTGGGCTAATGCTGTAACATTTCACCATGCCCCAGAGTAACCCTAAGAACCAAGATGCTCTGCTGACTGTATAATCAGATGCAATGTAAAAAATAAAAAGACAGAGAAACAGAGGTAAGAAACATTTACAATTGTGTGTATGTGTGTGTTCCTTTGACAATTTTAGACAGCAGCATATCCTCAAAAAGAGATTTGCATCTGCATTAGTCTAAATATTAAATGAAAGAATTGTTATTGTTTAAAAGAACACGATTTGAGTTTTAAGACTGAAGTCTAGTGGTGCCTAGAGGCCGCTATGCTCATTACACTGCACAAACTGCAAACTCAAAATGTAAAAAGTCTGTTCTGAAAGTATTGCTTAAAGGAAGAATCATGTGGTTGTCAATACAAGAAAAATAAAAAAACAAAAAAATTAAGCCAGTGGAAGAAACATGCCTCTACGGATCTATCTATCCTTATATACTGTACATATGCATGTCTGTGTGTGTGTGTGTGTGTGTGTGTGTGTGTGCCAGCCTGTATATAGACACAATCCCACACACACTCACTGTATGATCAAATTGAAACGGAGAAAATAAATATTCTGAGCCAAATAGTTCAACTAAATTTGTCCCTGTTTTACTCTCTACTTTCCCACTTCTGTACTGTGTTAGTGTTGTGTGTCGAGCACATCTCTCAGAGTCAGCTGTGTTTATCTGAGCCAGCAGAGCGCGGTGCCTGCGATAGCGTTTGAGCAGTGTCAGAGGTTTTGATGTCTTATCGTGAGCGCTGCCGCCAGCTCAGGCTGAGCATGGCTAAGGGCCGCCTGACGTCTAGCGACTCCAGGTCATTTATTACAGTAGTAGACTCCATCTAATATCTGGTCAGAGTGGACAGCCAACCTCGAGGCTCATCCATCCCCACATCTAGCAGACACATCCCCGATTCCCATTATGATAAAGCACACAGAGGACCATAGCTTACATCTGTTATAAACACAGGATCATTGACACAACAGAGGACCTAGCATGTAAGGAACACAGGAAAGTAATGATTATACATTGTAGCTATGGTCAAATAATCGAAACTGCACTACGAATAACAATATAAGGTCTTGAAGATGGAAAGGCAGGATAATATGCTCTTATTCTCCCTAGTTTTTGCTTTGTATATTTGACTTCCTATTACATTGCAAATATTTAACTTATGCTTAACAACAGAACAATGGTTAACGCTAAAACATAGTGTAACAGATCTTCAGATCAACATTAAGATAACATCAACCACTCCAAGCTTAAAGTCAAAAGTAAAGCTGTAGCAGCACAATCCTTCTATGTGTTAAATTGAGCAAGGGTACTTTTGTATTAGTAATAATGATAGGTAGAATTTACTTTTCATTGGTAAAATAAGTGTGCAGTTTGTTCTTTTAAAAGTGTCACTTTAACATGAAGTCCAACTTAAGAACATTACTGAAGATTTAATATGCTACGCCTTCACAGATAAAAACAAGTGTATCAATGTCAGAATAAGTCTTTCAGGTTATTGTGATGCACCGCTTTATAGCATATGTGTTTGTAAGGAAGTTTGGTAACTGTTGGCTGTCTTGTGAAAGTGTGTATTGGAAAATTTAAGCAGGTCATACGCTAAGGGGCAAGTTGTGATCCAGACATATGATCAATGTCTAGATTTCGGGGCGACTGTGGCTCAGTTGGTAGAGCAGGTCGGCCGATGATCAAAGGGTTGGAGGTTCGATCCCCGCCCTGCCACCTGTGTCAGAGTTGTTGTGTCCTTGGGCAAGACACTTCACCCAACTTGCCTCGTGTGAATGTCAATAGTTAGCCTGCTATGTGTGTGTGAATGGTAACATGGGAAAGGAAAACAGGTCTCGCTTGCAAAAGAGTCTTCGGTCTCAATGGGATATACTTGTATAAATGAAGGTAAAAAAACAAAAACAAAAAAAAAACAGATCTAGTCATGGATGCACATGCACTTCTGTATATACTGCCTCGGGCCCTGTTTATGCATGTACAACTGCAACACCTGGGAGCTCCAGCTGCTCATACAATTACGCAACTACATGGCTACGGGATGTGGATGTAGAAAATAAAGCGCAGACTTTGATTACATTTTTTATTGTAAAGTGAAATGATCAGGATTACGTAACACTTTTCTGCAGAAGTTGAATCAGTATAATTTATTTTGATTGATATATAGTTGAGGTAAAGTGCTGCAAGAGGAAGAGCTGCACATTTGGTTGGAGACGTTCTCTGCATCGACACTTTTACCCAATGTGATTTATGCTAAAAATAAATATTCATGTTAAAGGTGGAGTAAGCGATTCTGGAGAATACTTGTTATCAAAAAAAAATTGTTAGAATATCCTGATCCGCTACCTGTACGTACAGTGTGTGCACTGAAATAAAAATGCAGTGTTAATACACAGCCTAGGCTCTGTAAAAGGGGATGTTGCCAGATATGGTGGGCCCCCTTTGTTTACATACCAGTTTACAGAGCCTAGGTTGTGTATTAACACTGGATCTATTTTAGCGCACACGCAGTACGGACAGGTAGCAGGATCGTGAGGAAATATTCAAGCATTCTCCAGAATCGCTAACTCCACATTTATCGGTACCATGTCCATGGCTGGTTGATTGACATTTTCACTATACAGCAACAACAGCGAGGTGATTTTCACAGAAAGCAATACAAGATGCTCCGTCATGTTTGCTGGAGTTTTAACCTGCAGAAAGTTATTATAGGGAACATAAAGCTACGCCTTTAAAACTTTAATCTGTTGATACAGGGATTGTATAAATATTTCCCTGGTCAGTTACAGGGAGCTCCTCTTGTAGCATGTCATGATTCAGATGCCTACAACGAGCTATCAGATGAAGTTTTACATGCTGTCTCTGATGGCTGAATGTGATTTGTTATGATCCCTTTGCTGTCTATGTGGGTGACAGATAACGGGTGTCAACCAGCCCCGACTACATTTCCACCGCAGACAGATTACCTGTCGCAGCTCACAACATCAGGGTCCATGCGAGGGAAATCAAATCATGGAAGCAGGTAAACTGATATAATGCAAACCTCAATAAAATGGAACACAAAACTGAACTCTACCACTCTCGTAAACTCTTCTCGGCCTAGGAATATGTACATATTATACAGTATTGTATGCTCTACATGTAAATACAATGCTACAGTTTTGCAGAGTGTTGCTTAGCTCTGTGGTGGTCTGTGTGGTTACTGACCTGCCTGGACAGCTACAGGCGTCTCCAGTAGGAAGACGGTCTGTTTCCAGTGTGTCTTTGTCACCTGAGGACCCGTGGAGAAGATCACCTGTCGTGATAAAATGTAAAAGTAAAAAAAGATTAAAACACACACAATCCAGTGCTGGATGGTTGAGAAACCATTTATAAATCAGCATACACCAATTTCCTACCTCAAAACATTATTCTGCGTATGTTTAAATGAAAGTCTATAAACACATTAAGAATGAGCCTTAATTTGTGCCATGAGATTCATGTCATTTGTGTCCATATGAAACATATGAACAATGACATTTTAAAGTTCAAAGTAATGTAGTTGTAAGGATTAAAAGAAAGCTGTATGAATACTGATAATCAATCATCTATGTCATGGGTCCTGTTACAGCCAATCCAAATCTTAGAGTTTTGTGTCAAAATCATATACATTTTATTCTGTGTTATGAATTAAACCTAAAAGTACTGTATTTATAAAGCAAACACATTATCCCATGTTACATTGTTCCAACCATACTGTAGCTCCCTAGGAAAATAGAAATTTACTGGACCATCCACAGCATGCAGTTTGAGTCTCAGGTACAATAGGAAGTGCAATCATACAGCATGTCTATGTTGCTCACAGGGCTTGGCACGGGCTGTTCCGACTGGCCGGCTCTGCTGGGGTAAGTGCTTATATCAGCAGTCGGCTAGGACGCCCGTCGATTGCCAGCAAACGCCTCAGGGAGGGGGAACACGCTAAAGCGTGAACATAATTGAGTTTCCGTTAAATGGTTTGGCTGTTGCCGCTGCTGCTTACCTTGTTGCTGCAGCCTTTGTCAAAGAAAATGTCAAAGTAGCCGACAATTGCCTGCAATGAAATATTAGGGGCGTGTTAGAATGTGACAGTACAATAAACCCCTGGATCTGTTTGACTTCACTGCAACACTGACATGCAGAGCTGAGGGAGAAGCAGGAGGCAGAACAAGTCTCAGTGTTTTAATGAGCAAAATCAGCTAAATTAACTGCTGTGCTGGAATATGGTAGTAAAAACAAACCAGGAACACTTTTTACTGATCAAATATTTACACCTATCACTACAACACTTCTTACTTATAGTGATGTAGTGGAAACATTTGACAATTTCTTAGTGATTAATTTGCTTGCCATTCTTACCATGTCATTGTTTTGTGTGTGTGTGTGTGGTTATGTTCTTGAGAACTATATTGGCCACACTGTTACAGATACAGTGGGTGGGTATTGATATGATTCATGTGATAATTTTCTTGAACCCTCCTTCTTCTCAAACCCAACTGGGTTCCTTGTTAAGGCTGAGTCAACAACACGTCCCATGAACTCCCTCCACCTGGGACACTTGTCACTGGGCAAAATAAATAAATTATGAGGCAGCCACCAACTACATTGAGGCAATTTTGCTGACAATATAAAAAAGAAATAAAAAATCAGCATGGCACATTAAATAGCAAAGGTGGCTATTCTGGTGACAGTGTTGCAGCAATGTTAAAATACTCAGCACAGAGGACAAATCGGTTGAGGAAAATAAAAACATGGTTTTGGTCCGACTGAATGTGAATGTGCGTTCATCTGAATAATGCCCACCAGAGGGAAGGAAATAAGAAAACTGACAAATGTCTGGTATCAAGGACTCCATTCTTGTGTAGATTAAAACTGTGTGTAAATAGAAGAAAGTAGTCAGTCTAAAGCTTCCTTACATTTGTTTAGGTCTTAGATGTGCCCGGAAACTACAGACTTCTATTCCTTGTAATTAGGCTGTGCTGTCTGCTAGTAAGGATTTACGGAGTTATCAACCCGGCTGAAAAAAAAACAATTCACACGTCCAAAACCAACTAAGGTAGAGTCCATGGCCAGAGTGCCTGTAGGTGACCGTTGTCTGATGTGTGAGGTAAAAACCACCCCCCAGGCTTGTTTTCCTTCCATTTCTCCCCCCACTGGTGGAAGAGAGGCACTCTATCAATCTGAGGCGCGCACTTGTAGTGGCAATGATGCAGAACTAATAGCTTTTAATCCTGACACAGCTGACAACTTGGAGGCCAGCTCTCGCAGACAAAGAAGAGCCGAATCAATGCAAGAGAGGGAGAGAGGGAAATTGGAGGGACAGAAGAGGGTAAAGGAGGAAAGAGAATTAAAGAGAGGAACCTAAAGAATCGCAGACCAAGTTGAAAGGGAGGGAAGAAGCAGGAGAGGAGGGGCCTTAACAAACTGTAATGTCAAATATTGGGGAGGATTTTTTTACAAGCTTTTTTATTGGTTATTATCATTTGTTGAAGCTAAATACAGCACCATTTGTTTACAGCTACTGTAAGTCTCCAAAATTGTATTTAAATAAAAAATGTCATCTAAAGTGGCTAATAATTATATATTATTCATCATGCATGTATACTTTATACAGTACACACGCATAGACAGACAGATGCAGACTTGATTATCACGAAGCCGTCAGAAACTGTGTTCCAACACACTCCCCACAGCGAGACTTCAATCAACCTTTATCAACTCAGACAGGCAGTGACGGCACCGCTAGCTCACCGCTAAACCGCCAGAAAATAACCCAAAGTGGATAAAAGAGCATGTCAACCCAATGCAATTATGGCTTTTAATGAACGCTACAGACACTCAGTGCTGAGGTAATTAGGAAATTAGCCGTAATTACTCGTCAGGCAGAGCGGATTCACCTCTCGCAGCCAGATAGGCAGAGATCATCCTCAATGTGCCTCGCTGATGACAACGCCTCGTAAGCGAGATTGATTGTCACTTCTGCGTTGTGCAACTTTCACACTGCATCGGAGAGGGCAGTTAAAATGCAGGCCATAGAGGGAAACTTGCAAATGAAAAAACCAGTGAAGGAGCTAGGTGCTTCACTACTCCATTAATTAGTATCTCTTCCTTTTAGCCCTGGTTAAGACTTTTACAACTGAGAAAAATAGCCCCTTTTTCCACCAGCTCTTTGATAACTTTGTGTGCCGTTTGGCGAAACACAGGTAGTGTACAGTTGATTTATATAGCTTGTTAGCATGAAGTTGATGACAGGGCTGAAATGGAACAAAACCGTAAATATGTGATATAACAAAACAAGGAGCTAAAAGGAGATAGAAAAGCTCTAAAGAGATGTATGGTTGTTGATGGGTTTCCTATTTCTTCAACCAATTTCACATTACACACACAGTACTTTTTGATCGAATGTTATCACTTAAGATGTTGACAAATGCCGTCTCAATTGTCATCCTGTAACTTGTAGACCTACGTTGAAATCGATTAATTTATGATAATGTTAACGACCCTTTATATGTGAGAATTTGTGAAAACCCTGATGGATTACAGCATTTGTATCCAAACACATAGGGTTAAGGATGAAAGAGAGACAAATAGAAAGAGAAGGAAGGAAAAAGAAAGGGTAAACGTAAAACATCAGAGGCACAATGCACACACACACCAAAAACAGGACAAATCAGAATGAGTGCTTTTCATTTTCATCAGCGTTTAGCCTTGGGCCCCGGCTCTGTCTGTGATAAGTGATGACAGTGGGCTGTGTGAAGCCCACGGAGGAGGCTCCGCTACACTGCAGCTCTCCGGCCCCCCATTCTCCTGGAAAATTAATAATTATCATCATGGATAACACCAACAGGGAGCAATTCATCATCGCTCCCCATTCGCCCGGCTGTGTGTCAGCGAGCCGCGTGGCCCGGCCAGATACTATTATACAACGTAAGGAAGGGGGGTTAAGGGGAGGGCCACTGAGGGGGAGGGAGGGAGAAAAGAGGGCTAATGCTCTTTTGATGGGGTTTGTCCAGGCGTGGAGGCTTTAAGCACGACCGCCTCACGGCGAGTTGGTGTGAATTCCTCTCCCTCCACCTCCCCCATCTCTCCTGTTCTCAGCTGCTCCACCCAACTGCTGCCACTCTCTCAGTGAGATGGAGCACAAATAAGCCTCTGCTGCAGCGCACCTCCAGTCAGTGTTGCTCACCCAGAATGCCTCAAAAACACACAAACAGCTATACTCTAACTGTGGGACAAGGTCTGGATGCATACTCTCCAAAACTGACTTAGCTTTGTTCAGAGGGGAACAAAATAATTTGGACATGAAAAAAATTCAAAAGCGTATTTTTCTACTTTTTGCAATGCATTAGCTGTATCAAAAAGGCTTTTAACTGTTTCTTCAACACGTAATGTATACACTATAGGGGTGGGAATCTCTTGGCACCTAACGATTCGATTCCGAGGTCAACGATTCGATTCAAAATCGATTCTCAATGCATCTCGATGCAATTTTTATTTATATACATATGTGTGATTTTCAAAAATATATTTATATACACATCTGAGTTGCTACTCAGAGTTTGCTAATCACTTCCTACTTTTGTGATGATCATTAAATACAATCAACAGATGAATTACCTTCTCTAATATTGTATTAGAGAAAAAGCTTTTCTTGTCACAAATATGACTTTCTATGACCAGTGCAATAATCAATGCATCTTTCAACACAATATGGAAGTATGAAAAACTAAACCGATTCAGATTAATTTTCATTCTACTCTTGTGAATCATGTTTCTATAGGATTTCTATTCTATTATTTTCTATGTAATTTCAACACATTGTGCAAAAAGTATGGCTTGGAATTCAGCTCTCATACAAAAACGTAAACAGACACAAAGTCAGTGCAGGTCATATGGGTTTGCTGCTCTCTGCCCTTTTGTCGCCACTTTTAACAACTCGCACTTGTGTGGTGTGCATGCACAGTGGCGCAGGAAATACTAATATTAAATACTAGAAAAGAAAAATTATATAAATCGATTATTAACTTTTATGAATCGATTCGGAATCGTTCGAGAGAGAATCGCGATTAATCGGAAAATCGATAATTTTTCCCACCCCTAATACACAATAGGTTTGGTTATACAATTGCTTTTACTCTTGTTTGGTTTGGAAGTTTTAATTATTACTCGGATGATTTTCAGTTATATAAATTTACTAAAAGTGTGGCATTAGCTCACCAGCATTTGAGGAGTCATTATGAGTTCATAAAGTTTGCAGACTACCTTGTGTGGTTTGATTTTGTAATTGTGTTAATGCTGTCAAATGATGGGGTTGTTCCAACGCATTGTTTGAAACAATTATTTTGCCTTAATTAAATGTTTTTATATGATAGACTGTAAGTTATTGTTGTTTCCCTATATTGTATTTTCCGATATAGCCTGTCGACACAATTCTTGTTGACAGTCAGCTAATGACTCAACTCAGAAGGGTGTTACATTTTTGAGAGTTAAAGAGTGTATTTTTCCATTAACAATTCCCTTCTTAACGTGCTGAAAATCGTCCTTGAAGTTGATGAGTGCCTGTACTGTCATTCCAGAAGGCCATTCTCCCCCCAACACAATTTAAATTTGATGGCAAGCAGGTAAGAGATGGATTACAGAGACATTTTTCTCTGCAGCGCTACAGTAGCTACATCAGCAGCAGTGAGACAGCAGTGTTAAAATTAATTATAGACAGAAACTTATTCTCTCCTGCCACGCCATCGGAATACATCATCCTCATCATTTCCTTTAGGAGGGGATGAGGCATCTTTGCTACCTGTTCTACTTTTACGATAAATGGAACATGAAGCTGGGGGTCCGGGGACAAAAGAAGGCAAGGCTGTATGGATTACCTCGAGAGAATTTCTGTTCCAAGTTATAATGAAAGTTCGAGCACATATATATATATATCCTGTATGTGGCTTCACACAGTTTGCAAAGCCAGACACAATGTATACGAGGTGCAGAGGATGTGAGATATAAAAAGGGAGGCAAGGAAAGGAGTGATAAAAAAAGCAAGAGTGAGAGGATTTGTCTTGTGCGTGAACGGCGCAGACGCAGGGGTTGTGCTGTTCATTTAATGCAAGGTTAGGCAGGCTGAGCTGATGAATGGACTGTCGACTGGAGAACAAAAGCAGGCGCTCCATCACAGGACGAGAGCCGAGCAGCTCTCCCTCACCGGACCCCGAGCACTGGTCCAGGAGCGGTTTACCCTTCACACATCCTAACCTTAACTACTACTGAGTCGCTGTAGCCAATACTGACTACAGATCAGAATCTTTATGGTAACATCACCCCACTCCTTCAGCTCAATAATCCATCTGTAAATCCTGGAACAAGCAGGGCAGGATGCTACAGTACAACGTGTACAAGTGATACATTCTACACAGAATACCTGCATTGTGAAAAGCATGAAACACATGGATGAAATGAGTTTGATTGCATATCTGAATGATAAATCCTGGACCAAAGATACAACGACCCGTATGTATGCTCTAACTTCTCCGTACCGTAAGATCCCATCATATATTTTGCTGCAGTGGAACACTGACATGACTGGACTTACATCCTAGAAATAGAAACTGGTCGTTTTCAATTACAGAGCAGAAAAGACAGGAAAAATGAGGGGATGTTTACAAATCCCATTAAATTCGCCAGCCTGACCCAGGGAGTACAGGCTAGATAATAACCACCTATTGATTATCCATTAAACCAACACACCAGACAGTGCAGGAAGACTGCAGCACACAACACAAAGCTGCTCCAGCACAAAGCCCTTTTCTTTTGCAGACGGATCACTCCTCTGCAGTGGTGAGGCTGCTCTGTAGTGGGCAGGACGTAGCTGCTAGTACCACAGAGAGAACTGTGGCTCAGTAACTGGAGGAAGTGTAAGGGAGGTGGGTGGAGATGGCTGGGGGGGGGCTGATGGTGGCTGCCAGCACCTCAACAAATAGACTCATAAACCATTGTCCATGATTTGGTGCCTGTAGCTGACCCTCACTGAGGACAAACACATTTAAATGTGTTGTTGTCGTTGTTGATCAAGCTGACCTACAGAGAACAAAAGCTTCTGCCGGCTTTCAGATGAATCATTTTATGTCTTACATAGGAGTTTATTTTTTTGTCTTTCAGTAAAAAGAGGTTATTTTAATTTGTTCATTTCTGGTGATGGAAATAAATGGGTCAACTGGATAATAGTTTGATTTTGGCCGTTAACAGGGCTGAATGAACTTTTATTGTTAAATATAGTTGAATTACTATGTTCTGGTAGTTTATGCATGCACAGCAGATCAGCAAATACAAGTAGGAATCATGTAGGATGCACAGAAAAAGGCCATGGGGAACCTCACTTTCCTTGTTGGCTCCCCATAGCGGCTAGTGGAATATGTCTGGTTACATTTATATCTTAGAAGGTGTAAAGTACCTAAATAAAACTTCAGCACATAAGCAAAGTGCCTCTGAAAAACTCTTAACAAAGTACCATATACCACCCCACGTCATTATGTTTGCTTTGTTTAAATTGAACCCAGGTGCCGTTCAGTTGATGATCCGAACGCGGCGGGTGCTCTAACCACTACATCATGAGCGCCCCCACCAAGCTGAAATGTAAGGCATCACTCATAACATTTGGTTCAGTTTTGGTCTGGTGTCTATGACCAGGACAGGTAAGACAAACACGTTATTTGACACACTGGGGTGTGACTTTGCGAGGAAGTGTGCTTTGGCATTTAAGAGAATGACATGGCAAGCAGGCTGTGAACATTCACTATGTGGTATGACATATAATTCAAAGTCACATTAGCTTCACTGCTCTGATTCAATTTGAAACTCTATTAAATATCCAACTGACAGAGATCCTCCTAACTATAGAAACATAATCTATCAACATGAGCTGACAGATGTATCCGCTGTTTGTACAGCCTCTTTCCTTCCTTGCAATAGCTATGATAAATGACAGGTGGTGACAGTGGAAGTTCAAACTTTTGTTTCAGGTCGATTTATATGTGTATCTGTCATTATACATCTCATTCACACAACTAAGCTTTAGTGTCACAAGGGGATGACTTAATTACTAAAGAGGCACTGTATGTATGGTGTTAACAAACAAACTCTTTTTATATAATTTTTAAGCAAACATTCCAACTTCATCAGCTATACACACTCTACAAACATTTGCATAGAAAAAGCATTGTACAGGGATATGTCTCAGGGTGCAAGCAGGTAGTGAATATGTTTACTTACTGTGCAGTCTGTGGTTTTTGTTATCTTCAAGCAGAAATCTGACGCAAACTCCAGTTCAGACAGACGCACAGTGTTACAGTCAATAGTCTGTTTAAAAAAAGCACAAATATCATGTGATAAACAGTTCATGAACTTTGTAAGCAATGCAATGAAAAGCCATGCAAAATAAAATTAACAAAGTTAAGTTTAAGAATTTGTTTGGCTGTAGGATTTTAAACTACAACTGACTGACATAGAGGACTGCATCTGAAATGCTACATCTGTCCTTGTTGCACCTTTTTGAATTGTACAAATAGCCTTGTGTTCTGCTGTGAAAGATGACATTTTGTTTTCAGATTTATATTGTTTCAGCAGCACTTTAAACCATTTCCAATGGCTCTCTACTAAAAGTGAGTTGGGCTGTATGATACATTGATGCTGTCACAGTTATATTTTCCTTATTACAACTGGAAATGTATCTGAAAGTATTCTGGCCAAGAGTGGTCAGAGGATCATACAGGTTTAGTCTATAGTGAGTGCACATACGTAACCTTGAGTGGGCCAAACTACATAAAGCAGGGCAAGAATTAAGCCAGGAACTTCTTTTGTAAACTGTGATGGATCTGACTGTTGTTGTTTTTGTTCACCTTGGTTAGTACAATGTTATCATAACTTATAGAACATAAGACAAGAGCTTTTAAACGACACTTGGTTAGGAGTGACAACAGCACAACCAACTTAAACTTGATGCTCGTACAGAATACATATCGAATTAAAGAATTTTACTGGATTGATGAAAAAAAAACACTGACATCAACACAACTGTTTTGACAAAATAAATGTGTAAAATTACCGGTAGGTTTACATTTAAGTGACTACTTTCCAGCAGCACACTTTAAACTGTTATAATTATTACTCAACATAAAATGACATGAGACATAATATATAAGGCAGTTTAAAAAGAAGCTTCAAATGGTTGCAAGTTAAGCATTTCTCAAGTTGAACATTCCCATCTGTTCTCACAGAGAAGAATCTGTTTTACAAGAATTTATAATTCCATCAAAGGGCTCTCAATTTTACGGAATAGCAGCCAGCCTTAATGAAATGTTATTGGATCGTATCAACGGTAGGCAGTAGCTGAGAGTCCATGTAATTTGGGCACGGGGCTGTCTATTTGTCACTGGAGGGGAGAAACTATCGATTAGAGGATTCAAATTCCATTATATCAAGTTCAGCCCTCATTCATCACATCCACAGATGGGTGGAGGACATGCTACTTAGCAAACAGGCCAAGAAACACACAGGCGAGGAAACACACAATGGTATTAGATTCAGGAGAGGCCTCTGTGCCCTGTGTGTGCGTGTGTTTTATCTCAGAGCAATGTGTGTTCTCTCCCATCAGCCCAGTGAAAACCGTTCTATCCACGGGGGGCTGAGAGTAATGAAGTTTCCTTAAGAGGAACTTAAACAAGGATTAGACAAATCAATCACCCAGCCCTACAGCATCAGCACTCACACAGAAACACACACATTCAGGCCCTATCTCTCTCTCTCGCCACAGTTAACTCCTGCTCTCATTCCCTGTCTACAGCCTAACAGCTTGGGCCCCTGCAAATTCTGTTTCTCTAAGATCAATGTATAGGTTCATCTCTAAAAATTAGAATATCATGGAAAAGTAAATTTTTGGGGGTAATTTCATTCAAAAAGTGAAACTTTGATCTACTCGAGTCATTACCAATAAGAGTGAAATATGTCAGTTTTCCTTTTGGTTTTCTTAATTTTCATTATCACGGCTTACAGTTTATGAAGGGTTTAAAAATCTAGCATCTCAAAATATTTGAATATTACATAAGAAAAAATATTTATAAATCAGATATTTCGACCTTCTTAAAAACATGTTTATTTATGCACTAAATTGTTGGTCGGGTCCTTTTGCACAAATGATTGCATTAATGCGGCAAAGCATGGAGGGGATCAGCCTGGCACTGCTATATATTACACTGTGGGCAGGTGCCAAGTCTGGCTGGAAAATGTTTATCGGCATCACCATAAAGCTTGTCAGCAGACAGAAGCATGAAATGCTCTAAAATCTCCTGGTTGACTTTGAACCTGATCCTTCACAGTGAACCAACACCAGCAGATGACATGGTACCCCAAATCATTGTTGCAGTACAGCCTATACACATGTTTACCTGTATGACTGTAGGTTCAGAGATGAGGGTATCTGCGTTCACCACTTGCACCACAGCTTCAGGCACCACAGCCTTCTTCATACATGCCATGTTGAAGCCATACACATCATCCCAAAATGCAATGCGGTCTTGGTGCTTCTCTTTGTCTCCAACTGCTGCCAGGCTGATGTTACAAAGATCTGGATAGACTGTGGCGAGAAAAGAGGAGCAAAGGAAGTCAATGACTGATCAAACATAAATACTACTATTAATACTACCTTTAATTGGCTGTTGTCAACCCTGTTATGCAGCTGTCAGTGTCCACCGGCCACTTTATTAGGTACAGCAGTTAATTTTCTTGTTAACACATATAACTAATCAGCCAATCACATGTCAGCAACTCAATGCATTTAGGCATGTAGACCTGGATGGGACAACTTATTGAGGTTGAAACTGAGCAACAGAATGGGGAAGAAAGGGGTTTTAAGTGACTTTGAACATGGCAATGTTGAGGGTGCCAGGAGGGCTGGTATGAGTATCTCAGAAACTGCTGATCAACTGGGATTTTCACTCCAAACCATCTCTAGGGTTTACAGAGAATGGTCCGAAAAAGAAAAAATATCCAGTGAGCGGCATTTGTGCGGATGTAAAAAGCCTTGTTGAAGTCAGAGGTCAGTGGAGGATGGGCATACTGGGTCGAGATGATAGAAAGGCAACAGTAACTCAAATAACCACTCGTTACAACCAGGGTATGCAGAATACCATCTCTGAACGCAAAACACGACCAACCTTGAAGCAACAGAAGACCCCACCGGGTGCCACTCCTGTCAGCTAAAAACAGGAAAATGAGGCTACAATTATCACAGGATCACCAATATTGGACAATAGAAGATTGAAAAATCATGCCTGGTCTGATGAGTCTCGATTTCAGTTGCGCCATTCAGATGGCAGGTTCAGAATTTGGCGTAAGCAACATGAAAGTATGGATCCATCCTGCCGTGCACCATCAACCACGCCATGTTCAAAGTCACCTAAACCCCCTTTCTTTCCCATTCTGATGCTCGGTTTTACTTCAGTACATTGTCTTGACCACGTGTAAATGCATACATGCATTAAATTGCTGCCATGTGATTGGCTGATTAGCTTTTTGTTTTTATAAGCCATTGAACAGGTGTACCTAATAAAGTGGCCGGTGAGAGTATATGTATAAGTAAACTGTAGATAAGTTATGGGTTATTCTGTTTTGTTTTGTAGGCTACCAGTGCTGTTAGTCAGCCCACAGCCAGATGAAGGACCCCAGGACTCATCTATGAAAAAGTGCCTATTCAAAAAATCCACAACAAGATAAAATAATAATTCAGAGCAGGTAGGGTCTGGACTTTCGACCAAAATGTTTTGTTATTAAAGACACAGATGTGGTGACTGTTATTCTGCAAACAGTTCTGCAGGCAGTTTTCTGAATGTCGCTTAGACCTCCCAACAGTGCATTAGTTGTCCAAGAGAAACAAGAGCAAAAGAGCACCAAACATATTTATTACATTCCTTTTATGGGAGTGGACTGCATCTCAAGATGCAATTTCAGTGTGCTTAACTATAGTAAGGTTGCCTGGTCAGCAATGACTGAATCCCTTCAGAGATTTATTTTGCACTCAACCGAAGATCATTAATAATCATAACTAAAGGAAAGAGTGGGCAAAATTCTGGTCCCAAAAACTCTCAGTGCTGAAAGGTGCTTAATATCAACACATTTAATGACTTGAAAACCATTCAACAAATCTAATCAAAGAACGCCTTAACATCTTGTGGGTGTGGAGCTTTGCATCAATTTCATGAGGCTGCTATAATGACTGTATCCATCACATGTGCACAAAACATGGCCTGATGACCATTTTGTCCTACTTTCATAGCATTAGCAGTAATATGCTGTTATAATATAACAGCCTCAACTTTTTAAGAAAATAATCTCCACAAGATCTTGAAACCAAGAGAAGAACTAACGTCGGGAGATAAAGCCTGGCATGCAGTTGGAATTCTGTTTCATATAAAAAGTGATGGAAGGGTTTGAGACCAAAGCCAGGGCTCTGTGCAAACCAGTGAAATATACTTTTCATATATATTGTCTGAAACACAATTGTATGAAAACAACCGCAGAGCAAGACACAAAAGCATGAGTTATGGCTTTAAGAAAATAATTTTTTAATTAATTAATTTATGATAGACTAGTTGGCTAGCGGCCAGGCTAAGGTAGACTTTTTTTGATAGGGCTCCTGAAGGAGCTTACGCTTTTGTAAAACTTTGTGTTCTGGTTAATGAAACCATTTTACCCATTACCCCTGAATCTGTGTTTGATTATTAAAACTATTTCCCTGTCCTCTGTCAAATCCTGACTTAACAAATCTTTCCTCCTTGGGCCGGTACAGCAAGCTCCCCTTAACCTCCCTGCTGACCAGTCAAAGGACTTCAGCATCTTGAAGAGGGAAATCCTGGCAATGTACAGCAAAGTATGTTCCATCTCTACCTTATGATGCCAAGGAAATGACAAGTCAGCAGAAACCAGCTAAACTTGATGAACTGTTAGTCTTGTGGAGAGCTACACGGTCACAGCTGACCAGCTTAAAGGTCACATATTATGCTAAATGCACTTTTTAAATGTGTTCTAACATATCCATGGGTCCACGGTGTGCCTAGAGACTGCCAAAATATTTAAAAAAATAACACTCTCCTTTTCTCACTCTCCCCCTTTCTGAAACCACCACCCCTCCCCCACCCAATATACTCCAGTCAGAATTCTCCCCTCTTCTGACCTCACAACTGGAAAGCCAGAAGCTTCCACTGTGCAGCCCACACCCCTATTTCTTATTGGTCCACGGCCCTGACAGACAGAGGGCGAGGCGTATCTGGCTTCGCTTCCGGACAGGGGGCGGGGGGAGCTCAAAGATTGTATATTTACGAGGGGAGCTGCAGCTCTTTTTTAAAAAATAGGCCATTGTGAGATTAGCTGAACATCAGCATAGTACAATAAATTATCTGAAAGTTTTTTTCAGCAAACAATTAAAGAAAAACGTATTAGGGACCACTAAGACCATATAATATGGTGTATAATAGAACCGAAAAGTGTATAATATGGGAGCTTTAAATCAACACGTAAAGTTCCTGATTTGAGCCGGAAAGCCAGAGAAGCGATTTTGAGGACTAGTGCGCGCAAGAACCAGCACGAGAATTAGAGGCGATAAGACTACAACGCCTCCCCCGCCAAGGGATCGAAGCCCCGTTGGTACACCAGCAGGAAGAACAGATGCCAAGGTCCACTGACAGGTTCAAGACCCTGTTACATGCTAGCCGCCTGCTGGGTGGAGGTTCCTCAGGGATCCACTTGATTCTCCCCCTTTGAGCTGCTGTCTGGGAGAGAGCCCAGAGATTATTGCAAAAGAAGCCTGTGAAAAATTCACATTTCATAGGTTGAATATGAACCCTGGCGGTCAAAAGCCCAGCCACAGCAAACCAGTGAGCTGCATGTGTATGTTTCACAGCACAACCTTGATGGAAAATCAAATTTACTCTGAACCAGGCCAGAACGTAAAATTCCCAGTTTGCCTCCTGAGGATGTTATCAACATGAAATATTTTATGCATTCCAGATGGGATGGTCATAGTAGGATGGTGTGCACATATTAGAGCCACTACATTGGCACTCTAGGTGAATGCATAAACTTTCTTTGCAGTACAAATTACATCACATCACATTAAATTACTTCTTCCAGCAGACACAAAGACAAGATCAACCACCAACACCCCGTTATCACCTTTATTACTTCCATAAGATGTTTTAATGACAGATGCAGAGCATCTATAATAATGTTACTCTGCAATTGCTTGGGCTCTATCTCTTATTTAGCAGCAACACTGATAACCATACTTTGTGGTAAAGAACGAGGTAAAAATGTATTATGTGATCCTGGCCTAACCGATTCATTGTGTCATGAAAAGGTTTTGTAGAGAAATTACTTCTGCAAAAAAAAAAAAAAAAAACCCTTGTGGATTTTTGGTAAAAAATAAGCTTTTTAGCTGACTAAACCTGCAGCCAAAGAAAAGTATTTTTCTCTAAATATGTTAGGCGACTTGGGAACTGTATTTCAAGTTTTATTTTTCGAAGCTTTGAATATATACAGTGATTATTGTTGCTCCTCATATTAAAAAACAGTGTCGATTGAATGAACATTATCCATGTCCTAAAATGAGCATTAAACTGTTTTAATGTCTTTGTATTGTGTTTTCACATCAGAATAGATTCCTTTGTTTGGTTAATATACTTGGTGATTAAGCCAGTGCTGAGATGCTTACAGGCATTAGTGTCCCTAATGTGAAGTAACATTAGCCAGCACAAAGGCCTTGGGCCTAAGCTAGAGTTCAGAATACACACATGAGAATTTAAAACTTAATAAACTTGACACAAAAAGTAAGGAAATATGTGTTTGGTCGAGTATGTCTAGGTTTTAACAATGTTTATTGTCAATACATCTTATACTGTTGGAAAGCCTTGTTATTTCCCTTTTAAATGGTGCCAGTCCTGACCACTTGTGGGATCAGATTGGGCGTGCAGAGTGACCAACAGAACCATGTTGGCTTACTTGCGACAAATGCTGTTTGAAGAATGGGATGCCATCCCACAGCAGTGTGTGACCAAGGTGGTGACCAGAATGAGGAGGTGTCAGGCTGTTGTGGCCCTGTATGGTTCTTCCAAATGCCACTGAGGCCCGTGATTGTTAAATTAATAAATTGTCAAATTGCCAATATGTCTTGTTTCTTCTGAAATCCATTATAACTACTGTAAAACCGTAAAGGAGCAAACTATAAACTTTTTGCAGGCACTTTCATAGTTTTAAAATATAAGCCTTAGCCATTCAATGAGAACATTTTATTTACTTTGCCCGGCATATGTGTTAGTGCTCAGTCACACACAACCGTCGACACATTGGACCATAAAATGTGTGAATGGATGGTGACAGCTCAGTGATGGGCAACTCATGGCCTCTCATTATTAGCTGAAGCCTGGTTGTGACCCTGTGAGTGTCACCATACCCAATGACTGTGCACACATATATCTACATGCACACACACACAAACAGCAGTTTCGTCACTTCATTTTACACTGATTACTGAACCAAGTGAGTAATTATGGGGGCCAGGTGAAAGGAAGGGGAAGAGCTGCTGATTGGGCAAAATCGGGACAGGCCTGTGTGATAGACACACTGAAAGAGAAATGGAGACAGAGACAAATACGTGAAGGAGGGGGTGCTATGGTATGGATGGAGAGGGAGAAAGAGGAAGGGGAAGGGGGGTTCATGGGCGTCCCCAGATTCATGGCTTTGACATCTGCGTCCTTCTCAGCTCGCTGCTCACAGACCGTTTGTCATGCCCCCCCCCCCTTCTCTTACTCTCTCCCTCTCCCTCATTGGCCGGCTGTGAAAAAGGGAAAGACGATGTGGGAGGGGGGCATGGGACAAAAAAGATTCCTTTTCCCTGGACACTGTGCTGTGCCAAGCATGCAGGGACACATTTAAGGATGAAGGGGAGGTTAATGTAGTGGGGAGAATGAGGGAGCCGCTGTAACTCTGTACTCATGTAGCTTAAACACACATATAGCAGCAGTGCTGCAGGGCTGGACTAATAATTCAACACAGCCATGTGAAAACAAATTTAAGAATAGAGGTTGATAAATCCAATTCTGACACAATGACTTTATGAGGATAAACATTCAATCAATCAATTGAAAGTATGTACCTTTGTTTTGGTTATTGTGTTAAAGTGCAGTATGGCTGTAATGTGTAAGGATATTTACTTTAAAGATTTGTACATAAATACTGACTGGGGCATATTTACTGTACCTCTGAAGAAAAACAACATCCATTCATAGTGCTGACACAGGTAACTAAGCTATTTTCAGTGCCTGCCACCATTCATGCTGCATTAGGCATGGAGTAAGAGCATGTGAGATACAATACACGAGATGTGCAGTCATGGAAATATAAAGTAACTAAATTACACTGTCTCATACGAGTAATCAAAATGAAAGTAATAGTACTTATGACCATATATTTTATTTAAATAGAAACTGTGATGGTACTGTGGACATCAAACTTTAAAAACATTAATTTACTCCAATACATAGAGGAAGACAGTCTGGATACAGCTGATCATGGTTGTTACGTCCAGCTCGTCTAGGGATAAAGGAAGCAATATAAAACCAGTTGTAAATGGTAAATTTAAAGTTGTTGATTTAATACAATGAGACTACGAGCCATGTGGTCAACTAAGAATAGTGCATATAAAAAAATCATTTTGATGTGATAAAACATTAGCTAGTACACAAAAAGAAGCCAAGCTGGAAGGATTTATATGTACTCAGAATATATGTCCGTCAGTGCTGCTGGAAGTAGATCAAGCCTGTGTTGGGAACATGAGGGTTAAAGGCTCATGACGAACCATACCGTGTCCTCTGACCTGTCACTTTGTACCGTACTCAGGTCTCACCTGTGTTTGTCAAATCTCTGTTGCTAACAGATCCGTCACCAAAGCTGCTATCATTCTGGCTGTCCATCAATATTGGTGTGTGTATGTGTGTGGGTGTGTCTGTGGGTGGGAGTATGTGACCTCCCCTTGAGTCCAAAGGAGCCACTAAAGGCAGTGTGGTGGAACCATTCCTTAGTCAGGTCACATTTGGCAAAGTCCATTAAATATGGTCAGTGGCATTGATGGCATGACCCAGGAGACTGTCAGAAACACAAGCACACAACCACACGCACACACGGACAAACACACAATATTTACATGTATCAAACTTTGTCTCACGGTTTATGACCATATACTTTATCCCATTTAAATAATCCATCTGATATATTTTGCTTCTGTGTTGCTTTTGTTTATATTTTTTATAGGTCACATGTTACTTAATTTGAAAATAATCTCAGAAGACAACTGAAAAATTAATGTTAAATTAAATATTTGGTGGTATAGGATTGTTTTGCACCCCTGAATCACATCTTTTACCCTCTGTCTGAAATGTCTCTTTAAAGGTGCAAACACACCAAACGCGTTGGGTGCGGTGGCGGCGTTAAAAAAAATCCTATTTTTGCATAGGGAACCATTGGTTTAGGCGCGATGATGCGTTAGCCGCGGTAAAGCGGTGCGTTGGGCGCGGTAGCCGCGCTACCAAAGCGTCACCGCACCACCAAAAAATGTAACATTTTCTGCTCCAACGCGTGACGTTTAGCCGCGTTAGCCAATCAGCCTTGGAGAATGACCCGACGTCACGGACATCGGCACGGTGGGAGGACAGTGTAGGCTACTGTAAAAAGAGGCTGAGAAACACCGAGGAGGAAAATGTATTATTGCGGGCGGCTGGTGCTGCATGAAGCCGCTCGGGGTTAGAAAACGTGGGGAAAGTGAGCCAGGAGAATGGGCTTCCTGGTTAATTCAGTGAATATGTGCGGCTGTGCTTTAGCCGATAAACCAAGTTAGCACCGGTCGGATAGCATTTAGTTAACTCACCCGGTTGTGTGCGGCCATCACCTTCATATAATGAACCCAAACATAACGGCTAAGTCCGGGGAACTTTCACAACGTGTACAGCGAAGCACCGGTGTTTATGCCTATATCTACGCCAGCCACGGTCCCGTCACAGCCAGGTAGGGTAATGTAGGCTACTTGCCTTTATTTTGTACTGCCGTGCACACAATGCTGCTGTAAATGTGTTTGGTATGGTGTGAATCTGCAATGCTGTTTTAAGGCTATTTGTTCGGTTCAGTTGCTGTTTATTTGTCTTTTGGCACAATTGTTGGCCGTGTTGTTGTTGTTTTTGTGCGGACATGATCGCTGTTGGGTCGGGTCTGATCGCAGCCATGGTTGATTAGGGGAATAAATATATCAGGGGGGGGGGGGGGGGAGACTAGCTGCTTAGGTGCGTTGGGCGCGTTTAACAATTTTTTGACACAAAATGACCAAGTGCCAGATCAGGTGCGTTGGGCGCGTTGGCCACCGCACCCAACGCGTTTGGTGTGTTCGCACCTTAAGACCCCTCTTCCAAAAAGTCTAGTTCTGGGACGCAGGCAGCTCCCACGAGCTTCAAGCCATAGGCAGTGGTGTTTCCGGTCCTGCGCATCAACTAGACTGGCTGCTGCAGCCCCACAATAATGTGTTCTTCTTAATTTCCAAACGAATACCAACAACAATTGAGGGGTATCTGTAGGTGTGCATATCACAGGTAGAGCTATAGTGCTAAAAATAGGTTGGGGGTAGGATTTAGTAGGACTCTAGACACACTGGGGACCATTGCCGTAGAAGCATCATTAAAAAGTCTATTTTGCACAAGTGGTGACTTTAACGTACAAAATATATGTCGAGAACTTTGACAATACTATAAACCTAGTGAGTGCAATCACTGCTGAAAAGCTGACCCACCACATTTGATCATACAAATGATTGTTATGTAGTGGCAAGGATGATGATCTCAATGATAGAGTGCAGGGCAGAATATGAGGCAGCAGGTCTTACGGTCTCTTTTAGCTAAGAAATAAACAGCAGCAGGCAGTGGAGATACTCTGATAAACCTTAGTTTAGTCCTGTCATAGCTTTTTAGGGTTGCAAATTGTCCATGTTATTTCAGATTTTGCAAGCCATATGAAATATGTGTATTGGTCTGTATTGGTTACGAGTGTATTGTACACTTGAGTTGAAATGTGGTTAACTTGCCACACTATTCTTTGGTTTGAATTTGAATATTTCAGTTCATGCCGCAGAAAGTGGAACGTATTACAACCCCCTCCCCCCACCCCTCCTGTGGGTGGTGTGGGGGGGGGGGATGTCGGACTGTCTCATGACTTTGTTGTTTGTATGTATGCATGTTATAAATTAATAAAAATCTTATCAAAATTGTTTAAATAAATAAAAACTTGCCACACTGATCCTTAGATTAAGGTTGACACAAATGGGTTTTAAAGCAAAGCCACGGTGTAACCCACTGTGCAAAACATTTGTATGCCCCCAAAATGTTTATGCCCCCAAATGGTGGGAGTTGGGTTTGGCTGTTTGTGACCCTATAGTAAACAGAAAAACTTCCCCATCCCAGTTTGGTTGAATATATGTAGGACACAGAGACACAGTGTGGAAGGCAGTGTTTCATCACTCTTATAAAAACAGCATTCTGTAGAAAGGTGGTTTCTGTGCAGTTTTTATGTGGCAAGTGTCATATACTGTAGATAATCATGTCGCCAACACATACTGTGTATTCTGATGTCCCAAATCCTTTGTGGTACCTTTATTTTTTGGTAAGGGTGAATATGTAACCTACCTGAGCCAGTGTCAGTCAGGTAGAGGTCTCTGGCGTACAGGACAGAGTCCAACATGGACTCAAACAGCAAAAAGTAGCCCTGGACAGAAAGAAATACACATCATTATCACAGGGTTTTCTGGAACAAGTTGCCTGACTAAAGGAAAAAGGCAGTGATTCATACAGTAACATCTGGTGGTGCAATGCTAGCAGGAAAAATAATTCAGAACTGCTGGACAATTCAATCATTTTTAAATTCAACATTACTATGGTACCAGTCTGAATTATCCGTGCCTGTGAATCAAGTGATGTTCACACGTGCATCTTAGTATCCGAAGGTTTGACCCTGGGTTGACCTCATGTTCTGCTCCAGGAGATGGCACATTAACCGTGGTATTATTCCATTAATGCTGAAATTGAGTTTTGTCCACATCTTGTTGGCTTCGACCTGAGTGGCAGATACTGCTGACAAATGGCTTTTTCTAGCTGCTATCCCTCCCAACAAGCAGAGCAACCATTTAGATAAGCCCAAGCAGCAACGCTGGCATAAAGTATTTGTGGGCCAAATGTTTGTGCGAATTCAAACACTGTGAGAACACTGACATGATCAAAGCTTATATCCTTTGCTAGCATGTGTTTTTTTTGGATCAGAATAAAAAAAAACAACACTCAAAGTACAACCCCTTCATTACAGAGCAAGAAATGCATATGACATGCAGAAAACTTGAATAGTGTTATTGGGCTGTATTTACATTTTTGGGAAATTAAATGTTAGGAAATATTTGGTTTATGAGTCGCTGCCACTACACTGGATAGCTGGGCCCATCCAAGTAAGATGTAAGCAGTTCTACAGTGACAAAAAGGATGAAGTGTGTAGTGTGGAGCAATCACTATAGTGGAAAAGGAAATAAGAAAACAAAAAGGCCTGAGTAATGTTTTAGAATCCAATATCTCTACTTTCTTTTCGGTGGAGGGACAAGGAGAGGTGAGGGCCAGGACAGAAGATAAGGCCTGGAGGTGTGTGTATTTGTGAGTGTTTGTGAGTGTGTGTGTGTGTGTGTGTGTGTGTGTGTGTGTTGGGGGGGGTTGTATGATGGCAAGCGGAATAGTAATTCACTGAGATAAGAGCCGTATTATTCAAATACAGACAACCTTTTATTGGAGAGAGGAGAGGAGCGAAAGCGGCAGACAAACAGGGGAACTAGCCCTGATTTATAACTCCAACTCCAAAATCATCACCATCTCTGTCATGGGCCTGAGCAGATAAAGATGACAGCGATGAAGCTGATATTAACGACTCATCCTCCGTGAGGCGATAAAGGGAAACATTCTCTCTGTTTATGAAGAGGGGACCGATCTCAAACCAAAGTCAGGAATAAGGATCGCCTGCAGTTGGATGTTGTGGTCCAGCTGATGTCCTTAGCAGCTGAGAGGGTCGTTTTCAAAACCCTCACACACACACACACACACACAGTACACCGGCATCGTAATTTAGATCCCAATTTCACGCGACAGTGCTTCACTTGAAGGAAAGAGGATATGAGAGGGAGAGATGCCTGAGAGCAGCGTCACGTCTATCTTTTATCGTCAACAATGTTCCAGGATTACTGCTCTCCACTGCAGCCTTCCATGTCCACCCAGTGTTGTGCACCACACCCTCCTAATTTATACATCTGCAATGTTAATTACCAAATACCCCAGACACAACAAGAAAACTTCAACCTCTAACAATGCATCAGTGAACATGTTGTCGCTCTTGAATGATGTCATCTGTAAAATTTTCATCAAAACCGGATGATGTAGCAGTTTTGGGCTGTAACAGCGTTCACATTTAGACGATCAGTGCACAGCTAGTTGTCTACAAGTTACCAACTACAGTATATTGTATAACTAGGAAGGTGTTCTAACGTTTAACGTGATGATGACCAAACATTTCTCAGGATTTTTTAAATGCTAAAAGCAGTGGTGAGAA
This sequence comes from Ammodytes marinus, assembly GCF_949987685.1. Lineage (NCBI taxonomy): Eukaryota > Metazoa > Chordata > Actinopteri > Uranoscopiformes > Ammodytidae > Ammodytes > Ammodytes marinus. Next base: position 29,415,932 of record NC_137230.1, on the reverse strand, counting down.
TTAAAGAATTTCCTGGCAGAGAAGTGAACAAATAAAGATTGTACATCAAAAGTTTATAAACTGAGTCAATCTATTCCAGCTGTAAGGAGAGAGCTTGCGTACTTTGTAAGTCGGAAGTAGCCAGAAATACAGATACAGTCACAACTTATAGTTCAAACCTCGCTCAGGGTGAGCAAAGGAGGTTAGCACTGTGGACAACTTGCCCTGTCTGAAGCCGTTAAGCATCCAGAGAATGGAATCAAAGCAAGTTTAGATATGATTACATGTATATAAATTGTTATATTTGATCCGTAGTTATGTGGGCTTTGTGACACAGACAGGCCTATGTGTTACTGTGAGGAAACAGCTCTGTTTACTGTCAGGCAGCCAGGCTGGTGCAGGCGAAGCTTTGCAGTATAGTCACTGTGTAATTCCATAAAAGAGACTAATGAAAATCTAATGAGAATGGGCTGGAGCAGCTTATACACATTAACAAAATTAGCATATAAAAGACATTCCCCTGGGTGGGCTACCAAACACTCCTATACACATCTATAAATGCACCAATAAAAGCACACACAAGGAAAACGGCAAATGTACTAATGCACTAAGTTGTGTTACTTATAAGAATTTTAGCTCTTTTATTGAGTCGTCACTGCCCTTAAGTTTACACTAATGTGTCATAAGGTTCAGTTTTCCTTAGAAACTTAATAGAGGTTTACTCATATAATTACTCCTGCATTGTATTTCTGTCTTCTGTCTTAAGTTGCTTGAGGCAGAGTGGAAAAAGGGTTTGGTGTTTAAAAATATACTGATTTTCCTGTTCATCAACCCTTAGGAGACTTGAGTGGCTGTCAATTATAGGTACCAAGAGGCGTTTTAAGAAAAATCTTCATCAGCAGTTTACACTTCACTCCTCCCTCCAGTACCTCCTCTCTTGTTCTGCATTCTACATACTTCTTCATCAATTACTGCAGATCACCATCAATTCCAGTCCCACAAGGGCAAAGGAAAAATATAGGAGATGGTGTGCATGCATAGATGTGTGTTGTGGGGGGGGGGGGAAAGCACTAACATCCTTCACTTCACTGCACCTCTTCGTCAACAAGCCCCTTATATTCTATACTATGGTCAGATAATACCAAATTAGCATAAACACATCACCCACATGCGTGTAATAGATTTTGGTGTGTAAAGGCTTAGTGCTGTGCATTATGCAGGTTACAATATCGGCCTAATTTCCATTTAGGGGCATGCAAATGAGAGATAGGAGGGATACATAATGTTATTTTCCACATAGCTACAAGGTTATATTAGAAGCATTGGTTCTTATGAAATCAATGATGAGGACATCACATGTTTTTAGAAAATGAAACAATAATTGAAATGGATAAAACATTTCAAATAAGTATGCAAATAATGTTATGACCTTAAAGATTTTAAGGGCCATTGCTTATTTCCACTTTCCACGCGTTCACAAAATGTTAGCAAGTAGTGTAAGATTTGTTTTGGTTTAAGGATGTGCATCCAATATCTCATATTTTGTCCAGTTTTATCCTCACATAATTGTATTACATTGAAATGATATAGTTACATTGAAATGTTATAAATATTATTTTAATAGTTGTATTTATTCAGGTTCGAAAAGCCTTTTTACTGAATACAAATAGATTTTTACCACATGTTATTGCCACACAATTCTGTATGGCATTATGCCTTTATAACTGCAAATAGCCAATTTAAAAAATGTCTTGAGACATTAGATGTAAGCCAGCTAGCAACCAATGCACTGACCATACTGATATGGAGTACATTATGTGTCTGTGTATGTTTATGTGACTTTGACGTGAGACAAAAACTCTCCACAGAAAGACAAGACTCGATTTAAAAGTAACTAAACCTCACGTATACATTTCTGTAATAAGGAGAGAAATTCCTACATGTCAGCAGTAGATGTCTCAATTGCAATCTGATATTTAATACAAGGAGTTTCCCAAGGCATACATTTACTGTTGGGATTTTTAAAGTAAAACAATGTTTGCCTTTATGTGCCTTTGTGAAATAAAAAGTTAGGCTGTGAATTCAGACATAAATAATACAAATCCAAATATACTATGTTTGACACTCAACAGTGTACATGTCCAAGCATCCACAGGCCATTGTTAAACTTATAATTTACAGAGTCCATTGTTCTCCACAAAAACAACGTCAACTGAGCGAATCAGGATTATGGGTTTGGGTTTATGAGAATGTCTGGAGGATACATCATATTCTGAATGAAGCACTGTTATTTAAGCCAGAGAGCAGTTAACCCCTGTCCTTCTGATGTTTTTACAAGATGAGAATAATGCAACATTGCATTTTAGATACAGTAAATAATATTATATTGAATTGCATTATGGGACTTTATAAACCATCCTGCTCATAATAAATGGCAGCCTGTATGGCCCTACGCAAACGGGGGAAAATAGTAGTTGATGGGTGGTGTACTCAAATGAAACACACACTCACCTCTCCGACTTTAGTGGATGGACACATTTATGAAAATATTTGCCTGTGTGATCTGAGAGATGGATGAATGATGAATCAATATGAATAAAGCATACACTATGAGTGAAAAGTTTAAACAAACTTGCATCTTTAAAGTGTATAATCAGAAGCTTACTACATGGCCAAATTAAATACAAATAAAAAATCTGGGTATTTTTGCCAACAGTCTGAAAGAACTGGTCTACACCACAGCACCAAAAGCCAACACACAAATAGGATATGTCAGGCGTTTTGATAGACAGCCAGCTGGCTGAAAACTACTTCCTGGAAGTCTTTGGGGAAGTAAGTACAGCCAATAAATCCTCATTAGGACATGGACACACTTGTGGCTTTGCTACTGTGTGTGCATGTGTGTGGACGCATGCATCTATTTTGTTGTATCCGTATGTGGGTGTGTATGTGTGTGTGTGTGTGTGTGTGTGTGTGTGTGTGTGTGTGTGTGTGTGTGTGTGTGTGTGTGTGTGTGTGTGTGTGTGTGTGTGTGTGTGTGGGTGTGTGTGTGTGTGTGTGTGTGTGTGGTGTGTAAGTGACTGACAGGCAGTCAGACTGAAGGACAGGATGACTGATGACTACTGCCCTCTTCTTGGACAGGTGAGGCTCCTAGCACTGATAATGAGGCTAAAGAGGAAGGGCTGCCATTAATTTTACTTCACACCTCTACCGCACACGCACACAATGATTTGGACTTGGTGTGTGTACATGTGTGTGCTAGTGATGCTTGTTTTGTAGTCAAACTATGTTTACCTCAAGGTAAGAGAAGTTAAACAGAGCTTTTTGACACTTTTCTTTTCTCAGGGTTCTTGTTACATTTAAAAGAAACAGACTGATGCGGAGAGTTTTGTTGAAGACCAATCTGACATCCTGGTAGAGTTTCTCCAAGGTGAGTTGCCACATGCCTCACTATTCATGGACACTGGCACAAACAGTTATCAGGAAAACGATTTATGAATAAAGGGCTACAATATTGTTTTCAAGGAGATGTTAGCACGTACTTCCTATTAGAGTTTCCTGTACCATTAGTTTATGTTCAACGCACCCCGTGAGTTACCTAGTGATGAAAAATTGTGAAGGCAATCTCCCACTTGGACCAATTGCTGAATACCAGATCCAGGTTTGTTTCTTCAGTTACGGGCTATGCCCTGGTTCTAATTACACAATGGGCCGGTTTCACAGACCTGGATTAAGCCTAGTCTTGGACTAAATGGAATTTTGAATGGAGATTGTCCATTGAAAGTACAATTTAGTCCAGAACTAGGCTTAATCCATGTCTGTGAAACCGGCCCAATAAGTATTTTGAACCAATCAGAGCAGTTCTGCCAGAATGTTCTAAAAAAATGTTGATCAGATTTTTGTAAAAGCTCATCAAAACACCCAACTTTGATTTCATATATTGATTTGAGACCAGTTTCCAAAGGATTAAGAAAAAAAAGTGTGTTAGCCACGCTCCTCTAACAGTCTCCATATTTGTACGTCCGTGCCATTCAACACTATCAAGCTAGCGGGCCCATTCCTTGAGATTGATCTTGGAGTGACAATCTTTATTTCGCCTTTGGGGAACTCAGCTCTCCTCCTCCCCGTCAGCCCCCCAAGTCTCTTATCTGCTGTTGACTGTTTGTTTTTCGGTGTGTCGCGAGCAACAGGACCGATCAATGTTGTGAGTTATGAAATGACAGTGGAGCTTCTAAAAGCAGTCTCTCAAACACCGCCACAGTAGACAGACTCTCATTTGCCCTCGTCTCCTCCACCACCATCACCACATCAGATACACCACATTCATCACCCATCTCTGTCTATTACCCCTGTACCCATTGTCTGTCTGCGCGGTCAGACAATTCTGACATCTAGACTTCAGTGATATTATCCTTCCTTCCTTCCTCTTCCTCTTCTTAGCCGACAGGTCAAAAACATATTACTTCATGACAAAACTTGCACCAATAAAAAGGAGAGCAATATAGATATGCTTAATAACATAATTCACATAATAACAGTTGTGTTGTTAGATTGTAAACATTTGTATCAATTCAGTTTCTTAGAGATCAAGCTCTTGTTCGCAAGACAGTTAACATCTCTATAGAGTAACGCTATCTCTGTGACATGTCAGCCTAGTTTAGCACAAAGACTAGAAGGAGGGGGGGGGGGGGTATTAGCCAAAAGTTTAAAGATAAGATGCCTTCGGAGGATTATTTTCTCCTTTAGCGAGTAAAACGTCCAAATATACAAGTAGTATAAAGTACATATAACTCTGTATGATCATTTTTTGGACCACTAGTAGCACTATGGAGCAATCTTGGACAATTCATTTGAAGATGTAATAACAAGTTATCGATCAAAGTATGCACTGTATTGGTTATTTCTCTCCTAAATTAATAATTTTTCAAAGTCCTCAACATTTTCCATTGGATGCCTTCCACTCAATATTAAGTTTCCAGGCATACACACATAATGTTTAATCACAACACACGTGAAGATAGATAGAATGCCGTTTTCATTTGGCTCTTTTAAAAGATAGATGCTTTTCTTTGCCACAGTAAGCCCAGAGCTCTCTCTCTCTCTTGATCTACAGAGCATTGATTTGTAGACCTATTAATTCTGTGAATTTCAGATTAATTACACTATTCATTTGTAACAGAATCACCAGACTGCAGTTCTATTGTTTCCTGTTTACCCTAGACTAACTAAACTTTAGCTGTGTGAAAGACACTCAGTTTTCATTTCCGCTCAACAAATGTCTTTTTTTCCCTTCATCCTTTCTATTTACTACAAACCTGAGAAAGATTCAAAAAAGCATACCATCTCTGCAGAGGAGAAATGCTAGATACAAATGTATTCTTAGTAACTGAACCTCCCCGTGAGCCTCCCTGCCCTTACTTTGACCCAATTTGGCCATTCTCTTTTGTTGTAGATCTTAGCAAGGAGTCAATGTCTGAGCGTGCATGCGTCCATAGTGTTCATGTCTGATTATTTTTTTGCAGGGTCGGACAACACCAGGGTCCTATATTAAAGCCAAGTCAGGCCACAGTATTATGAGTGTTTTTTTTTGGGCTTAATGCACGTTGGAATTGTACAAACGTTCAATAATCCTTAAGATTTCTTTTCTGGTTATGCGTTATGTTACCAATAATGGGAAGTGCATTTTACCGTTATGGGTCCCAAACATTTGGGGGCAGCAAACACTCCTGGAGAAGTTATTTTATCAAAAATACAAATAGCAACTGGTGTATCCATTTATAGGGCAGCAAAACAAACTCAACTTGTCATGATAAAAAAAGTGACCTTTTTTAATCATTCCATTAGAAACCGTAATATTATATCATGCTGCACACTGTGTGAGTATGGCAGGGTACGTTCCGAGTTGGTTATTGTTCTGAGAAGTTGTTGAGACTTGTGTAACATGTTGCCTGCATCTCTTTGTCAAACAGCTCACTGTGCCTGCTCCTTCTTGCTACATTACTCCCTGTAATATTTACAACTGACGACCTACTGTCAAAAATAAATAAAAGACCTAGCTTTGTTGACACATTTCATATGAAAAGCTGCTGTCCGCGTCCCGTCCTGTGACTGTTTCACAATGAAAGCCAATGGTTCACTCTTTACGCTAACTATCAGGTGTGCATTAGCAGTAACTTAATAAAGCTCAAATATGAATTAGTTACCAGTAAACAGTGAGGCTGATATCAATGAGATACACTTCAAACATATCGCTGAATTACACACAAGCATTGAATTCCCTTTGCTGCACTACGACTGGATTTATGTTTATAAATTGTATATTCAATGGTGTGGTAAATCCACTAAAAAGGTAAAATATGTGTCTTTAGAAGAAACCTCACAAACACCGCACCAGTACTTTATATTACTTACTCCGGCATCCGAAGCACACGATTCAAAAAATTAGATACTAGAGCGATGAATCTATCTGAGATAATGAGACACTTCCTGACTTAAAGAAAAAGCCATAAAAGTGTAATAGAGTCCGAAAGCCATTTACCCCAGCGAGAAAAGTGTACCCCAGTGACAACTGTCATTTTTCCATTTTATACCGGCAGATTGAGGGGAAGCTTTTGAAGATCTGGCCACTCTGAGAAATGTCTGCCATCGATGCCGTGATGAGAAGTGACTGGAGAATTTCTTAGATTTATTAGCGCTCTGTGTGCCGGTGTCATCAGAGATTACGCCCCCTATCCTTCACCGTTCCACCGGCATGTCAACCGCCGAATTTCAATTTCCCCCGGTGAGAGGAAGGGAAGGCTCTGGCTGGCGACCCCTGATCGTGACCCTGGGGTTTGACGATGGATGGGGGAGGTGGAGGGGGACAGATACGGGATGCTCATGAATTAGGGATGACTTCAGCAGTGCGTTCAACTTTAGCCGTCCCGCCTGTATCGCCACAGAGAATCTCCCTGATAAATGGCCGTCAAGGAGAAGGGAGACTCTTCCTGGTTAGGTATTCAGAGGAGCTCATGGTCAAGTTTTAGCCCCGTTTTAGCCATGTTTAAAACATGCATCGCCGCTGCTAAAACCTTAGATTCTGCACACTAATTGGCAGGTAAAGGACCAATCTGAGGTCAAGTTTAACATCTGCATTTTTGGTAAATGCATGCATGTGTTTGAAGAGTTCTACAGCTGGACAGAAGACAAGCTTCAAGAAAAAAATAGGCAAGAAGATAAGATGTGTCTGTAAATATATCTTAGAATCCATGCAAAATAAGTTGCTTTCAATAATGATAAAAGGTACACATGATGTCATTCTATAGTAGATTCTATGCTTAGGCCTTGTCTGTCCTCCCTCATTGGGCTTTTGATGATTTCTAAAAAGTACTTCTCAAAGTATGAAGGACTCAGTACCATACTGAGTTCTGAATCTCAATTACTAGACTCATTTCTTTAGAGTTGTCACTGACTCTTGAATTACAACAGCATTAATCAAGTTTTTGTTGATTTACTGCTGCAGAAAAACAAACAAAAAAGTTAACCTTGATTCAAAAGCCATTTCATGACAAGCCCGACTTTTTTAAGTGATTTAATGATTGAACTTCATTCCTCTTAGATCACAGCAGATGTTACTGTTACTGGTTTTGTTTCCCTCTTCCCTGAATTTGTTTTACCATTCTACAGACTGAGCGTGCCACTTCCATGTGTTTGTTTGTTTGTTTTGTTTGAATCCATAGAAATCTCAAGGGAGCGTTTTGGTGAAGGGATAGACTACTGGATTTTAGTCAGCTGACATCTGATTTAATGATTCACATCAACAGCAATCAGAATGAATTAATATACTGTATGCGTGAGCTGGATTTGAACCCACAGCACCCTTCCATTTACAGATTTCTCAAGACTTTATGTGTAGGAAGCCCACAGTGAAACAGCACTAAACAGTAAATATATGTACGAAATATGTACTGACCATCCATTCTGAGATGATGATGTCCACCTTCTCCACAGGGAGCTTGATGTCTTCTATGCGGCCTTTGATCAGAGTGATCTTGTCTTCCAGCTGGTTGGATCTGTGGGAAACAACAGTCAGAGCAGTTAAAAATCTCAATTTATCAATCACAGATTTTACAATCAAACTAATGGTTCAAGATTGGTCTCGGTAGTATCGTTATGGTTTATACATTCTGTCTTATAAAGACAATCATTTGAGGGAAATATATGATTGTTAATTTGCTAAACGCTGTACTACATTCACTAGCTGATCATCAACTCTGTCTGTCTGCTATTTGGTGCTGGGCAGGTAGCATACAGTGGTTTTATTAGACCTCAGCGCTGTCAGTGCATACTGTGTGAAGGTGGACCAAAACAATAACGTTTGAGGCTGTTAAAACTAAAAACAATGAGCTCAAAGACGTTGAAAACACTAGATCATCTCCAAAGCAACACATTTCCAGTCCTTCCTGAGCCGTGTGTGGAATGTTAACGCGGGGGATACTGTAACAGTGGACATACAGTGATGTCAGGCTCAGGTAAGGGACTGTAAGATCAGTGCTGCTGTTTAAATGATCCTTCCTTTCAAACTGGCCAGTCTGGGTATCAATCTCTGTGAATATTCCATTATCATGACAGCTAATGTTACAGAGGACAGAACAATTACTCACAGCGGCCCAGAGTGCATTTCTGTGGCAGCGATCCTTATCTTGAACTGTCTCTACCCTCACTGCCGCTCTGCTAGCGCTGCTATCACCTCGTCCCAGAATCCAACACTCCCTCCCCCCTCACCCACAACCCCCCACCTCCTCCACCTTTCACAAGAGGGAAACACTGTAATCTCATTATTGGGGTAATTTAGAGGACAATGTCAGGACTCTAGGGAGAGAGTCAGTATCAGTGCGGCTTTTGTATGAGTGTGAGTGTGAGTGTATGTGCAAGTGTATGTGTGTGTGTGTCTCCTAGATAAAGAGAGAGAGAGAGAGAGAGACAAAAAGGAAGAAAGAGGTTGTACATTTCATCACAGGAAACTGTGTTTGATAATAATTGCTGTCATTCAATTACATTTTTCCCCTTATAATGTATATAATTGTGATCCATTTAAAGTAGCTTTGAGGAAAATTCAGTTTCTGTTGATTCTAGCAGCACCTTTGGACAAAAGCAGTAGTGTTTTTACGACACCGGTGCCTAAGCACCTGCCAGTTCCAGGGAAAAATCCAACCCCGCTAAGGCACATATAAAACTAGGGCCCGACCGATTTATCGGCCGATTTTTGCATATTTCGGAATTATCGGCATCGGCCGTTTTTTTGCCGATTTTATTTTTATTTTTTTAAAGCAATCATGTGTGAAATGTATCGCTGCCCTGGAGGTAGCCTAATTGAATAGCATTAATGCTATAGCCTATTTACAGCAGCAGCAGGTGTGTTGTAATACATTGGATTAATTTACACTTGACAGTTCCCCCTGCAACCAATAGCAGAGGCATTGGTCATCGCTTGACAGTTAATAATAATAATAATTGATAGAATTTATATGGTGCTTTTTTGGAGGTCATTCAAAGACACTTTACATCATAGAGAATCATACATGTAGAAAAGGAAAACAAAATACAGAAAAAAAAAAAAAGGTTTGAAGTGGAGTCAGGTGTCATTATGCTTGGTGAGTTTTGAGTTGACTTTAGAATGAGTTTATTGAGTCTGAGATGCTGATGTTTGGGGGGAGGGAGTTCCAGAGGGTTGGTGCAGTAAGATAAAATGCATAATGTCTGAATTTAGACATATTTGTTACACTTTATTTTTTTTAGACAATGTGTATTGCAATAAAGAAAAAGTTCCTGTACATATTTTCAACAGTAAAAGGTATACAAATATATTCAAGGGTTCCAAAAAAAAATAATTTCAATATATATTTTGGGGATATATATATATATATATATATATATATATATATATATATTTTTAATCGGCCGATTTAATCGTAATCGTAATTTTTCTCTGAAAATAATCGGCATCTAGCCTGGTCCAACCAGACCATCGTACTTCATTTCATTTGTACAGAAGGTCTGGAAGTGCTGTAATTGGCAAACGTTCACTCACTTGGAGGCGGGTGTCTGTTGAAGTTTAAAACTATTGGATCTGCCCAGTGCCACTCTGGATTAGCCAACCAATTGCATAACGTTTGGTTGTCACGTGTGTCATGAGCCGGCTTCTGGCGGTGCGTTCCAGTTGGACAGGGAACTCGGAAATTTCCGACTTCACTATATTGTGGTCTATGGATCTACCGGTACCTGGCAACGGTAACTTGTTAGAGCCTAACGTTTAGTTATTTGGACGAGAAAGGTTGTCGGCATCCATACTTTCGCGAGCAGATGCACTGGAACACAGACAGGTCGTAACTCGGAACTACCAAGTCGGAAATCTCCTTCTTCCGAGTATAAAGGAACGCAGCATTCAACTGAAACTGGAGCGCGACTTCGACGTCATCGTTCTCAGCCACTCGCTGATTGGACACACAGAAATCTGTTCGAGCAGGATCCCAATAATACGCCCCATCACCAGACTGACTACTGAAGGTAAAATGAAATTTGGCCGGATGTAGGTAGGCGGGCGGAGCCAGGCTAATTGGCATCGGCATTGGCACTCCAAAATCAGGCCCTCTATAAAACTATATAAAAATAGCTTTGTTTTCGCTGATGGTCTCGTTTGCCGTTACAGGTCATTTATGTTTATCAGAGGAGAAATGAGACAGTTTCATAAACATTTAAAAGTTACTCTTAGGAGGTGTAAAGATACAGAATTTCCATTATTGTTAAAAAGTTCAATAAGCCATATACAGGCATTTATAACGTGTTAGTGGCTGGTAAGATGCTGATGCTGAACTTTTTTTTATACCAAAGTCGAATATTGGCTGATAAACATCTTTAGTTCATTTCACTATAAAAGTTTAAAATGTCATTCATCTATGTAAGATATTGTCTCGTCTTTTTCCAATTTGTTGTCACAATTCAAAGCATTCGATTGGATAATCCATCAATTCCAAAGAAAAAAACGACTTTGAAAGTATCCATTAAGGAAGTGACTGAAGGAGGGAAGTCACATCTAGCTTTTCATTAAAACTTGGGCGACGGAGAGGAGACAGGAGATGGATGCTTCTGCCTAACCAACAGGAGCCACTTTAATTACAATCCTGATATTAACATCAAGCGGAAGTGACGGACACACAAAGGCCAGCTGTGTGCACACACACACACACACACACACACACACACACACACACACACACACACACACACACACACACACACACACACACACACACACACACACACACACACACACACACACACACACACACACACACACACACACACACACACACACACACACACACACACACACACACACACACACACACACACACACACACGCACGCGAGCTTGAGAGTCACAACCAAAGCAAAAAGTAGATTTAAAGGGAACCAAGGGCGAGGTCTATGTGTGTTTCTGTATGAATCCTTATGTATGTGTGGAAGTGTAAGGTTGGAGGAGGAATGGGGGAGTAACGCATCTTTCTTCAGCTGAATCTTCACTGCTGGCAAACCTGCGACGCAGCCTGCATGCCAACACACACTCCAGCAGCGAGTCACTGGGCTGTAAAATTAAAACATCCTTTTCCTTCAGCAAACCCCGTTGTTTTGCTCATACAACACATCTCTTACATAACGGTAATAATAGCAGTCATAATGGCCCCTAAGTCAAAAATGCATTTTAGTGGCAGGGGATGTGATGGAGGAAGAGGTTGTAGGTACGTAAACCACAGGACATAGGCTCCAGTGGAGTTAAAATGACTGTGGAGAACCAGCAGCTGGAAAACTGGAAACACGTAGCACCTGAAATTGGACTGAGGACTTTATTAAAAGGTACCAACAGGGGGTCATTCACATGTCCTTGTGTGCGTGTGCGTGCCTGCAGGCCTGAGACTGAAACTACTGCAGGGGAGAAGAGGCAAAAAGTGAACGCGTCAGAGCGCAGGTTTAAATTATGTGCATTATGGCCACGCAACTGACAGCAGCTCTATTGGAGTCAACCAGCTGCAACAAATAAAAGGTTGTTGGAGGTCACACAGACCTCTACTCCCACAATCCTCTGCTGCACGCTAAGGAAAAGAAGACCCAACTACCAGTCTCAACTCTCTAAGGATCGGTATGTTAAAGGTAGGGGTCACATCACCATCAACAGAGCTATTCCATTAGCATGTTAAGTGCAGTCTGAAAAAAAAATTGCTTTAAGGATCATGAACAGAATGTCATTAATTACTGTTAGATAGTGCATTTGGATGGAGTGACTGACAGTTATCTGTTTTCTCACCTGACTATGTCCATGGCCTGATAGATGATTTCTGATTGGTCGACGGCTATGACTCTCTTGGCCCCTGACCTGGCAGCAAACATGGACAGTATGCCGGTCCCACATCCCACATCAAGCACCACCTGCAGGACAAGAAGGGAAGGTGGTGGGTTGAGGAGATAGATAGATGCACAGTTTAACGTTCAGAAATGATCCCAGGGCTCACAAGTATTGAATGTCCAATTTCAGCTTAAAAACAAAACAAAAAATGCCATAAAACTATATATGGATTTGATGTCTTGTTAAATGTTCCTCTGCCTACGGGGTGGATGGTTTGTCTGTGACTGGGCAATCATGTGTAGGGTGTACTGGATGCACACAGTCTGCAGAAGGAAACATGTATGTTAAAAAAAAAGATCCTTGAAGGCCTTCATCTTCTATTCAGCACTGACATAATTTGAGCTCTGTAACTGAAAAGCAATGAAAGCAGATTGCCTAAAGAAAAATTCAACACTAAGGCTGTAATGACCTCTCCCAGCATCACTAATGGATCTGGTTAGCTGCTGTCAGAGATGGGATTTCACAGTTTTTTGGAGTAGTAGAAGTTGCAACCGCTCGCAACGAGCTGGCCTGTATGTTCTAAAACTGGACCTTTGACATGTTGAATCTTCTGCGACTCCTTGCAATGCGCTGCATCGAGCAGTTCACACTGCTGCGATTTCTCCCCCGCAACGTTCTAAAACCGTCTCGGCGCAAGCAGTTGCAAGGCGCATCTTTGGTCTGAACCAGGCTTAAGGGGTAAGAAATTATCAAAATGGCATTACAGTCACATTACTTTGCTGGAAAATCAAATCAAGAATGAAGAATAAATAATAATAAAATATAATAATTTTTATTGGGAAGGATTGTATGAACTTTAACTACCGAGGAACCTCTCGCTGTTTGATGTTTCCACGTCTGTCTGCTGGGCATGTTGAGCTTGTTACAGATCAACCTGCTTCTAAAAATCCTCAGGCTCCCCATGTAACTGTATCACTCCCACCATTGTTGCTGTTGACTGACTTCCACACTATTTACGGGTTCCCAATAGGTAACAGTTCATTTGTTCATGTTACCCCCCCCCCCCCCCACTGGGATTAAATGGCTGATGCACAGCTGTAATGACTAGACATGCAAATCTATACGTATGCTGTGTCTCTATTTAACTTCCCTGTATGCATCCCTACTGCTTTATGTGTTCACAGAAGGTCTCCTGCTGATTAAACACAACACACAGCTCCCTTTGCTCCTTTCTCAGTCTTTCTGTGCCCCACTCCACCCCACTACCTCAACTTCAACAGTACTGAAACAAGAATATCCTGTTTCGTTCTCCATCTACCACTTCCTGTAGAAGGTGACATTTCCCCCTCTGCCCAATGTTCGGCTGTGACAGGGATAATGTACGTTCCCATCAACACAGCCTGTCTCCGTCCTCTATAGCCTCATCCCAGCACTAACCAGCAGCCACCCATATAATGGATGGTCATGATACAAGCCACTGCCTCCTGCAACTACAGGCACTAGGAAAGAGAAGGGTGGGGGGGGGGGGATGAGATCTTTTTTTGGGGAGAGGTGGATTGCATGTGTTTGTTATCAGCACTCTGCAGTGGACATTGGATGTGCTCATAAAGTCACAGTCTGTTTTAAATCAACATCATCTTATTTATGTAGTTCCTGAAAAAAAAATCATGCAGCCTATGTCTGTTAAACCAGTAGCCTGCACATGTCACACACACACACACACACACACACACACACACACACACACACACACACACACACACACACACACACACACACACACACACACACACACACACACACACACACACACACACACACACACACACACACACACACACACACACACACACACACACACACACACACACACACACACACACACACACATTCATATTTGTTTGCATTTGATGAGATGTGTCACCTTGTCTTTGAACACTTCAGGGTTCTGGTACATGAAGTTGCGGTAACTCTCTGTGCGCACTTTATCCTGTAGAGAGAATATTCAAAAATGAACAACACCACCAACTTTTCTTTAGTAAAATATTTATAAGAGTGGGAAAAAAACATGTTAATGTGTATGGTGCACATTTCAACACAATGCAGGGTTTCTAGGGGGTCTGCAAATCATTTCTGTTCTACGGCTAGTACTATTAGGATGCTTATGTTGTGATTTTAATTAGAATTCAACACCGGCTTTTTCGCCCTTGTTGTAATGGAAAAAACCTGGATCATGGCATGTAAAGCTTTTTCTATACAGATGAATATTGCAGCAGATCAAAATGTGCTGTGTGGGATTTTGGGAAATTTGAGAGCAAATTTATGGGACAAATACACTGCGAGGAGACCTGATATTTTTCTAGTGGAGATGAGGTCAGGACTTGCTAATTAACCTGCCAATCAAATCTGCCCACAAACCCAGGCAGCCCCCCTCTGGAGGTAAAGCTACAGAATGTTTTGAAATTATAGTAACATGTGTTAGTGTAAGACACAGTGGAATTGACCACGTTCCCATACTTAGTTTATACAAAGAATGGATTTGCTTTTCAATGCACTCTTGAGCTACACTTTCAAAAATTCTGACATTGTGTCATTAAACTATGACACAGGCACAAAGACCAGGAAAACACAATTTTGTCAATGATGATATGGAGCATCATAACAAAATATTGCTAATGTAATCAATGCGTCTTTCGGCACCAATTCATCTCAGATTGTATAAAAATGTCAGACAGCATATAGTTGTACAGTATATTTATCTAGGGAGAAAAGATTGAATTGCTATTTTTATGACCACCATTCCTGCTGAAAATGACAGTGTTGAGTTTTGATTTAAACAACAGACGAGGAACATCTCAATTGTTACACTTTAATCTGAAAAAAAAATTCAAATCATCTTTACACAATACTTACAGTACATGTTCACATGTACATTGAAAGAGTTTTGGTCGCTCCAATAGTTTTTCTAATTGTTAACTGCTCCCTGTGCCCTTGCCAAACAGTATTTCATTTTTGAACTTCGACCTTACTTTTTGAAAGCATTGTTTTAAAAAAACAAGGACTTAAAATTAGAACTATGTTTGAAATGAAAGGCTTCTGCAAACAATAACTCTTTTATTGTACACATTATCGTGTGTGCATAGTGTTTAAGATAAACTTGAGAAAAAAGATCATTAAGACAATGTTATTAAAAATAAAGTCAATAAAAACTAGCTCTTGCATTTGGAAAAAAAAATGCTCTTGTAATTAACTGTTGGAGCACTAACACTCTGCACTAAAACTAGGTAGGTTAACTCCATGAAGCAAAGGGAGACAGGCTTTCATTGAAATATTCTCACCTCCTTCGTGTCATATTCATGGGCCATTATACTTTTTTCTTTTTTTATTATTAATGAGGCCAATATTGTCAGTGATAAATCAAAAGTTAGCTAATCAAAACGTGAGATATGACACCCTCTTTCGTCAAAGCTGTTACACGCATATACATCGTGTGCGTCATAGGTGATGCACATCTCCAAAGAGTTCACTACTTTCTACCGCAAAGCCCCCCCCCCACCATGTGTTCTCTGGGCCCCTCCTGAGTGAGTTTACAGCCTGACGCACACACACCACGCAAAACTTAACAGCGCTTAGCACCAATCAGGACAGCCAAAAGGAATAGGTCTAAGCACTGCGGTAAGTAGAACAGGAAGGGAGGCGATGGAGTTGACCCCCCCTTACACATATACAGTATACACACACACACACACACACACACACCTCGCTCAGCTTGCTGACACTTTCAGGTTTCAGCCCTTGAGCAGCGCAAAAATGAATTTCCACGTTTGCAGCATCCGCACTGCATGCTGTGGTCACACATGAGAGCTCAGCACTTATCGCTGATGTGTCACTTTTGAGAAAATGCCTTGTCCTCAGTGTGAATGTGTGCATAAAGATGATCATTTTCATTTACGCGCTACATCGAAATCTTCCAGCCAAGACGTATGCTGATGAACCCACTTTTTGCCGGTGCAGATACTTCCGTGGGGAGAGAGACTCACAAAAACTGTAATGAGACCCGCAGGCCTGGACTCGGTGTGTGCGTGTGCGAGTGTGTGTGCGAGAGTGTGTGTGTGTGTGTGTGTGTGTGTGTGTGTGTGTGTGTGTGTGTGTGTGTGTGTGTGTTCAGACCTTCAGCATCTCCTCGTGGATGCCATAATGGCCGTATGAGCTGAAGTAGGCCTCGTCCTCGTCCTCTCGCAGCTCTGACACAGTGCCCAGGTTGCCAGATTTACTGGTTTCTGCGTTCAGCACCAGACCCTGAGCCAGCAGCCTGATAAGAACAGCAGAGACACATCTGCGTTTAACTTCTAATATTAGGACATGGGACGAAAGCAGCGAGCAGAAAGCAGAAAGCACACACAACCTTCATGCAGGACAAAGCAGTAAATGGAGGAGATTCATCTTCCTAACTCTCTCCTCCGGCCCCCCTCCTCCCAACCACCTCACTCTCTCTGTAATTTTCCCTTATGGCCCCCTTCCTACCTCCCCTCCTAACTTTAACCTCTATGCTGCAGTGGAATTTTCCTTTCCTTTCCTTTCCTTTTTTTTTTTTTTTTTTTTTTTATAAATCATTCCCCTTCCTCCAAACTTCCTCAACAAGGCACTCGAGTTGATTTTCCCGAGCTCACTGTGTCCCCCTGCTGGCCCTAGGGGTGAAGTGCAGCAGGTAAAGCAATACACTGTGGACACTTCTAGCTCATATCTACCAGGAAATGACACAAAATAAACTAATAGGATAACCTTACCCCGTTTAAAAAAAAAAAGTGGAAATGCAGAAATGTCACTGACTTGAGTTTGTGCAGGTCGTCCATTGCTCTGGCCAGTGCCTCCTCTGAGCTACGTGCTCGCTCCTCAGCGGCCTGTGCCCTCTGCAGCAGTGCATCATGGGGCAGGCTGGACCCCTCACAGAGTTCCTCTGGGTCTGGTACAAACACACAGAGGGGGAAGTAAACCGATGTAAAACATGTAAACTGAACACGGTGACAGAAAAAAATACATATTATTTGTGTCCTGCCTCTGATCTCACGATTATTTGTTTTAATGTATGTGTTTTTTTGGGTGGGGTTTATTTCTGTCTAGTTTTTTTTAAGCAGTGCATGTTTTCAGATACATTGTAAATGGCCGCTGCCTAAAAAGTTTTCATTGAAAGGACTGTGAGGTGAAGGAAAATGTGAAATAAGACATTTATTCAGGTCATATCTGAACATTAATCCGCCCAAATATTGGATTTTCAGACATACAGGTACAAAGAGGAGGCATACAGACCAATTTCCACTGTCAAGATAAATCATTCAAAAGAAAGGCTGGAAGCTGCAAAAGGTACATCACTCTTTTTCCCCAACCTGAAAATCTGTCACTCCACTCCATAATTGGTCTCTGTGCTTACATGGAAAATATTGCTCCTTTTCTGGGGGCTTTTCAAAGGGATTCTGGCAAATCATTGACTGCTATTTAGAGAAAACGGCTGCACCAGAAAGACACAATAGCCAATCTACCATGTTTCAGTTCAGTTCCTGGGGTTGTTTTGAAAATATAAAAAACTTCTGATAAAAACATCATTGCCTGACGAGACGCATGTCCATCAAAATTGTTACTCAAAGCTAATATAAAGCTTAAGGAGTTGCTGACTGCACCTGTCTGAAGCAGGGGGTCGTCCTGTAGCACTGGCCGCAGGAAGTCTTCACTCTCCCAGGGTAAGGGAGCGTCTGGCAGCCCCGACAGACAGGATGCATCACATTTCTAAAAACACAGATTTGTTGAATGAAAATGCATCTACTCTATTGTACTGTTTTTATTTTATTTTTTTGTACTCGGTTGCCGGTTATGGAGAAAAACTTGCAAAAACCTGATAAATTCTACAATACATTCACAGCAAAATACATCGTCATGTCCCCTAAATTCCTTAAAATGACTCTGCTGATCACCATCTCCATGATGTAACACACTGACTATGCCTATAAGTACCTAATACAAGCCCACTTCAAAAATACGGAACTATCCCTTTAAGACTTCATAGTGTATGTAACGGGTGTGAATATTAACTCTTCACTCGCATTAAAGCAGATGTCATTACAGACCGGACTTACCGTTGACCGTATGAAGTTGATCATCTTTAAGTAACCGTAGTCGTCTAAATCTAAGAAAGAAAAAGATGGGTGAGCCTATTCAACAAAACTGAATGAATAATCCTCCAGTGGTGCAGAGAGCAGCAGTGTGTCCACTTACTGTGTTTTCTTATCACCTCTACAAGGTTGACCTGGTGCTCAGCTGTGCAGTGCTGTAGTGTGGCAGGCACAGAGCTCAGCAACCTAAAACACAAAGTAGTACACACAGGTAGGACCATTTCATTAAAGAGTCAAAAATGTATCCATTTATAAGATCCAGTAGGAAGGAAACGGTAATGAAGTTTGCCTTGGTTGCGGCTTTCATGCTTTGCAGATTGAACATAAAAAATTAAATATGGCTATGACTGGCTCATCCAAACACATTTTCGTACAGGAAAATACAATGACATAAGAATGTGAGTTTTCATCTAAATGAATCTTATTTATTTTTTAACGTGTGGGTTGTCCTGAATAAGATGAACATTAATGCTGAAAAGTCCCCCTTACTTAAAGCTAAAGTGGTAGCAAGTCTAAGATGACAGTAGCCATGAAGATATATTTTCTTTTTAAATCCCCAATCAAACCAAAAGCATCTGCATAACTAGATACCCACATAAGTGATACAAGGGAAATTTTGTTTTTATGTTGTTGTTTTTTTGCAGTGTGGATAAACTTAGCCTTTACTAGTTTTTCAAGGCACTTTCACCATTGAGTAACGACATAACTAATTGGTAGCCGTCGTGTATGTGAGATAAGTAGCTTAATTTAGGTACTAGTTGACACACAAATTACAGGGATTGATAACTTTAATAAGTATTTGTTCAGTAGCCTATTGCTTATCACTGCAATTCCAAATCCCAGTGTATCTTAAAAGCTATGGCTGTGGTAAAAGTCTGCAGGCTTTTTCCTCTGGCGACGAGAAAAGTCGTCTCACCTGTCACAGAACAGACAGGTAACTTGCTGACTCTCCTCCACCTCATCATCCAAACACTGCCACTGCTCATCATCTCCATCAATGTCGTCATCACCGTCAGAGAGCTCAGGCATCTCCTCGGAAACTAGTTCACCGTCTGGAAAGACATTAAACCTCATTACAGACGCCTAAAAGTCACGGGGGGAAAGTTGGGCTTTACTTTAGCAGTATTGAATAAAGCTAGCTTAGTACTTTGCTCATATGAAGTAGCATTAGCTCTACAACCGTTTTACAGCTCGGAACAAGGCTGTCGACGCAGTGTTTAACGCAGCACAACTTAACTTTTTAACTGTGTATGCAATAGAAATGACCGCTAGCAAAAAAAATCCCAAATGTTATATTTACTACACTCACGTGTGTCTGTGTATGCTGCCATGTTGTCGCCTTGGTTTCAACGGACTTCCTGGTGACGTTTGGGCACGTAAACTGGGAGGGGGCAAGGATATATGGGAGGGCGTGGAGTTAGAAACGACGCTTCTAGATGAATACACAAGATGTCGCCAAAGTTTCATGTGTCACTGGTCTGAGCACTGCGAATCGGACAGTGTTGATTCTGCATACTTCAGTTGCCTCAGCAGCAGGTGAACAACAGGCTACAATAAATTTACAAACAATTTTTTTTTTCAAAATCTACCCACATAGCACTGACACATCCAATAGAAAATCACATGTCAAAGAAAAGTTTAGCTTTTATAGCTCGATTTAGGCTAGGCCTATGGAAAAACAACAGAGGATACACTATTCACTCTTTACTGTTCATAATTTCGTTTTGCCAAAAATGACAGCCCAGTGTAAAAACAAAAAAAAAATTAAGTTTATGTGAAGAAGAAAAAAATCTCACAAAGTTGCCACTGCTACATTAACCAGCTTAAACCAACCAAGGATGTTTCTTTACCCCTGTCCTTACATGTAGGCTGATAAGCCTAAATGCATCTTGCAGTGTGAGAAGTAATCAGAACCTTTGCATATCCAAAGTAAAAAATATTTCCTAATCATTAACATTGTGCAATAGCTACAATCTCCAGAAGTGGCTTGATTTGTAAGAGTATAGCCTAGGCTATGAACAAAGGGTATAGCAATTGGATGTTATTATAGTTGAGTATTCTGTAATAGTTCTAATAAAAATAGTAATACATTCTTGAATATTTTATGGACCTGAGAATTCAAATAAAAGTGTCTTCCTTATAGTGAATAGAAAACACCATGGGTCCATATATTTGGTTTGTAGAGGATGAGATTGTTTTGCTAATTAAGAAGGGGATCCCGATTTCAACAAGACTTGGTAACACTGGGTCTGTTCCACAAATAAGGTCACCACCCAAAATGAGGTGCCTGGGTATCAGATCAGTTAAAAATGAGATTACCTGTCAAACAAATGCTATCATAAATAATTCATATAAGTGCTTCATCATCCCAGTTGGTTGCATTGATATGCTACCACCAACAACAACAACAACAACAACAACAACAACAACAGCAACATTATTGAGGGAACCTGAAGCTATAATATATAGCCGTGAGAGTCAGCAAATATTTGTATGTATTAAAAACCTGTGAAAATAAAAACAATATTTATAATATTTCTGTCTGTTTAGTATGTGTTATAATAGCTTATGTAGAACAATATGGACAAGTCACAGAAACAACCTGAGGGAATTTTAATAGAAAGTCAGCCTGGTGACTGAGGAAAAGTTAGTATCATACATTGTGCACTTGTGTTGTATAAATAATTTAAGATGTGATTTAATGCAAATGGTGGACTTCCCACATATTCAGACATCTCACATAGCCTGCACAGTTTATTTACTTTTAAAATGCTCATTTGCATATTCCGGAACACTCAAGTGTGATGTGGCTGACTAGAATTCCTGATGGAACCTGTGTCACACGCCGTGTTCTTTTGATCTTACCATTGGAACACATTGGGAGTTACCTTCTCAGTGCAGAATCAGATACACAAGCTATCTGGATCTACACACATTCATTACTCTGAAGTAACTGCGTTAAAACTTGTTAACATTGTCATGGACAAAGACAGACCAAAGAAAATGAAGACTAAACGCTACCCAACGCGTAGGAGAGCTCAAGGTAAATGGGAAATCCAAGCAAACACTTTATTAGGTCAATGTTAATGACTTATCAGGTAGAGTGGGCATTCATTTAGAGTTAGTACTTTGAGATAAAAGTTTCACACAGTTAGTGACTACAATTGACAACAAATTGATGTACTGTGTTTTTTTTCTCTCTCATTTACAGAGGCAGATTGCAGCACAACAACACCACAAGTTGCTGTGCCTGCAAAGGAAGGCAGGACCAAGAAAGCTGCAAGGAAGAGGCCTGTCCAGAAGACCCCGATAAAACCACATATCCCAAAAACGGACTCCTCTGAGGAGGATCTGAGGCTCAGAGTGTTGAATGGAAGATATAAAGGAATTGGAGAGGGAACAGCAAGCCCGAATAATATGAAAGCATTCGATATTAGCCAGGAGGACCTGGATTCTGCTTCCTGCTCAACGGACACTGGCATACGTACGCTCATCATGTCAAGTTACTGTTGGGAATGTTAATCATCATGAGTTTACAGAACACTATGTGTTATAGTAGCCTATAGTGATCTTAATAGTCTTTAGTGCACCCCAAGTTACACAGAAAAGCAGTCTGTCAATGCCCTCTAGTGGTATGCTTTTAGGCAGATATGAGTTTTGTTTTGAGAAAAGTGTCTGAGATTTTGGTTTTCACCAGTGGATTTCCTTTTCAATGCTCACATTGTCAACAAAATATATTTAGAAGAATGAAAAGCAACATCTTATCCCCCCAAAACAATGCCCTTGATATTCTTAGGGACTATTTCTTTGGTTGAAGTCATGGATAAATACCTTATCAAGTTATCCTCTCGTCTTTTCTCACCTTCAGAGGGCGACGTGAGCAAGAAGGCCGTTAAGAGGAAGACCCCCACTGATGGAGAAGAGCCCAGCAGAAAGAGGAAAAATTCAGACCCAGACTGTAAGGAGCCTAAACCAAACCAAAAAGGTTAGCAGAACATGAACAACAGCAGTCTGGCTAAACTATGTTTTTCTGTTTAATATCTGTTTCAATATATAAAACAATATGGACAGGTCACAAAAACAACAAAAAACCTGAGGGCATTTTATTCAAGTCAGCTGATGAAGAGTCAATATCACGCATTGTGTGATTCTGTGTTGTATGAATCATTTAAGATATGATTTAATACAAACGGTGGATTTGATCACCTCCACATTATGGAGTGGATTATATTTTCAATGCTTAACAACAGTGTCTGCCCCCCCCCCCCCCCCCCCCTCAGAGGGCGATGTTAAGGCTGTTAAGAGGAAGACCCCCACTGATGGAGAAGGGCCCAGCCGAAAGAAGAAGAATTCAGACCCAGACCAGAAAGAAACCACACAGGAGCCTACACCAAACCAAAAAGGTTAGTAGTACATGAACAACAGCAGTTGGGCTAAACTATGTTTGTCTCTTTAATATGTGTTTCAATATTTAAAACAATATGGACAGGTCACAACAACAACAAAAAACAAGTCAGCTGAGGATGAGTTGATATCATGCATTGTGTGCTTGTGTTGTATGAATCATCTAAGATATGATTTAATGCAAATGGTGGATTTGATCACCTCCACATTATGGAGTGGATTATATTTTCAATGCTTAACAACAGTGTCTTTCCCCCACTCAGAGGGCGATGTGAGCCAGCAGGCCGATGAGAGGAAGACCCCCACTGATGGAGAAGAAAACAGTAGAACGAGGAAGGATTCAGACACAAACTGGGAGGAGCCTAAACCAAACCAAAAAGGTTAGTACCGGTAATATGTGTACAACAGCAATATTATTGAGGGAACCTGAAACTATGATAAATGGCCTTGATATGGTCAGCTATGACAGCAGTTAGGCCAAACTACAGTATATGCTTTCCTTGTCTGTACAATACTGTATGTGTTTCAATACTTAAAATAATATGGACAGGTCACAAAAAATAGAACCTGAGGGCATTTTATTCAAGTCAGCTGAGGATGAGTTGATATCACACATTGTGCGCCTGTGTCGTTTGAGTTGTTCATTTAAGATATGATTTAATGCAAATGGTGCTTGATCACCTCCATGCTATGGAGTGCATTCCCTTTTCAATGCTCACAGTACCAACAACAGTGTGTTTCCCCCCCTCAGAGAGCGATGTGAGCAAGAAGGCTGTTAAGAGGAAGACCCCCACTGATGGAGCAGGGCCCAGCAGAAAGAAGAAGAATTCAGATCCGGACTGTGAGGAGCCTAAACCAAACCAAAAAGGTTAGTAGTATGTGTACAACGGCAACATTATTGAGGGAACCTGCAACTATGATAAATGGCCTTGATATGGTCAGATATGACAGCAGTTGGGCTAAACTGTATGTTTGTCTGTACAATAAGTGTTTCAATATTTAAAACAATATGGACAGGTCACAACAACAAAAAACCTGAGGGCAATGTATTCAAGTCAGCTGAGGATGAGTCACGCATTGTGTGCTTATGTTGTATAAACAATCTCAGATATGATTTAATGCAAATGGTGCTTGATCACCTCCATGCTATGGAGTGCATTCCCTTTTCAATGCTCACAGTACCAACAACAGTGTTTTCCCCCCCCCTCAGAGGGCGATGTGAGCAAGAAGGCCGTTAAGAGGAAGGCCCCCACTGATGGAGCAGGGCCCAGCAGAAAGAAGAAGAATTCAGATCCGGACTGGGAGGAGCCTAAACCAAACCAAAAAGGTTAGTAGAACATGAACAACAGCAACATTATTGAGGGAACCTGCAACTATGATAAATGGCCAGATATGTTACATGGTCAGATATGACAGCAGTTGGGCTAAACTGTATGTCTGTCTGTTTATTATGTGTTTCAATATTTAAAAGAAAATGGACAGGTCACAACAAAGAAAACCTAATGGCATTTTAAAACGAGCCAGCTGAGGAAGATTTGATATCACGCATTGTGTGTTTTTGTTGTATGAATCATTGAAGTTATGACTTAATATCCCTCAGAGGGCCATGTGAGCAAGAAGGCAGTTAAGAGGAAGGCCCCCACTGATGGTAAAGGGCCCCGCAGAAAGAGGAAGAATAGCCCAGACCAGACAGAGACCAAAGAGGAGCCAAAAGTAAACCAAAAAGGTTAGTAGGCTTTCATAAATGGAGGTAAACGCCTTGTGTTAAAATCTCATTCACCTCCATTGCATCTCATTTTACAATTAAAACTGGACAAATATAACAAATCCTTGATATACACCTTATAAAATGATCCTCTCGTCTTTTCTCACATTCAGAGGGCGAAGGGGGCAAGAGGGCCATTAAGAGGAAACACGCCACTGATGGAGAAGGGCCGAGCAGGAAGAGGAAGAATACCCCAGAGAGGGAGCCCACAAAGGAGCCAAAACCCAACCAAAAATGTTAGTAGGCTTTGATTAATGGAAGTTTAGGCTCTATGATGTTAAGTCGAAGTGTAAAATGAGTAAACATGTATTAGATTTGAGATACACATTGCTATCAGATAGTGGGTAATGTATGTAATGTAGTTGATGTTTCTTACAACTGTGACAAAAAACTATTGTTTTCCTCTTTTTAGTGCGTTTTAGCTTTAAATACAAACAGCTGAAAGAGCTTGGACAAGGAGGCTGCGGATCTGTCTTCGAAGGCTATCGTAAATCTGATCATTTACAAGTAAGTATTACACACAGACCAAAACACACACACACACACACACACACACACACACACACACAGACAATGTTTAAAAGTCCTAACCAAAGTCCTGATTGTGTCCCGTAGGTTGCCATCAAGCGCATTAACAAGGACAAAGTGTTCTGCACGGAAACGGTGAGTGAGCGACGCCAACAACTGCTGTTAAAATGCACTCCCTCACTGAATGCATGATGGATGATGTATTATTATCTATCAATCTGTGGAGCTTCTCTCCCTTACTCCTTTCTCTCTGGTGTGATGTTTCAGGACGAGTATGGCAACGAGGTCTCTG
Organism: Ammodytes marinus; assembly: GCF_949987685.1. Taxonomy (NCBI): domain Eukaryota; kingdom Metazoa; phylum Chordata; class Actinopteri; order Uranoscopiformes; family Ammodytidae; genus Ammodytes; species Ammodytes marinus. The sequence continues at coordinate 29,390,422 of NC_137230.1, read as the reverse complement.
TCGAGGTGGCGGTAATGTTGCGACTGGCTTCTGAAACAACTGGACCGTTGGGGACGTCGCCACACATCGCCCTGTTGGACTGGTACGATCTGGACACTGAGCTGATCCTAGTGCTGGAGAGGCCCATCCCCGCCACAGACCTCTTCAACTACATCTCCAACAACGGAGGCTCCATACCGGAGTCTGAGGCCAAGGTACACTGCTGGGGGATCTTTGAGAAAAGTGTCGTTTTGAGTGTTTGGATAATTTTTTCACTGCAGAAACGTACTCACCACCAGTAACTTGCACATAAAGCCGTTGTTCTCACGAAGTACTGTATGTCAAAACATTCTGGGTTTCCAAAATAAACTGGAAAAACAAGGCAGAACATAGAACGAAAGACTTATTGGTTTTTAAATATTTAGGTGACAGGAATTATGGGTAGTGGAAAAGTGCTTGGCTCAGATCTGGGAATACCCAAAATAGAGGCCTGGTTGCTGCAGGCAATCATTGTATCGTGGTTAAGCCAAAGCCACATCCATGGAAAAGACGATCCCTCATCTCTCTCTTTCTGTCTCTCTCTCCCTCTCTCTCTCTCTCTCTCTCTCAGATCCTACTCAAACAGCTTGTTGATGCTGTAAAAGACCTGGAGGATAAAACCATCTTTCATCGCGACATCAAGATAGAAAATATCCTGATCGAGACCGGCTCTGAAATCCCGCGTGTTCGTCTTATTGACTTTGGACTGAGCTGCTTCAGCAAGAAAAGTACTGGTTACCGCATATTCTACGGTGAGATGTCCAGCTCCTGCTATTCTAAATGAATTTAAATCAATTTTGTGTGACTTTCACATTGACACAAAGCTTCTCCTCAACCTCACCTCCCTAATCGTCTGGTCTCTAGGCACCTCTGCTCACATCCCTCCAGAGTGGTACAGCCGCTGTCTCTACAGGGCCGGCCCCACTACAGTGTGGCAGCTCGGCGTGGTACTGTACGAAGCGCTCCACAAAATACAACCATTTGAGACCAACAAGTTCCTCAGCAAGAAGCTGAAAGTGAGCAGTGAGCTGTCGGAAGGTAAGCGAAATGAAAAACACAATCGTCACAACAAACACAAATCTATTATACTCTGCATTCTCAATGATTCATTTGTCTTCTCCTTTGTTCTTCACAGATTGTCTTGACTTCTTAAACATGTGTCTGACCAAAGTGCCAGAGAAGCGTCCGTCCCTAGCGCTGCTGCAGTGTCACCCGTGGATCAGATAGGCCAACATCAACACCAGCTTCAAAACAAAGGCCTATCACACAAGTGTCTTCTAATTCCTAATGTTTTTTCTCTTTTTAATAGGAAGGGGAGATGGTGTATGGACTAATCCAATTGGTCTTAACATTTCCAATTTCTTTAACATTGGTTTTATTCAGGTGCAGCTCCATGGTGCAGTCCTAGCCCTCCGTGGAGGAGGGTAATCTAACTTGGACTTGTTTAACATTGGCTTTTTTTATTTGTTTACCTGCAGCTTCTTTTGCAGTTCTAGTATAGTATAAGATAAGATAAGAAACAAAACTCTATTGTCAATTACATCGCATGAAATGGAAATGTGCCTTTTGCATTCTGGCACATAAAAACAAACAGTGAGGAAAACACTGAATTCTATAGCAGCAGTGCTCATGGACTATGAGAAGGGGGGTATTTTATTATGTCTGTTTGACGTGGCAACAGCAGAGGACACAAATTGGTTCTTCTAGCCATTTTTCCTGGCTAGGGGGAAGTCGGTTGGTGAGTCCGATCATTGTACTTCTGGTTTGCCTTTTTTTATGGAGCGGATATATATAGCATACACGTTTGCTACCTATGAGTGTCCCCCCCCCCCCCCCCCACCCCACACACACACACACACCGTAGTGGGAATTTGTACTAACATCGAAACTTCTCAATTGTCCCAAGGAGAGAGAGCCGCCAGCTTGCTTTTATGAAAATGTAATCTGCATGGAAGTGTGTTTGAAAAAAATATTTGAAGATCTGTTTGAGAGGAGGGTTTATTGTTAATGATTTTTTTCCCCCAGGTATTTGAGTCCTGGCCCTCCGTGGAGGAGGGTTATTGAATATTTTGGATTTCTTTAACATTTGCTTTTCATTCACCTGTAACTCTCTCTAGCAGTCCTAGCCTTCCGTGGAGGAGGGTAATCGAACTAATGGACTTAACAAACAGACTTCTTTAACATTGGCCATTTTTTGCATCTGTAGCTCTCTAGCAGTCCCTAAACTCCTGTCATACAAATATCATCCAATTTCTAGTGTTTCTTCTCTCTTTGACAGGAGCAGGTGGTGCAATGACCTGAGGGCTGAATATAATTAATTGGGCTTAACTGAATTGGATTGATGATATTAGACATCTTTAACACTGGCCTTTACTTTACCACCTGCAGCTCCCGTATCAGTCCTTGCCGTCCGTGGAGGGCGGACTTCTCTTTGAATTGCCTTTCCCGAGGTTTCTTCCCATTTTCCAGCTGGCCTCAGGATTTTGGGGAGTTGTTCCTCGTCTTCAAAGAGAGCTCGGGCCGGGCCAGGAGTACCTGCTGATTATGAGCCATTGTGTGATATTAAGAAATGAAAATGATTTGAAATAAAATTTGAAGAAACACTAATACATCTTTTCCTTGTCATATTATTTTTTCATTGCACTTAGAGTTATATAATAATCTGAGTTTTGGTGGCGATTATAATGAAAGACACACTAAAATATCAACAGCAATAATCTTACAAAATGAAGTTTCACCCTAGTTAAAAGTGAATCAGGGTTTGTAAGTACAAGTCATACTTTTCTTCCAACATGTAAGGCTTGATAACCATGTTCGCACATTTCCTCTTCATTAAGAAAATACATTGTTATTTATAATAACACTAAGAAGATGATGGAACTATATGTACATGGAACTTTTACAAAAATTGACATGGAGAAATTAGAATTAAAACTTCACAGGAATACATTTTGAAATAAGATCCATCCATCCATTTTTTTCTAAATTGAATTCAGCCACCATGAGTTATTATTTAAACTTTACTTAATGTGACATGTTAGTGTCTACTGTCAAAATGTAATTTATCAACACACTTTACTCTTGTTTTGTAGTTTATCAAAGAAACCATATTTTAGATCCTATGGAAATAAGCACCATTAAGGTGGCAGATTTCTGGAGAACCACTTTGTATCATGGGCTTGTAAAACACAATCAGTATTTGTGTAATCATATTCAGTCACAAGGGGGCGCTGCTAGATCAAAGAGAAGAGGCACGTTCAACTGAACTATTTCTCAAACTTAAAACCAATTCAACAGACAAGCTATGAAATGTAACAGAACACAAGAATAAGGAAATTAAATGAATTAATGTATAAGAGGTTGAAAATAAATTATTCAAATAAATAAAATTAAAGTTAGAAGAAAAAAAGTACTGACATTTAAAGTTAAACTATTGTAAAATGAACACAAGCTGATAGTTTCACTGCACTCATTGTTCTTGGATTAGGATAAGGATCATATTATGAATATTTGACATTGACTTAGTTCTAAGATGATTTTGGTCATAATTTTTTTTTTTTTAAATAAACCCAAATCTAGAAATAAGGATAACGGGTCCATCATCATCTTTCGTTATTGTGGAAGTTAACCTGACTGAATAAAAGGTTTGAATGACCACTAATGAACTGTTCCCTGTAAAAAGATATGGTGTACATATGTACATGCAAAATATAATCCACAGATGTTGCATGACACTTATTTTCATCCTCGAGAGACCAATTGAGGGGTGACCCTCATTTTCAATGACGTCGAGTTCAAACAAATTCCAAGGAAAAACAACAATGCATACACAATATTCAATGCAAATACATCAAATACACAACAACAGGTGAAGAGAAGAAAAAAACAATTGAAACATTTACATAGTGGTGAAGAGTGGCAGAAATTAAAATTAAATGAAATGGGTGAAAGGACAATATAGCCTAATTAAAACAGTTACAGGTAGAGTTTGGCAGATTTAAGATAGTTTGTTTAAAATGATTAAAGGATATGATATGATGATATTATATAGATCAGTTATAATTAATATTGATACAGTAACCATGGTAAGATTTTCCTAAATTAAACACTCACACAGTTAAATATTTAAAATAATTTAATGAAAACATGTCAGAACATTCAATGTTTGAATCTAGTGTAAACCCAAACTGAAGCATTCACTTTAAGGCAGTTGCTCAATACATTTTGTAAGTGCACAAATGAAGGACACCAAAAAGCACCCGCAATAGTTCCCTGATGAAAATATTAATTTGCTATATAAACTTGCTTTTATAGACTTTCATAGACACACCCTTTGGTTCTTTGACAATGTCTTTAAAACATTTTATTTAAAAGTATTTGTAAATCATTTGAAATGATGTTGATGACATGATGAGTATTTGCAGTGTGTAGTCCTCTCTGTGTGAAAAGACCTGAAAATAGAATATAAAATGTATAAATTGGAGCCACATATCTCACAATATGTCACATTCAAATTTAAACTGTCAAAGCCCAAAGAATGAAATGCACATTACGCAGTACAGCTTTGGAGCAAAATGAATATGACTATGAATGTTTACATTTCTTTTGAGAGTTCATCAATTCATATTTTTTTTTACCAGAGTCATAAGGGGGTTGTGGTAGAAGATGAATTCAGATTATGAATTGTTATAATGAGATATAATCTACATGCCTTTGCCTTTGATTTTCAAACACCCAATGTTTACCAAACAGCAATCTTAAAAATATATTTGTTATGGAAATAATTAGATTTATTGGTTATTAATAATACTTGCCTGCCCTTATTTCCCTGCACTCTTTCCCAGACTGGCGATGTCTTTGCCCTCCAGGATCTCTGTCTTCTTCTCAGGTTGAAGCAGAGTGTTTGACACCATTGACTTAGCCACCATTTGGATTGGACAGGACATGGAGTTTGAACTCACAGCAGAAACGGCATTGAAGAATTTCCTAGCAAACCATTCGCCAGGCCGACTCTCCTGCCTATCTACCAACAAAACCCTGTTGGAGAGCAATACAAAAGTATTGATGATTTAGTGATTTTATCACGTTGAATCGGATCATTTAAAAAGGTGGTGTCAGTGACTTTAGAGAACACCTGTTGAAAAATTTGCAATCAGTGAAGAATATTGCCCCACGATCCGCTACAGTACCTATCCATACTGTGTGTGCACTGAAAACAAATCTGATATTAATACTCAGTCCAGGCAGGATGCAGATCGTGAGGAGATATTCACTGATTTGTACAAAAAAGCATTCTCCAGAATTGCTGAACCCACCTTCAAATGGTAAACAACCACTTTATATAGTAGATTGGTAATCAATGTAGTCTATTGGTAGTACAGTCCAGTACAATTAGAACTACTGTATGTCATGTGAAAGCCGGGTGCGACCACATGGTTTTCTATGGTCTGTGCCACAGTGAAAAACTAACAGTCACAATTTTGTATTTAGTACATTCAAATGTCACACTTCACTATTTTGTTCCATCCATGACTTTAAACACAAGTCACATTGTGTTGTGCCTTGTTTAATGGATGTAGCTGGTAAGGGAGTCCAAAAAAATTTGATCACAGTCCCTGTACGATTGGTTAAGCATAATGTTTGCACTCCTCTTCTTGTTGTAAAATAAAAGTGTATATGGAGACATGGATGGATAGGAGCATTAACCTAGCTTTAGTTTTGTTCGGCTTGGCTTCCCTATGAATTATACATTACCAGCAACTATGAGGTGTCACATAATCCATCCCTGGCTATATTTCAACAATACAATGTGTTTGGGCGTTTTTTTCATATCATGAGAGAGTAACTAAACTTATTGCAGTCCAGATGCAATAGGATGCATATGTTCTATGTATAGTTGGCATGATGTCAATCTTATCCGTTTACACTGTAAACAATACTTCTGTTGCGCATTATGTATTCATGCATGTACTTGTAAGTATGGGGACAATTAGTGTCGTATAATATGGTGAATAACAAAGTCTGTCTCATAAAGTGATTGAATTAAGTGGATGAAATCACTCACCCTGGTCTGTAAATTGCATATCTGTCAAAACCCAACGCCTCAATATCTGCTTCAACTTGTCCCTGGAAGAACAACAATGTCATGATTATCACTAAGTGCTTTTCAGAAGTCATCACTCGATGTGACACACAGGTAAGCTTTAGTAGAATTAAAATACGGCATTCAATAGGAACTATAATACCTTGACTTTGAGGTAGAGGAAGTTGCTGTTTTTCTCAGCTCCTCTGGAGGACTCCAGGTGGAACTGTGAGCAGCCTCCTGTCTGGGCCAGCTCTGCTGACTTCAGAACATAGTCATGATCAACACGGATGAATCCTTCCTGAAATAAAAGAAACAAAGAAGAAACTGAATTTTTGTTTTATTCATTTTGATAATAGTCACCGGTGCCAAGGTTTGTCTGTAGATGACAAATTTAAAAACGCAAACGTTTATATTAAAATGAATAAACTAGATAATTAAAACAAATAATCAACTAAATCATGTTGTGAAAAAGAAATACATCCTAATTATAGTTGGGCAATAATAAAAAGTTGTGTATCATTGTTCCGCCATCATCTTCTTATGTTGAGATATCTTGTTATCTTACTATTATGTCTGAATGAGTAAGCAATCGATCATTCACAGTAAAGCACTTTTTCTCCTTCCCAAACGCTTGTGTGCATGACACAAGGTGCCAAGTCAGACATTGTATCAGATTAATAATGAATTTTATTGAGGTAATGTAACATACATTTTTTGAGTTTTAAAACTGTAACATTATAAATAGCTCGATACCTTTATATATGTTCTCTCCGTATAACATATGTTTTTGATAGGGATATCTCTTATATGTTTAAGACTTGTAATCGAGAAGGATATTTTACAATGAACACCACCTTGTAATCGAGAAGGATATTTTACAATGAACACCACCATGTAACAACACTGTTTTAAACGACTACAACATACATCTTAAGTATTCTGCCCTGCAGTTTCCTGCTACTCACTGGCATAGGTTACAGTTACAGCAATACACATTTTTGATCAATTAAAATCTGCAAAAAGACAGGCCCGGCCAAATAATCAGTCAGGAAATGCCATGCCAAAGGAATCGCTGAGTCATTGTTACTGGCCAAAAATCCCATTGAATCCCATAGATACTATTTTTGTAATTTTGTGCTCCAGTAGGCGTACAACAACAGCAAAATCTATTATGTAGCCTACCTCTAGCTATATACTTTTAATTCATAAAGTTTAACTTACAGTCCCTGCTTTCGCTCTGGTCGTACCCAGGCAGCAGTAGCCAACATCATGGCCTTGGAAGGCAGCAGCATAATCATCAAGCTTCTCAAAGTCCACCACCTCTTGTACCTGGAGGGATAGAAAACACAGTGTGTCAAGCGAAACGTCAACTCTCAACGAGACCAATGTTATGCAATGGAGGGTATCTTGAGAATGAACCCATTACCAGGTTTTCATATGCTTTGCCCTCAAAGGTGAGCTGTCTCCTGCCAATGAGAGTGATTTTGGAGAAGATGTTGCGCTCCAGCAGCTCTTGCAGCACCAGCTTGCCCGTTTCCCCGGATGCACCCAGGACGAAACAGCTTTTATTTTGCTGCCTGAAGTTTTCCTCCAAAGTACTCATATCCTCGGCCATTCTGTGTGCCCAAACAAATAAGACCGCTAGTGTTAAGACAGCGGCTAAACTAATGTGTGATATACGTGCCAAACCCCTTGGCAGAGAAGCTAGCAGAAGCTATATCGCTATTATTTACCTACTGTACTTCACCGAATCAGGGTCGTCGAAATAATTCAAGACCGCTGCAATGACAACAACTACGACAGTAAAGAGCCCGGTCGCTTTTCCCAGGGTGGTGGCCAGTAGTTTCATAACAAGCAATTGATTGCTAGGAGCGACCGGTCCGGTTAAATTGCTGGAACACTTCCTGGTTGCTTCATCTCTACAGACAGACGGTGCTTTCTCTCTCTCTCTGCTCCGTTTCTTCCGCTGGAGAAAATATCTGTCACCGACAATATATCCACGCGAGTTCACTGCAAGAATGTTAACCGAATGTTTTGTTTATTTGGTACGTTATGGTAGGAGAGAGGCTTGAACTTGGTCTAACCTCGGTCTCTTATCCTTATCTTCCACCATGGACAACGCTTAATGGACCGCACATGCGCACTTGAAATTTAAAGAATCCCTGCAAAATTTTTCAAATGAGTTCTTCAGCCACTGTGGATAGCTTCATAATCCCCTCAGTACATAATAAGCCTCTACCTATGATACCTCATTTATTTGGTGTCCCCCCGTTGATTATAATTGAATACATTAAATGGTGCACAGAAAATAACATGCTTGTTACATTCATGTCTTGTCTAACGTGCTCTTGTGTATGCTGCCTCTAGATCAGGGGTGTCCAAACTTTTTTCACTGAGGGCCACATACAGAAAAATCTACGAAGGGCCGGGCCACTTTGCAAAAATAACACGTTTATCAGGACATGTAGCTGCTCTGATGTTTAGTTTCATAGTGTCTTCGTAAATTGTAATCCTTCTTCACGGCAACACTTTCCTTGCACATTAAACAGATACATTCCCCCTCTTGTTAAATGCCATTGATACACCCAGTGTTTTCTGCTTTTTTGTCCAATGTCCAGCTGGGTGAAAATAGTAGCCAGCTAAGATCCCGACTCTCCTAGGGGTTCCGGGGGTATGCCCCCCGGGAGATTTTTTAAAGTTTTTAAAGTGAAATGCATGAATCTGGTGCACTTTGAGAGGAAAATTAAGAGGCTAAATCTGAAGAATCTTGTATGAAAAAAATGGAGACACTGTGTCAGATGAATTAGAAGCTATTGGAGAAGGACACATAGATTTTCCATAATATTATTAATTTAAAATAAAATATTATGCAGGGTCCTCTGGGATGGGCTTAGTGCTCTTTTTCTTTTATGGGACACATTTCTAGCCTGGTGCTACCAGACCATCGTACTTCATTTCATTTGTACAGAAGGTCTGGCAGTGCTGTAATTGGCAAACGTTCACTCATGGAGGCGGGTGTCTGTTAAAGTTTAAAACTATTGGATCTGCCCAGTGCCACTCTGGATTAGCCAACCAATCGCATAACCTTTGGTCGTCACGTGTGTCATGAGCCGGCTTCTGGCAACTGAAACTGGAGCGCGACTTCAACTTCATCGTTCTCAGCCACTCGCTCTGTTCGCTGATTGGACCGGCTGTCGAATCTCCGGCAAAACTGGGAAATGGGCTGTACACCCAGACTGACTACTGAAGGGAAAATAAAATTTGTGCGGAAGTAGGCGGGCGGGCGGAGCCAGGCTAACACATTTCTCTGTAATATAATGAGTGCATTTAAATTATTTAAAAATTAAAATGGCCATATTACATTATATTTTTAAAATGTGCCACGGGTCAATCAATCAGTTTTTGACACCCCTGCAGTAGTGGGTTAACTAAGAAATGCAAAAAAAAAAAAAAAAATGTATTTATTTTTTCAAAGGGCCATATTACATTATATTTTTTAAATCGGCCGCGGGCCAATAAAAAGCGGGCCACGGGCCGCAGTTGGCCTGCGGGCCGTAGTTTGGACACCCCTGCTCTAGATCCTCGGCTCCACCCTCCTCTGCTCCACTACCTCTGCTGCTCCTAAACGAGGGAGGCACACCTGGAGAACTAATCATGGGGCTGCTTGCTTAATTTACTCTGAGCCAGTGACATAACTACTGATACTTACACATCTGAACACATTTCACAAGTGTTCCCTTCATAATGACACCACAATTATTCAAATAGACCTTGTAGATGCAGATATATACTCTATTCATTTTGGGTATGTAATTTTCGAGCAGAAACCTAAAAAATAGGCTAGAGCTTAAGAGGTTAAAAGAGGAGCTGCATGGCATTTGCTCTCCTCTCTCTGCTCTGCTACCAGTCCCATGTGCTGCTCTCCACTGAACGCTGTCTGCTGTCGTCTGCCACCTGGTTGTAGGCCTACTACTGCTATCAACTGCTTAGTGTAGGGGAGGCCTGCCCTTTTGTTTATTCCTCCTTTTCTCCTGTTTTGATGGTGGCTAGGGAGGTTCAGCACTTGTATTTTCATTTAACTTTAGATAGAACCTTTTTGTTTAAAGACGGGGAACCTTTTTGTTTGTTGTATTGGCCAATGGGTCTCCCTGAAGCTATAGGGCTCGGCAATAAACACCTTTACTTTTGAACACCTGACTCCTATATTTTTGATCTGGTATATGTTACTCCCCTTACCTCTAGACCACATGTGTCAAACTCATCTGGCCCGCCACACGTTTTGATGTGGCATCGAATCAACTCGGCCGATTTTAATCAATTCTGAAAAAAAAAAAATTATATTCTTCATGGAGCCTGTGTCATATCCACACGTCGCATACGCTCCCAACTGGTAGGAAATTTACATGGCTTACAGCTAGGAATGTCTGCTGAAAGTTCCACAGCTCAGGATTTTAAGCCATGAATTGATGAACTTGCATCTAAGAAGAGCTGTCAGTTTTCTGAGGGCTGTAAATAGGCCAACATATGTGGCTAAATAGCATGCTAATATTGATGATTGATTGTGTCAAGTCTCAAAGGATTAATGCCAAAATTATCTGGTTTCTAACTTTTGCTTTAAGTTACAATATAGCCAACTAGCTAACGTTAGCTAGCTGCTGATAGCCCTCCCCTTTCGTTTCCAATGGTGGCTTGGCATTTCATTACCAATGTAAAGTGTCATAAATAGCTAACAATGGTGCTGCGTCATGATTCCTAAAAAAACAAAACATGTGATATGTTTTGAATGTGCAGAAAGTTTTGAAAAATCCAGGAGAATAAATATTGTGGCTCAATCCGGAATGCCTGAGAGCCTTACTGCATTATAGTCCTTTATAATTGTTTCACCAGGAACCTGAATGTTGTCTTTTCCTTCACAAAAATTAATACATTTCCACCATAAATTAATGCCGAAAAGGCACAGATCGGTGAATAAAAATCCACCAGAATGCAGGAAATTCAGTGTTTGAGATTAAAAAAATTCGGGGGGAGCACCCCCATACCCCCCACCTATAATTTGTCCCCTGAAAATGTTGAAGCGAAAACTAGCCATTGTAAGCAGTTTATATAGGCCTACTTACTTAGATATGTTCTTTTTATTTTTCGATTAAAAGACGGTATGTCAGTCTGGCCCTTAGAGTGATTATCATGTCGTAGAGTGGCCCTTTGTGAAAATGAGTTTGACACCCCTGCTCTAGACCATTTAGGGGACGTAACAATGCTTATTTAAACAAATCTCTGGACAATTTGACACATACATTCATTTAAAGTAGGGCTGGATAATGTGAGTATAGGAGAGTGGCAGGATAAACACTTATGCATTCATATAATTTAGTCTTGTTTAACATAATTCAACTAGGCCCTACCACTATGGTATTCATTAAGGCTGCCTATAAGACTGACTATTATTGTTGAGCTTCATTCTGCTTTTTCTGTAGAGATACAAGTCACCCAGAGGTAGGAGAAGTAGCCAGATATTTTATATATTTGACTTAACCTATAATAATACAGTGTATTGTATAGTTATAGTTTGTTTTATAAATCCGAATATGCAAAGTATACTTACTAAATATATTTAGTTCACCAGTTTTGCTTTGAGCTCCAACATCTCTTTGCAGTTTTCAATTTTTTTGCTTAACAGCTGCAGAGAGCTTAGCTTTTCTAGTTACAGGTACATTACTGAAGTTGTAAGTTAAGGGATTTTCAGTGTGAACATCAAATCTCCTTAGTTTCTAAGCATTTGTAAACACTTACCAACACCTTAAAGAGAATAAAGTAATCTAACACTTGATACAAATATTTAACATTTTGCTTAAAGCAGGTGGAGATTCACATACAAAAGAATCCACATACATTTAAAATGGCTTATCACCTCATATTACTTCTTTGGTCTCACAAAGCTGAATGCAAGCTGCTGTTCAAACAGAATGGTGTTTTGGTCAACTGGTCAGTTATAGAAAGTGCTAAATAAGGTTTCACAATGAGTGAGCGGTGGCCTTTGAGGACAATTCTGTCAAACTTATAAACTCATAAATACAAATGCTGAAAAGATGTCATGCAGAAAGCATCATCTTATGTGAACAATGGCATGGTTATCTTGCAGTCATAACAAGAAAGAGAGAAGCTCTCTAGATAATCATTCTGTCTTTCTTCACATTGTTGATAGCTATTCACACATCAGACCCTTTATTAGAATCATGAATAAGTCTCTTTGACTGATTTTAGGATGCAGAGAATGTTTTCTTCCTAAATGAGTTAGTAAGTAAGGGTTTTCAGGGGACAGCAGCCCTTGTGTGTAATTTGGTCAGGAAACCAAGACTGGACCCGCAGCGCGAACCAAACCCCGGAAAATGTATTTGCCTTTGTCAAGACCTTCTGGGGGGGGGTTTCATTAGCCAGAACCTTTACACAAAGAAAGCAAGTCCAGGCACATGCAATGAATTCATCAACGCCCCATGTTTTTAACACCCCTGCCTCTTGGAACACAAGGCATCGACCCAATTCAATAGAATATGATGGAGTCAGGGATGATCCTGTAAAGATGTCAGCAGTCAGAGACAGAAAGAAAATAGGCATGAGGTTGAGAGAAGAGGCCTTAAACTGCCACTCTGCTGAAATGAAATGTCGCCTCTTTGTTCCTTAGCCGCGGGTGCTAATTGGGCCTAGCTGTGGGGAGGAGAGCTGCCGCTGGGCTCCTGTCGGTCGCACCTGTTGAGTCATTGTCTCTCACATTGATCAGACAGGAAGTTGGAGTAAGAAGGCTTATGCCCCAGTGGGTGCGTGGCAGAAACGTGGTTCAATTTCCTTTTAGAGCTCCGCTGCTGGAAGTAGAAATGCCAATGGTGGTCAGTGGTCAATTGCGTATGTCCATTGATTAGCTTTCACTTAAGAACATATGGATCATAAAGAGTTGATTTTGCATTGGTTTGTTAACCTTCTATAAACCACACAGAGTCCCCTCCTGCATTTCCTTAACATTGCATAATATGGTTGATGTCTCTGTCACTTGCTGCTCTGCCACACTTCACCTGAAGTCCTTTTCATACAGGGTTAGCTTTTGGAACAGTGAATATTAAACACTGTCTCACACAGGAGATCCCGGTACTATATGAGATATACACTCACCGGCCACTTTATTAGGTACAGCAGTTAATTTGCTTGTTAACACATATAACTAATCAGCCAATCACATAGCAGCAACTCAATGCATTTAGGCATGAAGACCTGGACAGGACAACTTATTGAAGTTAAAACCGAGCATCAGAATGGGGAAGAAAGGGGTTTAAGTGACTTTGAACATGGCAATGTTGATCGTGTCAGAAGGGCTGGTCTGAGTATTTCAGAAACTGCTGATCTACTGGGATTTTCACGCACAACCATCTCTATGGCTTACAGAGAATGGCCCGAAAAAGAAAAAATATCCAGTGAGTGGCATTTGTGTGGACGAAAATGCCTTGTTGAAGTCAGAGGTCAGAGGAGGATGAGCATACTGGTTCAAGATGAGAGAAAGGCAACAGTAACTCAAATAACCACTCGTTACAACCAGGGTATGCAGATTACCATCTCTGAACGCAAAACACTACCAACCTTGAAGCAGACGGGCTACAGCAACAGAAGACCCCACCGGGTGCCACTCCTGTCAGCTAAAAATAGGAAACTGATCAGGCTATAATTTGCACAGACTCACCAAAATTGGACAATAAAAGATTGGAAAGTCTTGCCGGGTCTGATGAGTCTCGATTTCAGTTGCGAAAGTCAGATGGTAGGGTCAGAATTTGGCGTAAACAACATGAAAGCGTGGATCCATCCTGCCATGCACCATCAACCATGCCACGTTAAAAGTTGCTTAAATCCCCTTTTTTCCCCATTCTGATGCTTTAACTTCAGTATGTTGTCTTGACCACGTCTACATGCCTAAATGCGTTGAGTTGCGGCCATGTGATTGGTAGATTAGCTTTTTGTTTTTATAAGCAATTGAACAGGTGTACCTAATAAAGTGGTCGGTGAGTGTAGATAAGCGATGAACTGAAGTTAGTCTTTGAGGTTGATACCAATGTTCCCACCCGTGCATCAAAATACTGAGGGAGTTTATTTTAGTGTTTTAGAACAATTTGCAGCTGTTCAAAGATCACTTGAAGTCACTTGCAACTTCTACAGTTGAGGCTGAAATGCGCAAACAATAACACTCCTACTTGGATGCTGGAATAAAAAAAATAATAATAATTCTATACATCTAATACATCTTTTTTGTTTTGTCACAAAAATGTTATCAAAGTTTTTGTATGGTTAATTTAAGGACAAAACAATCTCAAGTGTGTAATGAAATGCAGCTCACACTTACGGGATACAGGGTTTGTATGGGGTATATATTACATAAACAACTTACACACACACACACACACACACACACACACATACACACACACACACACACACACACACACACATGTTGTACACATACACATCTTAAGGCTTAGGACCCCCAGTTCCAGACTCTGGAGTGTGATGCTAATGATGGAAATTAATGGAGCCTGACAGCACAATCTGCTGCCCATTGTCTCCCAATAAACAGCTTTACAGTCCACATGAGCCACTGAGGGGGACGAAGGGTTTAGGCTGAGAGAGCTGACAGTGAGATCAGGAGACTGGCTGGGTGGAGGGTCGGACCTCATGGGACAGCGTTGATCCTGAAGTGGGGATTAGCTCAATTAGAGGGGGCACTGTCTGATCAAGATGCAGGGTTCGATGGTACCTGTGTGTGTGTGTGTGTGTGTGTGTGTGTGTGTGTGTGTGTGTGTGTGTGTGTGTGTGTGTGTGTGTGTGTGTGTGTGTGTGTGTGTGTGTGTTATGAGGGAGGCCTCTCCATCATTAGAGCCGACTGTTGCCATTATGTGTTGCTGCTTCTATGCAGCTGGTGGGAACAATAGACAAGATGATGCCATTTGCCTATCTGTGACCTTCTGCTCAGATATCCATTTATTGTCATACATTTCAATGGTAATTAATCTTCAATATGTTTTATCATCCAAATGATAAGAGGTCCATGAATATTTCAGTATATGCTTAAAGTCAACTTGTTACTGGTCAATTTAAATCTGGAAAAAAAAAACATTCTTGTTTTTATTTTGTGTGTGTTTTGACTAATTTGGAGAACGTAGTGCACATTGTGTCATTAATAAAATAATATATTGCTAGTTTTTAGTATGTTAGTATGTTTTAGTATGTATGTAAAACATA
Source organism: Ammodytes marinus (assembly GCF_949987685.1). Taxonomy (NCBI): domain Eukaryota; kingdom Metazoa; phylum Chordata; class Actinopteri; order Uranoscopiformes; family Ammodytidae; genus Ammodytes; species Ammodytes marinus. Next base: position 29,375,046 of record NC_137230.1, on the reverse strand, counting down.
TGCACATATTAACATATGCAAGTTGTAAAGGTTAGAGTTGATTTAATGTGGTGTGTGTAAGCATAATGTGTTGGTTTGGTGTCAGTAATGTTTCAGAATAAACAAATATGGCATATACATGAGTATAATAATTTCTTAATTTTACATTAGGAAGGATTTTCACTGAAAAATACAGATTTATTTTAGATATTTAGGGAGCAGATCAATTCAATCTAATTACAAACAAATTATCTAAAAGTATATTTTAAAATATCTAGTGGCCATTTGTCGTCTTTTCTTTATCATCAGATCTTCACCCAGAGTGTGCGTTATTGTATTTTTTTTTACGATTATTTTTTGGGCATTTTCAAGCTTTATTTGATAGCACAGAGTTTAAATGGGGAGACAGAGAGAGGGGGGGACGACCTACAGCAAAGGTCCACGGGTCGGACTTGAACATACGACCACTGCAACGAAGGCCGGAGCCAACATGGTACGCGTTATTGTATTTTAATATTCAAAAGCACTTTCAATAAATGAAAATTTAATTTTGTTAAATTATTATGTACAAAAAAAAATCCCATCTCATTTTAAAATATTTAACAAAAATAATGACAATACCTTATATATAGTAGGATATAATATGATGTCATACAGTATTGAAGCATTTTTTAAAGGAGAATCAAAAGTCTGAAGGGTTAAAAAGGCCATACCAGCTGCTAGATCATGGGATCAGCTGTGAAAAAAGCGGCACAATAAAGACAGTCCACAGTAGGACAGAGGCTCAGAGTCTTCCTCACACTCGGCTTTGTTACGGGCTCAGACTGGAGGCTCAGACCTCCACAATATGTTTGAGGCAAAGCGGAGTATCAGCGGTGCTCAGGGAAGCTTTCCTGCTCAAAGAGCCGCAGCTAAGCAGCAATGAGACCTGGTTCCCCTCCTCTGAGGAACAATGCGCTCATTAAAGGAGCAAACAGATTAGCACTGTTTTCCAATAAAGGCTCCCAAGAAAAGAGTCTGGGGACCTGGCAGCTCCCAGCAGGTAGAGATAAGACGACACTTGCACATCTGGCCAACCTGGTGCTAAGTAATACATCCGTCAGTGCTTCTGTGTTTCAGTCTATCGTGTCAAATATTACTTTTGTGTAGATATACTTAATTTACCTTGCTGATGCATTTAAATAAGACATGAAATATATTGATATTCTGATTTAGAAAAAGCAACTTTTACAACATGAAAATGTTGAAATAGTCTTTGAGAGGATTGTTTTCTTGTGGAGATGTCCAATGAGAAATCAATTGAAAATTTTATGTTTACTGTGATTCAGATGCTGAAGGTATACAACAACAAAGGGAAACAAATGTTTTAAGATGTTATACAGGAAGGAACCAAATTCATTATCTGCAACTATGCTGACAAAATATGTGCAGAATATATGCAAAGATATAAAAAAGGAGACAGCAATGTGTGAGTGCTTTAAAGACCTACTTCACCGATTGGAATATGAAGGTGTATTGAACTCGGAGATCCTATGTAGTATAAATGTGCGGAAAAAAATTAAATCGGATCATCCTAGCCTGAGAAGAGGCAGAAAGAGTGTTTTATGGTCTCACTGTCTAACCCTACATTTTCCTTCTTGTGACATCACAGTAAGGGTCAGGATTAACAGGACAGCTGGGCCAGGGGAAGACTGAGGGAAGACTGAGGGAAGAAAAACCTCATTCATTATATTATAATAGTGATTTTATAATGATTGAACGCTGGTTCCGTATGGGTGAAGTATTCCTTTAAGTAGTCTTGCACTGCGTCCAAGTACTGTGTTTGCACTGTGCCAGTGCTGGGAAATAAGTCTCACAGAAATCATTATAATTTCAAGGTAAAACTGTTTTTATGTCACCTGACGGACCTTTTAATTATATCTTACTTACACCTTGGATGTTGTACAAAGATTAAAGACCTTAAGAGAGTGGAAATAACAAAAAGTCAACAAACGACGGCCAAGTAAATCTGAGGCTGTATAATCAGTTCGATTTACATTGATAATCAATGAGCAAAGTTCAACTCACAGGCTCCGCGAAATGAGATTTCAAACCATTCACATTGTCAGTTTCTCTGAATCCAAACCCAATGATGGAATTACATTGAGTTTTTCCTGCAAATACGAGCTTGTGTCAAATCTACTGAAAGTTGTTTCCTCACAAAGTGTACTGTAGCCTTTGTTTTAATGCTATAGGCGCAAACCTTTGTCTGAATGGATGTGTATTGGCCTGTGAGTCCCTTTCATAGAGATGGCTTTGTTAAAGGCAGTCAGCTATTTGACAGGACATTCCTTTTTCTCTGACGTCTGAAGTTATTCTAACATTAGTCATGGTTTACCAGCCCTTTCGTACTATTAAATATATTTCATCATAAAAGTTAGTCAACATGTTCTGCAATTTCAGTCAGTTATGATTTTACCCCAAAGTTTAGGACCTCCCAGGCCTCAGGATAAATATTTATAATTGCTTGTCATCAGTATTTAGTCGTCAAGTTTTCTCAATGGATAACATGAAAAGGACAGATGATCTGTTAATATGAGACTTTCCCAGGAGAAAATTAAACTTGAAACAGTTAAATCTGTACGGTCTTTTAAGGGGGTATAATAAAAGCATAATACATCAAAGCCTCTTAGTGGATATTTGTATTTGGCTTTAAGTTTTCACTTTCGGATCTATTTGCTATCTTAAATCTCCCCTTTGTGGCAGTACGGGTAAAGCTTAATGACTCCTTTTGAACTGCCGACATCCCCAGTAGAATGGCTTCGGGAATGTCAACCAACTAACCTTTAGTCTCTTTCCCACATCCAGCAACAGTGAAGGGCATCTAATACCCATTTTTCAATTCCTGTCACCAACCTACATTCATAATCTTTGAAACACTTTGTCAGTCACGCAAACCTGTTGCAAGGACCACAATAACCAGTGCTGGCATAACACTCAAAGAACACAGGCACTAATCGTTTTTACTGTTCTGCAGTAATCAAATTAGAGCAACAACTTTGTTCATCCAGCAGAAAAACTGCAGAAAACATCAAAACTGCTGTTGTGAAGTTTTTCATTTGTATGGCTTAAGAACACGTTTTCTGTTCTGGACAAGAATTTTTGTATCATTTTCTACAAATGTTCTGTCCAGGATGACATGCATAATAATGAAAACGGCTCAAATCCCCCCTTAGTTCTCTACCAACTCCTTAAGTGTTCATCAAGTGTGCCATCTGGTAAAGAGTTTGGTTAAATGGAGGTCTTGGGAGTAATTCAGTGCTATTGAATATCCATTTTCGGTGGAATAGTGATTGTGTCATCATTTCATCCATATAATAATTCCAATCATATCGTATGTAGTTTTTTATGAGACATGCTTGTGAAGACTTTCTCTGATGGAAAACAAAACAATGGCGAAACAACAACTGTACTGAATATGAATTTGATCATTGTTAGGATAACAATACATTTTATATAAATGTGCATGCATTTGCCATATCTTGACAAAACTAAATCCTTAACCTCTAGCTGCCATTGTGCGAAATAAATATATATGTCTTCCTTTTTTTGTTGGATGACAGAAAGAGATTTGATCAAAGGGCATACATGCTACCAGCTAACCAAGGTTGGTGGTAAGACCTGGTAAGAAATGTGCACTGAATGGATCACACAGGTTTTAAACAAACCTCCAGGTTAGCCAAACTTTTTGGGGAAATAAAAACAAAGCCCAACAGTAAAAACCAAAACCTTCGGTTATAAACTCCCATCGCAGATTATAGGCCAGTTTGAGATGATCTGACTGAACCTTTGGCTTGAGTACAACATGTTCGATCATCTAAATGATTCAGGTTCCTACCCTGTTGAACTTTGCTGTAGTGATGTTTACAATGTGGTGAGTGAATACAATGTTATCATAGGAATAATGGCCAAAACCACAAAAATAATATTAAAGGATTATTAATGACAACTGTACTGAAACAGATTGATTGATCAGAGAGGAAAGCTTGGTATAGATCGAAGGCAAACCTAGTAAAACAAATATGCATTCTTATAGTTACATACTTTAGGATGGACTGTCTCAGTTTGATGCTGCATGCTCTCCTCTTCCTCTGTCTTTGCTTCTTGCTCTTTGAAAACACCAGTTGATTTTATCTCCTGGATGGGCCCTGCTGTCCAGTGGCCTACAGGGAGAGAGTGAAAGAAAGAAGGAGGGAGATCATGTCGGATCATAACGGACCCACCACAGCACAGAGACCTCCCTGCCGATGAGCAAACACCACTACAAATGGCAGAGCTGGCTGGACAATCACTTGGTGAAAGGAGGCTAATTAGCTGGAGTCTAATGCCAGTTTACTAACACCTGTATTAGCGTGCTCGCTCAGCAGGGAGTCAGGGCTGGCCAACAAGTGCTAATCCCCCATAAACCCAAAGTACTCCTCCCAAGAACTGGCATTAGCATATTCTGCTTTAGCCAGCTGTTGCCATCATCAACCCAATGGAGACAGCTAGGCTTCCACAGTGCAGAGGAGAAAGATTGAAATATGATTGGGTTACCTGTGTGTTTCTTAGTGTCAGATTCCACCTATAGAGTCCCTAGACTTTTTTAAATGTATTCCGACCTATGATTTGTCACATTCAAGGGCTCAAAGTTTCCACTATTGGAAATATCACGACTGTTCACTTCTGGACGAAATTCAAAGAACAGGTGCTATGTAAAAGCAATCATGAAGAACCGAGAAAGTAAATCCTACGATGATGTTGATACCCGTTTTACATTTGGAAAATCACAACAAAAACATGAAGAAATATTCAAGTTTTAAGGTCCGTATAAGACCTGCATGGTCTTTGTTATTCGTCACAACTCACAAACCCTACATAATGTTGCAGACCCCTGGGAACCTTTCCATGAGTATGTGTTCACGTTCTGCCTCATTCCTTTGCTCTTGCGCGCTCTCACATCCTCTCCCACTGCCTGGGTGGTGGAGTGATTACCCAGTAGCCGTGTGTGTATCAAGGCAAGTGCGAGGCCGATGTGTGTGTGTAAGGGATTAGCGAGCTTTAGCATTAACATCATGACTGGACCGGCTACATTCCCTCGCTGGGCTAATAATTTGAGGGGAGGAGAAAGCGGCCGGTCCATTAGCCCAGTCTGTTTGCTGAGGAGTTGGCCGACTCTGATCCCCTAATTTCTCTCACCGAAATCCAAAAGGATCTCTGGCTTTTGTGACGGAGGGATGGAGAAGATAAAGGACGGTGGCTCCTGAGGGGGTACAATGATTTAGAGATCACCATGCTCTGGACATTCTGTACACTTACCAAACTAATCAGCGTGAGTCAACACAGAGAGACATGTCCAGGGACGGCGGCTAAAAGGCCGGGGTCTTCGGGGTTGATTAGGAAGAGCTGTTGATGGACCACACTCAGTGTCTTCCCGCTCTGATCGCAGACCACATGCAGGTTGGCTCATGGATTGCTCTCTTCAGACTGGATCAGTTGTGGTCTCTGGTGAATCTAAAAAGATGTGAACAGATAACTCAGCTGTTTATTGCTACTCCAATAGTGCCAGTCACAACATAACAAGTACAAATACAGCAATGAGTTAAGATATAGTTTTCAAGAAAGAATGCCGGATTAGGAAGAAAAGACAGAAAGAAGTAACATTTGACGGATCCATGCAACTTCTCAAATGTTTACTCCCAGAGTCTTTCTGTAGATAACTTCAAGTTTGTCAATTTCACCTTTCAAACACTTTGGTGACTTTTTTGGAATGAAAATAAACCATGGATATCTGATTGACAACTAATGAAAGATGAGTGTCAGCCAACCTGTCTCAGAACAGATGAGAAATTACATTACAAAGGAAATGAGATCAGTTTAAATGTACAGTATAGCATCCTGGAAAAGTCTGTTTTTACAATCCAGCAGTTCAGTCATTTGATTTTTTTTTTACCCTTTACCTGACTTTAGAGTGAGAGTCTATTTTGTCCAAGTATTTGTAGCGACAAAGTAAGAGCACAGGCTGTAACAGGAAAAAGTTTGTTGGTTGTTCAGCTCATTCACAAAAGGCCAGTGTGGAGATATACAGTAATATCTCCACCTAGTCTAGTTTCGTGCGAAACACCCTGCTATGGTTAATGACAATATACAGTATCTCACAAAAGTGAGTATACCCCTCACATTTCTTCAATTATTTCATTATATCTCTTCATGGGACAACACTAAAGAAATTACACTTTGATACAATGTAAAGTAGTCAGTGTACAGCTTGTATAACAGTGTTAATTTACTGTTCCCTCAAATTAACTTGACACACAGCCATTAAAGCTCACATATTGTGCACTTTGCTGTCAATTTTATATGGTCTAAGTAGTCCCTAATACTTATTTTTTTAGATGTTTGCTGAAAAACCTGTTCAGATCATTTATTGTAGCAAGCCTCTATACCCTGATTGTCCTCTGGTCTCAGGATGACCTATATTTGTGCGATCTGGCTGGCCCCTCCCACCTCTCTGCCGGGCTTTCTTTATATGTCCATGGGGCTCTCCCACCGTCTCTGCCGTGCTCTCGCGATACTAGAGAGACACTGCGTGACTGCGAACACAGTGTTTACCCGGCCGGAGCTAAGCCATACTTTGAGAACAGTTTGACATGACCTGACATGATTAAAACCAGTGAAAACAGTAGCTTCAAAGTTTGATTTCTACAGGATTATCTTCCCATCCTTAGGGGTCTCCACCCTGTTAAATTGATTACTGGGTAATTTGATATTAGATTTTACATTTTAAAAATTAAATTACTTGTAAAAATGCCTATCAGAGAAAATGAATGTACTGCAAAGTCTTATCAAGACAAAGGAGAAACAAAATGCTTGTCTCCTAAAGATGACCAGAGTTCTGACTAAATTGCTAAACGCTTTAAAGTTTAGAGCTAAATATCTTGCCAATCCAAGCCCCATAGTGAACCTTAAAGATTAAAGGTGCAGTCAATCATTTGAAGTCCCAGCATAAACTTACAAAAAGCGTCCTTTTGTGTTCTTTTTATGAAAATGTTCACTAAAAAGAATTATTCAATGCTTTTGATTTGAACTACAAGTTAAAAGGGAGTTGTGTGCTGAACAATGTGATCATAATGTGTTATGTGATAGATGAAATGCATGTTTGAAAAGAGAGAAGGAGAGAGCACATGTAAAAATGTGTGTGGGAGACGCAGTCTCTGTAAGGTGAAAAATGGGAGTATCTGAAGGAAAATGTGTGTGTGTGATTCAGTCCCATACAGAAAAGGGAGGGCCTGTCTCACTGACTGTGTGTGTGTAACTGAGCCCAGACACAGACAATGTGTGTGCGAATTCTACCCAACACAGAAAAAAAAATGTGAACTGAAGAATGAAATCAAACCTATCCTAAAATGTTGTTGTGCGTTAATTGTGACATCTAGAGCAAGCAAAATGGATAGGATGATATTTTAGAAACAACCCTGGCAGAATGATGAGCATTTCTTTTGAGAACATGTTACTGCTCAAATTCATTCTGTTTCAGATGCAAGGAGAAGACGAAGCTGACCATGCTTCAATAAGGACAATTGGACACTGAGGAACAATCTGAATAGGTTATGGTAATGCCTAACCATTCCCCCAGTGACTGTGATATGAAGGACACTTTGCGTCAAAATGCCACAAAAGGGACTTGTTGACCATCAAGACGACCTAGGTTCCTGTTCCCTGGCTTCTGCAAAAGACTGTCCTCTCTGAAACTGTACATAGACGATGTTGCACCAGTACACAAACTTGCATTTTCACAACTGTGATGTTGATGTACTTGATATTATTCTGCTTGACTGAAATATATTTACTCATATGCTTTGCCCTTTTGCTTTGAAGTGTTACCTGAATGTAGCATTAAATATTATAAAAAGGGTGGAATGTTAACAGAATTTAGTTTGCTTTATGATTGTATAATATTTTAATGCACAATACATGCTTTCTGGCTGTTGAACTTTGTCCCAGTAAACTTAAAGAACTCCAAAGTGTTTTGCTACAAGTTGTTGTTTAGCCTTGAAGAAGAAACTGCCTAATAAGATTTTGGCACATACAGAGGTATGACGCATTCATGTGCACAGTAGTTTCACTCCCCATATTCTGTTAACATTCCACCCTTTTTATAATATTTAATGCTACATTCAGGTAACACTTCAAAGCAAAAGGGCAAAGCATATGAGTAAATATATTTCAGTCAAGCAGAATAATATCAAGTACATCAACATCACAGTTGTGAAAATGCAAGTTTGTGTACTGGTGCAACATCGTCTATGTACAGTTTCAGAGAGGACAGTCTTTTGCAGAAGCCAGGGAACAGGAACCTAGGTCGTCTTGATGGTCAACAAGTCCCTTTTGTGGCATTTTGACGCAAAGTGTCCTTCATATCACAGTCACTGGGGGAATGGTTAGGCATTACCATAACCTATTCAGATTGTTCCTCAGTGTCCAATTGTCCTTATTGAAGCATGGTCAGCTTCGTCTTCTCCTTGCATCTGAAACAGAATGAATTTGAGCAGTAACATGTTCTCAAAAGAAATGCTCATCATTCTGCCAGGGTTGTTTCTAAAATATCATCCTATCCATTTTGCTTGCTCTAGATGTCACAATTAACGCACAACAACATTTTAGGATAGGTTTGATTTCATTCTTCAGTTCACATTTTTTTTTCTGTGTTGGGTAGAATTCGCACACACATTGTCTGTGTCTGGGCTCAGTTACACACACACAGTCAGTGAGACAGGCCCTCCCTTTTCTGTATGGGACTGAATCACACACACACATTTTCCTTCAGATACTCCCATTTTTCACCTTACAGAGACTGCGTCTCCCACACACATTTTTACATGTGCTCTCTCCTTCTCTCTTTTCAAACATGCATTTCATCTATCACATAACACATTATGATCACATTGTTCAGCACACAACTCCCTTTTAACTTGTAGTTCAAATCAAAAGCATTGAATAATTCTTTTTAGTGAACATTTTCATAAAAAGAACACAAAAGGACGCTTTTTGTAAGTTTATGCTGGGACTTCAAATGATTGACTGCACCTTTAATCTTTAAGGTTCACTATGGGGCTTGGATTGGCAAGATATTTAGCTCTAAACTTTAAAGCGTTTAGCAATTTAGTCAGAACTCTGGTCATCTTTAGGAGACAAGCATTTTGTTTCTCCTTTGTCTTGATAAGACTTTGCAGTACATTCATTTTCTCTGATAGGCATTTTTACAAGTAATTTAATTTTTAAAATGTAAAATCTAATATCAAATTACCCAGTAATCAATTTAACAGGGTGGAGACCCCTATTCCCTCCAATTGATTAACAAAATTCACCAATTTAAAACTAGAACACCCTATGTGATGTATTCTAAACAAAACAAATAAGTCTACTCAGCAGTTGTAGACTATCGACAAACATAACAAAACAAAACAAAGATGATGAGACTTATTTTTTGGTAAGTGTTAAGACCTCAAAACACTAGTAAAAATTGTGACAAACAAAACAAAGAGGTGAGACTTATTTCTTTGGCTAGTGTCAAGACCTCAAAAACACTAGTAAAAATTGTGACAAGTTTTGTATACTTAGTGACCCACCGTAACACTAATCACAGCTTTTTGTCCTTCCTAAACAGTGAAACTTCATAAACACTAATATGATGTCTAACAGTAGTTTTTTCAACCGCAACCAATTGTTTTCATAAATTAAACTCTCAGTTTTATTCTAACTTCCTAGTGTCATGAAACAAAAGATAACTGCTAGACTTGGTTTTTTCAGACATCAACATCTGAATAAAAGGGAATGCGCCGAATCCCACACTAATGGCCATCTTTGAGACTTTATTTGTTGTGAGTGTATTTCCTCAAACACTACAGGTTGAGATAGGTTTGTCTCTAGTGCATCTTCCCAAACACTACAGGTTGAGACCCCAACGTGGGGCCCGAACAGGGACTTGAACCCTGTTCAAACCACTCTATGTAAGCCAGTAGTTACCTTACTCGTCTCTATGTAAGCCAGTAGTTACCTTACTCGTCTCTATGTAAGCCAGTATTTACCTTACTCGTCTCTATGTAAGCCAGTAGTTACCTTACTCGTCTCTAAGTAAGAACAAATATAAAACAAAATCAGCTGTTAATATTCACCTGATTTCAAGAAAGCCTCGATTCGCTCAGGCTCTGGATTCCGTCACCCCCTCTCCGTCCAAGTAGAGTCTGCTGACGGCCTCTCCCTGTAGCAACGGGCTGGAGGTCTTCTGTGGAGAGTCCCAGACTCCCCCGTCTTCACGTGCAGGCTCTTCTTGTCCAGAGAAGAGGATGTTGGATCCGGCAACTCGAAGGACCATTTGTTACTAGAATTATTTCACCAAGTGTTTGAATAATTGAAACTGAGTCAGGCCTTCTTGAAAGCAGGTGAAATTTACTTGCAAACAGCATACAAGGGAATCAACAATGTACCTGGCTTGATACATGGTTGAATACATCGAATGAACAGTGTACAGAGATTATATGCAAGAGAAGGTGGTGTGTGCGCAAACACATACTAGGTTTGGTGTGTCCAGCCCTTGTTTTGCTGGCGAAAGCAGAAACATTTTAATTAGGCAGGTATTCCCAGAAATTCATCTCAGCTGGTGTTATCCTTCATACAATGTCTGATAACAGAATATGGGGAGTGAAACTACTGTGCACATGAATGCGTCATACCTCTGTATGTGCCAAAATCTTATTAGGCAGTTTCTTCTTCAAGGCTAAACAACAACTTGTAGCAAAACACTTTGGAGTTCTTTAAGTTTACTGGGACAAAGTTCAACAGCCAGAAAGCATGTATTGTGCATTAAAATATTATACAATCATAAAGCAAACTAAATTCTGTTAACAGTCATGTTAAAAACGAGTCATTTTCAGACTGCTGTGGGGAATATAAACAGCGTGTTATGAGCAAAACTTGGTGCTACAACCGAAGCTACATGGGCGCTAACGCTAAAAACAAGACACAGACGATAAAATAAACTAAAAATACCACTAAAATCAGTGAAAAAAATATCTTCAAAGTTGACTTCCACACTATAAAGTTCCAATCCTTTGTCCTGTTAAAAACGAGGCATTTCCAGACTGGTGTGGGTAATAGAATTATGTTTTTATGAGCAAAAGCTGAATGCTTGTCTCGAAGCTAGCTCGGAAGCTACCGGCTAAAAATACCACACAAATCAGTGAAAAAAATATCTTCAAAGTTGACTTCCACACTAGTAAGTTCCAATCCTTTGTCCTATTAAAAAGGAGGCATTTCCAGACTGGTGTGGGTAATAGAATTATGTTTTTATGAGCAAAAGCTGAATGCTTGTCCCAAAGCTAAATAGCTATACACCAGTCAGGCAAAAATACCAATAAAAACATTTCTTTCAGTTTCACTGTTTGAAAAAACCCACAAGTAGCTTCCTATCCGTTGTGTTATTAAAAACAAGGCATAGACTGCTGTGGTTAAGATAAATTAGTGGAGTATGAGCAAAAGCATTCTGTGTTGGTGTATGTAACATTCAGGCTGTAGGCTACTATGGGCATCTTGTCGCTTAGCGGGGAAAGCAACATGGCTGTCACTCTGAAAATTTTCCATCGGATCTCGGGGCCGTGGACCAATAAGAAATGGGGGGGTGGGGTTATCATAGACTACTGCTAATGTGGGGGGGAAGCATGGACATATAAAGAAAATATGGGGATGTGGCTGTGCAGTTTATGACGTCATAAACCGCGAGAATTCTGAACGGAGTATATTGGGGGGGAGGGGTGGGGGTTTCAGAAAGGGGGAGAGTGAGAAAAGGAGAGATTGTTATTTTTTTTGATTTTTGATTTTTTTGTTATTTTGGCAGTCTCTAGGCACACCGTGGACCCATGGATATGTTGGAACACATTTAAAAAGCGCATTTAGCATAATATGTGACCTTTAATGTCTAAAGTGCTGGCAACAAAAGTGAGAACACCCCTAAGTGAAAATGTCCAAATTGCGCCAAAAGTGTCAATATTTTGTGTGGACACCATTATTTTCCAGCACTGCCTTAACCCTCTTGGGCATGGAGTTCACCAGAGCTTCACAGGTTGCCACTGGAGTCTTCTTCCACTCATTCATGATGACATCACGGAGCTGGTGGATATTAGAGACCTTGCACTCCTCCACCTCCTGTTTGAGGATGCCCCACAGATGCTCAATAGGGTTTAGTTCTGGAGACATGCTTGGCCAGTCCACCACCTTTACCCTCAGCTTCTGTAGCAAGGCAGTGATCATCTTGGAGGTGTGTTTGGGGTCGTTATCATGTTGCAATACTGCCCTGCGGCCCAGTTTACGAAGGTTGAGTGCACTTGCTCAGGGTCATATCCAGAGGTTGGCTTTGGAAAATAGACCTATGAATACTGCCAGCATTGCTGCAGGTCTTGAAGGGGTTGGGGGTCAACCTGTCAGTGATCAGACCATACGCCGCACTCTGCATCATACTGGTCTGCATGGCTGTCGTCCCAGAAGGAAGCCTCTTCTAAAGATGATGCAAAAGAAAGCCCGCAAACAGTTTGCTGAAGACAAGCAGACTATGGACATGGATTACTGCAATCATGTCCTGTGGTCTGATGAGACCAAGATAAACTTATTTGGTTCAGATGGTGTCAAGTGTATGGGGCGGCAACCAGGTGATTAGTACAAAGAAAAGTGTGTCTTGTGTACAGTCAAGCATGGTGGTGGGAGTGTCATGGTCTGGGGCTAAATGAGTGCTGCCAGCCAGAACTACAGTTCACTGAATGCCAACATTTATTGTGTCATACTGAAGCAGAGCATGATCCCCTCCCTTCGTAAACCGGGCCGCAGGGCAGTATTGCAACATGATAACGAACCCAAACACACCTCCAAACGACCACTGCCTTGCTAAAAAAGCTGAGGGTAAAGGTGATGGACTGGCCAAGCATGTCTCCAGACCTAAACCCTATTGAGCATCTTTGGGGCATCCTCAAACTGAAGGTGGAAGAGCGTACGGTCTCTAATATCCACCAGCTCCTTGATGGCGTCATGACTGACTGGAAGAGGATTCCAGTGGCAACCTGTGAAGCTCTAATGAACTCCATGCCCAACAGGGTTAAGGCAGTGCTGGAAAAATATAGTGGCCATTGGCCACGCAAAATATTAACACTTTGGGCCCAATTTGGACATTTTCACTAAGGGGTGTACTCACTTTTGTTGCCAGCACTTTAGACATTAATGGCTGTGTGTCGAGTTATTTTGAGGGGACAGTAAATGTACGCTGTTATACAAGCTGTACACTGACTACTTTACACTGTATAGAGGTGTCATTTCTTCAGTGTTGTCCCATGAAAAGATATAATGAAATATTTGAAGAAATGTGAGGGGTGTACTCACTTTTGTGAGATACTGTATATACAGTATATATCAATATAAACATTTATGGTTGAACGGTACAGTTTAAAATATCTTCAAAAAAATGCCAAAAAGAGACACTATGCATTGTAACTCAAACTGTCAGGAGGGATAGTTGATGTCATCTTTATGTTTTGTATTTTTACAGCAAGTGAAGCTGACACGGTGCCTCTCCGTCATTGACATTATTTACTTTAGACGATACAATACATTCTACAGTCCAGATAACAGGCCTGTGGATCCATCTTAATAGGATTCATAGTTTTATTATCATTGTGTGGACTAACTCTCATATTCATGTAAAATTTGTCTACAGGCCCTGGCTCACAGAATACACATAATACTGCAATACCTAACCCTAACCAAAGGAAATGAAGCAAAAGTAAAATCAGTCCTGACACAAGGGGCTTGTATTATAATAACCCATCAATCATCAGATCTTAAGCCTCATCCCGGGGGATGCTCTTCTGTCAGCACACGATGACTCAACATCGTCTTCATTTTAAGTGGACATCAGATCAGATGTCACTATCAATTCCCTGAAGCCACAGCCTCTCCTAATACCCCTCACAGCCAATTAGGGGACGTAATGGTATAGCAAACCTTCAATGACAATGCACAGTAGCTAGTTAGAGCTACACATGCTACCCTGCTAGCCACTGTCATTGAGGACAGGGGCTAATGGGCAATCACAGGGGGGCTTATGTTGCAAATCAGCCCCGATCCACGGAGCTCTTCAGGGGATTCCTGTCCGGTGTAGCCTGCTTCTGGAGCTTATGATCCAGTAATGGGTGCTTTGGTGGAGATCTAAGAAGGCCCCGCGGGAGTGTGGTGTCAAACTGGACCGGGCTTCCTCAGGCTAAAAGGGGCTTTTGATAAGCAAAGTAGCACATGGAGGAACAGGTCCCTGCTGATAGGATGTGTCACTAGTAACTTGTACTGTAGCAGTTGAACCCTCGCTTTTACAGCCTGAACAGACAAGCGTGTATGTCAGGTTTTTCAGTGATCACAAACAATGTGTTTTGTGTTAAATGTTTTGCATTATTGGTCAGTAAATAACTGGAGTGCGTTTGCAATGTTTTCTCTCTGGTCTAACACTTTGTTGTAAGCCATGAGGAATGTGGCTGAAACATGGACAAATCATCATTATCATTTTTGATTTTTGTTCTGATTCGATTCATATGTTATGTTTTTGAAAGATATTAGCTGGTCATTTATAAATTGATGTCTGGAGAATGCAACGCACAAAGTTGGCAATCACATTGTAAAAATCTTATAGTCAGAAAATGCTGATGAAAGGATAATCAACACTAACTGCAACAAAGAGTGCAGGATTGCAAGTTTATAATTATTTATCGTTTTTATTATTTGTTCATTCATCAAGATATTCATTCATTCAGAAATCCCATCGATCTTCTATTCAAGAGACACCCTTTAAAATAAAAATCAGCCATCACCCACAAACACACAAATTAAAGCAATCACAGCCATCTCTAGCTTCAACTGCAATTGAGACTAGGTATGAGGAACTTAACAAGTTAACCTGATATGTTGTCATGGTTATTAGCTTTGATATCAGCTGAGGATGTGATATCTCTTTTGAGTTCAGATACAGTAGCACATTTTTATAAATAACATCAGGAATAGTTTTCAGGTATGATAGCGCTCACAAACTCTTGTCAACAATAAATAACGGAAAATAAAATTGCACAAATATCTATTTATGATTCCTACATGAACCTGTTCAGAGAAGTCCCATGTGCCCTCCTGTCACCACTGAGCAGAATGTTGACATGATTGAGAAATTGACCTTGATCATCGCTCATTGCTGATTATTGATCACTATAATCCTATCAAGGGAACACTAGGCCTCTCACTGTGTGTCTATTTGTGCACCATGTGTGTTTGTGTATATATGTGAAAGGGGTGTTTAGGCTGAGTTAGGGGGTCCATGCCGTCTGTTCGTCCTGTCAGTGGACGGGTGGGTGTGTGGTGAAGAATGGTGAAGGCAGGTGGTGTGACTAAAGCGAGGACTGGACCGAATTGAGCGGATGCAGGCTTTAGCCGAGGGAGGAGGAGATGGGACAGGGGTGTCGCCAGTCGACAGGGCCTGTCCCAAACAGCACCGCACACCCACCACACCCACCCAACTGTTCCTCTTTCAGCACCCTTCTGCCCGTTTCTCCCTTTCACCTTCTCTCACTCCCTCTGTCTCGCTTTATCTCTCTCCTCTCCTCCTCTTTTCTTTTCTTTTCAAAATGCATTGTTAACAAAACGGTTTACAAACCCTGGCTGGTACATTATCCACGACCGCCTCCTGTGAGATTGATTTAGGCAAATGGATTCAGAGAGGGAGGGAGGGATGGAGAAGAGGGGGGTTGCATGGAAAGGATGGAAAAGGAAAAAGTTAAAGGGGTGTGTTCCTCGGTGCAGCAGCTTTAGAAAATCACCACATGGGCCACGTTGAATATTCCCTTTTACTCTTGCATTTTGAGAAGCCATACATTAAACGCTCATTATACAGCCTTTATGTGCAAAAGGAGGCACCGCCTCCGTGAGGGCAGAGCGGCCGAGGATGCACTATGATCTCCCTGCATATGCATGCATGGAGCATCCTTAGAGGCTTTTCTGACATGTATGATATCATCATGACAGAGAGATTTGACTTTCATAAAGCCTGACTATGGAAAGGGAGGGTGTGTCTATTGCAAGGCTAATTTTTACGGTGTCGATCAGATTGTGTGTAATGTTTAATAAAGTTGACTTTTGGGGCCACTGGCTTTTTTTGCTTCACAAATTGGAACAGGAGAGAGCACTTGGTGGAATCCGAGTCAAAAACGGCATTCAAAGTCTCTCATGGTAAAATATTTAAAATCTAAGAGAGAAGCATAATGAAATCAAAGTGGTAAAAGTCAAAATAGCCATGTCAAAGGAGCTCCCAGTGTCTTTTTTTGTAGTTTCACTATTTTAAAAAAAAAGAGAAAGTGAATTGCAGAGAAGTTTTAATGTGATGCTCCTCGTCCTGGTCCCCTTTATTCTCACACACTTTCAAAAAGGACACACTTCGGCTACTTTCTGTCACTTTTACTTTTCATTTGACTTTTTAACTATATCATTTCACTTTCAACTCCACTTTCACAGTTTACTCTCCCTTTTCCCAACAAAAGGATCATTTTCTGGAGGTGCGTGTTGGGAAGGGGGGGCAAAGGTTGAACTGGGCATCCTATCATGATAAATCACTGGTTAATGAGGAGTCTATTGTGTCCTCACACATTGTGTCCCCCCTCCCTCCTCTCCTCCTCCCCCTCCTCCTCCTCCTCCTTGTGTCCCTTAGACCGCTACCTTTGGGTTGTTAAGCTGACACAGATAATGAACTGGCCGCTTTGAACTGTCCCCACAATATTGACTGGTTGCACACAGCAGATGTCTCGCTGGCAGAAAGCAACTGGTAAAAGCACATTAGGTTAACAAAGAGAGCTTTGCTTTGCAGGGGTGGGGACTGGAGAGGAGGCAGCAGAGGGGTCTGTGTGGGTGTGTTGTGGGCAGGGGGGCGGAGGCATGGGGGAGCAGAGGGCAAGCTTCAGAGATGACAGATCTGGGGGATTATATCAAAACAACACATTTGTCGATTATGTGACGAAGAGAAGACACGACAAAGAGAGGGCACGTTTTTGAAAGAGAATATCTTCACAGGCTTGCGTCATGTGATGAAGGCGCTTTGCATGATAATCTTTTTTTAACTTGTTGAAAACAATTCATCCTAAAGTGTAAGCAGTAACAAACAAACAAAAAAGTGCTGTTGAGCACTCAAACTAAATCTGGTAAGAAAATGTGCGTTTGTAGCAACAGCTTGAAAAGAAGGGCCAGTGTGTTTGCTAATCTTATCTCCCTAAGTAAGAACCATATAGACTTTACATTTCATCAGACTCTTTTTTAATGCATGATATAAAGTGTTGTTTTTCCAGAAAGACATTGTGTTTTAATTCATTTCTGTATCGAAATAAATTGGCAGATTCTAAAAACTTGCTTGAGTTGCCCAATCTTGTATCGGTAAGGCAGTGTTCATTTTGAGTTACAGGAAAGTCATCTTGTAACAAACAGTTCAGAAATACATCTAACTGTCTGAAACAACACAGCATACATATTTTTTTAAAGTGGTTATGTTAGAATGTTAAACATGCAAATAATTGGTATATTCCTTGGGATTCAGTATAGTCCTGAATCACAATTTGGCACCAATGAGTTCATTCATTTTGGTCCATAGATAACAAAATGATTAACTTGATATTCAGTCTCCCTCTTGTTATTGTTGTTCAGTGAATGCAGCGCGGCCTGTGAGCCGACTGGTTTCTTTCTGGCAGTGGGACGGGTGTCTAATGGGTCAATAATAAACCGTGACTAACCGTCTCCCAGAGGAGCAGCTTGGCCAGACACACACTCACAGAAAGCAGCAGAAAGGTATGAGCCACCAACACTGATTACCATATAATTGCAGCTATTGTATTTGACATGGAGAATTAGCAGCCCGCTAGGTGGCTAACTGGCCTTCTATTCAGCTTCGGGCTGGACAAAAAACACACCCACACACAGACAGATATACACAACTCGTACTGGATGGATTATGCATTTATGTGCACACAATTATTTGAGTTACAGTTGAAATCCCTGCTGGGACAAAAACAAACAGCATTTGATAATAATAGGGTTCTTTTAGGTGGTGGCTTTTTTTAGGCACAAAAGTTGAAGACGAGAATCTTTCAGCTGCTAGAAAAAACATAAACGCCCTTAAATGTTTGAGCTTTTCCCTTAACTTTTTATAATGACACATGATGATTGTGATTAACTATGACAAATCTACATGGAAGAGAGAGCTTAATATGCTTCAGGGAATTGGGAAAGATTAATCTCCAGAATCTGTCAGCTCTCTCACACCTGTTTCTTTTGAGCCACCGCATGAAATTCAACTAGAAAATGCGGAGCAACATCTTTTCTGTTAAAGCGGCCTCGTTTTAACCATCTGAGTTCAAGGATCAGTGTTCATACACACTGGATAATCTGCCATGGCCTATTCAAATTCCTCCTTTCCACTTTGAAAATTACACACACACACTGCAAAGTTGGGAAGTTGTGAGGTTTTTTCCCACAAGGAACTGCACGTCCTCAGACTTTGCGGCACGGGACAATTTGATTTGGTTTGTGGCATACAAGTCAAGAGGGTTAACAAGACCCACCGCCATGGAGTCCCTTCACCCCACGTGTGGCTAAACGATCACTTCCCTGCGCGCCTCTCACATTGCAACAAATCTCTTTTCATGATCACTTTTCACTCTTTTCTCTTTCTTGCCTGACTGGGTCTTTTTAAAACCAGAGAGAGAGAGAGAGAGAGAGAGAGAGAGAGAGAGAGAGAGAGAGGAGAGAGAGTCAGGGAGAGAATTTCTTCCCCTCTTAAAGGTTTTGTGTCAGGACGGCTGAGTGAGCGTCCATTATAGAAAAGGCCCAGACCACCACTGGATGACCCTGCTAAGAGCGACAAAACCCAATTGGTCACGGCCGCCAGCAGCTAATGGGCCAGAGAGGAATAGCCCTGGGTGGGTAATGACTGTATTCTCTGCCTTTCTCTTTACGCCCTTCTGGTGCCCTCGTACCCCCCACCCTACCCCGGCAGCCACCAGCCCAGTTCCCTCCCCGTACCCCTGCAACCAAACCCTGGGTGCCCCCTGCCCTGGCCTTCTCTCTCTCTCTCTCTCTCTCTTCTAGTGTCATCTACACTAACACACACATCTACACAGTGTTGTTGGTCACAATGTCTGTCAGTGTGGTGCACTTGGCAACAGATGCTGCAGACAGATCAAGAAGAGGGGGCCATATGTTTGGATGAGACATGGTGCTGCCTTTCCCACACAGTGGATGTCGATGGAGGAGTTTCTGAAGGCCGTAAATTAGGGACCAACGAAATACTAAGGCTGTTTAGAATTTTTTTCAGACCAAAAATAGACTCGGATTACTGCTCTGTAAACAACACACTCATTGTTATTTGATCTGCCACCTTCACAGTTAAGGTCTGGTTGAATCTAGGCAAATAAACTTCATCAGCTAAGATCAGGCAATTATCCAGTACACTATACAGTAAAAATACATAAAACATGAATTGATGACTAAGATTTGTGACTTGAAACATTCAGGCTCCCACGTGAAAGTCTGATGCCCCACACGCCCACCCACCAACCTAACATGACTTTCCACCCTCAGTCCTTAAAGGGCACACTTTATTACCTACTTTGGCTCTAAATGGTCCCTGTTGTGGGGGTATTGGTATAGATGCTCGTGAGAAATTAAAAACAAACAACCAAGCCTAGTTTGAAGACTCATCAGGCACCAAGACACTGCACAGCAGTTATCCTAGTACTTTATATATTATATATTTTATATTAATATATGTTACACTTAACCATCACAACTTAAAGTGTTTTAGGTAACCTTACTTTAACCATACCTTGACCATAGTTCATTTGCCATAAAACTAGCTCCCTATTCTAAGCCACTCTAAAGTTGGCATGCGCAGAGATTGCAGAAGAAAATACAATTTCTAATTATCTTTAAAAAAACGTTGACATTTAAAATTACACATTTTTCAACATAATCTGAGGTTTTGCAGAATTGTCTTATATAAAGGTTCTGTCAAAAAATTGTTTTAATGCACGCTTAATGTAGATACTGTCATTGATAAGTAGATACTGTCATTGATAATTATGTATACTGGTTTGCCAGGATATACTTTGAATGAAAGTGTTTTGACTTCTCATGTGCAGTGTTAGGTCATGAGTGAGTTCTTTGCTTATAACATCTCAAATTGCCACCACTGAAATTAAGAAGAAAAGTGTGAAGATTTTTTTTAACCAGTTTTTGCTATATCAAATAAATACAGTATATATACAGTATATATATATATATATATATATATATATATATGTGTGAAAGTGTTTTGACTTCTCATGTGCAGTGTAAAATACTATGTATATATATATATATATATATATATATATATATATATATATATATATATATATATATATATATATACATAGTATTTTATTTTATGAATTGCAATGTCAGGTTTGCTTGCAAAGCCAGGATCTACTCGGCCAAAGATGGACAGGAGTCATATTGTCCCACTGTAAATTTCAACCATATCACGTTGAGACAATAATTTATGCTAAACAACTTTATATTGGAATAGTTGAAAATATCGATGATAAAAAAAAATGTGGTCCCATAAAAATGAGGACCATGGCTAGAGGAGAAAGTAGCTTGTTTGTGCTCATGAAGTTGACAATAAGGCAACTATTGACTATTGAAGTTGGGGATGCTGTGTATTGGAAGTGGTGGAGTTGCTTGCAGCCGATAGGCGGAGTAGATGGAGAGGAGGAGGAGGAGGCGGTTGTGGTGGTGAGGGGCAGGTCACACTGGCTCTATTCAGACCCTAAGACAACACCACACAGAATGATAGACTCCTCAGGATTGTTTGTCCCTCACGGCCTATTCTCCCTCCTGTCTCCCTCAATGGCACCCTTAGCTGCACATGAGAGACTCTCACAGGTACCAGAGAGAGAGAGGGAGAGAAAGAGTGTGTGTGTGTGTGTGTGTGTGTGTGTGTGTGTGTGTGTGTGTGTGTGTGTGTGTGTGTGTGTGTGTGTGTGTGTGTGTGTGTGTGTGTTTCAAGGGTGGAGCAGGGTGGCGGAGGTGGAGTTGTATTTTAGAGATAAAGCCTCCTAGTCCTATGGTTGATTGCCCCGCTATAGACACTCACTCAGTGACTCTGAAAGGCTCCCTCAGACACCAGTGAATAAACTCTTACTCTTACCCTTCCATACATCACCCTCCAACCTCCGCCTCTGGCAGATCCACCCCCTCCGTTCTCTCACTTTGAATTTTCTGGGGATTTGAGCACAGTCCCTCGAACCCTCCTCCCTCCAAAAAGTCTCCACACTTCGCCGAAAAGTTGTCGCTTTTCTCTCGACCTTTTCATGCTTTCAAACATTCATGACTCACAAACAGTCACCCACTGTTTTGATATTCATGACTTATTGTAAAACTATTAGGTTCCATTTATCTTCACTTTACGGGAAGGACATCAGCATCAATAAACTCAAATGTGAAAATAGATGTTTGCAGATAGTGGTTTTGTTAGCGTCATCTGTTTATATAACTTAGTTTTTACTGGCTGCAGGTTCATATTAATTTAAAAAAAGGAAATCTGATAGGAAATGCACCACCTTAAACCCCTTCAAGGAAACAGAAGTGCTGTCCATGGACTGTCAGTTGACATCCTCCCTGTTTATAAATGAAAGTGACAGATGCTGAAATGGCAAAGTTATCCTGGCAAGCTAACCATTAGCCTGTGCCTCTAAAGGCCCTAGTTAGCACTGGTGAGCCTCCTGTCAGCAGTTTCCTGGCTGCAGGAAGAATCCATCTGATTGACACAACAGAATGAGCTGACTAATGTATCCTTACTGATCTGAGGTAGGAAGTTACTTAACAGAATAACCTATTTACAAAGTACTGTATTTTAATTGTTGTAAATGAATCTCGAAAATGGGTGGACATTTCTCACACTATTGATACCACTAATACCCCACTATCAACAGGACTTGGTTTACCTATCCCACCAAAATGGTTTCAAATCACTAAACTGTGAGAAAAGGTCTGGAGGTAATGTGCAGAGGTATTTTGAAACCCAATTTGATTCCACCAACATAATTTACTACTTAAAGGCACAGACAGTACCATCAAGCATTGACCCTCACTCTCCAAGAGATACATACGATGTCCTGTCATTTAAAATGTAATTAACAGGCCATTGTTAAAAAAAATAAAAATAAAAATAAAATTGGCAGGATATACTAGTAACCACCACAGGTGTTTTGCCCATGTTCACACAAAATGAAATGTTCACAATTACATAAAATACATAAATATGTGCATACCAAAAAAAAGTTTCAAAATTAATGTTGTGAAACAACTTAAAAACTACACATGAGAAGCAATTCAAATGTGAACTGACTAAGGGGATATCTTTTCCCTGGGAGTGGACACGAGAAAAGGTACGTAACTGCACTACACATATTTTCTTACTACTTGATCAATCAAACCTGTATGCAATGTATTCCTTGTGGAAATAAATATTCCAACTGAGGCCAAGTTAATTCATAAATGAAATGGAGCTTCCAACAATCTCTGGCAAGAGACAGGGCCATCCCTTCTGCAACACACCAATATCGCACAAGTTAGCCTCTGCTTCAATAAATGTTTACAATGCTAAAATCCTACTTGTCTTGGGCAATGTATGCCCTCCCCCCGTTATGTGCACATTATTGCTGTATATTTAGTATGCAATATGTGTGCCATGTGTATCCTAGAGCGGGGAGGACTGCAAACACCTCGGTTTAATTAGGCTACCCCCTGCCTGTTGTCTGGATGCACAGTCCCTCATTCATCCGGAGACAGTCACTACGTTGGACTTTCCAGCTCTATGCTGAACCATGAAGTCATATGGCTGCATGCCAAGAATGCAACCTGTGATGTGCATTAGATTAGTGTCATACTGAAATGTGGTTCAACAATTGCCGTGCTCAATGATCAGTCTCTATAGGAAGAAGTGTCGGCAGTGTACTCTGAGTCTCCCAGTCCAACAGCTTGCACCCAAGGCCTAAGTAAGACCACCAGTCTCTTTAACCATCTGCAGCAGCATTGCCCAAAAAGCCAACTCCCGAAGCATCAGTCTTAAGGAGGAAATATTTGCAAAAGTCAAGGCTATGGACAACTGAGTCACTAAATATTGCTTCTTGAGATTCTAGCCATATAAAGTGCATTACAAATAAAATGTATTATTATTATTATTATTATTATTATTATTATTATTATTATTATTATTATTATTATTATTATTATTATTATTATTATTATTATTATTATTATTATTATTATTATTATTATTAGTGTTGTTGTTGTTGTTGTTGTTGTTGTTGTTATTATTCTTTATGATCTTTGAAGGCCCTCTCGCACTCCTCCATGCAGCAAACCTTGTTGGGAGCCAATGCCTTTGTCAGGTACGTCAAAATAGCCCGTCGCTTAAACAAATGTGGTATGGACTTCCTGTACAATCCTATTAGTCCCATGAAGGCTTGGATGGCTTCGACCTTGCCCCCCTGAGTTCTTATCAGACCATATTAAATTATGTAACCCACGTACCCCACTTGCTATTGAGCAAAAGTGCACTTGTTGGGATCGATGGTGAGTGCGGACACGCAGACCTGATTGAAGACCTGCCACAGGTGGGACACATACTCATCCCAGGATTGGCTGAAAAGCACCAAGTTGTTCGAGTATAGGCCAGGAAAAACACTGACACAGTCCTCAGAACATGATCCATCAGTCTCTGGAACCAAACAGCATCTAATGTAATGTAACTTTATTTAAACAGGGACAATGTACAAATGAAACATTAACGTTGTTTAGGGGAAGGAGAGATGCATTGTACTAGGTTTTAGCAAACTGCTATTTTCCACCTGTAGTCCCTGGGCAGGTAAGACCAATAAATACTACAAAACTAAATAAGACACAATAATATCTAAACATAATATCTAAGCATCACCTTGAATTGGAACAGCCCAAATGGTGTCTTGAAAACGTCCAGCTTCATGGCCTCTGGTGCAAACATCAGCTGCCAGTACCCCTTTGCCCAAGTCAAAGGTACTGATGTACTTTTGGCTGCAAACTCTCTCCAACAGATGATCAAATCAAAGCACGGGGAAGGGATCAAATGTGATGCTTAAAGAGACAAAGCGTGCACCAAAACACTGTTCACTGTTTGATGCCTCCATAACTCCTAACTTCAACATCAGTTGGCCAGGACACACCGGCCCGATAATCGCCGTCGTAGAGTCGGGAGGGGGCGGGGACACGAATCTATTTGGTGTGTGCCGTGAAATCGGTCGTCGTAGATGTCGTCGGGCTTCTTTTGAGCTGCATGTTCAATCGGCGGCGGGCAGTCTTTCAGTTGGAGCAATTTGATTTGTGGAGGGCTAGCGAATCAGTGAAGCCCGGAAGTGAGGCGGGTAGCACAAACAGCTAACAACAGTTAGCCATCGTTTTAATGTGTTTGTTTGTTTCGTTCAGCGAGTACTCACATGCATCAACCCTTGTTGACTGCTCTTTATGGTCCATAAATATAAATACGTATTTCTATTTATGTTTATGGTCTAGAGAGCCGTCCCATCATTTCCGGCTTCCGTATTTTTTCGGGCCACAATACAGATTAGCGCCGCCTGCTGTTATGGAGACATTACGTCCCGCGCAAGCGCAGGGCGTACGGAAAGTCAGCAGTCGGTTTGGTGTGTTCTTTGCACTTTTTCGGCCGCGACGGGAAGACTGGAGCTGCCTGAATCGGCAGTCTCCATTTTCGGGTAGTCGGACTGGTGTGTCCTGGCCTTTACACCAGTACCAACTGCTCAGGAACTCTGTAGCTCATTTGCCAGACTCCATGAAATGATCCAGTTGGACCAGGTTGGTAAATTCAGGCTCTTGATCCAGCGGACCATTCACCTCTACCTGCTGAGATAGGGTGATTTGGGACATGCTCACTGGGTTTGCATCTGCTGGGTTGGGTGGAAATAATTGCGACGTATTTCTCCTTGACTGTCTGGAGCAGCAGAGGCTTGAACAGTACAAATGTTACAAACCTGTCTGTTTGGTAACCTTATAAGGTTCATCCCACTTGGTCAGCAACTTGCTTTCACTGGTGGGAAGCAGATAAAGGCACATGGTGGCCCCGTTAAAATATCCCTCTCCACCCTTCTGGTCAAACCAGGTCTTTTTGTTGTGCAAAACAGTTCTGAGACTGTCCTGTACCAATGCAGCCATCCTCTCCAATCTCTCACCTACCTTTATAGCACAATTTTCATCAGCAGGTTTGAGACTCTCCAGATACTCTTTTAGGAGAAAACTTTTATCCAGAATTGTTGCTTGTAATGGAGTTTATTTCCGTAGTGGTTTTGTACAATTCTCATCAATGTAGCTGACCAAAAAGTAAAACAGTTTAATGGAGGAAATTAAATAAACAGAACAAGAAAGTTATTATTATATTATATTATATTATATTATATTATATTATATTATATTATATTATATTATATTATATTATATTATATTATATTATATTATATTATATTATATTATATTATATTATATTATATTATATTATATTATATTATATTATATTATTCTGGTGAATAATGTAGCATTAAAGAAAGGGAAAATCTAAATGGATATTCTGAATGCAGCCCAGCTCCCATGTAGTCGTCTCTCAGCAGTGTAGAACTGTGCAGTGAAGATGAACAGTGAGTCAATGAGCACTCAAAGACCTGGGCGGAGAGGCTTTCCACACAGCAGTTTGATTGACACTGTCTGTCACAGGCAATGAACTCGACTCTCTCATTCTTTTTCTTTTTTTTAACTCTCCTTTCACTCCTGGGTCACATGTGAAGGAAATTTAAAACAATGTTTTAAAGTTATTCATTTTCTGTTATTTGTTTGACTGTTAATTAGCCTTCCCATTTCCCAACATTGACACTATACAAACACGCATTTCCATTCTTAAACCCCCGACTTCCCTGTCACTGTCATACATTTACATTCTCTAACCTTTATATGTAAAGCCAAGAGGCTAGAGGGAGCTGAATGTTGCCTCCTTATGGTGCAGCCTGGTTTAAGCCATTCATATTCAGCCTCGGTGTGGAGGTGCAGGGCTTTGCATATTCCTCGGTCCTCAGGGAACTTCGCACATGGACAGGCCTACTTTTGTCTGCACCTCAGCCTGTGGACCTCGGGGAGTTCTTTGCTCTGATCAGGCCTCCATTTAAACAAGTGAAACAAAAACAGCATTTAAACCAACAAAGTTCCATCCATCAGAGATTTACTTGCAAGCTGTTGCCCTTCTGCTCCTGTTCCGATGGTAAATACAGATTACTGAGGCCTTGATGTTATTTCTATACCTACACTTTCATCACAACAACAAAATCATCCAGTGTACCTGATTTCGTAAACTGTGATAATCAAACTCATACTGTTATAGTACATCATCTAAGAGGAGGCAAATATTTTGTTCACTTCTTTTTTTATGGATGGAAAGTAGGCCAACAGATAAGCTGTCTTTTTTTCCTCCAACTGTTATTTTCTTTTTAATGACACATTCAGCCACTTCACAATCTTCAACAATAGATCTAATATAGGCTACCCTCCAGCACCCTCTCCCTCACCTCTGTTTCAATCATCTCACACACTTGTGAGGAACTATGGCTAAATTAGTCTGCTAAGAAACGGAGAAGTGCCTTAATTAAAACTTCTTTCTCTCTCTCTAAATCCCCCCTCGCCGCTTTATCCTTCTCTTCTCATCCTCTCTCCTCCTCTGCGGCCGCGTCTCATCCAGCAGACAGAAGGGGGACATCGTTGACTTGCACTCCAAGGCCCTCACTTGTTCGCCGGCCTCAAAAGAAACTCTACACGTTAGATACAATGACCCTGCAAATTAAAAGAGTGACTGTCCAAATTAAATCGAGCAAAGGAGCCCCATGCAGGCGGCCGCGGTTTCAGTCTGAGCTTAGTCTGCTCTGCGCTCACCCCTCCTCCTTCCAAACCCTTCAGTCTTTTTCTCATAAGCGCGAGGTGAGCTGAGAGACTGAATGGAGGTTTTTCTTCACAGTCCTCCTTGAGATGCTACTTCTTGCTAATTAACTGGTGCTCTTTGTTATCTTCTCTGTGCGTATGGAGGACCTCAGGGGGAGTGAATAGAGCTTTCTCAACTGGCAACTCTTGCCAACTGTCTCTTGCTCTCATGAACTCGTCATTGTGCTCTCTTTGTCACATGTTGCAATAGCAAATGAATTGATAGTGCTTTTATTAATTAGTTTCTTGTGCCTCGTCAATGCCATTATCGCTGCTAACTTTGGAATTTTTTGGGGGGAGGAAAAGGTCTGATTATGATCGAGATGTTTGTGGCTACGGGTCCTTAAACGTTATTTTTATATGAAAAAGGAATAAAAACATAAGCTTCAAAGTGTATATGTGTATGTGTGTGTGTGTGTGTGTGTGTGTGTGTGTGTGTGTGTGCGTGTGCGTGTGTGTGTGTGTGTGTGTGTGTGTGTGTGTGTGTGCGTGTGTAGTCTCTTTGAATATCAATGCAGCCATGATCCCTGTACTCAGGAGACGGCTTTATCTCTAATCCTTGAAATATTGTCTCAGTTTAATGAATGGTTTGAAATTGGAACATATGTGTCACTATTCTGCACATTTTTCATTTGTTTGTCATGTCAACGTGGCCTCATTTCACAGACCATTCATCACATACCGCTAACCTCGCATAACAACAGTAGCAAGTAATGTCATTGTTTAAGAAAACATGCAGGAACATCAGTTTCTAGGATTGCATGAATGATTGCTGCGGATTTACTTCAAGGAGATGAATGAGTGTCGGCCTCAAACAACAAATGGCTCCCATAATTTCCCATCCATCTACTGGGATCTTGGAGATTGTCTGAGATCTGGCCACGGCTGCGCTGGTTGGACACACGTCGTAAAGCTAAAAGGGTTGGAATCCCAGACTGTGACACTGAGATTTGCTTCTCCCTTGATCAATTAGTCTCTGCTTGTCCCACTTTATCTGCCTCGGAGAAAAGACTGTAAAGATCCATCAAACCGTGGACCAAAAAAAAGACATTGAGAAAAAAATGTTCAAGGAGAACCATGTCCATGGATAATAGCTGGAATCACACTGTCCCGTGAAAACTAGAAAGAAAGACAACTGGAACCAAATACTCTATGTGTGTGGCAGGGCAAACAATGGGTCACTCTCTAAGATTTTACATCTATCGTATTCCCCAAACAGAGGGTAAGGTGTAAGAACCATTTGAGCCGTTTCCATCCTTAACCCGGCTCCTTTAAGCTTTACCTCAAGTGATTTTCTTGAAGGCAAGTGAAAGTTTCAAATTCCTGCTCCGCGGCTTGTTGTCTTTGGAGTGGACTCTCTCTCAGGCCATTGTGCTCTCCTTGACCTTAAGTGTCTTATCATTTGGCCTTGCAGAGCAGAGGTCACTCTGCAATAGTCGACCCTTCCCCCCGCCTTTCTCCATTCGTCTTTTGTACAAGTACAAGAGGTCTCTAGGAAGACTCTCCAGCTAAAGATAATATACAAAGTACTCTGAGATAAAAACCGAGAATGCAATGGACGATGTATGAAAAAGTATAGAAAAATATTCAGAGGATTCAAGGTAAGATTTACAGATTTTGGAATTCTTCTTCAAAGCTTCTAAATGCTTTTTGAAAAGAGATCTGCCTCCTTTTCCACATTGTTTCTGGTAGACTGGCTTAACCCCATATCCTGCTCATGATGTCATTATGAAAAGCCAATTGCAATCCTGGTTACACTTTGCTACGTGAAAAAAACATGAAAGTGCTCCTACATCTCACCGTCTCTGATCGCAATAAACTGTGTCATTTCTCGCTCATTACGCTGAAACAGCTCTGGGCTCCTCAACATGGCAGCTAAACCTGTGGAGAGAGGGGGCGTGAAGAAGAAGAAAGGGGGAAATGGACTGCAGAAGATGGTGAAAAGGATAGACGGAGTGATGGTTTGGAGAACTGACAAGCAGAGGGGGGAGTTAAAACCTGGTGGGGCAGAGGTCACCTCACCTAGGGCCTATTAGATACCCCATAGTGCAATGATGGGATCAATTACACTGAGAACCAGCACAGGCCAATGGCTCCAAATGGATGGATGTGACTTTGAGCTGCAGGACTTTGACTGCTCCAGGATTGGCATCAGACCTGGGGGGTCTGCTGTGTGGAAAGTCAGTCAGACCACATTACTGCTGTCTGTATGACGGAAGACCCTGCCCATCCTGATGGGCATCATGCCTCACAGAGCTTCAACAGGGTAAATGGACCGGCTGATGGTCCACATCCGGGTTGAGGAGAACTGCAGTGGCCCTATCAGCTTCTGCTACTAACCTCACACAAGACCAACAGTGGTTTCAAACCATATGGCTGCTGTCATGGCTTTGTCAACAGACTTTTGCTTAACTTTTTCCAACTAAACTCAACCAATTTAACACACTACACTTTGTATGAACACTGTAGACTAGATACAAATGATAAACAGCAAAGTAAAAAAGTATAAAGACAATTACACATGTTCTCTATGATGTGTCCCTATACTGCAGTACATTAGATATTAAATGAAATAATCATGATCCTAGCTGTGAGGATAGCTCTCAACTTGGAATTTAATTAATCAGAATTGAATTCTCAATTAACTTGTTTATTATATGTATGTGTTCGATTCTGTTTTGGTTAGCGCCAGCTCCCAGAGCCTAATGAGACAATTTCAAAATTGCTTTGTTCAACTAACAGTCTTAAACCCAAAGATGTTCACTTTACAAGGAAATAACAGAGAGAGAAGTAAGAAACCCTTCCAAATGTGTGTTGATCACTTTTCTGTCAATCATAATAGTTCTAACTATTCCAGCAGTATTTACAGGGTAGCAATTGTGTGACATATTTTTCATAATCCCCCACTTTAAAGCAACAAAAAGATATCAAAATAAAAAAGAAATCTGACTCGACTATCTTGTCTTAAGATAAACAGATTAATTGGATTGACGACAACTCATTGACTTGGACACACAGAAATGAAATGTTGTTGTCTTAATAGATGACTGCACTTTAGGTTTAACATGACAGTGGGCTAAAGCACAACAATAAATAAATCACAAAGCGATTTTTTTAGATAATGATGTTTTACATTGGATTTCAGTACTTTCCATGCTGACCACATTCAACAGGAGCCTCAGTTTACAGTATATGACTCAAAAACACTGGTTTGAAATACAGCATCAGGAAAGCCTCCACATTTTCAACTCTCCTTTAAACTTTTCAAATGAAATCCACCTACACTGAAGGGCAGCAATGTTATCTTTGGTCATGTTCATTCACAACAACTTAGACACTGAACTCTTGCTCCTGGCTCTGTTTATTTCCCTCAACATGAGAGAAGATAAGTGGAAAAAACTAAATGTTCTGTCGTTTTGTTGTTGATCTTCGATTAATCATGAGAGGCCAAGTGCAAGAAACCGTGTCCAGCCTTGTTTATGCAGGGCTCAGCTAGAGCCCTT
The DNA here is from genome assembly GCF_949987685.1 of Ammodytes marinus. Taxonomy (NCBI): domain Eukaryota; kingdom Metazoa; phylum Chordata; class Actinopteri; order Uranoscopiformes; family Ammodytidae; genus Ammodytes; species Ammodytes marinus. The sequence continues at coordinate 29,344,387 of NC_137230.1, read as the reverse complement.
TCAAATACACACACAGACACGCACGCACACACACAGTGGCACATTCAAACACACACTTGTGCAGCAGGAGCAGCAGCAGCATTGAAAAGATCACTGGTTTCCTCCTGTTATGCAAATGCATCAAAACGCTTGAGTGAGAATTATATATGAATCCAATGAGGCTTTTTCTCTCTTTTAGAAATGCTTAGCCACAAGTACTGAGAACCCTCAATGGCAAGCGTCCGCTTCACTCCCTGGCCATGCGTATTATTCAGCTTGACGAGACGCAAACTGACATAAGCACCAGGGCTCACTTTCACCCACTGGCAATCCGATTATATGGCCAACACGGCATCAATGCTGCAGGGCCAACAGGCAGTGAAGTCCGTCAAGCATCCCCTCCTCCACCCAAGCCCCTTCTTTCCCCATTCATACCTTCTTCTTCTTCTTCAACTGCCCAGCACAGTCACCCCTCCTACACACACTCACACACTGTTTCTAACCAAAAGCCCCACTAAACAACCAACTTCCAGGCCAGAATCCATCAACAGCAAGTTTTAGCCCAAAGAAAAGTTATTTGGGAAAAATAAATAAATAAAGTTAAACTTTTTATTGTTTTTTTTTTCTTTTCAAAGCCTTGGCTTGTACTGTGCATGACTAAAAGACGCCATATTTCCTTAATTTTGTTGGTGCACACAACTGAAAGAAATCGTGCAAACAGGCGTTTTATTACATTTTTCATCCATCCCAAGCATGTCATGCTGGCTGTGCAGCCCTCCAGAACACAAAGACAGTATTAGGCAGCTGCATGTGGCGGCCTTCTGAACCCTGTCTAGTGCCAGTTCATTCCATAATACTCAGATACTAGCAGCTATATCTATATCAAACAAGTGCTTCAGGTCGGCCCCGACCCAGGAGAGTCACCGCTAATGTCACCACGGGACCCCTAAACTAAACCGGTGTTGACAACCACACAGCCTGGCCCTTCTTTCCCGTGCTGCGCGGTGACGCTTGGGTCCTCAGACAGGGCACCCGCTAAAGCACTGGTTGTTTACATGACGCTATACCCAAAAGACTGCCAGGTGCTTGGGGTGGCGGAGGGGGTCGGACTGGAGGCTCCTCTTGCAAATCGCCCCGAATCCGTGAAACTAATGTAGAGATGAGATTAAATTTGGCGAGAGATACATTTGCAATTGATTAACGCTGAGCTACTGTGACCAATTGTATATACTTTTGAGGGAGTGTGTGCAAGCCTTTGTGTGTGTGTGTGTGTGTGTGTGTGTGCGATTCTTTGTGTGTGTGTGTGTGTGTGTGTGTGTGTGTGTGTGTGTGTGTGTGTGTGTGTGTGTATGTGTGTGTGTTTGTGTGAGTTTGTGTGATTCTTGTGTGTGTGTGTGTGTGTGTGTGTGTGTGTGTGTGTGTGTGTGTGTGTGAGTTTTGCGATTATTTGTGTGTGTGTGTGTGTGTGTGTGTGTGTGTGTGTGTGTGTGTGTGTGTGTGTGTGTGTGTGTGTGTGTGTGTGTGTGTGTGTGTGTGTGTGTGTGTGAGTGGGTGAGTGGGTGTGTGTGCCTGTGTGTCTGTGTGTGTGTGCATGTGTGTGCTTGCATGTTTGTGTGTGTTTGGACTTGGCCACAGAATATTGTTAAAAATAGAGGTTGGTGAAACACCCTTACACACCCAGTTCTGGGTATTTTTCTGCACCAGGTGCTTGTGTAAAAAAAAAAAAAAAAAAAAAAAAGTATTAAAATATTTAGATTTGAATACATTCTTATCAATTCAGGTAGAGTTTAATGAGCCAGCGGAGGATGTTCCACCTGCATGCCTGTCCCTTCTAAAACAAGGATTTAGAGGACTACTGTGTTTCCTCTGCACCCCTCTGTTTTGTCTGGTATTAATGAGCAATTAACTTTGCATACAAGGTCACGGACAATGGTATTGGTTGTCAGATTATGCTAATGCTGTTGGCTGTGGCTGCACTGAAAGAGGACAGGGAATCCCTGTGAATAGAGAGGGTTGTGGCCTTTCTCCTAGATGAGAAAATGATATGCAAACTGTACCAACATGCGCTTTAAGAGGATTAGGACACCACTCGACATCCATACTGACAACTGCTAATGGATGAACAGCAAAAGGGGGGAAGCAAGTGTCCCAGGCTGGACCAGAGAGAGAGAGTAATTCTGCTGTGAGACTTTCTGCGCTTGAAAATGTAACTTTGTTTGTCACAGTTTGGACAATTAATGAAATTGCTCATTTGAAAGTTATGTTCTCAATAACGTGATGTGAAGCTGGGATCAAAAATTATGACAAAAGCCCAACTGAAAGAATTCAGAGTGGGGCGAAGCGGATGAAAAAAAAGGAGCCTGGGGTGAAACTAAGAAGTTGAACTCCCATGGCCAAGAGAGAGGGAACAGGTGCAGCCAGAGTTCATACAGAGCGCTTTGTGCACTCGTATGGCTGCAGTCCATTTGGGGAAGAGGGAGGGGCCCATGTTTAATACAAAGTTAATATCGATTTAATGCTTGTCACTGCTCTTCTGAGTCTTGTGGCATTGCTAATTCGCTCAGTGTTGAGCGGGGCTTTTGGGCCGCCTGCGCCAGATGCTGCAGGGACCTTCAGTGCCACCGGTGAGTGGAGGTGAAGCCTCGGCCATAACACCCTGAGTGAGGTGATGCTCGCTCTCAAACTGAATCTGATAAAATAGATGTTTGGTTAACTTCACATGGCAGCAGTGAGGATTCACTCCAGCTTCATCTGAGACATTTTAAGGCATAAATGGCTCAAGCCTGAGATGTTGTAGACATACCCTCAGAACTTCCCTTGAGGAGAACTCATGGACAAAATTGGACATAGCAGCAAGCTTTATGGAAAATGGCCACTTTCAAATGTTCTTTAATTTGCTTATTTTTAATTAACTTGATTTACTAACAAGTATAACTTTCAAATAAGTGTAGTAAAATATAATTAAATTAAAGTACCTCAAAACCCTCTTAAGTTAATAACTTTTCAGCATTGTTAGTTTCTGGAGAAATATCCTAACAATTCTACTTTATTTACTGTCTAATTTATTATTTACAATTTTGTATTGGCACGTGTGGGCCTCGATACAATCATTTTCAATATCCACAAACTTGTAGTTTTGCTGGGATGTTTGTGTGGCATCCTGCTTGGTTGTATTTGGCAAGTGTATATGCACTGCAACAGAAGATGGCCAAATCGCCAGATTGGATGTGTTAAGTGAAATAAAGCGTTTCATTGACCAAATCCTGACGGAGTTGGATGCGGGCTGAATGGCTGTAGGGCGGAGATGGATGGACTGGTGACCGGTGTCATACACGAGGCTGCAACCAGTCAGCACAATCTGTTCATCCCCGGTTAAATGAAAAGATGGGGAGTTCCTTTTCCTCGGTGCGACCACGTCACCGATAAATAATGAGGGAATAATAAACAGTTAACCACCTGTCGGACCCGCGGCACAATGGCACGGCCCATACAGAGCCTCTCATGCATGGGTAACATATTTACTCAGCCCCTTTCACTTAACGAGGCAGAAAGACACCCAAGACAATAGTTAAGTTCATATATTTAGTAAACTAGTCGCATGGCCCTGTCGGAAAAAGTCTAACAATCCACTAATATTCAAAAATAAATAAATTGCAGAAAAGATGGAAAAAAATAGCAGTGTTATAAGTTTAACTGTCATTCCATACTGGTCATTTCCGAAGTGATGCCTATATTATATCATACGTGATTAATAAGAGTAATCCTTCCTGTAGATAAGGATATCATAAGTGATAAAAACCAGGACAGATAAAGCTCTACAATTATTTATATTTTGAGCCATTAATAGGCTACTAAAGGCTTAGCACTGGACACCACTGTAAACTCATAAATACCTACACTGATGCAATAATATAGGCCAAAATAATTAGTAATAAACAAATGATAGAGGGGCTTGAAAATAACTACAAACGATCCTGTAATGCCATGTAAACTTCAACATGGGTAGATGAATACCATAGGACGATTATGCGAAAGTGATGGGACTTAAGTGAGGCTGTATGGGGTGGGTGTGTGGTGGGGGTGGTAATATTTAAGAGATGTGCTTTTAATGGCTTTAATTCATCCCCAGCCAGCTGTTTTTACTCGGCCTGGTAAAGGAGCGGGGACGTGGCAAGCTTGCAAAGCTCGTAGAAATTAGTCTCGGTCAGGCTGAGCAGCCCATGCTTCCTGCTAACCATCTGCTTACCGCTCACAAAAGGAGGATTTCGGGGGAGCCAAGTAAAGGAATATGGGCTCATAAAAAAGCTTTGAAGGTCTTGTTACTTATTGAAGGTGTAGCTGTGGTGACGAGGCGCCGTGTTAACGCCTGTTTGTGGCTGCGCACATTAAGCAGACGCACCTCTGATAAGCGTTGACTCTCCCGAAAGGATCATTTCACGGAGGCGTTCCCTTTTAATTATCGGATTGTGGACCAGTTTATATTAGATTGATGTTGAAGCACTTATGATTATTTGAGCTGTTCCCAAATGATGCAAACTGACTGGCTAGCAGCCAGAAAATTCATTGAATAAAGCAGACGAACTAATGTTTACAAAAAGGGTGCCGTAAATTGGTCTTTAAATCAATTAAAAGTGTATTTATGCACAGTAGAAAAACCAAAAATATTGTAATTTATGTAATTTGTTTCCCAATATCACAAAATAAAAAATATCAATAACAGACTCACCAAAGAAGAAAGAGATGGCTACTACAATTTATTTCGTTAACTGTAAAACAATTAGCCTGGAAAAAAACATAATTTTGTGTAAAAGAACACAGCGACTGAAAAATGTAACAATAAATTACTCTGGTGTAGGCTACATAAACAATAAAGGCATAGCCCGTAGGCTAAATAAATAGGAAACAACAGTATAGACAAATTTGAATAGGCTACACATTTCTGAAATCAAATAATTGTTTTTAAAAAATCAGTTATTTCGTTCTGAATTATTTTTAATCTAAATCAAACTTTTAGTTGTATTGTTTTCCTGACTTTTATTGGGTTTTAAACCGGCAGTACTTCGACGTTTTTTTCCCCTCTCTTGGTCTGCAATGCACTTTCGCCTGATCGCTCTGCTTTAACGGGTTTTCAGGGGCAAAGCTGACAGAACACGACGATCAGGCTCCAAGTCGCTTTAATAAGAGTTTTATATGGGGTCTCAGTGTCCGCTCATATGAATGCGTTTTAAATCAAATCACAGATGCACTTTTATTCAGCCGGTTAAAATAGCAGAACAAAACCGTCTTTAGAAATAAAGCCTTTTTTTTCTTTTTTTAATTCCACGGGGCTTTTTTTGAAGCCGGGAGAGGGAAAGAGAGAAAGGCCGAGGGGCGCCTCCTCCGCAGCTGAGGGTGACAGTTAGTTCATGGTTAACAGGATCATGAGCGCACGGCTCAGGCCGCACACTTCTCCTGCGCGCACTGAGCGGCGGCTCTGCGCACTGAATGAAGCCCGAGCAAAAAGAGTGATATTTAACACATCTGTTAAAGCGTTTTGATAGCAGAAATCCGTTTAAGACATTATTCCATGACGAGGGCCAGATTGAGTGTTGAGAATCCTATGAAACCCTAAAGCTGATTTACATTTGAGATGCTGTGCAGCGTCTGCAGCCAATGTAGAAATTGTACATTTTAACAATGGAGATAAAGCTAAATTAAATCAGTTAATCTATTAATGGTATTACATAGTTTAAAGTCTAGTTATGGATATATATTATTTTCCAGTACTGAAAATAGAATAAAAGAATATGTTTGCATATATAACCTATTTTTTTTATATCCTGCATAACAGAAAGGCACCCTGAATGGGAAGGCATAAAGTATCTTTTTTTAAATACTCATTAAAAATCCCCATATAATGCCTGAATCTGTAAGGATTGCTCTTTAATTAGGCAGCTTGTCTCTGCCAAACAAAACAAACTGAAAGGAAAGTGGTCAACATGCAAAATTGATGACTGAGCCCCTTTTGTGGTGGAGACATTGTGTATTGCTTGCTTATGAAGTCTAATGCAATCATAAATTGCGTGCTCCGGCCAATCAGCAGGCCGGGCGATGCGGCATGAAAGCGACCCATGTGGAGAACTTTGTTGAGCCCCATTGTTTAGGCTGTCAGCGCTGAGCCGAGGGCCGGGGGGGCAGGCCGCTATAAAAACTCCTCTCCCCAGAGTGAGGAGACCAGAGGAGTTAGCAGCCATTCACACGACTCATTCTCTCCCAGCTAAACACAAGGAGTATCTCTCAGCTTTCACTTTCACACGCCGATTTGTTTTGAATCCCGGGACCATGATGATCCCAAGCGTCTGGGCGCCTCCTGCCTTCTACCCGGGGCTGTACCGGCCCGCAGCCTCTCTGCCGCTGCAGCAGAGCCTGCCGTCCGTCTTTCCGACCCACTCCAGCTTTCTAGTGGAGGACCTGCTGCGGATAAGCCGCCCCACCGCCTACCTAAACCGGACAGTCCCGTCAGTGAGCGCCTCCATGCCCACGGCCACCACCACCGTGTCCTTCTGCGGCATGCCCGCGGAGCGCATGTTGACTACGACTGCGGTGACGCGCGAATCGTGCTCGCCGAAAACGTCACTGCCGAGCAGCAAGGACCCAACTTATCTCAAGTTTGGAGTGAGCGCCATCCTCGCACCTTCACCAAAGACCGGTGAGTAGACAGACTCCACTGTGTTCCTACATCCAGGTTGACTGTATTCCTAGATTCAGTTGATAAGTACTTTACATTTCATTTTTTTATACGTGAATTTTAAAATGTGTGATGTTCCTCCACAGCTTCCTCTCTGCCTACAATCCATCACCACCACACCAAGCACTTCCCCATCCACTGCTTTGACGGAACCTTTCACCCCATATTCAGGACGCCTTATTTACCAGGTAGGCGAAACTTTACGCACTTCATCCCTTTATAGGTTGATCTCTCTTTAGCCTTCAGAGTTCTGTTTCAACTAATTGCATTTAAATGTAAAACCCTTACACCCCCTGTCATCGTTTTTTTACCCCCAAAAAGAAGAAATCACTGTCTCGTTAATGGGGACTGTTGGCTCTGGCTTGCCCGGGACCCACCCACCCACCCCCTAATTAACCAATTATCCCAAATCGTCACGCTCTAAATTTGAGGCGGAGTGGCGAGTTATAGTCGCCCTGCTTCCCATTGGGGGGCGTTTTGGCATTTCCCCGGCCCCGCGTTTTCCCACAGAGCCCGGGGGGCCACCGGGCCGCTGTGGCGGGCCAACAAAGCCTTCAGCACCATGACCAATTTGGTCAGCTCCCACCGGGCGAACCACCCACACACCCCGGAGAGTGACTTTTACCAGGGGGGCCAAAGGCGTCAACCAGTCATGCACTAATTTCCCTATTAGGCGCTATTGATAGTTTTCAATATTCTCACAAGACCACATAGCGCGTCCTTGTTCCTGATTCTGCTGCGGCCACAGGGCAGCTACTGTCAGAGGGAAGTCCAGTTAGCAGTACGCAAAGAGGAGATGCGTCTCGGGCGGTGGGATGTTGAATTAAAGCGATTTTTTAAAGGCCCAACCATGGTCCAAAATGTCCCAGCTGGGGTAAAGTTTTTCCCTGCATGCTGCACGGCCCATGAGATAGGTTACCACTGACCTCCAATCCCCACTCTCTCTGTGCCCTTAAACGTTCCTCTATTCTTCAAACGAGCCAATCAACTGAGATGAGATAAAGAATAATCTCTTAGAAAAGTCTATAAAGTCGCTAGTCCGTGCTTTCATTCAGGCAAATCATAATGGGGACGGAGTCTTTTCATGGGCTCAGCTGAATGCCTCAACAAAACAACTCTAGCGTCCTGAAAAGCTTTTCGTGTTCATTTAATGAAAATGATTTGAAGGCACGAAGAGAGAAAAAAAAATTCCCCTGCACCCTTCACTCCCCCCCCCACCCCCCGAGGCATCAGTATTCTGGTATGCAGTTGTGTTTAGTTTGAAAGTGTAAATCTCCTTTTGTTGAGATAATATATGGCCTTCGCCGCCTGTCCAGAGTCTTTTCTGCGTTAGTTCATTACTACACAATTACCGTTCACGGTTTATTAACTCCTCTATCCGCCCTCACAGGGTTCCTTAAAGGAAATGCTACCTCTTTACCATACCAATGCGGTTGGGGACCGGCCAATGTGCTAATTAGTCACCTCGTGCCATTTCACTCAAAACTGAGACGTATTGCACAGTTCCAAAGGGGGGAAACTTCCAATACTAACCAGCTGAAAAGTAGCCTACGACCTTTATGGGACATCATTATATCCATATAGAGCTGGCGTGATGTGTGAGAGGTTTAAAGTTTAGGGGCCAAACTATTTCCTTCTTCTTGTTGGTCTTTTGTGGCTGCAGGGTCTTTCTGAGGATAACAAGCATATTCTCTGCAAACAGATTAGGCTATTCTCAGACTTGGCAAAGATAAACAAAACTAACGTGTTACAATTTATTTTCTGTTTTTCTATTATAGTATCTTCATCTGTTGTTCCAATCCCCGGGACTTTTTCGTGGCCCCTGGCTGCCAGAGGGAAACCCCGGAGAGGGATGCTCAGGAGGGCGGTGTTTTCTGACGTACAGCGCAAGGCCTTGGAGAAAATGTTCCAGAAACAGAAATACATCAGTAAACCCGACCGGAAGAAGCTTGCCTCTAAACTGGGCCTGAAAGACTCACAGGTAAAAACCCCATAAGTCCTCACGTGTGCTTAAAATGCTTAATACCTCGTGCGTAATTTGCGCGTAAAGACGCGGTTGCGCAATCCGCTGCACCTGACACGGAACTTTTTCACTCACCACTTTTCTCCACTTCAACAGGTGAAAATCTGGTTCCAGAACCGGCGGATGAAGTGGAGGAACTCCAAGGAACGAGAGCTGTTGTCATCCGGTGGCTGCCGCGAGCAGACGCTGCCCACCAAGGCCAACCCGCACCCGGACCTGAGTGACGTAGGCAAGAAGTCCTCAGCTGAGGAGGAAGAGGAGGATGAGGATGAACAGTTCAGAAGAGAGAGAATGCGAGTGGCAGAGTCCATCATCTCCTCCCCTTCTCTTTCCAGCAAGCACTCGGACTTCACGGAGTCAGATGAGGAAGAAATAACAGTATCTTAATTTATTTTTTAAAAGCAAAAATAGATATATAAACCATGATTTGTTTTCATACAAGACTGTGACCATAATTGTAAGAAGCTGCCGCCCTATAAATGTCAATTTAAAAAAAAAAAAAAAAAAAAAAGTTTCAGTCAAGTATGTTGCTTCATTAGCGCATGCGCACTGTACAGGATCTGCTTCTGAGACTCAATTTTGCTGTTTTGCACAGCTTTGTTCAATTGTACAGTATTTTGTACAATTTTGTATGGACATTTTATGCCAAGAATATTGAGTTACTTTTACCTTGAATAGAGTTGTTTATTGAAAAAATTTTAGTTATTTCGTTAATAATTTATATGAATTTGTTTAATAAGTATGTTGTATTATGTGCTGTATATATGTTTATTTCACACTTTTTGTACAAATACCAAATAAAATTGTAAACAATTCCCAGTCAAGTGTGTGTGTGTGTGGGCTGGTTTAAAAAAAAAAGGTTGACAAAATTCAATCATAAATAATCATTAATTTTATTGAAATGCAATAACTTAAGACTAGTACAGTGATAGATTTAATTCTCCGAGCCCTGGACAGACCAGTGATGACAAACAGCACCAATCTGCTTTGATGTAAAGAGACTGTACACAAAATACTCTTTTCTTCAAGTACTGTAACAAATCAGCTACAAAAAGTCATCAAAATGTTGCAAGATAATCAACTATTTACAAAGTTATATTACATATAAAAAAAATGTACATAGCAAAGAAGGCTAAACATTCATTACATTTGTGAGTAATAAACTGACAGACTGGTCAAATGCTTGGACGACATCCACACACCTCTCAGAACAGGCTGTACACAAGACAAACAAGAATCAGTCTCTTTGTGCTTACAAGGACCATATAGCAGGACAGCCTCTAACGATAAACAGACACACACACATGGACAAAGAACATGGGCAACAAGTCCAACAAGTCTTCACAAATCTGGTACCATGCTGTACGTCTCGGCAGTGCTGAAAACCGCTCGGGGGGACAAACACACATTCAGATTTTGGCTTCCATTTGGAGATCAGAGTGAATGTTGCATAGGATCTTTGACAAAAACACTGAAAGCGGTGCTTTTAAACGTCCGCCTGCCCTTCCCAGAAGGCAGGCTGGTAGGGGAAAAAGTACAATATTATTTATTTTTCTTACGCCACAGAAATCATATGGGACCATTTTACATGATCATTCAACCACAAGTACCTTTATACCTTTTAACCTCAAATGAAATATATATCACTATAAACAAAGCAGCATATACACTAGTTTTCACTTAATTAGTTCAACATGTTCGTTATGACAGTTCATCACAAATCACATGATCAAAACAGACTACGAGCATGGCCAAAGCACAGTTAAAGGATGGGGGGGGGGGGGGGATGAGGTATTAAAATCAACACATCTTCTTAAACTTCCCTCACCCAAGCAACCTGCAAAAGGTTATCTGATATTGAGCACCAAAACACATCTATATATTTTTTCATTCTTGCTAGTGGTCCAAATATTTACACCAGCTGTGACAGCACTGGGTCATACATGCATACAACTTCATTTGAAACCCAGATACTGCTTCTCATTCACGTCTAGATCCCACGGCATCGGTGTGTTTGATATGATGAGTGGTCCACGCCGCTCCCTCGAGGAGGAGAGGGTCGACTCAAAGCCCTGTTAAGTTTACAGCCATTTAGACAAAATAAAAGAATAAGCTAATGCACATAGTCTGTTAGAAAAAAGAGTAAGGCATTGTTTTTTAAGAATTCAGTCCAGCACCAAAAAAGGGTTTTGTGCTACAACAGCCTGTTTGGGCCAATGTGCATGGGGATCTCAAAGAAGGATTATTATTATTAAGTGGTCAAAGCAGAACCTTAGAGGTGGTACAAGGTGTTATATGTGAAATTACACCAAAAATGTTACAACACAGATAGAAAATAACATTCACTCAAATGCAGTGAAAGGATAAATCTAGCCACGGTGAATGTTCCCAGTTAGTTTAGAGCCCTTTTCCTCCAAACAGGCTTTGTTTGAGAAGTAGGACTTTAGCTTTTTTTTAAGTCTTACTGGTGTGACCACTGACAACCTTGATGAAAAGTGCCACGTGATGTGACAACTCCGAAAGAACCAAAATATTATCAGCAATCGGATTGAGGTGAATATTTTTGGTTAAATTCTCTCCTTTGTTTAGAGATTTATTTTCAAAGACTTTGACATTGGTCTGGGGTTGGCGCAACATGACTACAGTCAGTGTTTACCGACTTCATTGTTACCATGATTAATCATGGATCTTCAATTTACAAATACACCGGTTTTCATGCTTTTTGGATGACTATTAACTCAAAAAGCAATCAAATGTTTACAATAGGAACTATTTGAATTTCTGTTCTCTTAATTCCATTTTTTGGACACACAGCTAATTCATGGACTATAATTTAAAGTAGTGAGTAACGTCAAAAAAGTGTGTATAGTTTGTGATGTAAAATGAAGGATATGAGTTTTTGGAAGAGTGAGCAGGCATGCTGTCGGACTTCACATTCAACTTGGCTGGATCTATCCTCCAGCAATCACACAGACTGCTTGAGCCCCAGAGGAGGAGGAGGGTGAGCAGAAAGCAGCTGGCTGTTCATCCATCCATCCATCCATCCCTCCAACCAGTGGCAGCATCATCTGTGTTCTCAGCAGTTTGTAACTCACAGACAAAGGCCTGTGTCGCCACCTGTAGGCAGCCCAGGCCCACTGCAACTGGATAGGACCAGGGTGATTTCAGCCTGATGAGCTGGAGCTGTAGTATCTTGATGGCTGGTGATGAAGGTTATGATGATGATGATGATGCCTGACTAACAGTGTCAGGCTGTGTGCTTTAATTCTGTCCATCTGAAGTAGATTTCAGGCTCCTAAAAAGAGGAGCCGCGGGCCACAGCGGTGAAAAAAAACAAAAAAAAACAGTAGAAATAATTTTTTTTTGCCCGTTTTCTGAAATGTGATTTGAACTAGTTTTTTTCTATTTCTTCTTTTTAAATATTTGGGTTACCCGCACCCAAATTAAGGTGGCTGGATTTTGGTGGCATGAAATTATACTCTAAAAAAAAAAAAAAAAAAAACGGAAAATAGTTCTAGTAGAAAAGTTCCTCCTGAAAAGTGATTCCCAGTGTTGCGTTTTGATGACATCACAAGGTGGACTCCAGTGATGAGTCCAGGATGTCGTCGTGGTGACTGTTGCTGTTGGAGTCGCTGTCGTAGCTCTGCGGGCTGGACGACGTCGCCGCTTCCTTCAGACGCATCAGCATGTTCATCTGTAAGCAAAAACAAGTGTCAATAAGATTTCCAAGGTCAAGAATGAACTTTCATATTCCCAATTCTCATAGCTCCTAGGCATGGGCCGGTATGATATTCTGAGTCAGTGACGGTGTGATAACCTGAAGCAAAAATACCATGGTTCCACTGTATCATTTTATTGCCATTATAGCTCTCAAATGTCTTATTTTGAAATGTCTGGGTAAACAATTTTTTCTTTTTCGCCTGAACATAATAGTTTTATTTTTTAAATATTTTTTCGTTTTATTTTATCTTTCTTTAAATTATTATTTGCTTGTACTTTGTTTGTTTTTGATTTGCTTTGTATGTGCATAACTGAATATGTCTTTGTGTTTTAGATTAGAAAATTAGAACACTTATTTTGAAAAAAAAATATGTCACAAACAAAGCCTGTTCTTCTTCATGTGTGTATTGTTAAACTCACCAGTGGGTCTGCATCACTGTCGCTCTGTGGAGGCTCCTTCCTGACTCCCTCCCTGGGGGCAGAGTAGCCGTCAAAGCCCACATCCTCTGGCCGGAGCTGCAGCAGCGGCGGCCATTCAGCCGGAGAGGGCGTGGCCGACCACGGATAGGTTTCAACCACCCAGACAGCAGGGTCCTCCCACGCAGCCCTGCGCCCGTACAGCTATACAGAGAGACACACAATGTAACAGTTAAATATACTAGAAGAGTAATCAATAAAGGACGGTTTTGGATGGAAACATATATGTCTTTAAAAGCAGGCGTTTATTTCTATTGAAGAAAGGCTGCAATCAGTCACGGGAAATGAAACAAATCTCAATGACAGCAAGTAAAAGAGAAAGCTGCATCGAATAAAAAAATGTAATAAAAAGCCTTTGAGAAAGAAAAAGCAGTCATAGCACAAGGTTTCAATATCTGATTATTTAATACAACCAGACACATAGAGGATGGAAAAGTTTAGTTTACATTTAATATTTTCTGAGAGGTCTTTTGATAGCATATTTATATTGTGGTGTCTTTTTTTATAAGGTCTAATTGGACTGTTCCAGCTGCAACATTTCCTTATTGATTACCCCCTCTTATTCGGCATTTGTTTAAGAAACAATTAAACTAAAAAAAATTAAAATAATTATTCTCATTTTTATATCAACATATAGCTCCCAAAAAATAAAATGAAAAATATCTCCAGTGTGGTTTCTCTTCTAAGATGACGAGAGACAAATCCCTCTAGTGAACTCTGCCGTATTAATCTCATCAGAGTCACTCCCATTAAGAGGGTTTCATTCTGGTAATGAGCTGCTGGCTGATTAAATCAGATTTTAATTACAGACAGATGAGAGTACAAATTGAATCCTGTTCACATAGATGAACATAACTCTGGTCCTCTGAGAGGGCACATCTGAACAACTGTATTTTTCTCAAAGTCATTACACTTGTACATCAATCAGCTTCATCATAAACATCCCCTCAGGATGTCAAATTAAGTCTATTTATTCACTTTATTTATATTTATTGTTTTAGCTAAAAATAAAATAAAATCAATGGTCATTAGACAGTCCATCATTTTCCATATCCATTCAGTAAACATCGGAAATATTTGAGATGTCAAACTCATACAGACTAATTGTGTGCGTCTGTGTGTGTGTGTACGTATGTGTGTGTGTGTATTAGTATATTACCTGCAGTCCCTCTCTTACGGCCTCCAGCATGTATGGTATGATGGAATAGTTCCAGAGGTCGGTGAACCAAACCCTGGATCCCTCCACCTCCATGGGACAGGACAAGAAGAGACGAGGTCCTACACACAATAGAGCAGAGTATGGGTAAGGCACTGATTGTTTGAACATTTCTATGAAAGGATCCTAACCTTTTAATTCATTTTTGCTTATTCATTCTCTTACCGATGGTGACGTCAGATGAGCTGTGTGTCTCCAGGAAGCGGTTGAGGTGGTGCCAGACCCGCGGGACCCACTCTATGATCTTGACCAGCTCCATGTTGCGCGTTCTGCTGCCAATCTCCGTCTCAATCAGCTTCCTCCTCAGGTAGCGACCCAGAAAGCCTTTCACCGGCTCCGTGTGGTTGGCACACAGCACCCACCTGATCACAGAACATACAGCTATATCAGGACTTGTCTCATTGATTTAGTACACCATCTTCCCATATATTTAGCTGTAGGGATTTAATAAATTGTTTTATGTCAAACCTCCAAGCTGCCATTTACCTGAAGTTGTGGTGAAGCTGCAGGTTGGGGGCGGATGATGTGGCTTGGCTCATGGTGCCGATAATGTAGGGGCTGGAAGGACAGAAAAATGCAGATGATTATTATTTTCAAAAAACAACTCATATTACTCCCTGTAAGCCGTTCTAACAGGGATATTTTTTCAGTTGTAAACATTTGGCACAAGTAAAGCAAGTATAATTTTTTGCTGTACTGCACAGATCTTCTTACTTCACACAAACCTGCATATTTTCAGTCTTTACTAAGAAACAATATCATATTTGTAACAATATAAAAAAATAAATACATTTTTTCACAATTTTTAGCATGATTGCAGATTAAAAAGTGTGTGTGTGAACTGACCAGTGCTGGTAGTTGCAGTTGAAGACACCGTTGAAGATCTCTCCCAGGGAGCTGACGTGGTGCAGGTTGTCGAGAATGACCACCAGAGGGCTCTCTGCCCCCGAGACACTGCTGCACTGCTCAGCCAGACCTGACAGGTACTGACGCAACTCCTACGGAGAGAGAGAGAGAGAGAGAGAGAGAGAGAGAGAGAGAGAGAGAGAGAGAGAGAGAGAGAGAGAGAGAGAGAGAGAGAGAGAGAGAGAGAGAGAGAGAGAGAGAGAGAGAGAGAGAGAGAGAGAGAGAGAGAGAGAGAGAGAGAGAGAGAGCATTAGGATTGTCTTCTTTGAGCACTAGGCTTTGTGAGTTGATGATAACTCCTGTCATGTCCTGATGTCTTTAATTTACCACTGGGCGTAACTATGCTATTTTTCATTGTGCTTTTTTTATATTAACTCATTAATTTGCAGTAGTATGCAGTATTTATATTTTTTAAACTTTGCATTCATTTTAAGTCAAGTGCTTTCTATCACTTGAATCAAATTTTGGAAAGTTTTCGTGGTTGAATACCTTGCTGGACTTGTGGTCCACGTTGAAAGTGACGACAGAGTGCTTAGTGAGGGGCCGGCCCTCCAGCAGCAGCAGGTGTCGTGACAGCTGATTGGCCAGGTAAGTCTTTCCTGTTCCACTGGGGCCAGACAGGATGATACGTCTGTGTTCCCTCAGCAGAGACACGTAGCGCTGCAGCATGGGCTTAGGGATCAGAGTGTTGAACACCAGCGAGTCCACGTTGTCACTGCGCACACCTGGACACACACACATAAATACAAACACAAATGAGATAACTGGTACAAGTCCTTGTTCTAGTTGCTTCCTTCTGTTCTCTTTGCCTAATGCCGCTTTTGTGTATTTTAAATAAAGTAAAAAATAATTATATATTATAAAATATAATAATTAAAGCTATTAAAATAAGTTTGGATGACTCAATTCAAACATTCTGTCAAAGGTGTCGACCTACAATAGCATGTTCGTCCAATCAAAAATTAAAATATCAGAGATATTCGATTGATCATGAAATAGAGGCAAGCAGCAATTTTACAAGGCTTTTTGCCCAATAAATTACTTTTACTAGTTACACAGTTGTTGTTGGTTAATTTATTTGGACTAATAGTGTCCTCACAAGATGTACTGCTGTGATTCAGCTACCATTTAATCAATGAAACCAAGATTTTTTATTTTTGGTACCTTTGAGCTGGATGTTGATGGTGTTGCTGTCTCCCACCAGGTAGCCACAGGGAAGTAGTTCCGGCGTGTGTGCTGCTTTGAGGCTGCTGGGTCGGTGGATTTCTCCGATCTTGTATCCATCCACGCTGTCTGTGCTCAGGCCCATCTGGCTCACCGGGTCCACATGGGTGATGTATTCCTGTCAGACACAAAGTCTCAGCATTAATTTCTATGTGAAGGAGTAGAAACTGTGAAAAATCTAACTGAAAAAAATCATTTTCAATAATAATGTTAGATACCTTGCAAATACTCAAATTTTAAACTGTCTTGAAAACAACACTGATACCGATGCCGTTGTCTTTCTCTGTTTACCTTGAAAAGGCGTCGGACCACTCCATCCAGGACGTCCCACTTGGTTTTACCACTCACACCGATACAACCAATAAGAAAGTGACGGGTCCGGCCCTCCTGCGATGTAAAAGAAAACAACTAGTTTTTAGATATCAAGAAGCCCACAGGTACAATAACAATGGTGACCAATAAAGTACATATTGAGTTGTATCTGTCAAACGGGTCTCACCTCTCCCCACTTGCTGTCCTCGTCCAGACTGACCACCATCTTCACCAGTCGTCCCTCCTTCCTCATCCCTCCCTCTCCACTGGTGTCGTCCAGTAGCATGTCTGACAGGAGGGCACAGCAAAGGCAAATGAGCATTTCTCAGGACCTTTATATTATTAAGGTTATATTTTGAAATATGAAAATGGAAAATATTTTAGTTAATGGCTTAAAGTGTTTCCATGTTTTTCCTTAAATAAATCAAAGTCACTGCAGAAAGCCAGCAGTAAGCAAGTTACTTAAATTCATGTAAATCCTCTGGCTTCTGTTTACTGCAGGAAATGATTCCTTCTCTGTCTTCACTGATCTCATTAAGTCTTGAGACAGAAACATTGTAATCCCTGCTCTTAACAACAAACCCATTTATAAAGAATGTTTAAGTAACAGAAGACCACATTTTTAATATTGTATGTCCCAATATGGTCAAAATATTTTTAATATCTCATATGATTTAACCAGGAGCTGTGTGGGTCACATGACAGGGTCAGCTCTTACTCACCCAGACTAGTGGACTCGCTGGTGGTGAGGTTGAGGCTGTGTTGGGACAGCCCCGGCCCGGCCTGACTGTGTGTGTGAGTGTGAGGGGGAGGAGAGGACGAGATGGAGGCTGTGGAGCCCATTCTGCTGCACTGATTCTCCACCTTCAAACGGTCATTCTCCCCCTTCAGCTTCTCGATCTCCGACTAAAGACACACAAACACACAGTTCAAATCATAAGATTCATTCTTATTCATTTTGAACTTTCGGAACAATAGCTCCCCCTGCAGGCCGAATAATATGCTTGTATTTAAATGCCTCTAGTCAACTACTTTGGAGAAAATCTGATGAGCCAAACTACCGGTACATGTATAATTTTAGGTAAGACCATATGTTTAATCAGTTTGATTTCCTCGTTTTATTTTTAAAATAGTTTAATTTTAAAGGAGAAGTCCACCATGAATACTTTACACTCTTATGATGATTACAACTAAAGTCAAATACCACCGATCACTAGCTGTTAAAGCCAAAATCTAAAACCTTGGTTGTGACATCACTGATTGAGCCAGACGTGCAACAGTTTAAACTCACAGATAGCTTTGTGGATCACTGCTTACTGACCCTTTAATATGAAGACCAAATTCACATATGAGGGTGTGTGTGTGTGTTTGTGCACATACCTGCATGCGGTTCATGGCCTCTCTGAGTTGGTCCAGCTGATGGGCGGAGCTAAGAGCCTCCAGGCGGATATCCGTCAGTTTCATCTCCTTCTCCCTGAGCTCACTGCGCAGCTGCATCACCGTCTCCGCCTCACTGTCTATACATTCAGATAATCTGTTCACACACACAAACGCACACACACACACACACACACACACACACACACACACACACACACACACACACACACACACACACACACACACACACACACACACACATAGCAGTACAACACAGTTTAGTCAAATGAAATATTGGGATCCAAGTATTTAAGTTCTTTGAAGAAATATTACTCATATTCCTGAAATCACACAAACATGAGAAAGTGTGTACGTACAGGGAGCTGGAGTGTGTGTTCCTGAGCATGTGGTGGCTGGAGGATGTGGTTCCGTTGTGGGGCAGTTTGGGGGAAGATGGCAGCGAAGAGTCCGTCATCTCCTCGATGTCAGAGTGAGAAGAGGCAGACTTTGGAGACTTCTTCTTGCTGAACGCTTGTTTGAAGGAGCTCCGCAGCTTTGGGTAGAAAAACAGAGAGAGAGAGAGAGAGAGAGAGAGGGAGAGAGAGAGAGAGAGAGAGAGAGAGAGAGAGAGAGAGAGACGGTGAGCGGGCGAGAGACACACAGAAACAGAAACACACCATTGAGAGGGAGGCAGAGGAGTGCGCCGAGGAAAACAGCTGTGAAAAAGTGCAAGTGAAGGGAAAAAGGGAATTATGGGTAGACTAGCATATGACCTGAGCTCCACAATCACTTTGTAGGTTAACCGTTTTTTTAATTTTTTTTTTACAACAAGCGTTTGAGTCTAAAGGAGAAGTCCACCGTGAATACTTTACACTCTTGTCATGATGTGTGACATTTGAATCTCTAGCTGTTTCAAGAAGGACTGTCTTTTCCCCTACAAGCTTGTTAACAACCTCCTGAGAAATGTCCTCTGTGCTGAATACATGTAGTAGGACAGACTTTATTGTGATAACACACTGCAAAAGATAGAAGTTGCATTCTAATTACATTATCTCATGGTGGTAGAAAGTTGTCTGAGTAGTTTTCTACAATCTTTTATTCAAAGTAGGATTTTAAAATTGGTGTTAATTAATGACATTAAAATAAGCCACTATACACTCTGACAGAGTTGAAGTGTTTTTGGGGTGGATTTCTCCTTTCTAGAGCTGGCTCATTTGTCATAGGGGGCAGTTTTCAAGGAGGGAGAAGCAGCATTGAAGAGGAAAGAACAGGCACTAAGGTGGCAGCAGAGGACAGGAGGAAGAGGACAGGGGTTAGTAACCTATAGAAAGAGTGCAGGAGTTAGGCAGCTTTTTTTCCTTTATTTGCCACAGCTTTCCCTTCTTACCTCATAGACCTGCCACATGAAGCGAAGCAAAGGAAGACAGAGAGACAAAACAGCACATGTTCATATGGGTACGGGGTGTGTTAATGTGTTATGGAAGACAAGATTAAGAACCTACAGGCCCCTACTACAGGACTAAAAGCTGATTTTAATTTGACCTCCAGGCAGGTGCAAGCAAATGCTACATCACAACCACCATGAACAGGGTCTTTCATCATCTATTATGTACTATCCAACACACACACACGCAGCCCCTATACACTCCACATTACACACACACACACACACACACACACTATATCAGCACCAGCAGGTGGAGGCGCCTGCTGTGGGGTCTCTAACACACATACACAGACACAGACACACACACACACACACACACACACACACACACACACACACACACACACACACACACACACACACACACACACACACACACACACACACACACACACACACACACACACCTAAACACACACACAGGGTTGTTTATTATTACTGTGACCTAAAGCAGGAAACTCTACACGAGCTCATGTCTTTCA
The DNA here is from genome assembly GCF_949987685.1 of Ammodytes marinus. NCBI lineage: Eukaryota > Metazoa > Chordata > Actinopteri > Uranoscopiformes > Ammodytidae > Ammodytes > Ammodytes marinus. The sequence continues at coordinate 29,324,494 of NC_137230.1, read as the reverse complement.
ACAGCTACCACAAAGCATCACACTGCTCTTCCTAAAATTCAACCACATTGGGATCAGATACCAACCACCAGAGGCGGCTAACACAACATGGTTTCAGTCTACGGGACTACAGAAAGTAAAAATAAGTTGCGTACGTCATCCTCTCTGATTTGTCCTCCGGTGCACAAAAAAGTCTTTGAATGAAAAAAAGGGAAACGTTCATGTGTTTCAAGTTGGGAGAGAAAGCTTGTAAGATGTTTTGTTTTATGATGATCACTAGTAAATTCAACTATTGGCACTAGCCAGTAAGCCTTGATTTAGTCATTTGCCAGTCAAGAGACAACAACTAAAACCAAATGTGTAGTCCAGTTTCTTTTTGTATTGCAAATCACCAAATCAATCACTACTTGTCTATTCAAAAGGACTGGGTTTATTAGAATCCTAAGTGTATTCACCTTTTCCCCAGTGAAAGATGCCTGAAGGGGGAAAAACCCAAAAATGTGACACCAGCACAAAGAGACAAAGACAAAAAACGACAAATCAAAGTGAGTCCTGGCTGACTGCAGTTGTGTCACTCATCACCAACTGAATTAACCTGTCTTTATATGTATTGGTTTTTATTTTGTCATTCTCAGCGTCTTACCCAGTTCTTCTTGTTCTTCTTCTTGTTCTTGGCGTCGGAGTCCATGTTGGAGGAGCCCACACTGGAGTGGCTGGTAGCACTGGTGATGCTGCTTACACTGTCAGATGAATGCTGCCTTCTGATGCGCAGGTCTGGCTGCTGGTTCTGCTGCTGCTGATGTTGATGCTGTTGTTGGTGTTGGTGGTGTTGTGAACTACCGTTACTGCCGGCTGAGGAGACACAGGCAAAACCAGGAAATAAATGTGATTGTCTTAAAAACAAACGATCAAAAAACAAACTGGGGTAGAAGCTTTTATTTTCTCAAACAAAGTCAATTATTAGAATTCTGTGATGTCTCCCGTATGCTTTTATGTTTTTATGTTCTGTGTTTTGTATGATTGTCATGATTATTTGTTTGTTGTGTGACATTGTGTTTACTATTGAATGGAGAACAAATTGCCCCTCGGGGACACTAAAGATTTATCAAATCAAATCAAAATAGTCTTGAATAAGTCTGAAATATGCGATTTAATAAATGAAACAAAAAGCTCCAAACCTCAACACTTTAATGATAAAAGACGATCTTTGACACATCAAAATGTCTGTTTATCAATTTCAAAATGTTCTAATTGTGTTGTTTTTTGGACAGATTGTCGGATCCTTTTTGTATGATGTGTCTTATAAGTGCCTCTCTCACGGACCTGTCCCCTCAAGACTTTTATACAAGAATGCAGAAGGATGTCTTAATATTTTAAGGATAAACACAAAATCTAAAAAAATAAGAATTCTGCTTTTTGGCATTCATACAGTATATCCTGCCTTTGTGCAGTGTTTGTCTGTACCTGTCCTGTCTCCTTTGTGCGTGAGTTCAGGTGTGTTGATGACTCCGTTGATGGCGGCTTGAGCCACATCGTTCTGTTTCTTCAGCAGTCCGATGGTCTTCCTCAAGTCGTTGAGCTCAGAGTCCTACACACAGAGAAAACAACAACAAGCTCAAACCAACGAATCATCTGCAGTCACTCTGAATGTGTGTGCACTTTGACAAGTGGACAACACAATCTGTTCATTAAAACAAGAAGAGCTGTTTTCACCTTCTGCTCTGCCGTCAAGGTGAGGCTCTTCAGTCTGATGGTCATGTTGCCCAGACTCTGTTCAAACGCAGCCACCAGGTGAGCCTAAGGGAGAACAAACCAGTTGTGCCACTGTTATTAATTATATCTAAGGGAAGTTACTGCAGAGAGCTATAATACATTTAATTTTCTTTGTCATTGCATATACAACACAACAACATTTTGTGTGCAATACCACTCCAACTAGCAGCATTTAAATGGCATAAATATGTCTTAATAAAATTATGAATAAGACATTATAGAAATCAGTCAGTAATAAAAATAATAAACTAAATATATAACTGGACTGCTACTAACCAAATGAATCTTTTTTAATAATATGAAGGAATGGCAACATCTCTACCGAGCTGTGATAACCAGCAGAGACCTTGCTGGGGAAAACAACCAAAAACGACTGCATCTGAGAACACGTGAGCGCAGCAATGTCGACACAACTGTTTCAACCTTGGGGCTAAAACCCAAACATGACATCACTCGAGTAATCTTCATAAGAAAATGAAAACCAGATTTAATCCAAATAATAGTGCAAGAAAAGAACACCCTGTAATATAAAGGATTTGCTACTGCTTTGGACAGGTTCCCACGCTTCCAACACAACACTGAAGGCAAACCGTTGTATCATATTCATAATAAAAAAAGAGTAGCAAGATGGATTCATTCATTCATGCTGATGAAGTCATCCTCAGGCAATCCCTCCTTTGTCTACAGTTTGGGTGATTTTTATGTCATAACTTGATTTGACAGATTTCTGGCTCACTAAGTGTACAGCTAGAATTAATTGACTTTCTGAATAGGTAAGGCTGTAAACAAGTCAGACAGATTACAAAGAAAAAGTTAAAAAAATATATAATATTAATTAAGTGAATATTAAGGATTAAAATGTTAACCAAAATAAAGTATACAACACATAATGACTATGAAATATAAAAAAGACTGTTGAGTTGGAGCTTGATAATACAGCAAGTTAAAAAAAAGTGTGAGCACAGGCGGGTCAACCATTACTGTATGGTAATAGGTTTTCAGACGCCTGCAGGAAGAGTGTGTGTGAGACTTGAGTACGGTGTCGACAGATTTGTGATTCGAGTCGTGACTTTGTTTAGCAGAACATGTTCTTAAATTCTCTGCCTCAGGGTCTTCAAGGTGCGTTCAGGTAATTCATCATGTGTCGGCGACTTGTAATAAAACATTTAAGCAGAGCCCTTTCCCTCACACCTTACACATCAACCCACCTTCATGATACCACCAATACCAACTCTTTTCTGTCTGTGTGTATCTTTCAACACTGGCACCACACCTTCTCCTATCCATGGCGTCATTAGCTGTAAATCTTCAATACACATCTGGGACAGTTTCCTCAGCAGTGTGCTAAGACTTGACTGTCTGCTGTAATCTAACACCTTTGCCTTCCTTCCATATCTCTAATCCAACAGGTAAATCACCACTGTGTGCACGGGCTCAGGCACCAGTTTACAAGCGGAGCGTGGCGAGACTTGTGCAACACAGAATGTAGGCTGGCAGAAGAAGATTGTGTCTGAAGACTCCTACACAGATTTTCAGATGGTTCTGTCACGTGTACAATTGACACAAACTGGAGGTAAAGTGCTCTTTGCGAGATATACAGCTGTTCGGTGTTTGACGGATTTTCATGAAATGTATCTGCGTGTGTTTGGGAAATGTTTTTTTTTCTTGACATTTTTAAATATTTGGTGTATTACTGATAAATAGTTTTTTTAATGAGCATATTGGTGATTTGATTTGTGGAAGGAAATAGTGCAGATATCCATATAAGGTTGTTTCAGGAGTATGTGTGTCTTACATTAGCACTCAGCTGTGTTGTCAGGGCGGAAACTTTGTCCTGGGAAGCGTCCAGCTCCCTGCGCAGCTTGCGTATCTGAGGACATAACAAAAAGAACACAACATGAAACAGCATCAGCACAAAGGCATTAGACCGGCTCCATAAAAGAACGCAATGCTACACACACACACACACACACACACACACACACAGACACACGCAATCGAGACACATAATGAAAATAAACAAAAAAACCCTACAACAACAAATGAGGGAGGCTCCCAGATTGTAGCGCCGATATGTTCGGGTTCAGAGATGAAACACAGTGGTTGCACAAAAGAACACGCATACAGGTGTGCACAGGTGTTCATAAAAAAGAACAAGAGGTTATTGCTTAGGGTTATGCGCAATACAGCTACAAATGTAACTAGGCACAACTGTGAACCCCCGCCCCCCCACCCCTTTCCAACAAGTCACAACTGCACATAAGAAGATTAAAGAGCAGAGAAAACACAGGATACAAGCGCTGTGGGCGTGCTGATGCTTACCTCCGACTGAGACTTCTCCTCGTTCTATAAAAACAAACATCAGAAGGAGAGAAAAATCATTAGAGGAAGTACTGACTGAATTCTGACATGCTTCAATAAAAACAACAAAACAAGAGCAGATCAAGGTGCCGGAGGTCGGGCCATGCAGCATACACATGTCCTGAATCTTGTCGGATTTCTAAACTCAGTGGAGACAAGCTTTATTAAGTGTAGAGGAGTTTGTCTGGTGTAATATGTCTGGAAAGCAGAGATATCCTCCTGAGGCATTTCACTGCAATATCTGTGTGTGTGTGTGTGTGTGTGTGTGTGTGTGTGTGTGTGTGTGTGTGTGTGTGTGTGTGTGTGTGTGAGAGAGAGAGAGAGAGTACTATTGTCTCCATATGTTGCACTCAGGACAATAGTTAAACAAGACAGGTAGGAAAAATCCTACGGGGTGAGAGCAGGCAAAACAAATGCTCTCACGAACACCAGCCTGACCTGGCCTACTGTTGCTGCTGCTGTTCATCAAAACAGTGAAACGTGCAACACCATTATTTACATGTAAACATGATGCACCGGGCAACCGAAACTGCATCCGGAAATGTTTTTCATAACCCCGACTGGAGCTGTTTTGTAGTGAGTGGTCAAAGGCCTGTGACTCAACACTTGCTCATTTGTAGCTATAATTAAGTTTAAAGCATGCTATGTGAATATTTTTTTTTAATAGTTCTTATTTTGGCTCCATCCGGTGGTGGTATCAACAACAACACAATGTTTCTCTCAGTTTTCTACAAGAGCTTATCAGAATAAGCTGTCTTATTTTTAATTTTTTTTGTTCAACATTTTGCTTTTTGTTTACATACACAGTCTTTCAGTATTTGAAGTCCTCTGGGAGGGCTGAACACACCCGTTGGGTTATGACACACCAAGCTACAAAGCAGAACAGCTTTGTAGATGGTTAACGATTTTTCACGCGGTTGCACTTTCCGACCACTAAGCACTAAAAACAGGTTTATACAGCATAATGTGTCTGTGCTTGTACTGTGTAGCAATGTGTAAGCACATGTGTTCTATTGCATAACTTGATGGTTTACAAAGTGGCATCTGTCCACACATCGATGTATGCACCTAAACAGACCTGTCAATCTGGCACACACATGACCAGTAGATGATAGAAAGATACACAAACAGAGCAGCCTATCTGTCTTGGAAACGCAGACAAAACAAAGAGATCCCACTCTGATGCAAATCCTGGAGCAGCACTAAGCAAACACAAAACAAGCCCTTGAACTATCAACATCACTGCAGAATGTGCTGCAAGTGTTTACATGACATTTGTTGTGGAAAGAATCAATCAACTAACAAAACTAAAAAGAAAAATGTATCCGAGGAAGTTGAAATACAAAATAAGCAAAATTGATCTCCATGTTGCTGGTGCCGAATTTCCAAACATAAGTTCAGCTTTACGTAACTTTGCTGATAAAGAAGCAGAGACAGAAATAATATCTGTGATTATATGTTGTGCTGTGTCATTATATCTCTGGCTTACAGCATGGCTTACAGTCGTGGCAAAAAAAGAACAATGAATTACTGTGCAGTCTAAAGTCCTCTTCCTTATCCCTACCGTTTGCTGCCAGGGCGTGATGGTGCCCGTCATGGATAAAGTCGCCATCATTTTGCCTCCACTCTCTCTGTTCCCCCCTCTGATTTCAAACCCTGTGATTCTCTGGCTCAACACATCAGCCAGTGCCGAGCAGTGATCCAATGTATGAGAGTTACTCCGCTCACCTGCCCAGGTGAGCAAAACCGGCCCACAGAGGGAGGAGGGACTAGCCTGACAAAACTAGGGCTCTGATTGGCTACTGTGTTTACATGTGGGCGGTCTCAAGTTTGTCATTGTGACTACAGCCATGCCTTTTTTCTCACAGGGTGTTTTGAGTCATTTGGATGGATTAGAGGGTAAATGTGTAACACCGTAATTCCCAACCGAAATACTCAATAATTCATAATTCCATGGCTTAATGTTTGAACTGGTTGCTCTGGTTTTTTATCAAGAACACTTGCCACTTTGCAAAGATTTTCTGAAATCAGATTTTGCAGTTTTGATGCCAGAACAATGCAGGCTGTTTAGTACAAAACACTTTTGAATAGTTGCTTTCTCAGTGAAGCATTTACAATTCAACTTGTCACCACTTTCTAGGTTAAGCCCTATGTACTTCATGGAAAACAAACAAAATGTACCCAACAAATGATATATGAAAAGAAAGGAGCATTGCTTTTTTTCTGTGTCACTATTAAGTATGTCAGCCATCATACGCACAAGGAATAAAATAGAATTGACATGCTATCCAGCCTTAATTAACTCTAGAAGTGTTGTGTACTCACTGTGGAGTAAATGGAGGAGGTGCTGGAGACCAAAGACAGGGATGATCCATGAACTAAAGAGACAAAAACAACAAGTAAAAGTGTGGGATTAGTAAGTTATACAATTGTACACACACACACACACACACACACACACACACACACAACAGTACAGTACAGTACAGTAACCAAGAGACCCCCCACACACACACACACACACCACCCACAGCTGCCCACTCTTCCAGCTCACCCCAAAAACTCCACCACAGGCCTTCAGCTGACTGCAGCGCTGCGGTCATAAAGATATATTTCCTACACACGTTAAGAGTGGGGCTGTGGTGCAACTAATGACTCAGCCGCTAATCACACATCAGAGGCCCGGACACAACGCCAGCACTGTTTCCTCCTGCCTGAGAGCAGATCAGAGAGGATCAGCAGCAGTGTGATGTCATCAACCACACAGAGTTTCCCACTAACAGGGAAAATACATACATGACTGAGGGTTCACTCTTCTCCTGATTTGGTCTAGAAGGCAAGGTGTGCTCTGAGCCACATGAAAGAAGAATAGATTTAGATTTATACATCTTTTCTATTTGACCTTTCAAGCACTGTAGAATTGACAATGATGATTGATTCAGTCATTCACAGATGTTGGTGTTGTTATAGTGGACACTCACTACTTTTAATTTAGTCTTAAATCCAGTTCAAACAGGATGAAAGACTGAATGACCACTTTAGTAACTCTTGGGTATTATGTATTCATTAAGAATCTGTACTTTCTTTCACCTAAAAAACATGACTTCAACTATCTTGACTTTTGCAGAAAAATGGGAACATTGAGGTGGTAAAAATGTTGAGTTGTAGACACCATTTAATCTCAGTTTCTACTCTTTGACCATTAATCTCTAAGAAATAAGCACATACACTGGCAGCAAGTCGTTATTGGGATATATATGGTTTCTACAGACATAAGAAGAAGTAGAGCACATATAAAGGTAAATGGGAGGCCTCAGGGGGAGGAGATGAAGGGACGGTGTGTGGTGGTGTTGCTCTCACACAAGACAAAGTGTTGGGTGGATGATGTGACTTTTGTCCTGTCAATCTAACAACGGCTGTGTAACTGTACACTTCAGCAACATACACATGTACACACAAACTGCGTGACCTCTCAGACCCACACACCGGGATCCAGCACACACACACACACACACACACACAGACAGACACAGACACACACGCGCGAAGAGAGAGAAAGTTATGTCGGTGGTTTCTTCTATGTCATCAAGTCTGTCTCACGCCTCTCACTGTGATCCATATAATTATCTCCTGAAAGGGAAGACAGACTCATAAAGCTGAGGGAAAAGAATGAGACAGATGTGCTACTGGGGGGGCGCAATAATACTAGGTTTGAGTCTGAGTTATTGTGCATGTGTACTTTACGTGTGTGCTACCAGTACATTTGTGTAACAGGTATTAACTTGAGACAAATGTATCATATGGCTGCTCTCTTTGACAACATGAATCTTCAAATACAATGGTCAGACAGACCTGATTCTGATTCTCACAGGATTGACCAGGTTACTTAAAAGAACATGCACACAGCTGATACCCCTGAGGACGTTAACAAAAGCAGTTTCTGTCGTACTGGATTTCTTTTCACCAACTCTTGGTCTGCCTCTTACGTTGCTGTTTCCTCATCACTCTTTCCCACTGCAGGACAACATCTACGGTTTGATCTCTTTACACTGTTCGGTGTAAATTGATCTTTCAGAGTGCTTTCCATTGTAACTTTAAGTTTTCCTTCTGTTACAGATTGACTACATTTCCCAGAACACCTTTCTGGATCTACAACTGTTGATGACACAGGCTGACACCGAAACATTTGTTGCCACTTTTGGAGATGATTACCTTGTGGAAAACTGCCAACATTGTGTTTTATTGCAGGTTTTTCTGAAGACAAGTTCACTACCAACTGCTACTTTTTAATACTATTTCAGTGTTCAAGGCTAGATCTCCCCATTTTCATCACAATACTATCTCTCTGCCCGATCCCGTTCTTTGTTTGTCCCTCAAAATCAAAGCCCTGTGTTTCTGTGGCACTGAGCATGGGAGCAACCTTGCCTGAGCGGGGAGTCTGCCTATACTGGTGGGAAAATCACGCCTGGGAACTTTACCCAATAAACGCGCTTATGAAAAAAACAAAGCCGCACCAAAGCTGATTATGGATTTCTAAAGGGGGATAGAAGACTTTTCTTAGAAGGGAGGTTTGTAATCCGTCCTAATGTTCTCTAAACAAATGGAATAATAACTCTCTAGGCACGGGATGTGGAATAAGGAAAGGGAGGCTTGGAAAAGGATTACACCACCTAATAACCAAACATGTCCAGGGCCCAACATATAATCACTGAATATTCAAAACACCTGTCTAATATCAATCCTTCCATCCATCCATCCATCCATCCATCCATCCAACCTTCTACAGCCATCCATCCATCCATCCATCCATCCATCCATCCATCCATCCATCCATCCATCCATCCAACCTTCCATCCATCCATCCATCCATCCATCCATCCATCTTTTCCTGTCTCCTCTTACCTTCCTCGAAGCCGTCCCTGAAGGAGCCTGATCTGCTCATGGTGCGCGTCTTGTCGTCCAGTGACATGCAGGAGTTTCTCAGTCGGTTGTCGCTGGTCGGGTCAAAGGAGTCCTGATTGGACAGGCTGTTGTTGCGCATACCGGCGAGGTTGATCTGTGCTGCCGACGTCGGGCTTGATGCTGTCAAAATGATGAAATTAAGTCAAGTAAGGATTTGTTTTTTTATAACTGTATTGGTATATTTTCTTATTGATTGTCTATAAAATGTTAGAAAAGTGTGAAACTGTGTCATTCAGAGTCCAAGGTAGTTCATTTGTTTTATCTGACCACAAGTCATCAACACAACGATATATTCAGTTGACAGTGATTTAAAACCGAGAAAAGCAGCAACTCCTAGCATTGGAGAGGCGAAAACCCTGGGATTTTTGGCATTTTGCTTATCTTTAATCAATTTTAGGCCAATCCACTGCTCATATACAGCATTATGATATGACTCGAGCCATGTCTATGGAACAGAGAGTTACACGCAGTTAAAAAAAAAAAGGTAATTTCTCTCACTTTGAATTTCCAACCCATAATTGCCAACTACTGTTTATAGTTTGTCTTTGCTTGCTTGATAGATAATCCAATTCTGAAATTGTTTCATAGGTTTGCCTCAACCAGCAGAAAACAATAATCACCTAACGGTTATAGTAAACAGACTGGTTTGGGGTTTTGGTTTTGGTGGTGCCTGGGAGACGTACCGAGCTGTGCAAAGTTGAATCGGGTGCCTGAAGGGGAGGTGAGGCTGGAACCGGGGGAGAACGGGGAGTTACTGACTGAGTCCTGCAGCCCGCTGGTGGAGTGGGAGCGCAGCCAATCACGCGCCTCCTCTTGGTTTCGCAGCTGTTGGGTTGGGCCATACCTACAGGAATAAGAAGAAAAGGTTAAAGTGGATATTAGAAGTAAAAAGGTAAAAAAAATTAAAACATTATGGATTATGTGATTTTACAGGACAAGTTGATCTGGATTCTGATTTCTCCTGAATTAACAATCAGTGAGATGGGATTTTTATAATTTTTTCTTAAGCAGCCAGATTAGTAGTCAGGGAACTAAAAAATCAAATGGATCTGACACTGAAACAAGAAATCAACGATAGCAGTGAACATGGGACTGATTCTCAGATGTGAGCACAAGGAACTGGTGGAAAGCAGAAAAGAAGCCAAAAGAAAATCTGATCCCGACATCAAGCCTGCAACAGCACAACACAGTGACAGCTTTGAACACATGTGCCAAGTGCCAAACAAAAACTTCAAAAAGCAATTTTTTAATAAAAGCGTGAGCACAAGCCTCGAAGAGTGAATGTAGACGCAGAAATAAAAGTGAGACGGAAGACAATTTGGTGAACCAGTGTGTACACAAAACACCCCAACATGGCCGACAGGAAGTGCAGTCAGTACCTGAGTCCTTTCTTAGGCAGAGTGTTTCTACCACAGTGTGGTCCGCTGTGGGAGATAAAACACTTCAGAGAAGGGAAGCAAAGAAGGCAAAGAAGGCAAGGAAACATTTGTCTGCATCTCTCAAGGACTACCAACCATATATTTTTGAAAACAGAAATGTTTGAATTTCCAAAGTCCAAAAAGTCTTCAGTCGTAAGATAATGAAAGAGCTCTGGCTCTCTCAAATTGTTGCAATACTTTTTTTAAGCAACTACACTTACTTTTAAAGATAAATGTCATTTGATCGTTGAACATGTTTGGCTGAAAATAATACTTTTAGGACTCAGAAAAGGGAAAAACATTCCTTCAAACTGAGATTTCTGCAGCGTGAAATGAACATCCTACTGTATACTTTTGCTATTGGGTGAATCTGCACATGTAAACTCTACCACAAGGTGGCAGTACATCAACAGTCAGACTACCAGCAGCAGACGAGTGTGGACCACTAAACAAAAACACTGAAGCTGCCAACATCCACACAGACAACCTCACATTTAAACTCTCTGTCATACGTTTTCATTCATACAGAGGCTAGAGGTCCTAAAAACATCCACAAACTACCACACAGAGTGACACACCTCCACAACAAAACATCTTAAACAACAAGCTACCACACATAGCTTCTCTTTGAGGCTCTTTGTGATGTTCTCTGTGTGGCAGCAGGTGGGGTTTTAAAGGTGGAGTCAAACGCTTGTTGCCAAAATCATTGAATATCTCCTCACAATCCACTACCTGTCCGTACTGTGTGTGCGCTGAAAATAAACTGGTGTTAATAGCCTAGGCTCTGTAAACTGGTATGTAAACAAAGGGGGCCCAGCGTAGCAAGTGACATGCCTGTTTACAGAACCTAGGCTGTGTATTAACAGATTTTTTTTTCAGCACACAGGTATCGGACAAGCGTTCTCCAGAATCGCTGACTCCACCTTTAAGTAGGAGCCTCAACAGCTGTTTCAGCAGAAGCCTAACACCGCACACACAGGTACATTTACCTGTCCTGCTTCCGAGGGAGCGTGTTTCGGCTGAATATAGGGCTAGCGGAGGGGGAGGAGAGGGGACTGATGGAAGACAGGAATGGAAACGCACAACAGACACAGAGAAAGAAAGTTTTAGAGATAAAAAGTAGTTAAAGAAATCCTTCAGAAAATAGGTCTACAACTGTGAGACTCTTCACCAATGAAGTGGATAAGAAAAGGGTGATGTCATAGCCTCAAAACATTCAACTCTAAATGCTATTATGTTTCTTCTATGTACATTCCTGTCACATTACACAGTCAACCTGTCAGGGTGGAATCCGCTACAATGACCACAATTACTGTGTAATAGACTCATGAATAGACTGTGAGTGAGGACGCCGTGAGGTTTTGTTTCTTAGCACGAGCGCAGGCAGAACGACAAACACAAAGTGACACAGAGCTCACCGCAACGGATGCTTTTTGCATCATGTCGATTATGCATTCTTTAAAAGGAATTAATGTCAGAACTATGGATGGAAGAAATAGTTAGATACTTCACTTGGTGAAAGTATCAATATCAAAAAGGGAAAAAAAAATTATTGCATTCCAAAGTTTTCTTCACGCAGTAGTGTACATAAGTTACAGTTAATTATGTACTCAAGTCAAGAACAACTGAGGCAAATTGTCCTTCAAAGATATTTTTCAACTTATTACAACTTTCATTCTACTTGGGGAGAAAAAACGTTACTATTATTATTATTACATTTAGGAATTATATCCTATTTCCATGAATATTAAACCCAAATTGTAATGAACCACAGTTGCACTAAATAGTACTTGAGTAAATCATATGATACAGTGAGATGCAGACCAGTACGAGCATTATTACATGTCAATCAACCTACATGAGCCTGTTGATAAGTTCATGTAACATTAGTGAAGTCACATTTATTTCTTAGTCATCCTAATTAACAGATTGCATATACAGTAAAAACCCACGGCAAAATGCCATTCTGGATAATAGATGACAGACTTTTAAAGGTTTATTCTGTAAAAGGCATCTTTCTTTCCCACAATTCCCCTCTTCTGTTGTGTCCTCACCTCTCGGTCATGCCGGTCTTGACGTTGCTGGTGCGTCCCAGAGCAGACAGAGTGTCCTCCCTGTGGTTGGCGTGGGCTCCGGCGCTGCCCAGGCTCATGTCTATGGACTCACTGCTGGTGTGCATGCTGCTGACGGAGGGGTAACCCAGGCTGCCCGCCGTGCCGTGACCCCCCAGTGTGCTCTCCCTGCTCTGGGCAGACGAGCCGCTGAAGGTGGTGCCCCACGTCAGGCTGTTGGAGGGGCCGGTGGACGAGTAGACTGAGCCGGGACTGGAGGCCTGTTAGAGGGGCGGAGGAGGTTGTGAACATAGTACCATTGACAATCAGTGGACTGTCTCTTTATGTGCTGAAAGATTATTAACATTAAAGTGGATTTTTTTTTTCAGAGGGGGGTTTTGACAACAAACGTTCTCAAGAACCGCTGACTCCACCTTTAAGTAATTCATCACGCAAACGTTTCTAAGTTTTGTGTTTCCAATCATAGATAAATTGAATATATTGGGTGTTTTGGACTGTTGGTTAGACAAAACAATTACACTTGGGCCTTGGGAAAATGTGATTACATTTTATATGTATTTACTATTTTCCTACTTCTGAAGTTTATATGAGAATCAAAATCACATCCATAAATGAATTGTGAAAAAAATCACAAGTTGCAGTCCTGATGTATTTTTCACTTATTTGATGTGTTCTAAGTTCACCAACTATTAAACGTATGAACCTTATCTTATGCAATTTGTGAAGACGTAACTGCTGCTTAAAAACAATTCCTGAGTCACGTTATGATTAATAGCTAGTCATATAAAGTCGTATGAATCATATGAGAGCGTGACGGAGGGGGTTCATGACTGAACATGCTCACCTATTGATTTTGCTCTGACACAATATCTAGCCTACAGTTACTGAAAACAAGTAGCTACACTGCTGATGAACACAGTAATTTGTTTTTCAAGGATTTCACAATGATCTTGGGATCATTCAGGTGAGAGAAAAGTCATCATCATTACTTACAAAAAACTTCCCACACATACAGTACATAGCGAATCCTTTGCTAACTCAAAGGTACATAATCATGCCTAATCTTTAAAGTCACCTCAACCTTCTTGTTTGACAGTTGACCACAAAACCTCTAGCTAAGGTGTGGAAATAACAGAAGCTATAAAGTTAAATGCAAAGAAATCTGATCAGTTTGTACATGTGGTTAATACAGGCAGTTCTGTGTAGGACCATAGCAAATTCTACATGGTGTGACATATAACAAGTGTCTCCAGCCATGCTGGAGGATCTGTAAGACTGATTTGAGAATTAAGAAAACCAGAGTATGACAATAGAATCTGAGAAGTCAAATCCGCAGTAGACCCAGTTTTACATTGCTGCAACAACCACGGCTAAAAATAACTTTAAAAAAGCAACAAAAAAACCTTTCCCTAACCCCTTTTATGGCTAGCAGTGGGTGGTCAACAGTTGGAGAATGTATGCAGCTAAAAGCAGCATGGTAACAAATCATTTAGTGGCTGCTCCTGTGACACACTTGCTATTAATGTTATATTAGAACAAACAATATTTCATCATTTTTAAGCATCATCAATCTTTAAGACTTTTTACCTTTTCCATATTGGGTATGCTAAAGCTTTATCCTTCAATTGCAGTCACTCACTTCAGAGTATATGGTTTTATATCCATGCATTCATTTTTTAAGAGTTAATTGATTGACAGCCCAATCAATTGGCTCTGTTATTTTAATATGCTCTTGCTTGCTCACCTGCTCACTGCCCAGCGTGCCCATCCCCGAGCTGTGCAGTCTGCCTGTGTACATGGGGCTGCCGGTCTCGCTGTCCCCTCCTCCTCCCAGGCCCGCGTCGGGGGATTCCAGCAGCGTGGACACGTGGTTCATGGTGGCGTGAGGGTTGGAGATAACAGTGGAGTTCTTCATGTTTTCAGCCGTGGTGACCGGAGCCTGTTTACCGGGCTTCCCACCAAACAACCTGTGGAAAATCAGGGGGGGGGGAGGGTGAGAACTGGGGCTAAAGTACTCATGAGAGGCCAGGGATACGGCCAAAAGATGTAATCTCTTTTCTTTCATTTGTGTTCTCTTTATTTAGAAGAGGCAAACTGCAAAGATGAACAATATTTGAATTTCTATAGAGAGCAAGATTCATATTATGTCTCTATGTAATGTGCTCTTTTTTTCTTTTTATAGCCCAAGTCTTGTACTACATGTTGTACATACTTAGATCTTTTAGCACCTAATTATTATACACTGCTTTTGAATAACAATCTTTGCAGGTGTGTGGAGTTTCTTGAGGCCTTTTTTTCTGCATTAATGTAAGTGTAAACCTGATGCTGTGTTAGTGGGGTTAGCAAACTCATTAACATTCACTCTCCGGGGACTAGGAATATTAACAGCAGAATTAGCAGCATATTTCCATGTAAATATTCATGGGCTGTTCTCAAGGCTGACTGAATGTTTTCTGCCCTCAAGGTCCTGCCGCCAACGGGACAAAAAAAAACAGTGTTATTCTTGACTCTCTATGAAACAAGAAATACAGTAGAAGGCCCACAGCCAGGAAAGGTAGAGTCAGTGCTCCAATCTGAGTCAAGGCCAACACACACACAGACACACACACACACACACACACACACACACACACACTGAAAGAAAACTCTCTCCTGGTTCTCCACTAATCCTGGGCTAGAGTTAAATGGCAGATTGTGATGGCTGGAGCCGCGGTGGGGGATAATGGCAGCACACAGCCTCTTTGAAGAGTTATCACTCCCTCCCATTAATGAGGGCAGAGCGCTGAGGTAAGACCCAGCTCCCGTTACCCCGCACCACACCCTCACCCTCCACCCTCTCCCCCCTGCACCGCCAAGGCTGAGGCTTGGCAGCTGATCAGCCCAACTCAAGGCCTGCCTTTCACAATGACCTGATTTAACCTTTCTGAGCTTATGAGCGTGTGTGTTTATGTGTGTGTGTGAAACAAGTCCACACATGTAATCCTTACTCACCGCTCTTTATCATTTACTGTGGCGGCGTGATTACTGTCTTTTACAATGGTCTTCTGTGCATGTGGCTGTCTTATGTGTGTTCTGTACAAGACCATACAAGACGGCCCTACTCAGTACAGCTCATCAGTTAATCGTAGCCATGTCTACAGGACTGCGGACAATACTAATGATGTTCTATAAGTGTGTGTGGGTGTGTGTGTGTGTGTTTGTGTGTGTGTGCTTTTCACCTGCGTAGCGTAGGTGAAGAAACCTGCTGTCTTCCCGTCATAGGAGCGGTCGCCGCTCCTCCTCCGCTCTGCATCGCCACTCCGCTCCTGAGGTTGTCGATCTCGGACACGCCCTTCTCCCGGTCCGTCTGATTGGCTAGCAGCAGGCCTCCCGAGCCGTTGGCCTTGGTGACGGTCATTAGGTTTTTGCTGTGAGGCGTGACGGACAGCACGGCGGCCTCGATGCTGCTGGTGGAGGAGCGGTTGCCGTTGCGTGCGGCTGCTCCAGAGCGGCTGGGTCTGGGCAGGCTGCGGTACTGCATGGTGGAACGCGCGCTCATGGGGAAGTAGCCGTCATCGTGGTGACCCAGCGCCGATCCGCCATCTTGCCCGCCGGCCTTCAGCCCTCCGGCCAGCGAGCGTGCCCCGGATTTGGGCATCTTACCCATGGTGGCCGAGCCGCTGGTGATGGTGGCGCCGCTGGCAGTGACTATGGTGACCATCCCGTGGCCCTGCTTCTTGAAGCCGAAGGTGCTGGTCGGGGTGCGTGAGGTGAGTGAATGTGTGTGTGGTTGAGGGTCTGAAACAGTGTGTGTGAGGGCGTTGGTGGTGGTAGCTGTGCGGCTGGATGATGAAATGGATTGTTTCTTTGCCTCGTCGCCGCTGCTGCGTCCTGCGTCTGAGGGCGAGCGGTGCAGGCCGTTGGGACGAGGAGAGAGGTGGCCCTTTTCTGACACCTTGACGTCATCTGTTTTAGCTACGGGACGTACAGGACAAGACATGTGTAAACGCTACTGTTACACAATTTCACACTGGCAGATTGTTTTTGGGGTAAGTGGATGTTTCTTAAAAAAAAATATATATAGGCCTATACATCATTAAACGAAAGCACACTCTGTTGATTGGACCCTTGAGACTGTTCTCTTTAACATCACACAGATCAGTACTTATTTTCCATAAAATAAGTCAAACTTTCTGCCATGGATAACGCAACTAAATGTATGTACCTATACATTTAATTGCCTTTTTATAGCATGGAGATAAAAATCATAATAAAACTGTCAGGTAGGATCAAAGACATTTTTAACATCTATATTTATTTTTTAAATTAATTCATTATTTCTTTGTTATTTTTTTGTCATTATCACGGGTGCATTTTTTCCGTGTTACCTGAACCGTGGGTCTTGAAGCCTGTGGAGCCCGTGGAGGCCGTGCTGCTGGTGCTTTTGGTGCGGGGGGAGGTCACCCCCACCTGTGTGCTCATGCCTCTCCTCCAGGACCCCGTGTGGGACACAGAGGGGGTCTTCCGGCCCGAGCCGCCCTTGTCCGACTCGTCTGACATGTCTGAGGGGTTCCGGCGGGCTCCGTACTTGGAGCCTGTCTCCATCCTGCCCCCGCTGTCTGACCCTCCGTCTGCCCTCTTCACCTCGTCTCCCGACCACGACTGCTGCACTGCTGAGGAGGCAGAGTGCTTCTCCGCGTCCGTCACAGGCTGCACACACACACACACACACACACACACACACACACACACACACACACACACACAAACACTAAGTATGTCAGATCCATTACTGCTGAAGAAAGCGTCTTTTATGAGTGCCTCTAAAGAAGGGCGCATTTTATGACCACAACTGCTGTGTGTAATCCTGCCAGCGTCCACAGCGACATCACCTTGTCATGAAGCCGTGACCACATCAGTCTTCTCCTCATTATTAGAAGTTTGTGCTGCTTTCGCTTTGTGGGGCAGCTCACGTGTGAGAACTTAAAGTCAAGCTTAAAGTCTGTCAGGACTGAGGAGAGGTTTTAAGTCACATCACACTTGAAGAGACACTTGAACATTTTCCTCTCAAAGTTGTGTTAGTAGTGTTTTTTAGATACTAAATCTTCTGCGAACAAGACCAATAAATATCCCAGCAACTTGCCTGGTGCTGTTTCTAATTATTATTCTCTTGATCTGGTACTTAGTCACTTAAACAAGTCAAGCCTTGAAGGAATCAAGTCTGACAGCAAAATCCCTATGCCTTCTGTGATGACTCTGGTTTACAATTAAAAGTGTGGAAACAGTTTGATCAACCTGAGATTTACAAGTTCATTCTAAACCTAAAACGTACTGAAGGCAGATTTATGATGCACTTGAAATTTCTTATAACCTTTTTGCAGAGTTTTTATTGTGTAACCTAACTTCTTCACTAGAGCCGTTATTCGTCCAGCAGTAAATCACAGCTGTTTAATGGACAATGCTTTTAAGTCCATTCTGCAGTTGCCAAAGCAACAAGGCTACAAAAAATGTGGCAGGCTACTGTGAAGAACTCAAGGAAGAACTAAAACAAATGTATTTGAAAAAAGAAAACGGTCTAGTTGTGTGTTACTACCAGCATACGGATGAGGAAGACTAAATGAATCTGCACGGTGTCAGACTGCTGTACGGAGAGAAAGCCTCCTTTGTTTTTTCCACAGCACCTCGACCTCTGAAGCAATAATGGACACACGTCACATGGTGACTGGCTCCACATCAGCCACAATACTGCATGTGTGACATACACGTGAGTCAGCTGACAATATTATCGTTTTACAGATCACTTTCTTGAGCCTTAGTGGTGTGTTTAATGATTTGAGGACCAGTATCAACATCAGCTTTAGCTTTGTGAGTTTACAGCTGTGCCACTCACATACATTCTTTGCTGAATGCACAGGAATGCTGGGTCAGACTGGGTTTAGGGAAATGAGGCCAAGTGGGAGAATACGATTGCATCAGTTTACCAGTTTATACACAAAGTTTACACCAATGTTTACAAAAACGTCATTGTCCTGTAAATCATAATCCTTGAACTTTATTAGACAACTTCCAAAAAGTTGCTTATATCACATAACACTTATTTTCCTCAACACTATAAGTGGAGTCCCACTCGAAGGCAATAAAACAGGCCCAAATAAAAACACTGCATTTTTACATTGCAAAACACAAAAGTCTAAAACACAAACACTTGCCGGTATATCAAAATAATTAAATCTCAAGTTTGTCAAATATACTACAAATTTGTTGTTCGGATAAATTACTAGCTAAATGTTTTTACATCCTTTTCTTGGAAAAATGGGGGAGAACATATTTGACAAGTTTATTTTACTCTGAGCTTAGTGAAACCAGATACATTGCCATCTGGGAACCAGATCCAAAATGGATGTGTGTGTGTGTGTGTGTGTGTGTGTGTGTGTGTGTGTGTGTGTGTGTGTGTGTGTGTGTTAGTCTTACCTGTGCGCTGAGACCCTTGCGCTGTGCGGCAGGCGTGTTGGCATAGGAGGAGATGGAGGAGCTGGTGTTGATGTCATCTGTGTCGATGTTGTCGCTGATGCCACTGCTTACAGAGCTGCTGTCATCCCAGCTGGACACACACAAAGACAAGGAAAGATAGAGGCTTACTTTAATACTGTTTAAACAATGCATCTTCCAGAATGAAGAGGATGGGGGGGTGTGGGGGGGGGGGGTGTCTACTTGGCTCTAGTTGTAGACACCAGCTGTTTGGGAACAACATGTTTCAGTCAGAGCCCAAACTCACAACTGACACCAATAATAAAACACTTTGCATATTTTCATGTTGAGCACATACAGTGATTGAGGTTATGTCTCGTCATGTAAAATATGTGATTTGATGTAAAATAAAGATTCTGTATAGCCTACTTAATTTGAAAAGCACAGCAAATTTGCCTGTTGATGTTGTGGGACTTTAAATGAGAAGAAAGGAAACAGAAAAAAAACGCATAGAATAACTCCAGTGTTGCAAGGAAATAAAATTGCAAAGAAAAAGACGGATCCGGCATCTCTGACTGCCTGGGGATTCTCTTTCTTTATACTCCATCTGAACTGGCATCAGCTTGGACACACACACATACACACACACACACACACACACACACACACACACACACACACACACACACACACACACACACACACACACACACACACACACACACACACACACACACACACACACGCTGAATAGCGTTGTCGATCATGTGAACAAAGGCTTGTCGGAGGAGTGACATCATGGTGTGTTTTGGTGTGTGTGTTTGTGTGTGCCAGTGTGTCTGAGCTGTTCAAACAGACCCATCTGAACCGAGCAAACATGCTGGGAGTTAATGCAGTATTTGTAAATATGTGTGTTTGGGTGTGTGTGTGCGCACGCGTATGTGTGTGTGTGTGTGTGTGTGTGTGTGTGTGTGTGTTGGTGTGCATGCACTGGGAGTTTGGGGGGGACAGGAAGTCCGGCCAGTTGGCAAACATCACTCTGAATGGGCCAGAGGGAGGCTGATGGCCTGTTTAAGGTTGGCTGCATCAGAGGAAACACACACACACACACACACACACACACACACACACAGTATTGTCGTGTTGTCAAACTATCTGTATTTTTGCAGTCGTCAAGGCTGAGTTCAGTTAAGACTAATGGTACACAAATCATACAAAGATCTCTCTCTCTCTCACACACACACACACACACACACACACACACACACACACACACACACACACACACACACACAGTCATACACTTATACAGTCTCAAACCTTCTTGTCTCTTTAGTGGACACACTGGACATTTCCCTGACCATGCAGTCATGAAAAGTCCAACAAAGTTCAAGAAGACATTCATTGATACACATTAAAGATCTAGTAGCACAGCATGTTTGACATTTTTGTTTGATAAATGACTTAAAACATGTGTGAATTTATTTTGACCATATCAACCAATAAGCCACCAATCAATTTATCAAATCGTTGTCTTAACACTATCATCACAAGATTACCAGTGTGTCTGCACATTTTTAATCACAAGTACCAATATGATGCCTGGTTTATTTGACACTGATGCTGATCTGTTTTTTTACTTCAAAATAAACCAAACTTCATGACAGATATCTATTAAATATTGTGGTAACACAAGCAGCCAAACGGGGACTTTTTCTAAATAAAATAGTCTAAAATGACCAAAGTTGACTGAGTCTTAATATCTGACCAAGCAATCAATACCAACTTTTGATACATGACAGTGGCTAATACTTGATGATCAAGGTAAACAGTTCAGTCTGTACTAAAGTTCAGTACCTAGCACTACATACTGTATCACAACAAAGTCAATGCAGTGGAAGTCAGTCTCAAATGTTTCCAACCAGCATGAACACATCATCATAATTTTGACTTTTAAAAAAAACTAAACAAAAACAAAGAATGTTCAATGTGGCTAAAATCCCAGATTTAGACTGCGAATAAGATGTAATCAGCCAGCCCTCGGCAGATTTCCAAGCCAAATGCATTAGCTGCTTTAAGAGCAAGTTGCAACCTAGCTACCAACCTGGCAAACCGACCACAACGAGGAAAAAAAAACGTTATTTCCTTTTGGATTTACCAGCTGAATAAATCAAACAGCGGCAGCAGACCGAGGAGACGCTGAGCTTCTGAGTTGAAAGCATCCGTGGAGCAGACGAGCCGAGAGGTGCTGAGAGATTTAGAGTGACCACTACCGTCTTAACTTGTCCGTACAGCCACAGGGGGAAGTCCCACACAGTTACACACACACACACACACACACATAGACAAAGGCACAGAAAGAAAATAAAGATATATGGACAGACATTAAGAAAAGGACACACACACAAACCCACAAAGATCTCAGCGCTTCCTGAATGCTCACTTAAACAAAGCCATCATTACTCAAACATACAAAGTTCCATTGACATTGTGCTCACTCACTCACATACATACACACACACACACACACACACACACACACACACACATCTGCATCTACCTGCTCAGGGTGCGTGAGTTGCCGCGGGAACCAGAGCGCTGGGGGTAAATGCCAAGCTGGACAGAGAGCTTCATGACTTCATGCCGCTGGGAGAGTTCACACAGCCAAAAATCTCTCTCCCACTCCCTCGCTCTCTGTCTGTCTGCCTCTCTCTCTTTCTCTCTCTCAGAGCTTTCTCAATGTCTCTCGCCCTGGCAGCGTTCCTAGATTGGAGCTCCTTTGTCAGTCGCTGCACTGATGCTTCATCCCCCGGGCACAGTTGGTCTCTCTCTGGACTAACAGAGAGAGAGACAAACTGGGGGGTGAGAAGAAGAGGGAAGGACCTGCCCTGCTGCTGGTAACATGAGCCTCCCCCGGGAAGGGTTAACTACTTCACTGCTGCAGCCACGCCACTAATAATAAAGCTTCAGTTAGACACACACACACACACACACACACACACACACACACACCCGGAGCCCTAAATAAGCACACTTTAGCCTCACAAGAATCAAACGTCGGCAGCACACAAGCCAAAGCCACATGATCACAGACAAGACTTTCTCTCGAAAAACTGAAGGACAATCCTCACCCCACTGTTGCAGTTTTTCTGTGTGTGTGTGTGTGTGTGTTTCCCAGCTATGGTTTATGTATGTGTGTGTGTCTGTGAGTACAAGACTGCAATTTCCCAGACAGATCCACCCTGACTAGCTGACAAGCCAGTGCTAATTAGAGATCAGGCATAGCGGCCTGGCCCAGCCCACAGCCTCCATGCTGGCAAAGCAAACCCGCCGGTTAACAACCGCCGAGCCCTTTAAGGCCAATCACAGGAGACGGAGAGACCTTAGCTTGCGGGCTAACCCTCTGGGAAGAAGTGGTGCCAAACGCAGGATGACAAGGGCTGACAACTAATAGATCATCCCCACTAAAGTGAAAGCTTCTGACTCTTCCTTTGATATGGTCACTTTAGTTTTAGAATTTCCGCATCGATAGAAGTGAATGTGATTGTGTTTCTGGTGCTCGCAATTAGCAATTAAAAATTACTGGATTTGAGGTGAACTGACCCTTTAAACCAGCTTGATTGTACAGTTTAAAACTTTCTGAGCAAGTTTATCACTCACCTAGATGACACAAGCCTTCACTCTATCTCACTTAACAGGCTAAAAGGCTCATAAATCAGTCGGAAAAAGGACAGTAGTGTAGAGGGGACAAAGTGACCCAAATTAAGGCATTCCAGAGAGGAACCTGTCGGCCCCTCGCCGGGTCCCTTTAAAAAGGCTTTCTGCTTCTCTCAAAGGGGTCAGAGTTCAGAGGCCAAACCTTCAAATCTTCCCTTTAAAGAGAAAAGCAGAAAGGGAGGGCATAGGGGCAGTTGAAAAAAAAGAAGAAAAAAAGGGTTGCCATGTGGGTCAGCCAATAGGAGTGTCTGTTAGTGTCCTGAGAAAGAGGCCGTGGTTGTGTTTGTTTAGCTTTTTTGTGTGTGTGTCCCTCGGGGCTGTGGTTGGTTGGTGGATGGGTTGGTTTGCCCCGCAGTACTGTAACCCCCCCCCCTGAAAATCCCAGTTCTGACTCTGGCACATGTACACAGGGATCGGTGCCGCAGAAACATACACACAGACATGCGGCCACAACAGAGCCGTGAAGCAGAAGTAAGGGGATTTCCTGTGTTTTAAAGGGGGACGACTACTGGTCCTCACACACTGCAGCTGGATCATATAACCCCAAATCTCTGTCTCCGGCCGCACAGACAGACAGACAGACAGGAGGAGGCCAGGGATTTGATAAACGGTCTCTCACATTTACAGCCCTCAGGTTATGTGGGGTTGGAGGACGACACAGGCGACCTCATGGACAATGTG
Organism: Ammodytes marinus; assembly: GCF_949987685.1. NCBI lineage: Eukaryota > Metazoa > Chordata > Actinopteri > Uranoscopiformes > Ammodytidae > Ammodytes > Ammodytes marinus. Next base: position 29,301,084 of record NC_137230.1, on the reverse strand, counting down.
ACAGTTGAGGTCTAGATATGGTGTACAGATATCAGGATGTAACATCAGGGTAGAGGAGCTGGTGTCGTGACTTCTTCATCCCAAAACATATCAGCACCATCAGAGACATGCAAAACACTTTTCCGTCAAGAAATATGGTTTGCATAATGGTACAATGGGAAAAAATAGTTTAAGGCCATGATACAAAAGTTTATACATTTTCAGTGGAGTCATATCTTGATGATTAGGGCAGGATTTATTTTGATACAATACTGTGGACACATATAGGTCAGGAATAGCAAAGTATTGAGGTTCTATATCCAGTCTAAGTGATGATATAATTATATCTTATATTATTTCACATAACTGTGTGGTCAAAATTACAATTAAATTGAATTACACATAGTTTTATTTAAGATATATTGTGATATCGATTTCAGTCACAACACTCACATAAACATTCAACAACATGCTAGCGGTGCATCACTATGAATGAACCCCATATAATTGAGTGTATCTTACAAATGGGATGGGATCATCACTTTGTTATTTTAAATACCAATTTCAAAAGTGAAAATGTTGCAACCCTACACCTAACCAGTGTTACTGCTTATGTGCAAAGTAGCAAAAAAAACAACAACATGACAACATTAAGGTTGTTTTTATCAGAACACCAACTGTACAATTTTGTCTTTATTTTGAGAGAAAAAACAATAGACAGGATTAAATGAGCAGAGTGTGAGGGTGAAAGAGGCAGTGAAAAGGGGCCGGTGGGATGAGATCCGGCACATTCCAGGCCGGAGCCCAGGAACCCTGTGGTACGAAAATGACACAGCTGTCCCTTCACTGACGAGAAATGACAGGACTGAACTGGACAACACTCAGGAATGTATCTCTCTCTCTCTTTCTGCATCTCTCACTCTCTCTCTGCATCTCTCACTCTCTCTCTGCATCTCTCTCTCTCTCTCTGCATCTCTCTCTCTCTCTCTCTCTCTCTCTCTCTCTCTCTCGTGTCTGGTCCCATTGTCTCCTGTCTTAAGAAAACATCTGCTATCTGCACTCAGAATTTATCAAAGCATTTTAGATCCCTCTAGGTGCCTCTCTTTCACCCAGATTTCCCCATCTCTTTCTCTTTATCTCTCTCTCTCTCTCACTCTCTCTCTGTTTGATGTGTAAACACACACTCCTATAGATTCGACCAACTGACCCGGATCCCGAGCAAAAACACACTGAACTCAGTGACACGCACCACTGATCACAGGCACACGACGACCCACTGTGCTTGCGTCTCCTAGTGCAACCAAGAAGCTAGGTTTAAAAGACTACTGGTACAAATACGTGGAATTTCTCATATGCATGCAGATACACTAGTCAAACATGAACCGCATACAAACCAACCTATTGTCGCCTCATTGTTACAAGTGAAACACAAGGCTGTAACTCTTGCCTCTTCATGGGATCACCAGGGGCCAATAATTCAAATGTCACATCTTATGTGGGGATGCAGGTACAACATAAAGGCAAAACGTTGCCCAGATTCTGTCTTTTTTTTATGCTCATCTGGTTTGAAACGTTCTTTAAAAGTGTCTCCAGATGACAGATGATGATCCACCTCAAGGAAATAAAACTTTTTCAGGAGTTTCCTCTCTCAGCATCGAGCCACTTGTGTTTGTTCCACAGATGCTCTGAGTTGCTCTCTCCATATGTACTTTCTTTATTGTCACATAGTGCATATATATATATTTAAAAAAGTTTAGAATTATGGAATACTGTAAAATACAACACAATGTAATAATGTAGAAAACCCAATATGCTTAATAATATATACAGTATATTAAAAAACACTAAAAGTAATAATGGAAAACTGTTCAGCTATATATTAACCTCTTCTACCCAAACATAGTTGAAACCCTCAAAACTCAAATATAAACTCTTGTGGAGATTCCAAAGTTTCTAAAGATAACACATATGTCAGGCTGAATATTACGAAAATGTCCACAAATGTATTACTGCTTTTGATTATTTCATTGTCTATAAAAAATGATAGCTTGACGGAGAAAATATTGCCAGTACTCTGGTCTGTTACAGTTTAATTGCCCATGACATGAAGCCACTTGCATGCAGGCTTCTGTCCCTAAGCCTTTCCTGTAGCTCACAAGGTAGATAATCTACTTGATCCAATTACTTTAAAGCTGCAACCTGCACGGATCTGCTGACTGCCCAACTTCCCACTCACACCCAACCTCCCCTTTTCTCTCTCTCTTGATGTTTACATCTCACTGCTTTCGGCTGAGTAATAAAGCAAAGAAAGTAGACAAAAAAGCAAGAAAAAATTAACAAGCTTAACAAATACTATGCCAGAATAGTGAGTGCAAAGGTCGAGAGAGCGCTGCGGATGTTACAGCGCCAATGTTTGACATTCAAAAGAGAATGTGAAGGAGAGAACCCCTTAGTGTGAAACCCTACCCTTTTTACGTTGTGTGTGTGTGTGTGTGTGTGTGTGTGTGTGTGTGTGTGTGCGTGTGTGTGTGTGTGTGAGGCAGGTGTGCTTGTTAAAAGCCCATAAAGGGGAGATGGTCTGCTGATACAGTATTCATGACAACTGAAACAGTATTTATTTAAGGATGATGTATCTGTTTCTCGCTTCTCATAACACACCTCTTTCTTTTTTCCCATTGATTCATTCTTTTTTCCTTTCTATCTCCATCCAGATGCTGGAGCCTTATTGATTCCACCTCCTCCCACACATACGTGATAAGAATATGTTTCCTATAGGGTAACACTAGAAAAAAAAATATTTTACCAATTTAATTTTACAACTGCTGCTTCTTTATTGAGATCTGACAAGGCGTCTTGCAATTGGTCAACCGAAGTTCATAAAAGTTGAACTAATTGTTTTAGATGCAAAGCAGAAATCAATGTGTTAATAGAAAAAAAACTTAAACACCTTTTAAACAAGAAAATAGGAATACAGTGACCATCGAGGAGATTTTTACAGTGTAGGTGGAAGAGCCTTCTGCAGCAACTAGGGTATGTGGGTGTGTGTGGGAGCATAATTGACTTGCTAACATATGTGACCTTACATCTTGAATGGAACAGCTACAGATTGTAGGTCAGACTGCCACAGACTGCTCCAGTCTGCCCTAGAACGCCTCGCTACACTGGCTTCATAACATACACACAGACACAAACACATACTGTACACACACACACACACTCCAGGGACGCAGCAGAGTGCTGCTTTCTGAATAAACACGGCTGGGAGGCATTTATATTATTTAGTATTCGAGTAGAGTAAAAGGCTGTGTGAGAGTCTGGATATCTTTGGTTGCACGTAGTGTGTTGTGACTATAAGTGAGTGCAGAAGATAAGAGGGAGCAGACAAAGGATAGGTGTGGCCATTACATCTCTCAGACAAAATGTTTAACACATTCTCCTCTCTCCTCTCAATGTGAGGTTGATTCATATATTTACAGAAACTATTCCTCGTTGTTCCTTTTCTGGATATGACCAAATATTGAGTTAGATGGTGTGTGTCTGCTGTAACCTAAAGACGTCCCAAAAATGTTCTTTCGAATCTCAAACAGCACATTTCTGAGCTGCAGTCAGACTGGAGTTAAAGTTTGAGAAGCTACGTTTTGAGAGGGAATGGGATGATCACATGTTACTGCCTGTAGGAAATCATGGCCCATCATCAATATCGGTATCCACATTCCACGTCTTGGCTGTATGACAAGTTCATAATAGCCAGCATTTAATAAACTGAGTTCGATTGACAATGTGAATGTTTTTTTTTTGTATTTGTTTCCTGGGTAACATAGTTTAAATCTCTGTAGACAGTCTGCTGTCCCATGAAAATGTGTAGCCTTTCTTTGCAACGTCTGTCAGCGCTGCAGCACATATTTTTTGTAACAATTTTGTTGCATTCAAAAGAAAAAAAGGGGAACTTTTACTTCAGGTCCTGTTTGTTATGAAAACACATCATACAACAATGAGCATATTATATTTGAAATGTTACAACTTTATTTAGGCAAGAAGCCAAGCAACCTGTCTTTACAAGTGTCAACAACATTTTACCAATCGAACATTTTTCATCTAACGATAAAGAAAGACATCTGTCTGTCTTTCTGTCTGTCTGTCTTCAAATATTTCATCAAACGTCCATCTGATCAACTTCTCACCTGGCGGGTGTGATGATGTTGGGACTACAGTGATGAGTGTGAAGTGGTTTGGATCAATATTTCAGTAGAAAAATGCAAAAACCTGGCCAAAAAGGATAAGAGTTTGACGCTAACACAACTAAACAGCGCTGATAGATCGACATCAAAAAACCAAGCAGCGGCACGGGCCTGTCTGGAACGGGGCACTGCACCAGTGTTTCATAATGGATAATTATTGGAAAGAAAAAAAATCATGCAAGCTCCACTGAAACCACAGATAGTCTGGGTGTGTTTATCATTTGCACAGATGCCATTGATCCTTGTAGACCAACAATGACTCATCTTACTTCCACTCTCGCCATCTTTAACCAAACACTCATGGTATTACAGAAGGGAGCCAAGGCCAAAGAAGAGACACAAAGAAAAAGACACACACACACACACACACACACACACACACACACACACACACACACACACAAGGTTAGTGTTGCAGGCAGAGTCCTAAAACTCTAGCTGTGATCAGCACCGACATACTGGGTGCAAGTGCACCTATACAAAAGGTTTTGGGGACAAAGTGCAGATGAAGCTGTGCTCCTGTGTGTCTGATTGTACTGATTATCATACAAATAGACTCCTGGTTCTATGGGGAACAAGATCGCTGGCTCATGAAAACGACAGCAACAGTGGGAGGAGGGGGGAGAGGAGGAGACTTTTCCAGTGATTATTATTACAGTGAGAGCCCCGAAGGCAAACCACAACATTCACTCTGCTGAACCAATGGAAAAGCAGGTGGAGGTGAGGTTACAGAGGGCAGACAGAGAGACACACAGACAGGCAGACAGACAGACAGACAGACGGGTAGAAGGCGAGACAGCTGGAGTACCAGGTGTTGTTGGTAGCCGAGGAGAGGAGTTCATAAGGAAAGGGTGAACCTCTCTCTTCCTCTACCTGAGGCCAACAGGGATTCTAGCTCAAGTCCAGACAGGAGAGATAACACATTGGGGCTTTGGGGCAAGTGTGTATTACAGTTAAGTGTCCCTATTGCGTGTCTTATCTCTCTCGGAGATTGGCTTTGTTATGGGACTAATACACAATGGACAAATGCTAAAACAACAACAGCAACAACAAAAAAAAATGTTGAAGGTTTGGAAAAAGTTGAAAATGGAGTGAACACAAATAACAGGCTGAGATTAATTTAGTTTGTGGCCGGCTGTGCTTCTGGGTTACCGGTTATTCAGGGAGAAGGGGCTGTATTGTTTAAGGTAAGTTAAGGGAGAGTAACAGACCTATACGTTTGAATGTATGAAATGCCAAAAGGCTTTTTCACAAATCCTTATAATGACAGAAGGGATTTTAAAACGCTGGAAAGTTATCAAAGTGGAATGATGCAATCCCCATTACAAAGTAATCTACTAGGAATGTTGTGCTTGCATTGCGTTCAATGACGTTGCACTGCGTCAAGTTGTACCAGGTTCATTCTGCATCGTTTTTTGCCAAAGCAAATTCCTTAATAACTAGGAGGCAGGGCTTAGACCTAAGAGACCAGTGTTCACAAGTTTTGTTCCACAAAGGCACGAGAAGGCAAGATTATGTAAACATCATGGCAAATAAAGGGACTTTACAAAAGGCTTTAAATCTACGATTAGAAGGATTATGAAAAGTATTAAGAGTGAGGTTGCCAGCCGTGTCTTAACAGGCACCTGCTGTGTACCTGTCAGTAGGACAGTGTCATGCTGTTTAAACTGGAAGAAGCAAAGCACAATGCCAGAACAATGGCAGTTGCAACGGTTAACAAAAACACTCCTTATCTAATCTCTGTCGGTTATCCCAGTTCACCACCACTGTTTGTCTCTTAGTCAATGCATTGTGGCTGACTTCAACTAGTCAGCTACGAGTCATCAAGGATGTTTTAAAAAAAAATGTATTCATTTTGGGAAGCGTTTACATGATTTTGGACAAAACTAAATTATCATTGACCAAACAAAAAAAAATACTTCAGACTCCCTTGTTTTTGTTCATAGAGTAAATACTGTAAATGCACAGCAGCCATTAGCTTATTTTGAAAGATGAGATTGACTCTTGATTTTGCCAGTACTGACTACGTACAGACACCAGCAAGGAGTATTTAGAGAGGGAATAAGAACATTCATACAAATGACTGAACCATAAGCAGAATCCTCTGCATACTGATTTAAATCCTTTTTCATGCTCAAACATCTGTCATCACCTTAACAGAGTGGTTTAAGTTGCAGCTCTCCTCGCTTCTTTGTGTCACAATTTATGTTTGGAAAAGAGAAATGATATCTTCCAATGCCGCAGCGGGAAGGAAGACGGGAGGGGGGATGCCTCACTACCTCTAGCACATAGTGCTACAGCGGTTTCACACCACAAAGACTTCTCCTTTGTCTCCGTTAACAAAGAGAATTCAAATCTGAGGACAAGACGGTCACAGATTGCTTCCTCTTTCTCCTGCCGCTGAGATAAATGACAAGGATGAGCATGCTCTCAGAAACACACACGCACGCACACACACACACACACACACACACAGACACACACACACACACACACACACACGTTTCTAGTCTATATTGTGTCTGCCTATTTGCTCAGCCTCGCAGGTCCTGTTGTCCCATGACTCATTGTGATCCGCTCCTGTTTTACATACATTCGACGGTTTGTAAAACTAGTTCCTGCACATCGAAACTTGGGCTCCAGATCAGTAGCCCTTAGCTGTTTGTATAATCAAACCTAGCTGATGAGTTGATATGCACTCCTATTGCTTTAGTATTATCAGAATAAACTGTTCCACACAGTGTTTTCTCCATAGCTGCATCCTTTACGCTCCAGCTTAGTGCTGGTTTAGAGCATTTTGGTGTGACGCCTTAAAGGTTTTAGGGAACACTTCTAACTTTGAACCTCGACCCTTTGAAGCTTTTGACCCCTCTGTCCAGAGGTCACAAGGTGTTTAGCCCCGATGCCACAGTGACACCCAACACCTTTCCCCAACCCCCTCCAACAGAACTGAAGGGCTTGGCTGCATCACAAACCAAAGGCATACAGTATAAACCACTGCAGGTTTACAGATGGGTCACACACACACACCCAGTGAGCAAATACACCTCATTGTGGTGTCTTGACCAGTGACACCTACAAACCACATAATGTTAAAGACACATAGAAAGGTGCTCCCTCTCCTCCTCCACCTGTCCCAAACTACACCATTAACCTCCCTCTTATCTATTAAATTAGACTCATCTTTTACACCATAAAAAACAGTCACCCTTCTTTACCCTTCAGCCCCACTAGCTATCCGTTTGGTATGCTAATGATTTTTTTATCTTCGGCTTCTCCCCACCTCTCGTAATTAATCCCAACCTAAAAGCGGTGAGCTTTTTTATTTATCAGACATTCCTTCAGGGGGGAGGAGGTGTGGTTGGTTAGGAGGGGTGTTGCCTCATCTCCTTTTAAGTTAAAATCGCTCTCCTTGCCCTTCTCTCTAATCTTAGGAAAGAAATAACGAACATCATTAAAAAATTCTGGAGAAACCTAACATCTGCCTATTGATCCATTTAACCTCACAGAGAAACTTGAAAGCCACAGAATCAAACACAAAATGGGGAAATCACCCAGACTTTTATCACTTAATTGCTTTCCAGTTTCTTCTTCTCGTTACCAGTCTGTTATCAAAACAAGCAAGAGAGAAATGAAAGGTGGGAGGAGAGGCAGAGACCTGCACGGTAAAAGAGAAAGTAGGTAAGGAAAGGGACAATTTGTGTTAAGCACCACTTAAGGGCAAGGGAAGTTTTATGTGAAGTCACTGTGTGTGTGTGTGTGTGTGTGTGTGTGTGTGTGTGTGTGTGTGTGTGTGTGTGTGTGTGTGTGTGTGTGTGTGTGTGTGTGTGTGTGACAGGCTTGAAGGCAGCGAGAGGGCAAAAGTCAAAAGTCTGCGAGACAGGAAATTAGCCGCACCTGAGGATTTAAGGAAAAGACGGCTTGAAGCACTTGAGAATGCTACAAGTCAAACCAGAATGTCTGTCTGTGTGACACATCAGTTTAAGATTAGAATAATTAGTAGACCCAAAGCACAGGAAACTGGTATATTTCTTTTTAATAAAAGATTGGAAGTTGAAGATAGATGGATAGAAATAAAACCAATCATTCTGCTTGAATTTTTGAGCCAGGCCTTTGTTTCACCCAGTCTATCTATCATTCACTTATTGGTCTATCCATTCTGCAGCCAATCTTCATATTAAGCTCCCAACCCCCCTCCCCCCCAACTCCTGTCTCTCTTCCTTTCTAAAACCAATCCTTCTCTTGCAAAACTGGTGGGGCTCTACTCGTCCTTCATCCATTTTCATCCGTCCATTCCCCAGGAACCAAATCCCTCTCCATCTCTGTGACAGGACAAAGGCCGCGGCATCGCACCGAATCACTCACGCTGACAGGGAAATCCCACAGATACTACATGCTGTGGCCAACATATCCTGATAACACCAACTGATATACACATCTCTCACTGCCAGTCTAACATCTAGTATCCGCTGACCGTGCATCAACAGTGTGGTGTATTCCACAAAGCTCAGTTACATACTGTGTTGAGAGCGGTACTGTACAAGTTTGATCGAAAACCTGTGTAATATCATTCTGTGAAATAGAGAGATAACACATTTTTGTATTAAGGCGATTCAGCAAATGATAGGATACGATGGGATTTCAGCTGTTTTCCTCTTCTCCATTTCCTGTGCATCTAAAGGAATTGGCTAACAACAGTGTATATGTGTGTATTGTATAATCCCAAACTTCCACAATCAAAACAAACACACCATGTCCAGCATGTTCAATAGGAGGCATTCAAAGAAAGTAGTCCAATGCACTACAAAGATCACAATCTTAACTGGTGCAGGTACAACAGCCCAAAACTACAATTCCGACCGAATGTAAACTGCTTAAAGTATTTAGAAATTAATATTTTCTGTATCTGTGCCACACTGTATCACAAAATGATACCTGAACTGTACATCCTAGATGGATCCTTTCAAAGTTAAAGAGCATATGCAGGAAAACAAATTAATTAGTTCGAATATGTTTCAGTCTTACCTGTCAGCATCTCCCTGTCCCGAAGACGTCTTTCGATGGAGTGTCTCCCGGACGGCGGCCATGCTATCAGGCATGCGGTTCAGGCGCCGCGTGTACAGACCCAAACCACCGTCAGTCATATAGCTGCAAACAAACACACACACAACAGAGCACATTAAATATAGTCCCTTTACAGCTGTTCTAAGAGATACACAATTAAAGGGCTGTGTGGGAGGAGGATTTAAAGCTGTGCAGAACCACGCTTTGTCTGAGACTTTGGCCGGAGTTCACACAGGCTCTGTTCTTCTTCTCAGAGCTGCTTTTGTTTTGAATATAGTGCAGGAGGAGCCCACATCCATCTAGTTTTCAAACTGAGGCAAAGATGTCATCAATCAGGCCTCAACCATTGGCTCCCATACAAAACACTGAGAAGACCAAACTATCTATCTATATAAGACTCGTTTTTTTGTTCATTTGGCCAGTGCTAAACAACAATGCTTTGTAAAGGAACTGGCAGCTCGGTAGACAGTGGATAAGTCTGTTGTTTATTTCTTCAAGAAGGATGTCGCCATCATCTGCTCCATGCTAGGATATTATGAATGACTGAGTAGCTGAACATTAAGAGAAGATAAAAAATATGTGCTATATGTGAGTGCAGGCTAAGTAGACCATTCACTTCATTTCATAAACGGATAATTCAATTGGAAGGCACTTGATTTATTGGCTGTCGGAGGTAGAGGATGTCCGTTAGCAGCAGGTTACAGTCTTAGGCTTATGCTGAGGTCCATGTACACTTAAGCAAACATTCCAATTTCAAACTAAAACAACACCAGCTAATTCCCCCAAATATTTGCCTGTGGAGGAGATCCCTAATGGAAGTCAATATTGACCCATTTAACCCAGGTGTAATATGATTAAATGTTTGCTGATGTAAAGTTGAGGCTATAGAGACCGTTCAAATAGTGAATGCTTTTTCTGTGTGGCACTGTGATGATTTCTAGTCTCAGCAGTTAAGTCAGGAGAAAGTAAGTTGGACCACTAAAAGACTTTCAGTGTTATCTCTATGAGGATCTCAGCAAGAAGGAAGCCAGCACACACACACACACACACACACACAAACACACATTGATACCTACATGTATATACAGTATACACACACATAGCAGTACAGTGTTGCCTATAGACAGAGCTCCTTTGTGTAACATTTAGTCAAACTGAATCAGCGTCTCAGCTGCAGGACGGAAACTTAACGGCAACCGAGTAACCCATCAGAGGTGGAATCCTTCACATATGCTGAACAAACTGCAGACTTTATAATGTTTGAAACTATGACGATGAATTAAGTTGCAATACAAACCAAGCAGAAAACACAAGGCAACATTCAAATTGATTTGGAGTTTGCTCTTTACCAACTTCCTGACAAAAAACTGCCAAGTGTCTTTTCACATACAGTTAATTTGACCTGTTGTGTGGGCATATAATTCAAATAGAAGAATATAACAGTTAAAAGCAAATATTGCGAAAATATAAAACTGAAAAAATATAAAAGCCAAGGAATGAGGCTCTTTAGCTCTCTGGTCCGTCAGTTGGTTTACCTGGGCTATTAACTCAATACAGCTGCTGCCTGCTGCTGGAAATGAGGTTGATGAGTTTGCAGGCTGGAGAGCCAAAACGGTGAGCTAAAAGAGGCTAAAAAGCTGTAGAGTTGTGAACTGTAGCAATGGTTGATAATTCACTTGAAGTAGTAAAAACACTCAGAAAACAGACTGAAAGTTGGATTTATACTGTATGTTGCACCTACTGTACCAACCTGTGAATATACCTCAGTATTTGTTTCTATCGTCACTTATATCGGACAAAATACATTAATATCAAGAAATGATAGAAAAGATGCCTTGTACCAGATTAAGCTTCTAGCTCATTTCCATTTGCAGTCCCTGGCTAATGCTATTGGCAGCAAACCTGAAAGCCCCAGATGTTGTACTTTCTCACCAGAACATGAATTCAGTACAAAGGCTGTGGCCACTCTCTCAGGTCATCTGGCAGCGGTCTGCTAACCATTACCAAGAGTTCAAACCAACCATGGAGACTCAGCATTTTGTTACCATGCACCAAGTAGCTGGAAAAAATACTTCTGGAAGAAAGAGAACCTGACTATGACTAATATATTCTCATCTGCCTTCATGCACCTTATGCATTCATCAGTAATGAATGAAATGGTTCATTTTAATTTTTTATTTATTTTTTACGCCTTACGCTTTGTCTTGTGTCAAGCATTTGGAATGGCTGTTGGTTTAAGGGTAGATATATGGATAACATAAGTAATTAATTATGCTACAGTGTTACAATCATAGATTCTAACGAACACCAAAGCTTAATCTGACCATGTACAATCATATTTCAGGAAAATTCATATCTGTTTTCTATCTATCTATCTATCTATCTATCTATCTATCTATCTATCTATCTATCTATCTATCTATCTATCTATCTATCTATCTATCTATCTATCTATCTATCTATCTATCTATCTATCTATCTATCTATCTATCTATCTATCTATCTATCTATCTATCTATCTATCTATCTATCTATCTATCTATCTATCTATCTATCTATCTATCTATCTATCTATCTATCTATCTATCTATCTATCTATCTATCTATCTATATTCTTGTTAACACACAATCAGTCAGACTTGTCATGTGGCAGATTTTCACAATAAGAGAGACAATGGTTAATGAAGACATTTAAATTTGTCTGCAATATTCTTGTGACAGAGTATCTACTCAGAGGGGGGTTAGCTGTCCTTTATGGGAAGCATCCATCACCCCAAAGCAAAGTCACCTTGAAGATGGCCGGGCACTATAACGTCTCACACATCCACACACACATTACTCCTTCACACTAATGAGTAACTGAGCCTGCTGTTTCAGATGGCTGTTAACCCGTAACCTTCTGCATCTGGGAAAACATGTCTAAACAAGACAGTGCATGGGGCTAAAACCGAGTCGCCGGGTAGAGTTTAGACAGCCATGTAACTAACGGAAGCAAAAAAAAAAGTTCTTGAGTAAATGAAACTGCAGAAATATTTGCCCTACCAAAGAAGAATGCATGCACTGTGGTACCGACATGAGGAAATTCATGAAATGTCACGCTTTTGCAAAAAAACAAACACTCAGCCTAAAGAGAAATATCTGTTGATGGTTTGAAAAAAAAACACTCTGACGTACCTTTCTGCCTCAAACATGGTAACACAGTTAGTCCAAAAGCAAAACAAACAAAAGTCCAGGTGAGGTGAGGGTTGATAAAAGATCTCTTCCAAAGCAAAGGTGTCCGTTTTCAACCGCCTGGCTACTGTCTGTACTCAGGTCTGAACCTGTGAGTGAGATCCACTGTTATGTGAACAATATCACCAGGTGAGAGCGTGTTTGATCATAGTGATAGCAGCAGTGGGTGAACACTATCAGTGAACTAAAGATTATGTGTCCAAGTGTAGCCTGAATGTGTGTGTGTTGCTCTGTGTGGGAGCTCAGTGTTGGTATGCAGCCTCTCTTCTCAGCTCAACATGCTTTACGCTGCTGGCTGGCTGGAGGTTGGGTCTGTGTGTGAGAGGTGGAGGAGGGATGGGAGGGAAGGGGAACAAGGGAGAGAAGGGGGAGGGCAACAATAGCCCCATAGCTGAGGAGGTGGTCTATAATCTCCAAGGGGCCAGAGAAGCCGAAATATAAAGGGGGGGGGGGGAGTTGGAGAAAACCTATGCAGGCACTTAATGTGTGGTGTCATCAGTCATGTTGTCTGTGTTGTAGCAAATTAATTAATCATTGAGACAGATGAAGACTGATGTGGCCATTTCAGACTACAGTTAGACTGCTTATGAAGGATGAAAGCTTCAACAAACTATTGTTTTTATAATCGTTTCATCTTTCTTTCATTCTTTCGTTTTTTTGTTCTGTTTTTCGTTTATTCGACTTATCGTCAATAAAATATTTGAAGAATGTTGCTTCTGGAAAGAAATTATTTAAGGGAATTTTCTCAATTTCATTATTTTAATAATGTGTGAACCGAGCAAATACAATTCCATTTACCACCATTGTATTGAGGCATACGTACGTTTCAAAGCTGGATATCTCAGAAACCCGGACAGATATGTAGATCTATAATCGCATGGCATATCACTGGAGATTTCTTTTCAGTGTGTCTTTTTGTATGATATGACTATTTAACAGACATTTAAGTCAAGGTAAAGAGTTGAACTATGATAGTGTACAGCTGTAATCTAAATACCAGCTCCTCCTCTCTGGGTAAACATCCCACCCTGTGTGGGAGAACCAGTTAGTGGACGTTGCCTGGCTTGTGATGGAGCTAACCACTATATAGCCTGAGGATGTGCAGACGGGTGTGGGGGAAGTCACCAGTCTGTGTTTGTTTAAAATGGTTAACTTATTGTGTCAGGCAGGTTTCACAATTTCTTCCAGTGTATGGATTACATTTTCAATTTATTTATTGTACTGCAGCCTAAACAATATCAGTAAATCATTTATACCTTGCCTTGCCTTCCTCACCGTTCAAAGCCAGCCTGGATATCAAGTTTTCAGAGCAAGCAAATGGCTCTGCACACTTCTTCACATCACTCACCTGTCCAGGTGTGGCTGTGGCTTGGCCTTTGTCTGCTCCGCTACACATTCAGACATATCAAGTACTTCAAGAGCACTTAGGTCACTCTACTTATACAGCTGCCCCAGGGCTGGTGAATCACGTTTGAATCAATGAGGGCCAGAGGAAGTAATTCCCACTCATTTTTTTTATCATATGTTTTTTTCTTTTCTTTGTATCACCTTGCTTTGCTGAGCTTGTGGAATCTTTTTTACATTTGCATGAATTCAAATTCAAAATGAATCCCTGAAGCAACAGCTCTATTGCCAGACCCTGGGCCCTCTGTCGAGATGGCGTCTTTTACAACCTCATCTGATAATAACGATGAGGTTTCAGTTGCAGAGTGTGACAGCCAAGGTATGCTGAGGGCCTGTTACAACATGGACAGTGGCAATGAGAGAGCAAATAAACGGGTTATCAACATAACTGTGTCTCCACACAGAGAGATGGGATACTTGTGGGATATAAGCGTTCCAGAATAAATGTTGCTTATGCTACCGAGGCATAGACGTGAGATATCATCAAGGCAACTGCATCACAGGCATGAATAGTGAGCAAGGAGCACTACTGCCCTCTTCTGGCAGGCTCACACTCGAGACATCACAGTACATTCATGGGTTATGTGAATATTGTGAAAATTAAACAGTGTACAGACCATAACTTTTTCATCCTTCTTTGTTTGCTAAGAAATCCTCTGTCTATCAACCATCAACTATCAACCAAAACACCATATTTCAACCAGCCAGTAAAATCCAACCATAATCAAAAGATGCCCTCATACTAGTGGCAAAAAGTAAGTAATTCACACTTTTCTTGACTTCATTGCCCACGTGACATTTTAAAAGCAACAGCTTTATGGAGTGCCATAAAGAGTCTTTTGAAGGAAAATTCTTCAACTCTATCTGTGTTCAAGTCTCAAAGACATGTAGGACATTAGAAGATTACATTTTATATTTTTTAATAGAATACATGTTTAGTAAGTGTCTGAAATTCATGTTTAGCTCAAATACAAAAGTACCATAGCCAAAATAAATAGATTATCCTCAAATAATGTCCCACTTCCCAAAATTACAAATATGCAAAATACTGTATGGCCCAAAAGATTACAGGCTATTTATTTTTAAACACAGAGCAAAGCAGCAATTCCTCACATTGTGAAAGCGGTCACTATCTGGTTGGCCTTTTTCTCTTGATAAATAAAACAAAAGCTGCCATTGAGTAATTTTCTTTTGATCAACCCATACATCCATCAACAATCCACTTACCCGCTGGTGACATCATCAGTGCGTGCCGCGTTCTTGCTTAGGACTTCTCCGTCGCTCATGTATCCAGTGACCTCCATTGAGATGGCGTCCAGGTCGATGTCATCCCCGGCCCTGTCCCCTAGGTCCAGGCTGCAGACGGCTCCTCCCCTGCCCACCAGCTGTCTGCGGAGGTGCCCGGGGTACATGTAGCGTCCTCCCTGGCTGCTGCTGCTGCTGCCGCTAACCGCCCGACCGCCATAACTGTTACCCAGAGATGGGGCGTCGCCCGCCTGTAGACGAGGGCTGGACTGGCCCAGTCGCCACGACGACAAGGAAGGGCGGGAAGATGTGAGGCTGAGGATGCTCCGACCGCCTGCACTGCTGTTATTGCTGCTAGCGCTGCAGCCACCTCCAACTCCACCTCCACCTCCACCACCACCTCCACTGCTGTCTGTGGTGACGCTGCCATCGAAGGTGGTTTCCAAGGTGCTGAGGAGACAGAGAAAGGAGAGAAATAAGGCGGTGATTTATGACTTTTTGTTAAATATCTATCCGTAGTTTCTCCAGCTGATGTTTCCAATGGTTGTCTGCAATGATCTGATCCTGGTGGTGATCTCTAACAGCTATAATGTGTAACTTCTGTTACCCCCATGAGGAATTATGAGTAATTACAACGACACTGTCAGCGCATCTTCATGAGGTAGTCCATGGGTGATGGCGCATGGATTTAATACAGTCTGCTGTAGGTCCAGGTATATTAGTAGTAGAATCAACAACTCAAACATTTATTTGGCTCTTCTTGGGATTTTTCCGACCTCATGCTCCAGTGTCAGGGGCTGACACCCGATTGTAAAGACTGCCATACTGAGACATACAGAGAGAGTTTTGTGGAGCTGATAGGCTGAGTCAACTTTATGTCAACTCGTTTGGCGATGGCTTGAATGTAACCGTCATTCATTTATATGAAAAAGTTACGCACTATAGCTTTAACCAGATAAATAGTTTCTTGGCTCAAGACTCATCTGTCCACCAAATGTCTTTTGAAATACAACTGAGTAGCGACTCCATAATCTCGTCAGTAGACAGACAGGGTGAAAGAAAAGATGAGAGAGTTTTTGTTTTGCTCTAAAACATGAAAACAGGACGCATGAACCTCACAACAGAGCCTTAAACCCTAACCAGACAGCTGGGTCAATACTGAGAAGCAAGGCCAAAGCAGAGGTCAGAATGATGTGGGAGGGAACGTGATTAAAGGTAAACCAGAATCAAAGGCGACATGCCCTGTGATCAAAGTAAAAGTCCTCTCAAAAGCAGGACGAGACAGCAACAAGAGGTAAGACCTGTGGACACAGTCTGCTGACCATGATGCAGCTCAGTCACTTACTCAAATCCCACAGTTTGAGTAAGTAACAGTTAGCCTGATTTGGCCTGTTTACTACTCAGCCGTAGCAGCCATTGTAAGGCGGTACACTTCGATGATCCCCAAACAGTAGAGTTTTGTTTTCCATTGCAGCACATTTTATAAACTTCTTTGTGAGCAGTGCTGGATTGGCAAGTTACACAGAAAATGATTTAGAAAAAAATCACTTTCACTCACTTATTTTGTTACTTCAAATCCTTGAGAAATTGCGGATAACCTTCCTTCTTAGAGCGTCTTTTTACAATAGCTTTGCTTTATAGAGTTCAGCATAAATATGTATGACTTTTTTGTTACCAACTGTATATGCTATTTTACCTGAGATGAAATCATACTTCTCTACATTTGACAAAAATTGCAGTGCGCACTTTAAGATGAAAATAAAATGAATTCCAATATAATGAGGGAGATAAAGAAGTAGAAGAGTAGTTCGATAACTTATTTCCTCACACATTCCTAAAAAGCATAGGAGGTGGGGTCAGTTTGGGTTAAATCACCAGTCAATTCGGATTAAAATGTATTGGACTTTTACCTGTGAGAGACCTGAGTTCCTCGCAGGCTAGACATGGTATCTTCCAGGTTTTGCCGCAGGTCTGCTATGTTCTTGACGGTACGTAACCGCCTTGTCTCTGGGTCTTCACCTGGGTGACACAAAAAAAAACTCAAAAAAATATACCAGCACAATAAGACATAGTTAATCTATCCTGACAGACACTGACTCTGTACTAAAAGTCATCACCTACCTGAAAGGTCCTCGATGGAGAGCTGGCTGTTCTTAGTGAAGGAAAAGTCTCCACCTATTCCTCCTACACTGCCCTCCGTCTCCCCCGTTCCATCGACGTCTGTTTGGGATCTGGGGGGACATCAAATTGCCCGAGGAATCAAAGAGCGGATATAATTGATACTGTATTATTGTGCATTTAGTGGGAACCTAATATACAGCAAACTGTCACGAAACAGAGATAAACCCGATTAAGAATTAAATCTGCTGTGTTTCAAGTCTTGTGACCAAGGTCCAATATAAACGCCTGCTAAGCCCCAAATGCCAGTAAATGCCGTCTTTGAAGCATAAATCAATACAGTTCACCCACTGCACCGGCTGGCACTTTTTTTTGAAACGATGACGTTTGAAATGCCTCGGTTATATACAGCCTTTGGTCTTTGCCTGATCCCAGACTTTGTCCCTGTTGGCTACTGTAAACACACTCTCTGTGTGAGTGTGAGCCAGCCAAAGCCACTGACTACCTCTAACACAGCTACACAAAAAAATGACAGCTTTTAAACTTTTCTTTATCTTCTAAAGATAATGTTATTGATTGACTGATCCTGGAGAACTGACCTAATATTCCTTTTAAACTCAAGGTTATTTTCAGGCAATTTCCAAACAATTTTAACATTGGTTTGACTTGTATTATTTTCTTTAATTTTCTGTCAAGCATACTCTTTCTGACAGGTGGAGGTGCTATAACCTTGCTGGTAATGGCACCTGACAGATATACAGCGAAAGTAGAACGTTTTAGAGTATGGAGGAAGGGGGTGTTTCTGAAGAGGTGGGGTTGGTTAGCTACAGGTCAGGATGTACAGAGGGAGAAAGGGCAGCGGTGCAGGAAGTGTCTGGAGGCTAATGAGTGGCAGTTAGAAAGGATTCATTGAGAACGAGGGGGGGGGACCTCCTTCCTTATCACACTGAGACCAGGACAGAGGTCAGAGGCACACGGCATCCACACATATTTGCCCAGATAGATGTGCACACACATGAATGAACACAGATGGTCACATTCTTGGTTAACAGCTCACAGATGGCTAGATTCAGATTCGGAACTTTCTAATGCGGAGAATCAAATGTCAGATATGTGATTAAAGTTCTAACAAGTGCTAGACACAAAAATACCACGGTTTACTTACGGCATTACAGACAAAATTGAGGTTAATTAAAAGCTTAGACAGTCAAGAACAGCTTACCCAGAACTGTTATCAGGTATATGACTGAACAAATGCACTCCAGTAAACATTTATCAATCACACCAATTCTGGCAAATGTGCTGTGCTTGGAAAGAGGTGCAATGTGCAACCAATGACTTGATTATAGGTGTTTTATGAAGCCTGGTCTTACTTACAGTGTGTTGGCCAGCAAAGCCCAGCTTCAAGATATTTAAAGTAATCAATAAAACAGTCAATATAGTTACTGATAAAATTATCAATAAAACTTTGTTTCTTTTTAAAAGATGATGCCCACTATATATAAAAACATACGTAAGGCTTATACGTTTGTCTGTTCTCTGCTATTGCAGAAACATGGCATTGCAACAATGCTACTTCTGTAGAGAGCCTTTAGACATTTAAATTCCTATATCACTGACACACAAGAAAAAAATTTAATCAAAGCAGAGATAGTGTGTCTGTGTTATCTCACCTGTACATAAAAGGTGCGACGGTGGCCGTGTTGGGGTGGCTGTGGTGCTGTTGAGTCTGAGGTAGCTGCACGCTGATGGTGTTGCTGGCTGTGCTCTGTGTAGTGCCTCCTCCCGCCACAGGGGCGGCGCTGCTCTTTCCCTCTGTGGAGGCCAGACTGGACGTAGAGCTGGAGTGTCTGCTGTCTCTGTCTCTGTCTCTGTCCAGGGGGCCGCGGTGCATGGCCAGACCCCCGACCAAGCGCATGCTCCGAGGCCTCTCCCCCGGCTCCTTCACTGAGGAGGCTTTCCCCCCGACTCCCGGGGCTTTGCCTCCTGGCTTTGGTATTCCGCTGTGTGCAGGGGTGGAAATCTCCTTTTTGGCCACTTTACCCCCCTTGGGAATGAAGCTGGTGATTTTAGAGGTCCGTTTGTTTGAACTGTCTGTGTCTACGGCGACTGGTGCTGCCTCCTCCTTAAGCTCCTCCCCCCTGAGCTCTGTCCTGTCATGGGACGAGATGCGTTTCCCTATCTCCTTTCCTCCCTTCTCCTTCTCCTTCTCCTTCTCCTTCCCCCTCTCCTTGTCCTTGTCCTTCTCAGTTCCTTTGACGGAGCCCTTCTTGGCAGTCAAAGCTCTGCCGAAAGTGCGCTGGGCGATGCCCCTCAGGGCTATTTTGGGGCTGCTGACGGATGTGGGCACAGTGTTACCTGTTGAGGGAGCCGCTCCGTAGGCCGCTCCGTTGCTGGTCCCGTTCATACCCGGGCGGACGTTGCCGTCATCTTCCTCCAAAGGGTCGGTGTTGGAGCCAGTCTCTGCTCTGTCCACTTGCCCCGTTCCAAGCTGCTTGGCTAAGGCAGCGTTGTCCGTCGGGGCCCCTACTCCATTGGAGGAGGAGGCGGAGGAAGATTTGGAGTTTCCTTTACTGTGGAAGAGCTTGAGTTTCTCCATCATTGACTTCTGAGCTACAGCCTTAGGAGGCGCTTCGCTGGCCTTAGAGGAGGCGTCCTTCTCCTGCTTGACAGACTGCATGGCGACCGGGGGAGAGAGGGAGGTGGTGTGCTTGGAGCTTATTGACTTGCTCCTCCAGGGCTTGCTGTTGCTGTTGGGCTGGGGGATGGCTGTGAGAGAGGAGGAGGAGGAGGAGGAAGATGGGGCAGGACCCAGGGCGGAGGTAGCAGAGGAGATGCTGGTGATGGAGCCGGCGGTCAGTGCAGATGACGGAGCATGCTCAGTCATAAGCGAAGGCTGTGAGGTCATGCCCTCTGAGGAATCTGCAAAAGAAAAAAGAGATTTTATTATACAACAAGATACAGGGAGATACAGATGAAGAGTAAAAGTCAAGCACAGAGGATCTGGGAAGAGAAGAGAAACCAGATAGTGAGAGTGAGTCTTGATTGACCCCACACAGAGTGGCCTTATAAGGGCTTGGAGGTGGCCTGTGTTGATACAGCCAAACTTGCTATTACTTTCCATCGGGCGCACCACCAACACTGTTTAAAACCCCTCAGCACTAACAACGAGAGGAGACAATCACAAACTGTTTATAAAAACAATGACGAGTCGAGTTCTTTCAAGTCTTGCCAAGCAGGTCGAGTGAAGAATCAGTGGCCGCTGCACTTATAAGGCTTTGACTTTTACGGACTGCTTTTGGTCAGCTTCCCACTGCTTTACAAAGAAGCACTGTCTGGTTACATCTGGTTACATGCACTCAGTCCCTCATAAGTTTAAAACAGGATTAAAAAATACAGTTTAACTTGGAGATGAACATCATTTAAAGAGTTTTTGTTTTGCAGCAATAACATTCTCCACTAAACCCTGGTTACAGATTTATCACCCAAGGAGACATGTTCTGGGTAAATCTGCAACAAGTGACTCAGCAACATCTCAACATGCAAACTTACCCAGAACTGGAGGAGCAAGAGAAGAGATGAAATTCCTTAATAAAGTCACTGTTCTTGTAAAAAAAAACTACTGTAACGTATCCTGATGGCTGCTGAGGTTGTTACTGAGGGGCTACCAGCAGCACAACGTTCAGACCAGTGACATTTGAATATTCAAACACACCAACTGCCAGTGAGAGAGGCGGCCTGGGCTTGGAGCACTCAGTGGAATTAATCATAAAAGTTCCGTTGAAACGCACCCCTTTTACTTTGCACACGCACACACACACACACACGCGCGCGCACACACACACACGCATGCACACACACACACACACACACACTTATATTAATTCCAAGTCACGGCTGCTGCTGCTGCTGTGCCTTCTCATATTGTAGCAACAGGATTTTTCCAATACAAACAAACGTGTTTCAAGAAAGTGATAATATTTTGAGAGAACAATTAGGCAACAATAACTTTACATACAAATTATACTTGTTTTTAGACAATTCTTAAACCAAGTTGATTATGATCAATAAATTATGATCAATAGTTGATTATGATCAATCATTTTCTTATCCATATATGAAGATTACTAAAGAATAGTAATAATATGTCCATCAGATTAAGCACACGGGTAATAATTAAATAACTATCACTGTGCTCATTTAGTCCTTTAATTAAAGCTACATGAATTCCATAATCAATTCCTATAGTCAATATAAAAGGTCAATAAGTCAGTGAATATCAAATATTCAGCTGCCTTGTTTACTCATTTCTCATCTGGCTCTCCACTGCATTTAATTTTTCCAGCACCTTAATGCCCTAATTGGAAATGGGCACTCATCGCCTTTTCCCATTCTCCCTCTTTTAAGAATTGAGCGAGAGCAGCCTGAAACAATGCAGCCATTAGGAAGTGATTACAGCCCAATTAGCAGTGCTAGCAGTTAGCAATCAGAAAAAGTGGGTCAGGTTGCTTAATAGCTGGCTTGCTATTGGAGGTGGCTGAATGTGAGATATAGGCCTGCTTTGATTATGGAGCAGGCACAGAGTGGATAAGGGTGGGCTGGCACTGCTAGGTTTTTGGGATGAGTGAAGCTTTGATGTGGGCCTGCAGGACAGACCGTGCTGTCCGGGAACGGGGTCAATTGGGATTACGGGTCAGAAAAGGAAGAGAAGAAGAAAGGCAGGGACACGGAGAGGCCCTGGACACTGGGACAGCTGCTTGTTGTCATGACTGGACCCAATGACCGGGACTGACACGCTCCAGTTGGGTTGCCATGGGTGTTGGAAGGCGGTCAATCTGCAACGTGTTGGGTCAGAAGTGACACTGGGGGTGATGGACTTGTTGACACGGTTGCATCATAAACTCAACCCATCAAAGGTTTTTAAAAGCACAAGGCTCAATATTTCTAAAAAACACATGTCTGTCAAAAAAAGGAATGCTTAAGTTAGATTAAATAACTGCTGTTATTCTTTTTGTTTCTTTTTTTTTTACCTTTATTCAACTGGCCACAAGGTGGGGTAGATGCAATTTTTGGCAGAAAGTGCTGCACGTGCCTTCTTTTTAGGCACAGCCCTGTGCTTCCTCAAGCAGAGATAAGAAGATATTTTAGGATTAATAAACATAACCTAAACATTTACGATGATGATGTAGTAGAACAATTGGGAGTACACATTCTGATCACTGGGGGATAAATATGGCTTCTTTCAGGCTACATTTTCAGAAAACCGCTTTTAATAATCAGCACAACAAGCACGTGAGGAAGCAATTCTCCTTCTCAAATAAACACAGTAAAGTCTTAACATGCCCTTAGAATGGGTTACTGACCTAACGACCCTGTGTAGCCTTGGGCCAAATCCTCAAATTAAACTGCAAATTGCCCCGCTTTTACTGTGGTGGTCGAAGCAGTTTGCAAGAGGAAACATGTTGAAAGAATTTCAGCGTTTACAACTCAACTGCTTAATTATAGCAGTCATTAGAGAATAAAATCAAGAGCACAAAATGACAGTAGGGGGTACCCAAAGGGAAAGGACCACCACTCCACTTCCTCTCTGCCATAAAAATCTGTCTCACCCTCACCCACTCTGTCTCAGTGCCGGGTCAGCTGCCTATACCCCTCTCACAGCCTCAGATAACATCAAGGCATTTTGGGAAATCAGCTGAAGTGGACCCAAAGGTCTTTTCATGGATCATCTCACCCGTGTTTGTGCGTGTGCTTCCGTGTGTTAAAGCCTGTCTGCATCCATGTCATTTTACCAAAGTGTCAACACATGTGTGTGCATGCATGTCAGGTTCAGAAGAGAGAGGGGATGTTTGTTTGTCTGCTACGCAACAACTTCAAACACAGGAGAAAAAGGCAGTGCATTCATCAGACGTAGGGTCGGCTGACACTGTTTAGACATCACAAGCCCTCCATCCCCTCTCACGGTTGCACTGGTCACAAGAAATTAAGCTAAACCTTTTGAGTCAGTCAGCGACTAAATTGCTGACCTGAAAATGCCCTTCTTACATACAAGTCGTGATAGCAAGACTGAAAACATGTTTTTTCACTTTAAAACCCAGAGTGCGGAGGAGACTTCTTTCTCACGTGCTGCACAAAGAGAGGATTGTGAGAACATGATGGTCGACTTTAAAACATACTGTATAATGGCACCTACATGGATGTTTCATGTGAAAGAAATGTCCACAAATTATATCAAAGTCAGTGGCACAAAGTTAGAGTCTGCAGGTGTGTGCTTACTCATCACGTTTGGATTTTCAGAAGCCGGCACTCTCTCTCTCTCTCTCTCTCTCCCTGTTCCCTCAGACATTGTACTCCAAAAAGTGAGAGGGACAGCCGGCCTTTGTATGGACACTGAAACTTTTTAAAGTTTCACATGAATACACTCAAACAGTGACGCTACAGCTTATCAGAAGGCTATTCATTCAGCGATGAAACCGGCCATCCAAACACACACCCACAAAAACACACACACACACACACACACACACACACACACACACACACACACAGGCAACAGAACACACACAACCACAGGTGCCCCCTGCTCTTTCTGCTCAGTGTCACTTAGTGGACACCCAGATGCTGTCACCTTGTGTTAACACAGAGCACCTATACTGTAAAGCCTGGCAGTAACAGGAATCCTTTCTAGTGTCACAGCCATTGACACAGAGCAGATCTGGCCTTACAATAGAGGCTGCAGGTGTCTCTCTGACCATCTGAACGTGCAGCAAACCATGATCTCACAACTGACAAACAACAACCGTGCATAACATAGAGCAGCATATACTGTATGTCCCAACTTGGATTTTGGAGGCAAAAAGTAAACTGTAATATCGAACAGACATGTAAGACACCTTTGAAACAAAAGGCAATTCTAAGTCAATGTCAGTTTCACAACAAAGTAGCAAGAAGTTAACTAGCTAGGTGACCAATATTCCAGAAACTATTACGAATCAAAATCTTCACAAAAAAGAAGGTAAAGAGATTGACTGAGATTGTCTTGTGCAACAATGTCGACAACAACAACAACAACACAACAAAAACCCTTTCTGCAGCATCAAAACTGCATATATTTCTGGCAGGAACAACAAACCAGTCTAAATCTTCTACCAGTCTTTCAAAGGTTAAGCGCAAAGCTCAAGTAATACATCTGAAACTGTAACATGCTGTCTTTGCTCGAGGTGATCTACAAGTGCATGCTGACAAACCTCATGCTGCAGACGTCCAGGAGGAACAGAGAAAAGAGGACAGGAAAGGAAAGGAGATGGACAGGAGAGAAGGGAAGAGTCCCAAACCATGGCCAGCCATCCAGAGAGTGCAGGAGGAATAGGGGAGTGTAGCGCATGGCTATGGTAAGGGGGGAGGGGCTTGGCAGAAAGTCAACAACAGGGGGGCAAGAAGAGAGGGGGGGGGCATTGTATTTTATTCTACTTTTCATTTCATTGTATTTACCTGATGCTAATCGTAGGGCCTACTACCCAAACACATAGAAATTAAGTGAATGCAAACTTGATGATCGGAAGTTGATCTGATTACTAGATTAGCGTTGGTCCTTTTCTGGGGGGAAACTTGCTGACTTATTGTTAAAAGAATTCAGACACTCAACAACAGAGACTTATGCAGTTTTACGGCTACATAGCGCTCATGTGGGTATTTTAACTTTTCTGTCCCAGAGCAAACCAAATACTCCCGGTGATAAGCTCAACAAACTCACTCCATGTGCTACTATTACCACTTCGACTACGACCACTACCAATGATACTACTCTCCATGTCTGTACCATAAATACATAGTCAGTTAGCTTAGCTTAGTTTAGCACATAACAAGGAATAAAACGGTTGCCTGGCAAACTACAATGAAACAAAATAGCAGGGTCAAGAATGTAAAGGCAGGGTACATTAACACCATGTAAAACAACTTTGTCGTTTTTTTGCAGGTAAATTTTTGCGCATTAATTAGTGAACCGTATGTGCTGGTTGGTAGAGAGATAGGCTACCTGTTTCACCTTGTTTCCATGTTTATGCTGAGCTCAGCTAACTGGTGGCTAGCTTTAGCTTCATATTTAGCAGAAAGACATGAATGGATAATAATAAGTGAATAAGCATATAAAAGGTCAGACCTCTGATACTACCATTTGTTTAGATTTTTCACACACACGTTTGTTAACCCACACCCTAGAACACACATCAACAAACTGCCAACAGGAAACTTTCTCATGGAGCAGCACATCAATATAAGAGCCCCACAGTGCTGCTCACAGTGTTGGTCCCAGTTAAATTGTCACTGTTTAAACACAGACAACACATGCTCTCTCTCTCTCTCTCTCTCTCTCTCTCTCTCTCACTTACGCACACACACACACACACACACACACACACACACACACACACACACACACACACACACACACACACACACACACACATACACACACACACACACACACACACACACACACACTTTCTGTCTCTCATGCCCTGCCCCTCTCTCTCTCTCTCTCTCTCTGGGCGGTCAGAATTCTCTGTCTAATGCAAGGTAATGAGTTTAGACTGTGAACCCTAACACAGTCTATATAAAGCCTTGGCCCACTGAGTTGTGACAGAAGCTATTTCAACAGTGGTCTAACTAAATATACTGCCAAACAGAATGAGTTTAACTAGGTCAGAACAGCTTGGAATAAACACGTGATAGAACATTGCTGACTGCAAATAGGACTGAACTGTTTGCTCCTACTCCTGAGGTTGTGCTTTCTGGCTCTGTTTAAATGATGCTATCTTGTGTTGAATGTAGCCATTTGACATTAACAGTACCAGTGTAGGGGGATGTATTCTAGGGTTCCAGGAGTCAAAGTCCTGTTCATTTTCTGCATAGACAATACAATGGGACTGACACTTGGATTCGGTGAGCATGAAACCATCGGCAAAACAGATGAACTATGTTAAAAATCTATGATACACTGCTCAAGTTTTCAGAATTTGTATAGACAGTATAAGAAAACATGATGTTATCCCCATGTGAAAAAAAAAATTAAAAAGTACCAACAATACAATAAAAAAGTTTATTTTTTGTGGATTATCAATTTAAGAAAAATATATTCTTCATTTTTAGAAAATAAACTCAACAAAAATACTGTCCGCATTACACAAATCATCTCCATGATAGTTTGTTCGTAGTTATTACAATCAATTATAAAAATTACATTTGAATAATGGTAAACCAATGTTTCAAAAACCTTCCAGCAAAATCGCAAACACATTGAAAAACCTTTAAACAGCTGCCAAACGGAGGTCACCATAACATCTTAAGTCATGCTCCAATAAATCACAGCGGTCACCCTCACCTTCTACACTGTGACAGTGTCTTTAAACAGTAACTGGATGGGTCCAAAGTCACAACTTGAGATTCCTCCCTAGTAACACTGTACAGAACAGTCACTGCATTCAGAGAGCACATTCACTTTAGCATCCAGCAACTTAATGTGTATTAAAGAAAGGGGACAAGAGCAATGCTCTAAATAAACTGACATGTATTTCTTCCTCCTTATGACTTGAAATAATGTTTTTAGAATGAACTGACTTGGCCTCGACACTGCCATACTTTAAAGGAAGTCAATGAAAACATTTTGATGTTATGCTCATGCATTCTAAGTTGTTCCAGTGCAGAATGTCCCTGCTGAGGCCTATGTATTACTATCTGGCACAGTTTTAATATTTTGTCTTGGTCTCATAGCAACAGAGTTAACTTGCATTTTCCACCCTGATAACAAGATGCACCCAGAGAATTCACAATTCACCTTTCATTTGTCCAAAACACAGCAACACAGCCATTTTGAAGAGCTACAACTTAACCGTCTCTTCTCTTTTCTAATCAATCTCACACTCTCTTTCACACACACTTCTGCTTCTTAGTTCTACAGATTTGTCCATGTTTTTTGACATTTGGCCATGTCATTGTTTTGATGTTAGGATGTGTGTGTCAGTTTGTGTGGTTGTGCGTGAGGCCTACCTTTGTTCAGGTGAGAGTTGACTTTGGTCTTGTCACTGAAGCCTTGGCTACGTCGGTTCCCTCCAGCAATGACCGAGCCCCTTGGAGGGATGTCACTGCCGGCAGTGGACACCCTCGCTGTCGGGCCGGGAAGTCTGATGGATAGAGAGAGAGAGAGGGAGTGTGAAAGAGGGGTGAAACAAGGATAATAAAGAAAGGAGGGGAAAAATAGCCCAAATATAGCCTTTCATCTCACACACTAAAGAAACACATTCAGGTTAGTAACACATCTAGTCTACAGGTTCAAAAACAGGAGGGTATAGCTTAATTAGGATTGAGAGTTCAGGGACCATGCAGCCACTGGAGAGTTACAGATTCATTACAGTTGTTTAATGTGAATAGGCAGAACATACTCTAAAAGTTAAGAAGCAGTTGTAGAGCATCCTGTCTTTGCATTTACCAGGACAGTACGCAACAATGCAAAGAGCAGCAAAAGGCATGTTCCTAATGTTACAGTTCAGCAAAATGTGTCATCTGCGATGCTTACATCTGCTATAGCATCATATGTTTTTAGGTACAGGGCTATTTTGCAGTTATTCATTTGAGCAGTATATCAATATTTTGAGAAAAACATTACACACTATTTTAGATCTGATTAAACTTGAAATGATATGGGTGTCCTGCCAAAAGGCGTGTTCATTTATTCCACACACAGACATCAATCTGGCTTTGTCTCCCACTTTGTGACTTTGCAGTTTTTGACCTCAGATGATGCCCAGGGAAGTTGATGTATACGCCATGACAGAAAACCTACTTGACCTACTTTGTTGACTTTCTAGGGGAAGAGTTTTCCTCGTGCCCTTGGGTTGGACTGTAATGTCGAGCCTATACCACAAATAGATGACTAAAGTAAGCACTCAGTCATCTTGCTGCCTAGATCATTGCCGACTGTCTTAATGCTTTGTACTATTTTATATTCTTTTGGTAACAGTGAATTTTCTCAAGAATACATATGTTTGTATCTGGCTCATCTTCAGCCTAATAGTCTGTTGCTTGGATTACAATATTCAAAACAAAAGCACTCAGCTATTGTTTGCTCTTATGGCAGCCCTGCTTGGCCCCGCCTCTCTATATACACCTCCAGTAATCTCATGGAGACAAATGAGCCTGCAGCAGTGTGGACATATCTGAATAGGTCTGACAAAGTGCAGGTCCCCAGGGGAGCAGTGAGCTCAGCAGCTTCAGATTACATTAGACTGGATATACTGGCCACAGATAAGCCTTGGTGACATTTATGACACCTTGATTCCATATTGTAAGTCAATCTGTTGCCTTTGGTTACGTCTATGAGCCAAACTGTAATCTAACCAGGCTGTGGCAAAAAGACGGCTAATGAAATGTTAATTCACTAGCGGCGATAGCATCACCATCATAATCATCCTGGGACTGTGAGGCGGATGCTGATAAACAGATTACAGTTCCCTCTCGCTCAGCTCTCCTATACATTAGAGTAAACTCTCATTTCCGGCATGCCATTCACTTTGACTGGCCATTATTTATCTAGCCCTTGCAAGGTAATGGGTTTCACCACATTATTTAGTCAGTAGTAGCCTGAGATAATTGGAGTGACAAAAGGCAGCCTACTGCTCTACTCCTTTGGATTGACAGTGAATAAAATATAGATATGCAAGTAATAATAAAAACCAAATACTGGCTGGTGTTTCAGAATTAATATTACTGGGACACTCTAAGACCCATATCTTCCCATTTGTCCTGTCAATTTATCCTCTCAAAAGTCAAATATAAGCTAAATTGAAAAAATGTATTGCATTTATTTGGACATTTCTATAGAAGAAAAAAGACAGGTTGTTGATTTGCTTTCCCTCCGTGTGAAAAAAGAGCAGAGCCAATATAATGACAATTTCTATAAACTTGGCACATCTTTAAAATACATTCAATGTAACATTTACTGTGACATGCTGACAGTAAAAGCCAAGTGTTGTTAGAAGAAGCTAAACTGGTCTTGTAGTTACACAGTCTGACCAGAAGATGGGGCCCATTGTATTCACTTGAAGGAGAGCTGGTATGGGGCAGGTGCAATGCAAGGAAAATCTGGGATGGGCAGCATGCAGAAAATGACCTAAATCCAATTTAAAGGTGCATCGTCACAAAATACGAGACTGCATGCTAAGAAAGGAGGCAAACGTGAACCCCAAAAAGTCCAGAGCATCACAGCAAATGCAAAATGAGGCTATTTTGAATGGCACACATTGTAATTTTATAGATGCACACTGGAGCCACATATTCTTAATTATTAATGTCACCTTCTATGGGGGATGTGCTTGTCAAGCAAGCCCACGACACACACAAGCACATACACACTTACTCAAGGGTTATCTAAAGGTCTTTCACAGTCCATTTAGCAGGCTTGCCAAATGAGGCACGCTGCCAGACAGACAGGGCAGCCCATCCAAAAAAGGAGCCTGGAGCTTTAGTTCCTATCTGCTCAACACTTCCACTCATGCATTATAGATAGTGCTTGTAGTAGAGATTGCCCTTAATCCCAGACAAAGAAACAATGTGAAAATAATTACAGTACACAAAAGACATGTTGTCCTAGATTAGGGGCAATTTCTACCTTCCCATTTCCAGGAATGGCTACAGGACATACAGTACGGTGTGGTGGAGGAAAGAGGAAGGGAACAGAAAAAGCAGGAGAAGCTGACCTAGAGGTCTTTTTTTGACCAAGGGAAAACTTGAGCAGTTTACTCTGAGAGCCATCCCTAGAGGAGAAGAAAAAGACAGAAGATAGATGGAGAGATATGGAAGAGGACAGAGATGGAAAAGGTCAGGTGAACAGTTATAAATGGCACCGAGTGTTGAGCACAAGAACGGAGATGACAATGATGATGAATTATAACAGCAGAAACAGCAAGAAAATGAAGTGGAATGAAGACAGAGAGACTAATCCATTTATCCACTTCTCAAGGTTACACATTCCTTAATATTTTTCCAGTTTCCATAGTTTTTGTTTCGCATCAACAGGCCAGCAAGCAAGCAAGCAAGCCCTCACCTGGACTGCATTTCGGCCTGTGCTGATTTCTGGGCTGAAGTGGCGGGAGTCCCATGCGGAGAGTGGCTGAGCTTTGCCGGGGCGCTGCTCTGGTGGCTGAGGGGAGGGTGGGCGCTCTGGGACTGGGCACTGGGCGGGACACAGGGTTGGGAGTTCTGCCTCTGGACCTGCTGCTGCTGCTGCTTGTAGCGGGACAGGCTGAAGAAGAGGCCGAGGATGGCTTTCAGATTACCATTACGGATCTCTGTGGGTCACAGAGAAAAATACAATGGGGTAATTATTATAGGTAGGGCTGATAAAGGTGATGTAAGGTAACAAGGTGGATGAATGAGGTACTGCTGGCATGGTATCACAGGCAGAAAAGTCTCAATGATACCAATGCTAGTTGTGCCGGTAGAGTACTCCAAACAAAATTGACTATGGCAAAAAAGTGTGTGACCAAAAACAAGTTTTACATTTTTACGTTGATGGACACAAAATCAATTTTTTGTAAATCTTCACTGCAAGCTATCCAAAAGTGTCATGTAATTTTGTTGCTGTTGCATGTTTTCAGTTTATTAAAAATACAGAAGTAAAGGGGAACTGTTGACCTATTGTTTAGAGAAACATGCAAGCCATAACCTGACTGGCTGGCTCCTTCATTCGGCATGGACAGAATTAAACATCTCCCATTAGCATTGAATACAGTGGTATTTTCTTTACTATTTATTTACTCTATATTCAATAGAAGCATGAAAACAGAACAAACACTTACTAATATATTGTCTACTGTTGGCTTCAGTTCTCAAATTCTTCTGACTGGTATAAGTTACTGAACTGAGAGAGGAAAGTCACAAGAAAACACTGTCGGCTGATTCACAGTTCTTCCCAATGATCATAATGTACAAGAAGTACTGGTACCTTTGCTATTATAATTTTTCCTAAGTTCATTCAGTGAATACAATTATGTAAATTAGTAAAGCTTTAAGCAGACATCAGTCTATGCTTTGAAGAAGGCTACATTTTAACACTATCATGAGCTTTCTGGTACATTAGTTCTATACATGGTGTAATCACCCCCCATTTAAACCTACATGTTTTAATGTGTACTGTCTGGAATTAATGTACTGTGTCCTGGAATAAGAGCTTGCCAATAGTAATGCCTCAATGAATCAAGTTACCATTTTGTTTTCCATAGCACAAAGGACATTTGTTTGGTAGCTAGGCCTGGCCTGGCCTGGTCTGGCCTGGGTTTGAGTCTACACATCTCTTGTTCCAGTGAAAGCACAAGTTCAGCAGTGCAGCTTACCTTCTGAAGACAGACCCTGGATGTTGACTCCTTTGGCTGCCAGGAAACTGAGGCAGACATCGATGTTCTCAATCTGGACAGAGAGGCAAAGAGACACAGCTGTAAGACACTGCACCCACCCAGCACATTTCCATTAGAATTTGCATATTTGTATAATGTGAGGCTGGTTGGCCTCTTGCACGCTTCTCCTGAGAGTGTAATGGCAAAACTGGAAGTGAGCATCCACAAATTTATCTAGAAAGGTTTGCCGCACAAAATTGTATATCCTTCAATATTCTTTTATTTGAGACTGTTGGGCCGGTGAAAATTGGCAGTGCTTATTTATTGAAATCCTTGAAAGTATTCAAATGCATACATCTGCTAAGACATGCAATCCCTAATCTAATAATTAAAAAATTGCCAAAACATGGAGATCCAGATCTGCATCAAAATGCACTAAACAGGCAATAAAGCTGATTGGCTGATAACGGCCATGATTTTTGCAGTATCAATCTTTTTCTGTGCAAATGTTTAAGTGACTCAGACTTATAATCACTTAAATGTTTTACTTGTTTACTATGTTATGAAATGTGTAGGAAGAGTGGATAAACACATTTCTACCAAATTGAATAAGCATTTTTAACTACTTTATGAGATCATCATGAATTAACAACACAAATGGAACCAAAACCATAACCTCTCTGGCAGGTAGAAAGTCACGTCATACAGACCAGTGTTAGAGAGCGGTATAGCTTTATACTTAATGAACTAATCTTGTGTGAAGCTCAAAAAGTATTGGCCACATTGTGACAAAGTCTAAATAGGATTCAAACCATCTATACTGGTGAAGTTGCTATGACAGCAGCCATGGCAACCTAAGCAGACTGCTGAGCTGTCACTGAACTGCGGGAGGATTTGATAGGCAGACGGGCTTTGTTTAGAGCCCATGTGATCCATTATACACAGAGGCTGCTGGCTGGCCCATGTATTCACAAAGTAAACCACATAAAACAAGTCATTAAGCCTAGTCCACGCAGATGAATGATTGATTGTGCGTTCAAAGATAGTTTACCAAGTGTTGTTCTCTATGAGCAAACAAAACCAGGTACCACTGTACATCACAGAAATATCAATATGGCACAGCCGTCTCTCATATGACACACAATGGCAGACTAAAAGGCATGGCAATTAGCTAAAGAATTGAATAGGAAATGTACATTTGAAAGCATTATACAGTATGCACAAAGGTTAAAGAGGTGCTAAATCCTGTTTATTGTGACATTTATTACGAGGGTAGATTTATAACACACTGACGCTAATGTGCCTCAGTGTACTTACACCAACCCACAACAGCATAAATAAAATCTCACAGCCTAGGGAGTACAGATATAGAGCAGTGATACTTAAAGTGGTCTCTAAACTAAAATACTTATGAACTGTGTCCTTGTAAATGGGCCGGGTGTGTGCTGCAACCGGGAGGGTCCTGTTGACTACAGATTAATGACATGATTACACTTAATATGCACAGACTAAATATAGCTTGACCTACAGCTCCCTCTGTGGTTCTCCTTCCTGTTAGGAAGCATCCGGCTGCGAGGTGAGAAGCTGAATTAAAAGCTCATTTACATCCGCCTCTAATGAAATATGTTCACGTCTACTGACTGCATACAGTAGCTAAGTCCACGAGTCGAGGGTACTACTAAATATGTGAATAAAGTAAGGCCCCTCATCTGATGATGTTGCTAAATCCACTGCGTCTACTTTTTTAGTGCTAGCCACACTAATTCTTCTAAAAGTTAAAATGCCTACTACTTTTATGTTACTTCAATCCACAAGCATGTCACAATTAGTTACATCAATTAATACATCACTTTGAGTTACACAAACCATAAATCTATCCTATATAAATCATCCTTTCACATTAACATAGTGATTCACTATCATAGTGCTGTAGTGCTTGTTTGATTACTCCTTGTTTTCCCCCTAATTTGAGCTCCATGTCTTTCTGAGTTAGTGGGTGAATAGGAAGGTGGTTGATTGAGTTGAAAACATCAGTGCTTCCTCTGCTGTCATTTCCATGACCTCTGACCCTCGGAGCAGCTGTTAGAGGGGCTGACATATGGCATGTGTCCTTCAAGGTGATGCAGCAGAAAACCTAGGAACAGCGGGAATCTAGACTATGGCCCTCTCCTAATACCACAAGCTCCCCAAAAATAAACCTGCCTAAAATACCCCCTCTAACCCCAACAACATACCAAGATACTTCCTTTAATATGCTGGGGGCCTCTACCTCGTCTGAGTGACTGAACCACTCCCCTAGTGCCCCAAATTCCCTGGTACAGCTGATGTTTAAATAGCAGCAGCCTGCAGAAAATATGCTTCATTAAGACGCCCCCACCACAAATGCCAGGCCTGTCCTGCTGAGATGCTCCCAGTCTCCGCCCCTTTGGGAGGGGGATGCGGGGTATAAATACTGAAAGCTCTTGGTATTTAAAACGTGCAGGGACCAGAGCTCAGAAAAGCCATAGGGACACTGTTCAACTGTTCAACTCCAACAATCACCCATCAGCTACAGAGCCTGGGCTCTTACCGAGTTGTCTTATTTAGGAGGAGCAATTCCTTTATCTATGATCTGTCGGCTGAAAACTTCCCTTGTATATTCTTTTGTTGTTGCGTACCACTGATCAGTTTGTGATCTACAGCCCATACCATTGGTTACAGTGTTCACAAATGGTCTTCTAGTAAACAAAAGGGTTGAAGGTGCTTGCCTGTAATTGCAACATCCCAGTTCAAATTAAAGGTACAGTGTGTAATGAAGGTGTACTTTGACACACAAAACAGTAAAAAACAAACAATCAAAAGAATACTTCATTTCTGCACAAACCACGTATCATCAAAACAAGTAACACAGAGATAAGCTCAGAGAGAAATCTGCAATAAATCCTCTCAAACAGAGAGTTACACCACGGATAGCCCCTACCTGCCTGGACCTGGGATCTGTTACTGCAGTGCGACTGCTCTGTCTGACCTCACACCTCCATCCATGACACCATCACCTCCTGCTCTGCTGCTCTGCTATGGCAGCAGCCCTCTGAACAAACTTCATCACACGGATTCTATTGTTGCGTGTGTGTGAGAAAGAGAGAGAGAAAGAGAGAGCGAGAGAGAGAGAGAGGCACAGTGGGAGGGACGGATGGAGGGTGTGTGTTTGAGCAACTGTTACGTGTCTGAAGCAGGATTTGGCTGCTAGGACTGAAACTGAGCATTTCAAATTTGACAGCTTTCACATCAAAACATTACAAGTAATGAATGCGTTGTGGAAAGACCAGTATTCTTGTCGGTATGAAAAAGCCTCTGAGACTGTATTAACAGCATCAAGGGACGCAAAGCCTCAACTTAAACAAGACGGATTGTTGTTGGTGTAGGTCTGTGAAGCTCACTGACCACGTCTGTGATATTCATCAATACATATAAAGTTGACTCGTGTACTTAAGAAACACTTAAGTGTTAAACAGTTCTTTATCAACACCAAAATTAAGCTATACTAGTTTAAGATCGGTTTAATATCACTATGATACTTTTTCGGCTAAAGAAATTGCAAAGAACTGGAAATATGGCGACATCACTACAAGACTGTGAGACGACCGGGCAGGTTGCCTTGTTTACAGTATGTGTAGCCCAGCATATTGAAAACACTTTGTTACGAGGTGAAAAGGGTAGAGAGTGCACCATAATGTTTCTAAAAATCACTCATTGTACTTATTTGTATGAAAGGTAAAAGTTGAACTAGAAGTGGAGCTGTAAAGGGTGATGGATTTTTAAATCAGAGTTAGCAGTTCACCAGCAATTTCTCTTCCAAATTTGTAAAAGCTGGACCTTTATTCAGAACCTGTCTGGTTCCATAACTGTGTGCAATTGTGGCCTGTCTGGCAGCTGACTTCATTTTAGTGATGTCTCCTAAAGTTTTCCAGGGTCTCAGCAACTATATTGGTAAGTCTGATGTTATTGTTCCTGATCGAAACAACTAACAACATTACACAAATTAGGGTGTTTGGTGTTATGTCCCCCCAACGGAGCCTTCAAGGCAGCCTACGGTTAGGGTTACGGTTAGGGTTAGGGTTATGGTAAGGAACAGGGCCTTCCCAATGGTGTTGGATCTAATCAGGGAGGAACTTCCTTCACAATAATACCAGCTTGACTGCCAAGGCTCTCTCGTAGTATATTACAGAATCTGATCCCGTAACGTGGTCGTGATACAGCGTGTTGTGTCAGTCTGTGTCTGTACTACTCTGTTGTTAAATCTGTCGGTACCTGCCCACACATGCTTCCACTCTCAGGAGGTTTTACACATTACTACTATACAAGCTCACCTGCTCAATTCTGACATCTACCTCAATAATTCTCTCTCTTCTGACAGAAAAATGTAAGCAGGGGTTTCAACACCACAGAGAAGTGCTGGTGTTCGCTGCTTATTGATATTCAATGATGCAACAGCAGGCAGCTATGACAAACTGCATGATGCAATGTCAAACACACCTACTGCACTTCAGGCAGCATAACATCTTACTGCTTCTGCAAATACTTTTGTATAGACTTGCTGATGTGTGTCTTTACAGTGTACATTTTCTGTATATATTATGCTTATTGTTATATATTTACAAGATGTATTATTATTTATGAATTGTTAGGTTTTAGTTTAGAATAGTATAGTAAAGTAAAGTTAAGTATAGTCCCCCTGCTGAAATTTGTAGAAGGTACAGTATGTTGTCTGAACCTTATGGTTTTCTTGCTTGAAAAATTGCACTTTTTTTTTCAATTTTAAGGTTTCTGTAATAATTTCCTGACTGTGTCATGACTCCTATGAATAGACCAACTGTTATTACAACAGATGAGAAGAGGGGGTAGACCAAATAACATGACGATCACCACCATGCACCATTAAATCCCGTCTAACACGAGGGCTGCTTCACGTGAAAGGCAAACTGTCTTCCGTGAGCATAAAGTCATGATGCATCTTCTGATATGATAAAGCTTTGGGGTTTGGTTTGTTTGTTTGCTCAGTAGTTTCAAATCCATCACGAGATCACCTGAGTTCTAACCAGCTGACACAGTTAGGGATTTGTCATTCTCTAACACACAAAGAAAGTATACCGCTCCCTTTGATCAAACATTGACCAGCCCGTTGAATCATTAATAAGACATATCATGGCGTCTTTCCCTGCTTACCTGCGTAGAGCTGCATGTTAAAAAATACTTGAAATAATCGGCATCAAAAAAGCCACGACCTGCCACTCTCCCGCTGGAGTAGAAAAAAGGCAAGTTGGAGAAGATAAACCAGTACAGCCAAAGAAGGTTTATGGGAAATAATTGAACAGTGTGTCAAAGAAGCAAGTTGCCATTTACAAACACAAACCCAGACTCTGTCACTCTATCTTTCTTTCCCAATACTCAGTAGTCTATGTAGTCAATAGATTATCCATAATCCATAATGTAATTTAAAGGGTCAGTTCATCCAAATTAAGAAACAACTAAACAAACGTGCAAATAGTGTAGTCCTACTAAGGATAGTCCAAAGATCATGCTGCCATCCTTTGAATTATGCTAAGCTTAAAAGAAATTAGTCAATGGCATGTAAAGTAAAAAGTAAATAAAGTGAATGAATCCAC
The DNA here is from genome assembly GCF_949987685.1 of Ammodytes marinus. Lineage (NCBI taxonomy): Eukaryota > Metazoa > Chordata > Actinopteri > Uranoscopiformes > Ammodytidae > Ammodytes > Ammodytes marinus. The sequence continues at coordinate 29,263,776 of NC_137230.1, read as the reverse complement.
TGCCAGATTTCAGAGTGAATGAAAATGTGGATGCTGATGTGTGTGTGGGCCAGTCACAATTCTTGTCAGGCCTTGTTTATTTTCCCAGCAATTAGCAGGTGAAATGTGGTCAATTTCAGAAGCTGCTGCTTTAACACGGGATACTTGGACCTGTATGCACGTTTTGTTTGCGTGCCTCTGTGTGTGAGTGGCATCCTGTGTGGTTTTACCAGCTCAGTGTCAAATCAACACCCTCGCTCTGGGCCGAAAACCCACACACAAAACACAAACACACATGCATCCTGGCTGGGTGGTAAAGGAATGACCTGGCGATGGGGGTCCGTTTAACAACGATGTGACAGTTGTAAAAACCACTCAGCCACTCATTCTTGACGTGGATCGCCACTAGCCGGCATGCTAATTGGCTAGCGTGAGTATAAGTGTTAGAGTGAGAGTTCTACAGTTTATTCCATTGACAGAGCTTATTTCCATGTTCATTTGTTTAGAGACGGAGGTTAAGTTAAGTGGTGGTAATTGGCAGCAGCTATGGAAGGCTTCGGGGGCTTCAAAGCAATAAAATAAAGTGCAGTAAAAGTGGTCTCTCGTATAGTCCTCCAACCCAGCTGCCAACTAAACTCTCAGGACCTGCGTGTGTTTGTTTTGACAATGTGACAACACACAAAGCAGACATTTGCATAATGACTGCGGTTCCACCTGCCCTTAGCACTGCTTGACTGCTTCCGATTCTGCTTTCAAGCTGACAAACCTACGGAGATTATGCTCAATGATCCAAAAATACCCACACACACACCGCAACATCTGAGCTTATCTGTACAAGATCTAATCTGATTTTGACAGCCACTATCCAGTAAACAATATCAGATTGCTTGAACACACACAAAACAAATATTGTTCTTGTTTCCCTCCTGAGTGACACACACACACACACACACACACACACACACACACACACACACACACACACACACACACACACACACACACACACACACACACACACACACACACACACACACACACACACACACACACACACACACACACACACACACACCATTTATGATCACTCATACACAATCAGAGACATATTATATTTTTGGAACCACTTTATTTGTCTCACAGGTATCCCGCAATCTTCTTGTCTTTAAGAAAAAGCGACTGTGTTTTCGGATGACAGCGGGCTGGATGGGAGGGAGCATGCACAGAATGTTGATAATACCACAACAAAAACCACAGAGAGACGCCCAGACCACTCAGACCAAAGAGCGCAAAAATGCACAATTACAGTCGACTGGGGGGAATTATCAGTGCTAAATATGGGAAAGGCACAACTGATACTGAGTGGGATAGGGGATACCAATGGAGGCAAACTGCTTTCAAGTGAGTAAATGTATTTCTGTGGTAAAATGCAAAAAAAAATGAAAAAAAATAACCAGGAATAAAACTATATATTAATGATTCCAACATCCAAACAATTAGAACAAGATAACACATAGTGTGTTCATGTGAAATACACACACTCATAGCTGGATAGTTTAACCCAGTGACAGTTGATAAAGAGATAACCAAGCTAAGCTGAACTTGCTTTTGGTACAAGGCCCCTGCTGTATATTTTAGTTTTTTGATAAACTGAAAATAGATCCTAACTGATATACTTGGCAGACAACATGGCAGAGACTAGAATCAAAACACCAAAACAGGTATTATAAAATATCAAAAAAGGAGACAAAATCATTAAGAACCACATGGTGTCCTCATAAGTATAGTATTATGGGCCCATTTGGGTATGTTTGTTTGCCATTAGGAAGGGTTGGGAGATCAGCTGTGTATTTACCTCCTCCTCTGTTGTTAACTATGGCCATGTAGTGGCGTCTGTCTCTCTCTCTTGTGCTTTGACAGGCTTCAGTAGTCTGGCAGGTGGCCAAAAATAGTCTCCTCAGCTGGCACATTGGCCCAATTTATGACCCTTCACATTCAGCGGAGGGCAGCCTTGCCCAGGGCTCTGTCGGCTCATTTCCCGCAGAGAACACAAAACTGTTAAAACACTAAAATCCCACCAGTAGCGACACAAAGGAAATCCCACTTACATATATCTGCTAAATATCACTGCAGACAAACTCACATCATAACCGGCTGTGAACATTGTCATTGTCATCAGGGCTGATGTTTGCTGCTTGCTGCCTGTAGATGAGAGGAATGCCGTCTCTGTGTCTCCTTTGCAATTGTAATATGATGCGGCAAAAACTGCCCCCCAAAAAACCAAAGCCTGGGATGCTCTCAACTGAGCGCCCAACTGCCAAAAGCCCGGGCCAGATGTTTTACGGACGGCAGCCCGCAAGACCACAAAAGTAAAAATAAATGTACTGACTATTCACCAGTGACTTTTACACCACAGCTCCCAGCGAGGGCCACAAGAGTTGGTAAGATGGGACATCAAAGAAGTGTGTAACTTCACACAAACATACACACACACACACACACACACACACACACACACACACACACACACACACACACACACAGAAAGAGCTGAATCAAACAATGTTTTACCAAAATACACTCATAAGGTCACTTACCATCTGAGTACGGCTCTTGGGACAGCCATTGATGTCGTCGATCTTCTCATTGGCTGAGGAGCGGCAGAAAGAGGAGGAAGAGACAGAGAAATAAAAAAGAGAGAATGAAAACTCTTTTCAGGCTTGTTTGGATAATGTAATCCTCTCTTGTCCAATGGATGTCCCTGGGTGTGTGTGTCCACAAACGATTGCTGGCTGAGTGAGGAGAGCAGAGGTGTTCACGCCGGTGACTGAGACCCCCCTCCTCTACCCTCCCACTGAGACGTGAAACACTATCTGGTCACAGCAAATGGAACGGGACCGCTGGGGGCTCGACTGAGTTGTGTTGTGCTGCTTCTTTTCAAAGGGCGCGTGTGTGTGTGTGTATGGTGTCGAGGATTCCTCCCGTCTATTAGAGGACCAGCCCACAGCAGCTGAGACACAGCCATCAGCTCACAGCTGACAATTGTGCAAACAGATCGGTCCGGTGGGGCCCACAGTGCAGCTCCATCTCAGGACCTACACTGCCAGAAAATACTCTGCCTCCTTATACACAAACATATACCTAACTGCAGACACTCACTAACAGGCTTTACAACAGTAATTCCCAAACTATTTGGGTTGTGACAACGGGATGGAAGGATATAAGATTTTGAAATTAATTGCAAAAAATTATGACTCACAATATGTCCACAGTGGTAAATTTCAATTTTCATGATAATTGTGAATATCCTCACATGATTGAGTTGAAAAAGCTGTGTAGCTCCCTAATATACAGTCCTGTATTGATTTACTGATGTATTGCCTTAAGGGTGTGTGTCCGCCTTGAACACACACTGCACACTGTTGTGACAGCCACAAGAGACAGATACCCTGCGATTTTAACCCATACATAACTCTAAACAAAATGCTTGTTCCCAAAATAGTAATAATAAAAAAATAAACATGAACCAAGCCTATGTTGCCAGGTTGACTAGTGCAGACTAGTGAGCAACAACTTAAAAACAAGCTGTCATATTATATAGAGGATTCTTTGAGAAGAGAGAAGTCTCTCAAGACTGTGAGATGAGGACAAAGCAACATATCTTAAAAGGTCACCACAGATCTGGAGGAGATTTGCTGGAGACAGACTATCCTCAGCATTGCCTCAAAACCAAGTGCATAAGAACTTAACTGATGAGGAATTTGAGGTTTCCCTTTTCCAAAATCCTGACCTTGAGTGTGAGTTGGTCAAATAAAACTAAACGGGTGCCACATCCGGTCCAGCTATGGCTGATCTGATTTCACCAGCAATTGTGCAGTGTGAGGTTTCCCCAGGAGGCATGCAGCCGGCGGAAAGGCGAGGCAGGACAGGTGAATGGATGGCTCTGGTTTGTGTTGTTATGATATGAGAGCAGAGCAGCAGTGGTGGTCAGCTGCTGGAGCCAATGCACTGCATGTAGGCTCCATGCTGTGAGAATACAAAGTAGCACTGGATGATGGGGGAGGATGTTGTGTCCCTTTTGAATCACAGGGACATTTTTAGGAACACAGCTACATATTCAGGAATACAGAAACCTTTTGAGGGAACTATTGAATGTAACCTGCATTCTGACGATTTTTTAAAAAAATGCAGTTATATTTCATTAGCACCAGAAGAGTAATCTTTTCATTGTCCATTAATAATCAGCTTCAGTGATGCAGACATAAGGTCAGTGACTGGGCAAACACAAGGCAGACACATTTCTAGGGGAATAGAATTCCATAGAAACAATAACCAGAAAACAATCGGCAGACCATTATTGGAACTAATCTCCCTCTTGAAGCAACTACACTCAGAATAACCTTAGCAACCAACATTATGGCAGGAAAACTGAAGTTGTGTTATGCCATGTACCTTATGATGCCAGCAAGCATGATGTAACTCTCAAAAAAAGAATATCACATGCAACAACAGCTACAGTATGAGAACAGTGAGACTCTCTCTCTCTGCACAGAGGAAAGGAAGTGTAAATCTGGGTCAGTGACGTGAGGGCAAGAGCTGGGAGCGCATACAGAGAGAGAGAGAGACAGAGAGAGAGTCAGTGACATGCTGAGTCACCGGTCAGCTGGTGTCGGCCCGCTTCAGCCTCAAGGCTGCCGGCAGATGAAATGACAGGCTGAGGACGGCCAGACGACATGACAGGACTGATGATGATGATACAGAGGAGTGTGTGAGCGAGGGGTCAAAGACACACAAGAGCAGCCAACATTCACAGCCAGCAGTAAGGTGGAATATCTTAGCTCGGTTGGCTGTCATCCTGCTGCAACATTTAACTTTTTGAATAATAAGAATCTTTTTCTAATCCTTCTAGGGTCATAAGACACTTTGTTTAAACAAGTTAGTCCACTTTAAAATGCATAGAAGTTGATTTAGCACATTTTAACCCCTAACAGTTTATGGGCTTTTGTGATATTTACGTTATGTTGTGTACATATATTGTATTATATTTGGCTGTCATGTACTTAAGGAAATACTGTATTTCTGCATGTTGATAACTTTCACAAAGAATGACATAGAATTTATACCTATGTCAGTAACTTACTCCTGTACAGTTTTCCTTTTCAACTTTTTGGAGCAAACAACTATTCAACTATCTCAGGTTCACTCAAAAGCCTCAGAACAAACCTGAAAAAGATGGATTTTTGGACATACTTACATCCAATAATATATTTGAATTGTTGTTTTTGCCACAATTATTTTGGTTAAGGTCTGCCATGTCTTTGAAAGTCACTCATGAAGTGTTTCACAACTCTCCTGCAACCGTAGGATCTAAAGCGGCCTTATTTCTTTCACAGATTTAAAACAATCAAATGTGTGTTTTTCTTACCTACGACCTGTATGATTTCAGCCAGCAGCACTCCGTCCGTGACGTCTGTTTGCAGGTCCTTGATCAGACGCTTGTGTCCTGACTTGGCAAGGTAGTGGTTGGCCCAGTCCGTGTAGATCTGCGGTCAGACACAAACAAAACCGCGTGTGTTCAGTTTTAAGCCAACAAAAAAAAAATCAAATCCGGTCCAAAATAGGGGCAATCCCCCTCCCCGTCAGGTCGTCCTAGTGTTTCAAACTCCATAAACACTTGAAAACTACAAAAGGTATAAATGGTTGGAGCAAATTTACGACTCTAATAAAATAACAACATGGTTGAATGGGAGTAGAGTAGCCCTCTTTCTTTTGTTGGGGCTCCGATCTGGCATATATCCGCGTGGTATTCAAATTGGGGCCATTGTGCTCAGCCAGGGCATTCATCTCGGAGCGCACGGCGGCTGTTTTCAATGGGCCATGCTGACATCACTCTCTGGGGACAGAAAAGACCCTTCACTGCCTGGGGGGAGGAGAGGAGTGGGGCAGAGCAAGCATCTGAATAATTTGAATAGCTGGCTTCATAATTAGTCGCCAAACTCTCTCTCTCTCTCTCTTACTCTCTGTCTGTCTCTCTCTCTCTCTCTCTCTCTCTCTCTCATTCAAAATAAGGGAGTTTCTATTTCTGGTGAGATGAAATAAATAAAAAGTTGCACAAAGGTTGAAAAGAAGTTGCATTGAACATTATTCCTAATACAGGAAGTTATTTTTAAGAATTGGAAACATCATAAATCTATCTTGATTTGCATAATTGTTAGGTTTGTCTGTTATCCGCAGAGACTGTTTAACAAATGAAACTTCAGAGCAGATTTTCCCCACAGGGATCTGCGGGAACATGTGAGACAGCTCCTGCTGCTAAATCTAAATAAAGACACCTCTTCCTCAACGTCTCAATCAAGCCAGAAAATGCCGGTGTGGGCAAAAAAAGATTTCAGAGGAGAGACAATCAGTAAAAGTAACCATCGTCTTTCTATAGTAATCTGATTTGGTCAGTTTCATTTAAGTGAGAAATGTGATTTTTCTCCAGATAGAATTAACCACATGTGTCTCCAGGTTTAAAGCAAAAAATATCACAGGGATGGTAGAGTAAATACGGGCAAAAACACACTCATTGCTCATAATGATGTAGGCAAAGTAAACTCAAAATACACTTTATTAGTCTGAATGTTTCTTACCACAGCTGAACATTACTTGAGAAACGTTTGCTATAAGTGAAAATAAACATCTGCTCATTAACAATAATGTTAAAAAGAGCCATCAATCTTAAATAAGGTCCAGGGTAGGGGATATATCCAACGACTAACCTTCTGCATGTACACACAGTTACCAGACTGCCACTTCACTTTCTATAAAAGTGTTGTCCAATTCCCTGTGTAACCTTACCTCTTTCAGTAACCTGGTTTCGTATGTGCAATTGTGCATGTAAACTCTCTAAAGAGCCTTTCTCTCATTAGAGTGAAATTCAAGTGTGTGTGTTAGTAACGAATGAGTGCACACGGCATTGTTAAGGTCAAACCTAAGCACATTCATGGACGCACAACATGCACGCTGAGGTGTGTGACACGCTTGTGACCCTTGTTTCTTTCTGTTTGCACTGTAAACAGACCTGGTGCTTTTCTGCCACGCTACTCATCGGATGAATCACTGCTCCTGTGAAGGCTTACAACAGGTGTGGGCACTTCAAAGGAGCACACAAACACGCAAAAGTACTGAACACACACACACACACACACAAACACACACACACACACACACACACACACACACACACACACACACACACACACACTTAGGCTCACCTTCACACACAAGCCCAAAGGAAAGTACAATATCACGTATTAAACTCAAAGAGCCTCAGAGCGACATGTAAATCCCACAGGATGCATACCCTAACACAAATGCAGTTGTAAAAAAGACAATTGAGTGACACATGGAGCTAAAAAGGCCTTCAAGTAGCTGGATTAGGCTCTATCCTTTCAATTCACACTCAGCTGGTCGAGGAGAAAAGGAAGTGCAGTGTTAAGGAGCTTTTGTGTGTGCGTGTAAGCTTTCTTTGAAGTAGTTTCGGGGCAGGTAAATTGAGGGGTTGGGGGTGTTATTAAAATGGAGGTGAAATGGGTAGCTGTCAGTCACAGAGTGGGAAACCACAGGGGGGGTCAAACAGCCTGAGGGCAAGCAGGGGGAGTATAGGGAGATTATTAGAGGAACGAAAAGGGGAAGTGGGCAAGTCAAAACAGGCTTAAGTAAAGTTCTAAAAAATGCATTTTGTGTCTCTGATGTCTTCTTGTCTTCTGTCTGCCAAAACTTTGAATGTAAGATCTCAGGTATTCTAAGTTCAATTTTGAAGAGGTTGTGATGTCATCTAGAGTGACATTGTAGTAGCCACAGGATCAAATATGTGATGTAATGTTAACATATCTAACTTCTTAAGAGTACACAAATTATTGTTTAAAATATCAAGAATAACAAATATATCATAATTTACTCAGCAGCTCTACCAAGCTTTTTAGTGTCTTTTAACTCATTGTTTTATTGTTTCATTGTTTTGTTTACAACAAATTGACTTCTCGCACCTAAGCAGTTTAGCTAGATACTTTTCTCAGGAGTCGGTTGACCCCAATAAGAGGAGATTAAATATTGTACTTACATTCGTCAGCTTAAAAGAACCACACCTCCATATGAGTACAAGTGTTGGGTCTGTGTTAGCTGGACGTGTAAATAAACTAAATGCTAGCCATAATAAGGCTTGTTGTGTCTGTCGGGGAGTTCTTCTGCCCCCTAGTTGTCTCCAAACAATTTGACGAAGCTTTGACTAACCAGAGCTATATTCTTACGAACTACTGGACCAACATTTAAAGTTAAAGTTAAACAAAGTTAACTTGCATGTCATATTTTATAACACTGGCAAAATCCATGATTATAAGCGATTACTTTTATTTTTATTACTACACGATTGACTTGGTCCCATCCCACTGGAGTCAAAAAACTATTTAAAAACTGAAACCTAAAAAAAAACATGACCAATGCATTAATCTTCTGGATCATGTGTGTTTAAGCACACACTTATTGTAGCTGCTGTGATCTGAAAATATCCTGAAAGGTCACGGAAAGAGCGAGGAGAGGTGGGGGTTGATGAGAAGCAGGCATCTAATCTGAGAGGCATTTCAATAAGCTGCTTGGTTAGAGAGGAGTATTGACTCCATATTGACTCAATCTATTTCACGCAGGAATGAGGTGTCACTGACTCCATCCCTGTCTCTACATCAGACGAAACCACTCTGCATGGTGAAAGGAAAATGTAATCAAAGCTGTAAACAACGGATGCATTGATGTCATCATTCATTTAAGTGCGACATACAGGTTACTGGAAAATTGGCTATTGAAAATGATCACTTTGTGTATGAAGCAAAACTATATCAAAACTTGTCAAGTATCAAAAAGTGGGCTATAAATGGCAGATTCTTATTCTTTCGATACTATCTGCTCAGATGTTTCCTGATCTAGATCAGGAATTTTTGCTAAATTTGTGTGTGCAATACTGAGGCACAAGTCTTGTTTGGCTGCTTGTGCAGAGATGACTTAAAGGGCACATATTTTAGTGATGACCAATGGGCTACACCTCCTGTCTGTTACCCCTGTCTGTTTCCCTGCACTTGGCTCAATGCATACTGGGATCATTTGCAGCCACCAATGACTGGAGTGGTGCTTAACAGGATACAAAAATAAATAGTGATCAATGAAAAATCCTCACTCCTGAAAAATGACTGATAATGTCCCTGCTCATACCATTGCACAGTGCACCACGGCATAGAAATACAATCTTAAGCACTAGTACCCACCCCGCTTACATCCATATGTCAACACTGAGCGATCCATGAGTCTGATGTGAAATGTTCAACGGAAAACAATTTCAAGAGGGAAAATCCCTAAATTCCTAGAAACTTACAGTAATGGCGACCCTTCACCTCTTCAGAATGGAGGGTCTTTTTAAGGATGTGTAAATTGGTGCCAGCGTCATGGACATTCCCGACACCAGAGAAAGCAACATGACACGGACGTATTCACGCGCTGTCAGGGCTTAATCACAAATCATATGTGACTATCAAGTCTGACTTACTGGATTTGTCACCATCAACAACAAATTCTGGGCACACTTTCTGTAACACACTTTCTATTGTTTTTGCTCTGAGCTTCAGCACATTAGATTAGAGATAAAACAATAACTCTGAAATGACTGTGCCAACTTTCAGATTACATTTTTTGTATAGTGGGATAAGGCTTAAGATTGTGATATTTCATCTGAACTCGGATCATAGACCAGTAAACAACATGCTGTCTATTCACAAGAACACATTGCATGAAAGCCTGGACCGAAGCCGTGCATGTTCACTTAATAACGTCCAATTTAAGCTTTCAAAAATGACAGAGTCAGTTCTTCAAAGCCTATGACGTGCAGCCACGAGTCACTCATTCAGACAGCTGTGCTTTTTGTTCTCACACAAACACACCAATCTGCCCCACATCTATCACCCCTGCTGCCTAGGCTTGCTGAGTCACCAGGCTGTTGTGCCATGCCTACAGAAGGTCATGACGCAGACCGGCCTTCCCCGCAGCGCTGGGTCGGCACGGGTAAGGGCAGCCAGGGCATCACACTGGGAGAGTACCCTTGACTCGAAGGGGAAGATGAAAAGTGAGTTAGCTATTTTGGCCGGATGGCTCAGCTGCAGGTGCAGAGATGGAAGTTTAGCAGATGTCGCAACTCACAACTTATCATGATAGAGGCTGAGAATACAGTAGGAGGAACTAGGCAAAAGATATATTTTCAGAGACCATATTGCAACTCTATGGTTAGCCAGATGCTTAAGCTACAGAAATGCCTGCAAGGAGTTAATTCCTGAGTCCTGAAACTCATTTACACCTTCACTGGAACTTATAAAAGTGTTTCCCTTCAAATGAATCTGTTTGGTCTGCAATATCACAGAGCAACTCCACGAGACCCCAGAGGAACCTGTTGGCTCAACCTGTTGACAACTTAAACTTCTCATTTAACTGAATTGATGAAAACTACAACAAGAGGAGCCAATCATTTTTTCACGTCATAAAAGCAATTACATATGTTTAGCTTAATGATGATGATGTGGTTCTTTTTGTATTCATCCATTTAGTTTTGAAACGTTTTAACCTTTTGAGAACTATTTATTCTTTCCTTTGAAGTTCAAGCCTGAAAATCACAAACGAGCAGCTACATGTTTCACATTTTCACATGACACAAGCAACACACAACACCTCAGGTCTGTGCATCAAAGCACAGGTCTGACATAGGTTGACGGCACAGGATTTCCCAGAAGCAATTATGTTGATAACTTCAGGACTATTAGCCTTATTACTCTCAGGGTTCAGTAAGCAACCTAAAACGCTGCACTTAACACGCCATTATAAACTAATCTACCGACATGAGCAAGAACTTTAAAGAGAATACAGCGGGACCCAGAGCTGCTATAAACTGCTATCTCTCACGAGAAGCTTTCATAGGGAGCCAGGACTTAAACAGCTCTTGTTATAATTCAGGTAATGGAACTGAAGCGAGTGCTTAGTCTACATAAGACATGCTCTGATAACAGTGCTTTCTTCTACCTTTCAAAGGATATACCTTTGAACATCAAGCGCAGAGACAGCTATGATGAAGGTCTCTTCCGCTGACCATGCTTAGGACTTCCAGGTGTTTATGAGGTAGAACCAAATCCCAACAGTAAGCCTTTATTCATTTTGATCAGCTGACTGTCCGTTACCTAATACCTACCTCTGTCAGGAGTTTTTTTTCTAGAATAATTCCCTGCTGCTTCTAAAGACCTGGCTCAACCCCATGACGTTTCTATTTCAAGCTGACCCTCCCTCTTAAATCTCTTGCTCTCATAACTCCCAAGTCTCCTCGGATAATATATGTGGTACATGCGAGCGCTTTTTATCTTCACTGTAAATGGTTTCCGCTGTGTTAATGTCAGTTCACTTCAAGGATGGATTCAAAATGACCAAATCACTGCTTAGTCAACCAGAGAATACCTTGGTCAAAAATGTATTCATGACACCCTTATGGCTAATGAACTCTGTAATCCTCACCGCATTAACACCTCCCTTTCCTCTGTGGTTTCTTACCATTTTGTAGTTTTTGCAGGAGAAGCGGCTGTAGCTTCTTGCTGGCACCCTGAGGCTGCAATAATCCGCCATGTGGGGCCCTTCAACTTGAAAAAGCCAACTAACAGCTAACAGGGTAAAGCAAACAACTAGTGCTCCATAAACTTCCAGAATCCCAAGAGACGAGTGCGCTCTGTCATAAAGGCGAGGTGGAGCGGGTAAATATAGCCAGGCTGTTTGATAACTCTCCTGTCCTCCTGTCCCCCACAACAACTTAGTGAGAGCTCCGTGTCTGTCTGGCTTGTTGTCTGTTTGAACAGGTCATACTTTACTGCTTTTATATATACTCCCTCCTCCCCCTCCTCTTCATAGCGAAGAAACTTCATAGTGAAGACTGACACTGTTTCAACCCCTCTTTCCCTCTCTCTGGGTGTCATTCAGTCTGTCTGAGTCACAAACCCTGACTCAGTTCTGTCTCCTGCAAGAGGGATAATATCATGCTTTGGGCATTCTATGCTTTAGCAAATTTGATGAAATATCACGTGCATATCTTGATAATCGGAATGAAGAATGTAAAGCAATGTTTATTTTTTCTAACACATGTTACCCCATGTGCCAGATATTTGTCATCACCATAGGGTTCAATTTTCTGGCAATATTTTCTGTTAAGACCATCTGCAGTTCCCCAGATGTAGGAATGATATGAAAAGGTGTAGTTGATTGCTGTCTTTGTTTTGTGGAGATTCACAAAAATATCTAAACTCTGAAATTAAACGATCTGTCAGATTCTTATGGCCTTGTTGAGAGGCCAAGTATAGTATGTTTTACATTGGATCCACGGTAGCCTCACAGCAGGGATAACCACTCTTACTAGTGAAATAGTCTACCTTCTAGATAACACCACAAACTTAAACTCGCTCGACCAGGCCGTATCTTTTGCCCATGGTGGTTCCCTATAACTCACAGTCGTCGTCCCCCTTGGTTTCGGAACAAATGGTGGACATGGATGACTCTTTCGCAATTTCACTGAACTCCTAACGTTGACTGAGGGAACACTTTAGTGTCTTCTTCCACTGACACACCTGGTGCTGTACATTAGAGAAGGTGCCCACACACAAAGACAAACATGAAAGATAAGTTCACATGGGAGGTCTCAGATCTCCCTCCCAGGGTTGCACAAATGTTGTGAAATAAGCTATTGTCCGTCACGTTTGTGAATTGGTGCTAACACATAAAACAGGAAAACAGATGTGAAAACCATATAAAGAAGCTAGTTTTAAAATGGGTTGTATGAATTAATTATGGCGTGAGGTTTGCCAATTTATAATGCACCACCACCAGGACAAAGCCTTGTGGTCGACTTTGTGGTAACGGTTGAAGCTTTTTAAAGGACTTCTTGACCTTAATGAATTATATAACAAACCATAAAAACCCCTTTCACTACCAATGTTGTAGTTCGAAAGGTAGAGGTTGGCCTTTAGAACAACTTACTGATTAAGTGCTATACACAATCGAATTACAGAACACATATTCTTGTCTTCAAGCACTCCTGGCCATGCTGACTCTAATCGAGAGGGACTCAGCAGCTCTCTGTGCTGCTGCAGTCTGAGGGTGACATGTGGCGACACATCCCCTCTGACCCAGTCTGGGCCGGCAAGCAGATGGTTGGTGGGAGAATGATGGATGAACTTATGGATCCATTCACTCAATAACCTAACAGAAGGGCCTAGGAGGGGGAATGAGTTGTGTAAATGTGCAGGTGATAGTTTCATCAGTGTGTTTCTTTCTGTCTCAAGCTAAACAGGTATGAGTAAACCAAGAGACTAGCTGAGAGTGCAGGAACACCCCTCAGCTTAAATAAGTCAACACTGGACGAAGGGAAACATCGTCTGCACATCTTTCAGGGAACACTTGTTCCACAGAGACAGATGGCCTCTGGGAAATCTGTGTCCCCGGTCCGTATGACATGACACCAGATGACTGCAGTCTGCACTGCCAGCTGCTGTGATACTGTATGAAGCATCACCAGTGCTTGAGAACAAGCTGGACTGAGGCATCTTCGTGGCTCAGTTGGTTGAGGTGGACTGGAGGTGATTATCCCGCCACTCCTGCCAACATGTTTCCATTCAGTTTGGTCAAACAGCCTTTCCATAGTAGTTTATTTGCTTGATGTAAGTCAAACTATACCAGATTTAGTTACAGGAACTTGTCCCACAAGTAAGCAGAGATCAGTGGAAACACAAGCAGAACCTTTGACGATGTCTACACCTTATACTTTGTCACGTTCCTGTAGTGGAATGTGAAATTAGATGTCAGTGTCTGTGCTGGTCTCAGGGGAGGGACAGCTGGACAGAGGGAACAAGTGTAAACTGAGAGATGGAGAGTGAGAGGTTGTTTAAGAGTCAGTTTTAGTGAAGGTGTGAGAAATTCACATTCACTTAGTGAAGTGTATACACATTAGTGCTATGTTCTTCATATTGTAACGATATGGAACAAGCAAACATTTGCTCTCTCCTCTCTCACCACATCAGCCAGAGCTGCTTGGTCTTCCTCTCTGGCCCCATGCAGGATGCACCATGGATGGTTTTTGGTCTGTGGGCATCTGGCAGCTACTTTCCCTCCCTCTGTTTTCAGTTGTACTCACACAGGCCTCTCAAGTGGCTTTAGCCCACAGAAAGCTGAAACAGGCCACTCTAAATGAGCTCTCATGTCTCTGCTTGCTCTCTGTTTGGCACATGAAAGACATGTGGCTTTGTGAGGCATGGAGGCCATACCAGGCACATGCTACTAGACAAAACTGCTTGGCCAGAGCTCTGTAGTTTAGAGTATGGGAAACAGAGTCATCCATCAGAAAGCCAAGGCACTGGTTGTGCATGTGTGGTCATATCCACATGTGATGCATAAACTGATTTGAAAAGCCTGCTGGTATGGTAGGCAGAAAAAAAACTTGACACCCAATAGGGATAATGCTTGTGTCCACCATAATCACTACCCATATGACAAAGTCCAAATATTCAGAGGTTAATCCAGAATATGATAATCATATAAGACTTATAAATCCCTCAAATTGGAGCTTTTCTTCTGCACAGTTGAACGTGCCTGGTGTGCAGCATCTAATCAGGACAAATCCTGAGACCTACAGCCTGATGCACACGAGGGGACAGCAGCCTATTGAGCATTAGTAAAGAGGGTGTAGCTTGTTAAAAGTACCGTATGAGTTAACAAGCTATATGCAATGATAGAACTGATTTCCCTGCAGAGAACATTCTCAGACAGCTGCCTTGTGGTCTTTAAGAATCAGCTCCTCACTTTCTAGGCGTGGTGGGATTTGCATATAATGCAGTTTCTTATTTACTGTAGTTCCCTGCCAGTTCCAAAACTCCACAATATCCTTTTTGAGGTTTTCTACACTCAAAGATGATTTTCTCCCACCCTAGATACAAGATAATGTATGTATATAAACTATTTCACTTGCCTTGATGCACTATTGGGTTACCCCGTACATATGCTGAATTCTACTGCAATCTGGCCAGAGACCCTTGTTGCATGTCATTCCTTCGATTTGACCAACGTTTCTAGTGCACTAAAGTTTATGTGCACGCTATGTCACTGTGACATCCTGGGTTCGACATGACAGGTAGCTGAATTCAACCATGTTCAGATGTTGAATGGACTCAAGGGTTGAAAGTAAAATGTAACAGACAACAAAGACTTTGTGGTCAGTCAATAAGGTAATGTAAGGAATAACTCAAAAACATATGAGCCATTAAATGCACGATGAGGGAAGGTACAGTATATGTGCACTAGTCTGTCATGGCTACACACATTCAGTATTTCACACAAATGCACAATGCAAGTATAGTATAGTATATACCTTAATTAAAAACATTTCTGATTCCAATCATGTCCTGTTCTGCTCTGTAAATAGTGCCATGACTCTGAACAGAATTAAACACATAAATCAGGTGTTTTGATTTGCTGCATAGGTCACACTCTGACATAAGGACCAACACAATCCAATAATCAATACATCTGTATTAGAACAGACAGGATTATGGACATCGACTGCACTTCATAATAAAAATTAAGATCGCTTTAATTTCCGGAAGTGTGTGCCTATGCTCAAGTGTGCCTGCCTGTGATCCC
Source organism: Ammodytes marinus (assembly GCF_949987685.1). NCBI lineage: Eukaryota > Metazoa > Chordata > Actinopteri > Uranoscopiformes > Ammodytidae > Ammodytes > Ammodytes marinus. Next base: position 29,248,062 of record NC_137230.1, on the reverse strand, counting down.
TTTGTCATTCTCACATCCCTTCACACAATCACACATAAACATACACACACGCTGACCCTGTGACCACTTGCCTTCTGTCAGTTACGCTGTGTGGAGGTTAGCGGTGTGTAATTAAACTAGCTTACTTATCAGCTAATCTCTAGACTCTAGTAATAACCTCCTCTGCTTCCATCTCCCCTTCCTCTGTGGGCTTACAGCAGATCCAGATAAGGACCATGGTCAAAAGAAAGAGAAAAAGACAGAGAGAGGGGGTGTGTTCCATTTGCTTGAGCTGCAAAAAACTCAACAGGGTGTTCTTAACACAAAATTATAATTATAATTATTGTATTATGATAATCTACTGCTTACTTTTTTATCACATATCAGCAATAGTTTTTTTCTCATTTGTTTGCACCACATGACCTATCTGCAACAGACCCACCCTGTATTTTATCACAGGCTACCAGGTCCTGTTGAATATTCACCATCTCTGTGGTATTTTGCTTATCACACAGCAAATAGTGGGTAACAAAGCAGAACCAAAGTATTTCCTTTTCTTATAAATGCTTGTATAGGAGGACACACAGAGACCCCCCCCATCCCACACTCACACACACACACACACACACACACACACACACACACACACACACACACACAAATCTCTGACTGAAGACTCTGCTTAAGCCTAATTTAAACTTTCCTTGCAGACATCAAAGTGAAGTGATATCAGTTGAGGGGTAAACCGGAATCACCTCCCTCTGATATTAAAACGAATGCCAATAATACAATGCATGCCTGCAATAGAACACCACAGCTACTGTAAGGCTTTGGGCTGATGAGACAAGCATTTCAACTGATACATTAACACACATAGTGAAGCATGTCCTGAAACTGCAGAGTCAGGAGAGAAAGGCAGGATAAGGATGTCAACACTTTATTGATAAAAAGACTGTCAACAACAGAAAAAAGTCTAACGGGCTGTGGTATAATATTTTATGTGCACAGAAAATAACCTGACCGCAACACATTTTGTAACTGCCTCCCTGGTGTTTGACCTTTGTGATGGCCTCAAAGTGTTAATCCTACCAGTTTCATAGTGAAATTCTTCTGTTCCCAGCGGCACAGCAGCGAACTCATCCTGCTTCTTGCAGCTTCCTTCCTCAGAGACACCTGCCTCACATTGAGGAGGACTGCTGGTGAACCAGCCTGGTCCAAACATAAGCCATCAGAACCAGATCTAGACCAGACTGGACCCAACAGAGCTGCAGCAAAATGTAAGAATCCACAGAGAAAAAAGACAAATTCAAGGAGGAGAATGCAGGATTGAGAAAAATGTCCTGAATGAGTGCACCATGTAGATCCAGAGGTAATAGTATAGCTGCTGCTTGTTTGAGCCCCAGCAGGTCTCTGTGTGCCTGAGGAGGGGGTGTGGGGGGGGGGGGGGGGAGTTCAGCGCCTCCAGCTTTTCTCCACCCACTCTGGGATACGGAGGAGGGAAAAATAAAAGCAGGAGGCGAAAGGCAAGAAGAGTTCCATGGCGTCTGCCGCTGCTCAGAGGCAGCCAAACCAAACGCACAGAGAGGAGGAGGAGCAGGAGTGGATCCCCCCTTCCCCTACCTCTCTTGCCCACGGCAACACATTGTGGTATTGCTCTTCAATGGATCATCGGTCATATGGGGAGGAGAAAGAAAGAGAAAAGAACAGACCTCTTAACCTTTTACAACCCCTCCCCCGATAGTTGTCCCCCTCAATGACAAAAATAAATGAGGAAAAAAGACAAAAAAGGGATGATCAGTGCACCCTTGACAAAAATGGAGAGACTAAATAGTGAGAAGTGAAGAGCTTAGAGGCCAAACCACGCAGAACTCAACGCTAACCGTCTCTTTTCTATTTATTATGTCTTTAACCAGCTCCCCTGCTCTGTTAAAAAAAGCCTAGTTTTATTTTCCCTGACCAGAGACGGGACTTCTCCGTCTCTGATCAGCCATCACCCACATCACATTGTAGCAGCTGCATGTGTGTATTTATGTGCATGTGAACAGTGGGTTCATAACCTAAGCATTTATGTATGTGTGAGTGTGTGTGTAAGAGAGTCCACAGCACAGGATGCACTCTGTTTGAGCACGTTCCAACCGCCTGTGCACACATACACCCCACCACCAACCACAAATTACAAGCCGAATTTGAATTTTGGGAAAGGCCCAAGATTTACAGAAAGTTCCCACAGTAGGGGGATGCCTGATCACTTCCAGCAGGCTGAACAAAAATGCTTTAAGAACGAAACAACAATATAGCTGTAGTCATGTACACAGTATAAAGTAATGGTATTGTGTATACTGTGATTTTTTTTTATAGAAAGAAGTCTGATTCACAAAAGTTAAATTTTTACAGTAATAACAGACATTTACAAGTTAAAGTTGTACCCCGTCAATGGATTTTTACCTGCATTTCATGAACAATAAATTGAGACTGACAGGCTGCTTTTCTGAATTATGTATGGAGGAAAAACATATTGAGTTCAATGTCCAAGCAGCAAGTTACAAACCAGCAAGTGAGTAATGTGTTAGCCTTACATATTTTATTTTTTAAATAAGAGTCCAGGTTGAAGTTTTGACTTCAGTTAATGTCAGTTGCAACTCTCTGTATCTACTGTAAGCAAGCAAGCAAATAACAAAAAAAAACAGATAGACATCAGAATATCCAACAAGCAGGCCATCACGAGGAAATGTACACTAATTGATTGACAGGGGCTGGAGGCTGTGAAGCTATTCTTAGGTACAGCGGTGCTTTGATATAAATGCTAACGTCAGCATGCTAACGTGCTCACGCAGACAATGTTAAACGTGCTGAAAAGCATGTGTAAAGTTCACCATGGTCACCATCTAAGTTTAGCATGTGAGATTTCTAATGCATGCTACTCACAACTAAATAAAAAGTATAGCTGATTCTGATTATAATGTCATAAAAAGTCAAAGCATCATAGGATTCAGAGTTGTTGAACCCTACTGCAGCACAGAAATATCAGTCCCCCTTTGCTCCTAACCCGCATTGGTTTAATGACATTCTGGCTCTGCAAGAAGAGAATATGTCGGCACTTAGTGCTTGTGTTTAACAGTTTTAGTACAGACCTTCAACAAGCTCATTAAGTGCAGCCACAGTGAATGGTCTGAGTATGGTCCCTTTCACAGTCCCAGATAAACCTCAATGTGTCATGGACAATGGGGGGATAACCCTGCAAGGGAAGGTCCTTTGTTTTGGGGGACCCCCACCTCCGAGCTCTGCCGGCTGGGGAGGAAGATTGGGGTGATGGTGCGTGGGTTTGGATGAGGCTGCCTGGCTGTCCCATTCTGGGCGAGGGGTGGGGGCAAGGGGCATATGGGAGTAAAGAGACAAGCACAAAAGCAATTGGGGTCTACTGTGAAGTTGACTACTGTATTTGTAGTGATGGTATCGAATGTAATAAACGTCAAAAGTTGGTTCATACACAAAACGACAAAGGCATCAGCTTCAAAAAGTGAAAGCAAAGTGAGCTTGTGTATCCAACTTTAGAGAACTATTCATACCAACTTGATTAATGATGTATGTGTTAATGTTTGGTTAATCATTCCAACAAACAACTGTGTTTTCTCTTCTAGATAAATCGGTATATGTCAAATTAAATCCTAGAATATATGTTTATAACCGTTCTGAATGTGACCACTCGAGTTGCCTTGACCCCAGATCTCAGCATCAATGTAGATGATGAGTAATAGGTTAAACTGATTGTGAAGAAAATACTATAAACACAATGCTTTAGTTGTATATTTTCTTTGAGCACGTCCAATGTCTTTGTAGATCATGAAGCTTTGCAATGCACCAATGTCACCATTTGGTATATATCAACATCCTGATACATATGTTTTATAGTATTTATGATTAAATATTAACCCAAAGAAGTGATGTGTTGCTAGATTTGAACTTGTACTTAACTGTAACATATTATTTGAGAAGGTCAACTATTGTGATGGCTAGTACTTATACTGTAGTTTCTGTTTCTTTCAATGCATGTAGAGTATATATTTTTTAATACAGTGATGATGTTGAATTTTAACACCAAATCAGAGGTCCTGTGTTTTCCACCTTTGTTCAAATATATCCTCTTGATTTACTCTGCTAGATTTAAAATTACAATATACGTATATATATATTTTTTTTTGGCTTTACCAAAACTGACCAGCAGACACCATCCGCTCTCGGCTGGCTCTGTAGAGGTGATGATGTTATCTAACCTACCTCTCAGTCCTTGTTGACCCTGGACACAGGCCTCTCTGGGGAGGCTGACTTCAGCCCTGATGACCTCTACCTCCTGGCCTTTCCACACTGCCTTCTGTTTCCAGACAGAGATGGAGCTGATTGTGTTAGTCTAACTGCCACTGCAGCGCCAATTCCCCAGGGGGCGCCATTCACAATGACCTGTTTGTCTGCACCAAGGGCTCCCTGTGTGAGAGCTAACGCGAGGAAAGCAGAGAAGTAAAGTGACTAACGATTGGGAAGCACCTTGGAGGGGGGGATCAATGGAAGGACGTTGAATCAGGAGAAGCAGATGCTGCGGCCTTAATTAATATGGTTATGTTCGCAGCCATGACCTCACACAGGAAGGCGCGGGGACAACCACACAGGAAGTGGAATCTGATCGAGACCCATTAGGCAGAGATGAGGTCATAACAACTGGAGCCAATTGCCATATAATCATATACCTCTTCCACATTTATTTTGCTTTTGCTCATGTAAAAAACAACACCTTTTTCTGTTGAAATTCAAATTTTTAGAGAAGGTATAGAGTATAATTTGAAGAACACCAAAGTGTAATCATGAAGCTTTAAAACATCCATGAAATAGAAGTTTATATATATATATATATATATTATATATATATATGGCATCAAAACGTGATATATATATATATATATATATTATATATATATATATATATATCACGTTTTGATGCCATCCAACAAAATGAAACCCTAAATATCGACATTAAGATCTATCCATATTCCGAAACATCAAATCTAACTATTTTCTTCGAATATATACTGTATAAGGCTAAGAAAATGTGCATTGGTTCTTTATTCCTTACCATTGAAGCTTTAAGATCAGTGTTTAATATTGCAATCTGATCATTATTAGTACTTTACACACTGAGCTTTCTGATAAAAAAAAGTGAATAAAACATCCTTTTTTTAAAATAGAAGAATAAATACAACACAAGCCTTTGTCTTCTGTGCCATTTCTTGCTGATATGGTGTTTAGGTATAGCTGCTGGGGGACAAAACGCCTCCTCATCCTCAGATGCAATCCACAGACTTGGGGCCTGCTGCTATCTCACCATCTGACCTTATTCTGCCTCTGTGTGAAGCCTCTGCTGGTATCAGAGCAGACAGGCCGTTTCCAGACCAGCCTGATGAATCTGCAGGATGACCATCTCTGTGTTCTCTGAGAGAGGACACAGCGGTGTGTTGTGGCTTTTATCAAAAGCAACACGGGCTTCCACCTGCCAGCTGCTGATAGTAATATCCTCCATGTGTGGTAGTTGTCTGGCCGAAACCTCTTATCTCCAAAGTGTCAGCCTTCAAGAACTCAGGCCTTGATTTCATTTCAGCTCAACAAAAACAGACTTCTTATAACACTTTCTGTTGGCTTTCCGATTTTGGAGATGACATTTTTCACATAATAACTGTGACAGACACAAACACAAAATGATAAAGCCATAAATTCAATTGATGAGGATCACTCACAAGACCTAACCAGACATGACCTTTCTTCCTGCACTCTTTGTCGGAACTCAGTTAAAGTCTGTTAAAACCTTGGTTATCCCTTTGAACAATGAACTCTCCAACAATGAATCACCAAAGCATCCATTAAATCTGGCTTTAACTTGCAGCTCCTCCTGGGGAGACATATGCCTATGTGTGGCCCCTTTGTCATGGTAATATAAAAAAGCGGCAATATATTCAGAGAAATCCCCCATCCTATCTGTCCTACTCTAGGCGGGTTGAGGGGCATTAGCAATCCAATGCAGCATGATGGTGCTTTGCCTTTCACTCTCACCTGCTGGGCGGGGTCGTCGGGAGACTCAGACTGGATGTAAAAGCCATAAAAAAGTCATTATTGCCTCTCACAGGAAGCTTGGGATAAGGGGAGGGACTCAACACAAGACAGAGATCTCCTCTATAGGAGTATAGTGAGATGGGTTCTGTGAAATCAAAGTCGATGCTGACATTTGCAGACTCAAGACGCTGATATTGTATTTTTGAAACATTATTCATTTTAACTTGACCTGCACATTATCATGGAGTAAGGTCTGTTTAGTGCTCAACTTGTCTACAATCAAATACTGGGCTAGCATTGGGGCCGTATGACTCTTTATTTTACATAGTGCTGCAACTGAAGATTGTTGTCATTATCAAGTTATCTCTTGATAGCACTTCTTAAGACCTGAGATAATACCTTCAAATTGCTTTTGTTTTGACACTGAAAAAACAAAATGATTTAATGAATTAATAATAAAAAGAGCAAATGAAACTGAAGTAATACATCATTTTGGATAACTATTAATATATATATTCAAGATTAGAGGAGAATGACATTTAGTATAGGAATTTACATGAATGAATTAAAAGGCAATACAATATAATGTCATTCATATTTTTCTTGCCTCTTTATCACATAATATATTGATATACTCTGTACACTCCTATATTTGGGGTCATTTAATTAGCTTTAAATCCACAATAATTTAACAAATACAAATACCACCAACCCTGGTTGCGTGATTAATAAATATTATATTATATTAAATGAGTTAACACATGTCACTGTCGGTTCACGGTCAAACCAATAGCACAAATGAAATCACACGCAATTTAAATAATTCAAATTAGGGAAATCATAATCTCGGGCAATTACACATCGTCAAGAGCAGAGGAAGTTGCATTAATGGAGCTCTGTCTGCATCACCGTTGCATCCATCACACAGTGGTACTACACTGATGATTTAATTTCTACATTAAGCTCCTCTCTGCTGGATGGGGGTCTGTCTAAATTGTGGATCCAGGTTTATTTACAACAAGATCATCTTGGTAAATATTAGCAGTGGTGGCCTGTGACCCCCTTCGCCTGGTCCCACTATGTTTTTATGTGATTGGGATTCAGCTTTCATAATGAGTCCAATAAAGCCAGTCTTTACACAGAGCCCGATTTAAGCCTTTATCTGGAAAGATACTTATTAAGATAGGAGCTCCTTATCACACTGGCACACAGACAAATCTCCCTCTGTGGCTGTGTGTTCATGTGTGAGTGAGTGAGCGTGTGTGTGTGTGTGTGCGTGTGTGTGTGTGTGTGTGTGTGTGTGTGTGTACATGTCTGGGCATGCTTCATGTTGATGTATTTATTTGTCAGGGTCTCCTGCAGTAAATGTGGATATCAGAGATTCTTGTTTGAACCTTTTCTTTTTCAAAGCATCAGCCTAACATGAATGAGCTAACAATGAATAGCCAGATTAAAAAGAGGGGAAAATAAGAGTGAGACAGAGAATGAAAAGGTTGGGATATTGTTACAGATGAATAGACAAGGAATGACAGTGGCCTTCAATGAAGTGTGCACGCTGTACACACATATACACTCACACCCCTGCTAGTGTTTGTAAATGGAATCAGGTGTAGGGCAAAGACCAGCCACTAGAGGACAGCAGAGTATCTGTGCAAGGCTCAGCTCTCTGTAATGACAGTATGCCGAAAAGTTAAAGGTCCCAGGAGCTTGTCATTCCATATGGTTTCACAGAAAAGTGTGATGATGACAAACACACACACATACACACACACACACACACACACTTATTCTTGCACAAGCAGAACGAGAACAAACAGATACTAATTGCATTCACAAAGCTTATCACCTTCACATTAGATTCAGCAGATTGTGCAAGACTTCACACATGCACACACACATACACAGACACAAACACAAAAAAACACACACACACAGAAAAACACACACACACACACGCACACACAGTAACATCCTGTCTCCTGTCTGTAAACATAGTCTGGATGCTTGTCCTACTGCTCTCATTGCATTAGGGATTAACTATTTGTTGCAGGTGCACACAACATGTTTGTGTGTTTAGTGCCAACTGGGCCAAGCAGCTTGATCTTAGTGAGCAGCATTGGCAACACTCTGCCGTGACTTCACTAATCCTTCAGATAACTACAGGTGAGTGCTGCTGGTACTAAGCTGTTATGGTCAACACATTTCGCGGTTAGCTGTTTTGGTGCATCCATTGTCCCCCAAACACACCTTGTTTTCCCTACATTTCCCACCATGCCTTGATATTTCCCTGAATCAGCCATGGTCCTGTTCTTACTCCTCTTTCTTTCATTTTGACTGTGTTGGCTGGATTTTGGCTTTTGAATTTAGATTAAGATACTAAAAGACCATGGTAGTTCAATTGAGGTTAACTCAAAATAAAGACTGACACAGTGACAGAGATAGTAAGAGCAACTGGTCAAGTTTTCCTAATTGAGAAATAACAACCTCAACCTATACTCCCATGACTGTACTGGATTCAGGTCTATTCGCTGCTAGTGTGGGTGATGAAATTGGAATTGAAATCGCCTCCATCCCATATTGATTTTTCCTCCCTGTATGATTGTTGGAAGTTGGTGCAATATGACGGCCCCAGAAGCTCCCACGCCTTGAAAATCTAATGCTTCATTAAGGTGAACTGCTGGACTGTCAGGGGTGAATTGAATCATTTAGTCTAATAATCAGGAAAAAGTTCACATTCTCTATATTCCTTCTCATGAGTCAGTAATCCTCTTGGAGAAATGTGGTACAGCCACCAGAAGGAGGAGTGAAAGAATCAAAAACATAAAGACATAAAGCAGGGCCCCACCCCATGTCTTCGGAGAGCTCGGTCTCAGCTCAATCTCAGTCTTTGAGCAGATTGGGTTGACACTGAAGACCAAAGGCGTCTGTGCACACAATCCACCGAGGGTTGTAACCCAGACTGATTGAGAAGATGCAGCATATGAAGGGTTCGGAGTCCTCGCCAGCAATTCTGCCTCTCAGGCCTTCCCCCAGTTCAAGTCAGTCCCCGGGGTGAATCCCCAGCAGAAACGGTCCAGAAATGAGGACGATAAAACTGAGCTAAGAAACCATTAACACTCCTGCCCCGTATTAAAAAAACGGCTATATAACCAGGGACTAGAATCTGTCATTTATAGTCATTTCGTATTAGCACAAACATATGTGTTTATAATTTGAGACACACATTATTGAATTAAAACAAATGGTCATCTTGAAATGGTCATTCCAGCCAGAACCAGTGATATCATTATTTTCTATATTTTTCTTTAATGCATCTTCCCTTTCCTACCGACAACATTGCACTTTTTTTATTCACTTTTATTTTTTCATAAAGGTTTATTATCTTTTGTTTTGTTTTGTTTTGAATGTTTCTATTTTTGCATTGCTTTTTTATTGTTTTACATCTCCTGTGAAGGACATAGCACTATCAATTACAGTATCAATACACACACACACACACACACACACACACACACACACACACACACACACACACACACACACACACACACACACACACACACACACACACACACACACACACACACACACACACGCACACACACACACACACACACACACACACAGTCAGCTTTGATAGTGTTCAGTACATGACTGCAATATTCACATCACAGCAGCTGGTCAGGAAGGTCAAGGGGTTAACTCAGCCTAGGGTGATAAAGGCTGCTTCATCAGCACCATGGGGATGGAGAGAGGGAGAGGAAGGAGGACAGTGGGGAGAGAGAGAGAGAAAGTCATGGAAAGTAGGTCAGTGAGAAAACATGATTAGCCACAAAAACAGGCAACACCAGCAATGGACGCGTGCTGTGTCCTATAGTGCAGTGCTCCTCTATGTTTCCCTCACATGATCGTCACAACACCGGATTCAGATTTATCTCCTAAACAAACCAGGACGCATCAGTGGCACCAAGTCAGGCCTACTGTAAAGACTGGTTGCCAAGCATGCTCTCGCTGGCTCGCTAGTGCACACAAGCACACACAGGCATCTCCTTTCCCTCACTGCCTTACATGGTGTTAGAACAATCCCTTTCACCGTTGGAGCCGTTTGTGTAAGGTTGCTAAGCGCAGACAATATTTCACAAACACAGCAAAACAGCCACCCTGACATCCTGCTATGCTGCCATCCTGGACAGGGGAGACACAGCCTGCTCTCTCTCCTTCTAGGAACACACTGAGTTTGGCTGTGTGTTTTCAATTATGCCCAACTGAGCTTGACAAAGATACTGACATTTTGTGAATTTTGTGTGTGGCACAGTCCGATAGAACTGGTGACAACTAAGGTTGATGCAAATACTGTACATGGCAACATGACTTTGAATGTCTTCACATTCAAGAATCGCAGTATTGATTTCCTATCTGATTGAAATCTTGATGAACATTAACAGCCATAACAATAATGTTTTGCCATTACTAATTCTTTTTTTAGGGTTATTATTGTGAGTTTAAGTATTAATATACAATATTATTGTAATTAGTGTGCAGACATTATCAAATCATTAACCCCGGACATCTGCTAGGCCCCCTAGAGTTTTTCTAAACAGAATTATCCAGCGATGTTTAAAAGGAAATTAACCACATTCAGCAGTGTACTTTAAAATGCTGCTAAGTTTGCTTCCTATCACAGCTCATTTAAGGAACTTTCATCAAACCATGACTTTAGGGAGAAATAGGAAAGATTAGTTAGGTGGATAGAGATCTTATGAAAACATCCTGACCTGGGGGTTTCCTCCAGCCTCTGATACTGGTGCGATGCGTCTCTGGAGTCCCGAGCCCACCTTCTGGCCCAGTGAGGGGATGTGGGTCTTGACTGATGCTGGAGGCACAGCTAGAGCTGACGGCCTGCTGTGGGTCTGGGGGATTGGCAGGGCACTATGCATCGGTTTGGGGAGTCCTGACTTCATCTTTGAGGCTGCAAGGATGGCTGGCATCTTCTCCCTAGCCTCCTAATGACCACACTTTTCGCCTTCCTCTCAAACTAAAATGAAATTCTGCTGCTGGTCAGCAAGGTTCCTTGGTAACTCACATATAATCCAGCTATTACTGTGAGTGTGAAGGTGTTAACCAGATTGAAGAAGCACAGTTTGACCCTGATCCGCCACTTGATTGTGTTTAATTGGTCAATGTCCAGGTCTTGGCTGCTCCTGCTGGATCTCAGCAGGGGGTGAGCTGAGCTCCCCTACATGCAGTGGAGGGGTTTTAAACCCACCAATGCCACCTGTTCCCTGGTACCGAGTTGCTTCAGCTCTTTATTTTATGTAGAAAAGACAAAATCCTCTTCAGTCTTCAGTTAATGTGATGAAAAAAAAATCCACCCTGCCAAGTCCTGGAAAAGGAAATCAAAACTCTTACTTCACACTAAGAGGAATCCCCAGTTGCCTGGTGGCAGAGAGCGAGCGTTCCCTTCCATTTATTTCCAGCACTGAGAGACAGTCAGCGATTTGGCAAAAGGTTCCTTTAGGAGGCAGAGCAGTTCCTCTCCCACAGAGCCCGGTTAATTAGACCGTTGCTTCCGGATGACAGGAGGGAATGACTGGAGTCTGTCGAGTCAAAGATAGGAGGGAGGACGGGAACAGAGACCAAGAGATGGAGAGAAAAAAGAAAAGGCAGCAGCAACACAGCGAGCGCTCGCTTCAGTGACTGCTCAGCCTGTGACTACTGACTCTGCCTAAAACACACTGTACTCTGCTGCCTCTCTCCCTCTCCCTCTCGGGTAAGCCATGGTTAGCAGCAGCAGGTGTGGCTTGGATCAGGACTGACATATGTGGAGAAGAGCTCAACACATTTCCTCAGTATGCTCCTCCAGCCTGCCCCTCTCTTTCTACGTGTGGCATTCTTTGTTTTCACACACACAACAAATGCCCAACCAGGAAAGCTGTTCACTCTGATCATGAATTCGAAATGTTTTACTCAGGTTTGCCAGTTCAGTGTGATAATTATATTTCCTGACTTGAATCCAATTAGCAATATGTGACAAAGGAGAAAAATGAAATTTCCACAGCAAGTATTAAAAATCATTTCAACCAACTTATTTTTGAGGATTGAAGGAGTATTTAAACAGAAACTTCCCTTTTTGCAAAGCGTAACATGGAGACTATCTACATGTTCCCAGTTAATGCAAATATAAATTGTGTAAATTTATTCCAGAGCACAGACAGTGAAAAGCATCAACACATCTTACTACAATCCAAACCAAACAGATAATCAGCATTGACCAGCATCAGTAACTAAACAGAGTGCTTTTCAGTATTACAGTTCAATGTGAAATGATCACCTCAGCCCATACTGCAGCTAACCAGAGGAGAAGATGGAATTACAGAAAGTACAGATGGATGTAACGACGACTGCACACACACACACTCACACACACACACACACACACACACACACACACACACACACACACACACACACACACACACACACACACACACACACACACACACACACACACACACACACACACACACACACACACACACACACACAAACACACACACACACACAATGTAATGATTTAATCCAGGGGAGGATGTCTTTAGTATGTTAATCTTAATCCTGTTAAAATAATCCTAAATTATGTAAATACTAATATCTGATTATGATTAAGTGCAGTATTAGAGTATGTGTGTGTCTGTGTGTGTCTGTGTGTGTCTGTGTGTGCGTGCGTGTGTGTGTGTGTGTGTGTGTGTGTGTGTGTGTGTGTGTGTGTGTGTGTCTGAAGGTCCAAAAATGTCAACCTATGTAATTCTAGATTTTACAGGTCCAGTCCATAAAAAAACATTACCCAGGTAAGGCAGCGTTTAGAGAGGACATGTTTTAAGCATTGGAAAGCGACTGTTTTTAATTTGCTTCATGACTTCAAAGGGTTTTACATGTCGTTGCTTCTGAATTCTGGAAGCCTTGTATTGTATTGCTTTATCCAGCTAGTCAAAGTTACGGTAGATTACATGTTTTTCTCCGGCCCACTTCATTAGCCTGCCATTTCCATTGAGGAAAATTCATCGTCTGCTGTAGATCGAACTGATTAAGATGCATTTAGTGGAACTACTTAACTACATTATTATGGATTTCATTTACATTGTAGATACTTATCTCATAGTAATTGCCACAAATATTCCACCTTGTCATAAACTACTTATAAAGTTGGAACTGGTGATGAGTAAAAAGCCTGCCTCCCTTGATATAAAATACACCCATGTCCTGACAAACTGTCCGGCTTTAAACATATAGGAAAATATGTTGCTCCACCCAGCTAGCCACAGATGCCATACTGTCATCGATAAAAATGGAGAGAAGAAAAACATACAGGGCACTGCATAGCAAAACAAGGGAAACTTGCAGATTTTCCTACTATCCCCTGTGATGGTAAACATGCATCGGGACCCTCACTGATCCCAACGCAGCGCTTCACAGTGCAGGAGAAATGTGTCATATGTGATTTATGTAGCTATACCTTTGAAGATACATAATTACAATACAGAGCAGTCTAATAATAGAGCAGGTTTGGCTGTGAATGGGCAGTATTGACAGTAATAACTAAGACACCCACTGCCTGCTATACTGTTTTTCTTCCTGGACAAATAAACATTTCATGTGGGGTAGATGGTGGGTGTGCTCTGAGCTCTAGGGAAAGATATAACAAGCACAACAATATAAAACGTAACCTATATATATATTCATACTGCCTACTGCCAACCGTTTCCATACTCTTCAGCTGTACCCCAATATTTCAATATTTATGCGTCACAAATGAAATAAATAAAACTGTACGTGCACGCCCGGGTGCACACACAGTCCATTCCTTTTCTGATTGTTTCCATTAGTTGAGTTAGCAGAGTGGAACAAGACGGCACTCACTAAGACAAGCTGCACTGACTGGAGCAACGGCCTGACATTTCCACCACGACAACACAGGATCTTCAACTTGACCTACACACAGAGGTCTATTTTCTTTCAAAAACAAACACACGCACAAACATATTTAAGATAATGAACAGTGGCAGTGCTACCAGGCCGAATCGCAGGGGGAAAGGAGCCGAGCCTGTGAAGCCCAGCAGGGCTCTGGCATGGCTCAAGTGACACTGTGTAACATTAAACAAACAGCAGAGTGTCAGGACAAACACACACAAATAAGCAACTGCAAAACACCTACTTCATATTCAACACAAATTAGCTCAAGAGAATCTGCTGGAGGGGGGGGGGGGGCAAAACAACTCATGTTTGATTATGAAACATGAAATGATACTGAGGTACTTAAGCGAGAAAATAAAAGAGAGTCCACTGACAATAGAGAGAAGAGAGTGTGTGTGTGTGTGTGTGTGTGTGTGTGTGTGTGTGTGTGTGTGTGTGTGTGTGTGTGTGTGTGTGTGTGTGTGTGTGTGTGTGTGTCAGTTTTGAATCCTGCTGAGTGTGTTTGTGCCCTTGCCCAGCTCCAGCTGTGGCACGTGTATATGTGTGGTGTATGTGTGTGTATGTGTGATTTAAATGAGTCTCTGGGGCAGTGGCGGGGTTCCTGTCACTTTCCTGTCACATGTCACCTGTGCCGGTCTTTGCTGTGAGCTGAGTTCTGTCTGTTCAGAGGGAGCGGAAACACAGACACACATACACACACACACACACACACACACACACACACACACACACACACACACACACACACACACACACACACACACACATACACACACACACACATGCGCGCACTGCAGATTCAACATCCATTTTTACAAGATGTTAGTTTCAAGCTCAGTCTATATAAAAGCTCCAGTTTAATACAACTTAAGCGTCATTTTTATTAATTACAATAACATTGTTATCATCAGAATATTTAATGGGATCTCTCTCAAGACCACCTTTAGACTTGAATATCAAGACTGAACAAGGCAGATCTCCTCGCTGTTATCGTGACAATGTGACCTTGACCTAAACTCAATTCTAAACTTCAGACTGAGACAAATCCCTAAAATGGTCCTTCAAAAAGCTAATAAAATGTCCAAACAACAATGTCCTCACTTCTTAAGGTCACACTCAGAATTGTCTTCACAAAGACACAAAAACAACAGCAAACGTAGACAAACACGTGCTGATCTACACAACCTTTTGTGAAGAAAAGCAAAAAATCTCTGAGCAAAATCATAAAAATAAAACACGTTACAAACACAACACACACACACATTCAGATAGTCAGACAGGGTAAACAAGACAGAGGAGACAGCAGCACCCAAACAACAGTCACTCTACAGTTAACTGGGGTGACAGATAAAGAAACCAAGGAGAAGCCACCACATCTTCAGCCCACAGCTCCGACGTGCGTGCGTGTGCGTGTCTGTGTCTGTGTCTGTGCGTGTCTGTGTATCTGGGGGTGGGAGTATGTGCGCATGTCTGATTGTCTTCACAGAGGGCAGTTTCAAAAGATGGACATTTTTGTGTGTGGCATTCACACAATAAACCGTCTGCTCACTCTCTTCTTAATGAAGTCTGTATAATTAACCAGCACTAATCAGGCTTTAATAGCCCGTTTAATACTCATGAAATGACGGTGGAATTTTAATGTTATCAAATTATGCTGGACGTGTAATTATAATTATACCGTGACGTCTTCTAGAAATCCTCTATTTGATGTTAACATTTTCAAACATTTAGCACAATAAAGCCCCTCGACAAAGGGGAAGTTGGTGAATATTTTATGAATGAATGAGGGTGAAAGAGAGGACAACGTATGTTTGAGAGCATAAATAAGAGTCCCGAAGCCAAGCTTATTTTAGAAAATGCTCCAAATGATAAATTAAATGTCATGAGTCAATATTAGCATTTCTAACCTCCTTTATGCTTTCAAGTGTTGAATAGCTGGTGCTCGGCCTTAATATATTAAGACACCAGCGCCACCCACAAACAAGTGAGATTCAAGTGGAGAAAGGGAATAATCAATATGGTCAAGATTAAAATATGGCATCATGTAACAGGGCTGCAATAAACCAGCCGTTGTAATGTGAGAGCCCTCAGGCTTAAATAGCAATTTCCCCCCTACTGTTCTGACACAAAACCACTTACTGTATTTTTCCTGAGTGACGAAATAGGACAGTAAAAGTAGACAGACGAGGGCAGATAGGGTTTTGAGAAACAGAAGAAATGAGAGGGAACGTAGAGATGTACAGCAGATTAAGAAGGGGGGAAAGACTGAAAGAGAAGAAAATAATAGAAAATAATAGAAAGAGAAGTGGAATACAGTTCAGAGAGCTGATTAATGGTGGCTCATTCCAATCAACACCTGTCTGGTTTAATAAATATGTTTTATATTGGCTGAAAGACTCAACACATAGTAAACCAAATGGATATTACGACATGAAAAAGGGGTTTGTAGATTTTCATTGTGTACCAAGGATGACAAGTTGGATTTAGTAAACAAACAATTGAAACTGAAGTACAGAGAAGATCAAATATCACATTCAACATGTGTACAAAACACCAATGCATTAGTTATGTTTCCATTGAAAACTATGAAGCAAATTTCCAAAAAGTCTGCAAAATAAAATTCAAACCAATCTGTGTTTCGCTCAAATATAGTGTGTGTAAATATAATAATAACATAAATTAAATGAGCATCGGTTGTCATCATGTAATTACATTTACAACCTCAGTAGCTAGAAAAAGGCAGATAACACCAACATATGTCTGCTTTCCACCAGAGATGGCATTTCTGTAATTTTAGGAAATTAATTTGTCTTTGTTTGCACAGAAAAACACACTTATATTTATGATTTATCTTTTCTCAAATTTCTGGTACAGGGTTTTATTTAATGCACATATTTAAACTGCATGAAACCAGGTAATGTAAATTTACATCGTTAGAAAACTGCAACCTGGAACAAGACAACAAGTGGATGAGTGGCTCGTTTATTCCACTTGCGTTTGTTCTTGTTCAGATATGTGTTATTACTTTCCAAAGCAAAGCAAAATAAAAGGAGACCTAAGTCAGTTATTATGGCCTGATCAATGCTACGATCAAACTATACATTTTTTCTCTGGGAATAGACAGAATGGTGATTAAAAATGTTGTGCATGCCTTAAAGAAATAATGACATATTTGTCCCTGAGCTGTGTATCCTTATGATACACATCTCATTATCAAGTCCATACGTCCACACTGAGCCAGCCATAGCCTGCAAAACTTTCTAGAGCACATTTAGACAACTAATGGCTCATTAGTGCAGCGGTTTGGACGCAGGAATGAAGAATGAAAAGAGAAGAAAATACACAGGAAGACCTTTTTCCCCAGACTTGCTTACCCCATCTTCAAGCCTTGTCATACAGTATATATATGCTATAGTATATTCAACAGAAGATTATTAATAGAATGTTTGTTGATTCAACCAACACGCATTTCAACTGCCAGATAAAATAGACTGCACAGAATGAAAAAACACAGGATGAACAAACTAACCTTTGATGGGATTTCAACATATTGCGGAAACTTAAACATTTCCTTTCCCTCACTAACCATATTTACATATTTACAGAGGTTAGGGTGACTGAAGGAAACCACAATGCTGGAATACCAAATGCATGAGCTGAGGAGAGCAGAGATCAAAGATTAGTGGTTGCAGAGACAAATCATTCTAATGGGATTCACCAAACAAAGTGCTGGAAGTTCTGTGTGGTTTTATCGAGGTGATTGTTTGCACTGATGCATTATTCATTGGAGGCTACAAAACAATCAGTTTGCATGTGGCATCATTCCTCAACACTGTAAAAAAAGAAATACTCTCGGGATCTTCTTTTTGGGTCTATTAATAGACCTGTGTTTAACCTGACCTTCCGGATTATGATGCATCAATCAGTTTAAGTATTTTGTAAAAAATGTGGAAGTATTGTAAGTAATTTTCGGTCCTTAAGTAAACTGGCCACTTTCAACACTCAAAATTCACAGAAAATCGCATGTCAGTGTACGATTTACTTTTGTAGTATTATAACATTCATCCCGCATGGAATTTCATCTGTTCCAGGTAACGTAATGTTTATAGACATTTCTCAACACAATAAAAGCATCAGATTTAGTTGTTGCAGATGCAATTGTGTATTGCATTGCGAGGTGTGCTCCACCAAACAATGTGAGCTGTGCACTTTTAAAGGGCATTACAAATTAATGGTGATATACCCACCCAAAACCTTCAAACATCAAACAGTTTGGCCCCTGTACCATTGAAAGGTGGCTGCAATAAGGTTGATCTCTCTTTTTTTATAGAGAACAGCAGCTGTGGGCAGCTTGGATTAATTTGAGTTACAATGGAACCCAAGGGTGAGCATTTTCAGGGTGGAAAAAATCTAAAAATGTGCACACAAACATTGGAAACAAGTCCTAAAGCCCAATTCAATTCTCCACTTCCCATTCGTATGCTTAGCATCTTGCAGCCATAATATTCCCATGACATTGGTAAGTACACAACCAGTTTTGTAGGTTACATATAATTAGATGTTAGCTTAGGTAATACAAGTATCATCCTGTATGACAGTTCATGCTCGCCTCCCTTAACCTAAATATCAATCATTTTGTGAATGTGTTTAAGACACGGACAAACAGTGTTATTTCTTGGAATGATAATAAAGTATAGCTATGTTTAATATACAGTATACTTTATACTGTATATCATTCTGAACAATGCTGCTTAACACACATACTGTAACTGATGATAGTCAGGACTAATATAACATAGTAGTATAAAAATCAGGGAATTAAATAAATATTGCAAACACTGTTATGTGGTAATCTCTCTCCGACTAACACTATTTTTGACATCTTATTTTACCGTATCCACAAAGTCTTGTTTTAGAGCATATTGTTTTCACAAAATCTGTACATGCGAACACATGCTGACGCACACAGTAGCACAGATGGGTTACGTCAAAGTGTTTGCACATACAGTACACAAACACACACACACACACACACACACACACACACACACACACACACACACACACACACACACACACACATTTTATGATTCAGCTCACAGCACCCTCTTACTGTGATCAAACCTCCATCTGGCATACATATGTGAGCTTCTGTTGAGAGACCCAGTGTTTGACAGAAACTCAAACTCAGCTGAATCTCAAACCAGTGCACTGCTGTGAAAACAACATGGGACAGGAAAATAAGCAAATAAACAAAAACTCTTCTTACCTGCGATAAGAAGGTCACCAACCAATAAGGATGAATGGGAGCAATAGGAAAGAAAAGGAGAAAAAAGGAATACACGTTAGAATTGGGCAGATATACAAAAGCAATACCTTCCATTTAAATATGGGATCCTCCTCAAACGCATATTAGATTTTCAATCTGTAATATATCCATTAATTTAACTGTTATACTGCAAGATGTTAAAAAAAATTGCACACATAAATGTAATACCATGAAATGGTTGAAAGACATTTCTATCGACTCATCATGATTCCATACCTCTGTTAAACCTGTATTGTTTTAATGATTTTGGTACAAGCAAGTCATAAAACAACTGAAACACATAAATAGACCTGCTAAATTTTTATGAGGAAAGGCTGATGTTGCAGAATAGCACAATGGACGGACATTGTTGCACAATCTTTGAACCGTCATCCACCAGGATAGACGAGATGAGTACAAATTAAGACACTGAAATTGAGACACTGCATCAGTAAATATGTAGGAGAGCTTGACAAGCTGAGATAATTGGAGGAGCCACCCTTCACGTTTTACAGCTTGTTTCTGCCTGTGGGGTGCCAAGGCTGAAATGTGCTGCCAAGTGCTGCCCACCCAGCTTAGCCCCACTTACTCACAGCTTCCATTTGATAAGTAATGCTGTTTGCATGGTGATGTAAAGCCAATAAACCTTAAAAAAAATGACATTTTCAACTAAATGTGAAGTACACCTGTTTTAACACGGAGAGCCTTATGACCCATTTACACTGACATATGTTGTGAGGAATAACATGTTGCAGGATAAACCAAAATCTCCAGTAAAGTGAGGAGGACCCTCAAATGCAAACAGGAAATTAGCACGAACACTAAACAACACATAGTCCCAACTCCCAATATAAGCATTTTGGTTAGCGAGAAAGGAAATCAAGTCCAAGGCCTCGTTTCCTGCCTTGAGGGCTTTGATGGAAACTTAAAGGGTAACAAAATGAATTTTATGAAAACTTGTAAAATAAATTAAAGAAAAACCTTATAAGCTTGAAAGCAAAACTTTTAAAATGTTCAAAGCCAAACAGCTTTAGAAGAGGAAACACATTGACTCCAAGCCACAAACTGGAACGCCAATTAAAGGCTCTAATTTGGCAGAGGTTGGCAGGGATGTTTCTAATAGACGAGTTGCTGCACCACAAGCTGGTAAATAAGGCAAAGGGGAGAGCTGTTCAGCAAACAATTTATGGATGCAATGGACAGAAGGAATATTTGACCCGTGTTTGGGAAGTTGATGTACATGTGTTTCTAAAGGTGCAGCTTGCAGAGCGCTCTGATGGAAAACAAACACAAACACACACACAGCAGCACTTGGCATTCCAGCATCAACATAACTATTCAGAGCAGCTAATTGGCCAAACTCTACCGGTGGAGGCTGCAAGCGGAAATCCCAAAGAATAAAAGGAAAAAGGTCTAGGGCCATCCTTGCAACAGTTCAACATGAGCCAATTTGGTCGTAATGAATCTCAGTGCACACAAAGGCAACTAGGCCAACAGCCATGACATTCTGAATCCGTCTCCCCCGCTCTTACGCTGTGTGAGAGATTGTGGGCGAATGTTACTAGATGTTTTCTCCACCCGTTTTACACTGGTGCACTCTGGAGAAAAAGCAGCATTTAGCATAACAGATTCAACAACTGGTTAAAAAGCCTTTTTAACATTGAGACCAGGGGACTACAGATGAAAAGACACGTTTGGCTAATTATGGTATTTTAAACCCATGTATAATCATGTATTAATTTGAATAGAATTGAATAAATGTTTTTCTCAAGCTGCCAGACATTCACTTTCAGATCACTTTCATTCATTTTCAACTTTATAAACGTAATATTCCAAACATGAATAACATAAATGTTGTTTAAATTAAAATCAAACCCTGTATTATTCTCATCCACATTCATATTGACAATGTCCTTGACGACTCATTCAATCAAAGTAATAAGTCACTTGCTGTTGAGCCAGCCAGTGGTGCTTTTCTTTCAGCAGGAATGCACCTCTACTGTTTCTGACAGTGGCAATCTGGAGATCAGATTAGAAGGTGTGCTCCTTATCAGCAAGCAATCCTATAAAGAGCTTAGTGAGTGTGCCCGGTCTGCCTCCGACAGCGTGCTGGGTCAGGAAGGCACCCACTCCACATCGCCCACTCTCCGCTCTGTGCTAATCCTGCTTTCTGAGCATTCATGCCAGCCCGGTGCCAAAGGTTCAGCCACAGATACAGTAGCACAGAGAAAAGAGAGGGAAGAGAAAAACACAGAGGATGAGTGTGTTTATCCTTGTGATGACAGCAAGGGGCAAAGGATTGAGCAGGACTGGGCTGAAGAGACGTGCTGAAGGCAGTCGAGCGGCAGTGTCTTTTTTTCCTTTATATTCTTAGTGTTAGAAACATGCATTAATGGAATACATTCAGTGAATGTAGAAGGTTGAAACATGTTCAAGGTGTTAAGCTACAAATGCCTTGACACTTGAAATATTTGTTTTTCTTTCATAAAACCTGTTTTTAAATTTTATTTTACTTCAATCTCCAGCAAAGTCAAGGAGTTAAATCAGGAAAAATGTATTTATTTTTATATTCTTATTTTTATTTCAAGTCATTGACTTGTAGTTTGTTATTGTTATTATTTTGTATTCTTTTTCATAAAATTGAGTTTTAACATGTTATTATTTTCTATTCTAATTTAGTTTTCTGTCACAGGCTATGTATGTGTCCCCATGACTAGTATACTGATCCTTATACAATCAGCTGTACAATCAGAGTACCCTTTTGCAGCAAATCCCAACAGTGGAGCTAAAATGTTGCATACCAAAGGACTTGAAAGAGAGGCGTATGTGTTAGTTTCACTATTTAATGGTATCCTTGGCTCGCCTTTACCCTCAGCAGATTTACTGTAAGTGACTGTGACAGATAAAGAGGTCATACCAGCACATTCTCAAACTCTGCACAGTAGTCACACCAGCTGACAGTGGGTGATCAATGCAACAGTAGACAGTCGGTGGGAGACAAGAACCGATAAAGAAACCCGTTCTAAATAGCCCTGAAATGTTCCTGCAAGATGGCTGAAAGGCAAAATGCCTTAACAAACAGAGGAGGAAAGGATAGAGCTGGACAGAGGGATGCTGTAAGGGAAAGGGAGAATGGAGGGAAGGGTGGAAACAGCAAGGGAGGGGGGCTGTATCTTTCTAGTGTGTACTGGGATCCACAGAGGCCCGCAGCGTCCTTTACAAGCCTTAACAATGTCAGATCACATCAGCGTCGCTGCCATCCCCTCCTTGCCCTCCCTATACCCACTTATGGACCAGTACACACTCGTGTAAGCACGCACACACAGACAGACAGACAGACAGACAGACAGACAGACAGACACAGACACAGACACAGACACAGACACACAGACACACACACCAACAGAAAAAATATCTACATAGAAGTCTATCACAAACACACAAAAAGCTTTCCTTGAACCTTAACTTATCTCTGCATTATACTGCAGACTCTGTGGTCCAATTTCAGCTTAGAGAAGCCATTCTCTCTCTCTCACACACACACACACACACACACACACACACACACACACACACACACACACACACACACACACACACAGACACACACACACACACACACACACACACACACACACACACACACACACACACACACACACACACACACACACAATCCATCCCTGTGTTAAACATAGTATGAGGAGGTAAGCACGTTTGGTGGCAGAGTCGTTTGTGTGATGCTGAGTGTGACAGGCAGCCCGCTCCCTTAGCTCCCTGAGGATTTGCCGCAAATACTCTGGGTTATCATCCTCCCATTGCTTTCTACTGCTCCCTCTCCTGCTCCCTCCATCAGTATCATGCGTGACCCAGTTCAGCTCACCTTCTTTATATTTCTCCCTCCTTCTCCAATAGCAAAGTCTAAACCATCCGGAGCACATTAGCTGAGCAGCAGCCTCTGTTCTGAATGATTGTTTGCCTGAGGTTCTCTACAGTACAATACAACTGCAGAACTATGTAGAGTTAAACTAATGTCATGACCCTAAAAACATGCTCTGAGAGGATTTAAAAACCATGTCCAAATCTCTGATGGTGTCAAAGCTGGGAAACAATCCTTTGAAAATTCTAATCAGCAATGTATATCAAAATGGACAGCATCGATAGACTACAATATGAAATGTAATGCATTGTGAGATACAGCTGTAAACTGACATTCTCCGTTTTAGCCTTAGAGCAGGGGGAGGCACACACTGAACAGGACTTATGACACAAAGTGTTATTAGAAATGTTACATATGCATTACATGTTAGAACTACAGACACATATCCAGAAACAGTAGCTCTAGAATTCCGTATTTTGCCATGTAACCAGAACTACCCAACTGGATGTGCCTTTTAGCATTCCAAGCAGGCAACACGTTGGTTTCATTCAATTCAACCAGAAGCCACGAGGCAAAACTTTTGATGAACACTTCAACGGTTTAGATGAAACAGTGGAGGGGCTGCTCGCTGTCAAACGCCCCTCTGCGGTCTGGGACCATCCACCGGCAGTCGCCCCTAAGGCAGGTCTTCAAAAACTATCCAGCTGGCGTCTGTTGGCAGCAGCACAGGAGCGTGCAGTGATTTTGAATGAAGTCTTACAGGCGCTACTCGCTTCTGTGCAGCCTGAATGAATTTATTTTGACAATAACATTTCCCTATCTCAATAGTATAGGCTCAATCACATTGGTTGATAATAGATCGGTTCATTCACCAGTGAGGAAGCTGGGGACGCTCCCTCTTCTCTCCTGCTCGTTTCCTCATTGAGCAGCACTGTCTGAAATAATTGGTTTCAATGGAGAAGTGGGAAGTATTCCTAGTGGGCTTGATAGGAGCAGAGGGACTACATTCAACAAATAGGGGAGATGTCCCCTTATGAATCAAATACACAGTGTTATCATCTCAACAAATGTTTCCTTCTATTAATGGAATTCCAAATAATAAAACAGTGGGTTTGGAATTCATATTTACCTCCCATGTTAAATTGAGACCATTCAATGATCTAGCATCCTGTAAGGGATGTTTCTCTACCTTCTGCTCAGTGCTTGCTGTGACATCTCAAGCACCCCCCATTCTCTGACCTTAAATTGGATTAAGCATGTGGAGGAAAGGGAAGAATGAATGTCAGCTTCAATGTGGTCAACTTGTACTATGCAGTTGAACTGGCTGGTTGACCGGTTGAAAAACTGATCCGGCTCAACAGAAAACCACAGCCGGCATGTTCTGTGTTTATGTGTTGCCCCACTGGAACAGAGCAGTTATGCGATGTATTATTTACATGGCCCTTGGGGCAGTAAGGGCCTGATCACAGGAAATACAAAGTAACAGGAGATATTCTCAGTTCACTCTTGTGTCTAAGGGAAAAGCCATTACAGGTATATATTGGATCATAAACTATGGATGGTGTCCCTGTGATTCTGCTTAGTCATTGGTCCTCTCTAACCCCAGAATACCCATGGATATTACTACCAGCCTGGGAAAGAGTTATCTTTCTGCATTTGCCCTAAAGCCAAGTGAGGGCGACATCACGGTGACCCCATCTACTGCTGAGCTCTGGACTTCATATCCCCCCAGAGAGACGATGAAGAAGGAGGAATGACCTCACACCTTCATAGAAGCTGAATTAAGGCTTAAATATGTGCCATGATACTCTGTAAACTCTGTCACAATCTGTCTGTGGGAGGCTCTGAAGTGATGGGAATGGTGACGGTAAAGTGGTCAACAAAGTCAGACAGTTAAAGAGCCATCTGCTAGCTTTCCAATCAGGTGGCAAAACTATACATTTCCACCAAGCCCATTAACCAAGAGTTTATGATCCATTGACTATGTACTTAACATGAAATATATAATCTCCTCTTCAAGTTTCTCTTTCTGTCATTCCCTTTGGTTTAATTTCTTTCAGTGTCTGATGAGGCAATTCATTCTACTCTCTGTGGGCCTTCATGTGTCGGGAAGGAGGGCCATTGTAGCCTCAGGCTGATTGTACTTTCACTCAGAGGCACTATTGAACCTGAACAAGGGCACCAATCAGACAAAAAATGCAGACATGAAACAGGACCAGTTTCTCTCACACATTACGAATCTTGAACATACGGCCACACCAGAAGACTTCTCTATCTATAAGGAGACGATAACTAAATGCACATCTTTATGTCCCTATTCGGGCCTCCGAAATGAAACAATCTGAAAAGGGAGCATTCTTGGATTGAACTTGCAATTCAAACTTATGCCACCTGTGACAATGGATTGTGAGTTGCTTTAAAAAAAAATGGTCACGGACCGAAAGGGTTAAGAACCACTTGTTCTTTGCCTGGCAAAACAGTCAGAAAGCTCCCGCCCTGTCCTATGGAGAAGAAACGTATAGTAGAGTATCAAGGGCAAAAGCATTAACAGAGATGGAAGCAATATTTAAGAAATGCACAGAAAACTATTTCTCTCAGGTCATTACGGTGAATGTAAACTAACCATTTTAAATTAATTAATGTTCCTCGTTGTTACATATTTGACAGGTTGATGAAAAGCGTTATGAGGAGGATACACCTTCCCAGACCCACTGCTACCTTAAACATAAGAGATGGTCCTGTCTTGTAACAGTGGTGCCCTTTGAAAATGTCTCGCAAAGAAAATAAAGCTGACCGATGGCTTTGACTATGTTTTGACCAAGGCCATTGTCCACAAATGCATATATTTTAAAAGAGGGGCAAACCTTGCTAAAAAGGACAGTGGTACCAGTAATATGGCACTCAATATTCATAATGCACACATGCACACACGTCATCACTCCAGGGAGGCCTCTCTACTGCTCGCATAAAACCCTGTTCATCGTCTTTGTCTGCTGTTTCCATGACAACGCACCGCCTCACTCTGCAGCATATCGATGAAACAAGCTGAAAAGCGTAGAAATAGCAGGGAGAGCTATTTCTGCTCATTAGGTGCTCAGTGTGGCAGCTACAGACAGAAGCTGCTCAGATCCTAAATCCTTTCTCACATGGACGCAATACTAAAGTTGAACTGAGACCAGCACCGCAGTGAACAGTGAGACTCAGTACCGACTGCAGGTCCTAAAACTACAGTTCATGATGATATTAAACTGAATGGCTATAAATATACAGACAGGTGGTGATAAGTCTCGAAAACACCTCATAGGTGTTCATTTAGGTTGAGATATGATAACTGTGAAGGCCTTAGCATATACAGTATATATCAAATAATTTTCACAACAATTTACTGATGTCATACCCATAAATATCACTTAAGTAACTGTTTCTTTTGAAACAGTAGCCATGTCGTTGCCCTTGAAGCTCCTAGGATTTGTGCACCAAAATTGAACCCCTTTTTAAAAGTCACTTAGATATTTTCCCTTCACCATCTTGATACTGAATCACAAATAACTGGGTCTGCTCAGCATTTTTGTACCTGCATTCAGATCATGTCAGGATGTTATTTGCTTAACTGTATAAAAAAAAAGTATTTAATGAGGTTGTTCCTTTAATCTGTCACCCTCCAGTATTTTGCATTTGAGCTGAGGTTTTTACGCTGCAATGACAACACTGGAAATATACACCGATTTATATAAATGCGCTCTAACAGAGAGAGAAAGACAGTGCTTTTAACACCTTCCTTTTCCATTACACACACACAGATGTCCATATTAACTACGACTATATTTCTAAGTGTGCAGGGAAGAAGCCTTAATGAGGTGAAATGCAAAGTAAAAATGTGCTTTACCATGACTAGCGGCAGCAATAAATTTCCCATTCCGGCGGTAATTGGGCTTTTTAATAAAACCGTGACTCTGTTGAAGACCTTTTTTACAAGGCTCAACAAAATCGAATTAATCAAGAGGAAACCTGTTAAACCCTGCAAACACATGAGTATATTTTAATTTAAGTTGATTTAGGTGACAACTTTTTTTCATCGTACTTCATTTAATTTGTACAGAATGTCTGGAATCGCTCAATTGACAAACGTTAACTCACTTGAAGGCGGGTGTCTGTTGAAGTTTAAAACTACTGTATCTGCCCAGTGCTACTCTGGATCTGCCAACCAATCGCATAACGTTTGGTTGTGACGTATGTCATGCTCCGGCTTCTGAGCCACTCCCTCTGTTTGCTGATTGGACCTGCAAAAATCTGGCCAGAGAAAACCTAAGAATATACAGCAGGGCAGGCCCAGACTGACTACTGAAGGGAAATGAAAATTGAGTGGAAGTACGTAGGCGGGCGGTGCCAGGCTAGGATCCCGATGCGTTCCCTGGCCAGTTCCAAATATAAAGCATTATTACAGCAATACAGCATGATCATACATACAAAGAAAAATATCAAACGTTTCCATTTAAGCATAAAAAGCATAACAATTAAGCTAAATATATCTTTACTTTCCCTAAACTTTAGGAAAGCTTTAAAGCTTGTGATTGCACACACCTTTTCATTTCACAAACTACATTCATGCACACAGTAATACAAACATATGCCAGCAAGAAGGAAAAGGAGTGGCTGTTGTGTTTTTATTACTGCTTTAGTGACGCATGTGCTGGTCATGTTGTGGTTGGAAGGTGCTGCAGTGGTTTCCAAACTGGGGGTTCAGGGACCACCAAAGATCCCAGAGTGGGGTTTTCAACTAAATTAAGAATAATATTATTTCACTGTAACATTACTTGAATGTTTTCTGAGTAAAGAAGAGAGGAGCAGGATGAAATGCAAATAAAATACTATACTCCTATAGGCACAGTCCTTTTTTTCATTGCACAAGCAGTTGAAAAAAAACTTGTGTTGATTTTATGAATCAACGCAGCTGTCATGTTGCATTTACCCCAGTAACCCAATTCTGTTTTTAATTTTCTTCCCTTTTCTTCTATGGGTCTATTTTTAGAGCAGAGCAGAGCAACAGGTTTTTCCCCCCAGAAGAATCTATAAGAAAAGTATTTTTATTAGATTAAAACTAGTGTTGGTGAAAGATATCCCCTCTTTCAATATAAATAAATATATTACTGAAATATAAAGTCATTTTTAAGTCCTCATATAATTTAAGAAAAAAGGTTATGTTCATTAATAATGTAAGAAGAGTTTATAAACTGCCAGTCTTTGGTTAAAGTTAGGTTGAGTTTAAGCAATTAAAACAACTTTGCATACAACATAAGGCAAGAATCAGTGTCATGGTTCATAGACGGCGGGATACAAACACTGTTTCAAATTCCAAGTTTGCTACACAAGGAAAATCTCATAGAGTATATCATAGAATTGTATTCATTTGAACAAACATTACGGAGTTAAATAATGTATGTTCCTGACAAATTGGGCCATGATTATAAGATTAATCCATTCCCAACTGCATAGATATTTGAGACCAATGATAGTAATACGTACTCACGTTGTGTCAGAGGGTCGCCAATATACAGTTACACAGAGAAATTATTTCTATCAAATTATCATCAAGGCCAGCCTGCACTAATCACTGAAACATTTTCAGCTGCATTAAGCTTTTTAAGTGTGGCAGTTCACTTAAGGGCAGCAGTGCAGAGTGGGGAAACTGGGCAACGAGGAAAGGTAATTTAAGGATATTCCAGAGAGAAAGCCCACACAGATGAAAAGCACATGGAAGAGGCAGAGGAAATAAACCTTCTGAATATGACTTCCATGTGCACTTCTTCCATACAGGTAACACTGGACCTCAGCAGCTGATCCGAGTACTAGCGCTGGACACATTGTCTCAAAAATGGCCTGGCCTAACACACAAAGGTTGCGTTCCGAATCGCATACTCTTTCTTTTTTCTATTCTACATACTACATCCGACGATAAAAAGAATCTAGTTAGGATGCAGTAGGCATACTATTGGGACATACTTTACTCTCTTATTTCATCATAACATTGCACCTTGATCTTGCCTCTTGCTTTTATATCCGTCGCATCCCCGTTTGTTTTCATATGGAGGCTTCGTCGATGTTACGTCATTTCACGTGCGCACTGGATTGTGGGTCAGAATCGCCCAAATAGGATGCACTTTTCAACACTAACAATCTTGGCCGCATGAAGTAGGACATCCGGGTACTTCTAACCATCCTAAATTTGGCCACAAGAATCGGGACATCCTAAATATTTTTTCTACATACTATATAGTAGAAAGTATGCGATTCGGAACGCAACCAAAGTCTCTTGAAAAAGCTACAAGCTGTTCTTGGGTGGTTATCATTCTAAGCAGTTAGTCACAGTCTATTTCATTTTATTGAAAGTCAATCACCACTTCCTTAACATTTGTTTCTATTCATCATACACCAGGGAGCATTTCTCTACAACAGCTGGCACTGTACATGTGACATAATGATTGGTGTGACTGGAGCTCTGAGGCAGAGTAACATGAAGTCCTGGCATCACGCTATGGCATCACACAAGTGTAGAATTTAACACAGAGACCAAGTAAAAGTCTAACCAGGCTGCAAGGGTCCAGCTCCACTGATGTATTTATATTAAGTACATGACGCAAAAAAAAGAGTCCTAATTTCCATGCAAAATGTCCCCAAAACCTCTAATGGAAGACTGCGAGGTGGGAGGGAGTGAAGCCACATAAAGGGAATCAACCAGCGTCACAACTTTGGTTCCACTTGGGCTTTTTTCCATTTGAAGCATATAGCTAAACATCTGGCACTTAACACCCACGTCCTCCTTCTCCTCCAATTAGCCTGCTCCTTCCTCCACAATGTCACCCACAGCACCACTTCCACAGCAGTGCATGAGGTTCTCATTTCTCCTTCAACCCTCAGCTTGACCTGCTTACAAAGTTCCATCTGTTATAAGAAAGTCTTAACAGTTCTACTCCTAAGTAGGTTTCGATTGATGCAGGTTCTTTTAAGGCTGTTGATTAGTGAATATCAGACTGTAGTGGATGATATACAATATTATTTTTCTCACCAGGCTGAAGAGTGTTTGAGTTTCAGGTCCGTTGCACCTCTGACCACACCCAACAGATGTCTTGGTGTACTGACTACATCCTGGCTCACACTTCAACATCACTAGAGCATGGTGAACAGTTAGAAACCCTGGATTCCAGCAAAAACAAGGTTGCTCTTTAAATTTTAACATATTAATTACTTGTTTAATGATATGGTTGGTAAGTTAAATGTAAAACTAATGTACGGCCATCAAAATTATTCCATTTGGAGATTGGTCAACAACAAGTACTAATGTTAGCTTTAAGTCAATGATAAATGAATTACATACATTCCCTAACGGCCTCCACACACATCCTTCCTCTACTGCGCGTCTACCTCGCGTCTGCGTCTGACTTTTTGTCACTGACCGTGTAATCAACCTAGAGCGGGCACACATCCAACCTCAGGCCTTGATTTTCAACTGACCAAAAAAAAAAAAAGCGAGCGCGATGTGTGCTTGTGTATTGTCATAACCGTGTGAAAGGCCGCGATTTGCAGTAAATAAATGTCCACATGTGTCTCCAAGTGTCTCTGTATGCTATTTAAAAATAAATCAAGCAAGTAGACTAATAACAACATTAATGAATTATAGGATGAAATATTTAATATAACAAGAAACTTATGTTGCACTTAAAACCTACTTTATACTATTAAATTAAGGATGTCATCCATATAGGGCTGGCTGTGGTCATTGCTGATGTCTTAAAGTATCATCTTTAACTTTCTCTCATCATGTTGGGGTTCTGCAAAGACTGTTTTTACTTCCAACTGTGTGCACATTAGGTCTGTCACACTGTGTCAGCTTGAGTAGGTCAGCTGCTTACATAACCAACTATGGAAACCACAGTGGAATTGAGCAATGCTTCCAGGGGACGGGGCCGTGCCCTCAGTAGAGGGCCAAGACAGGCATTCTTTCCTGGGCTGGCACCACTCAATGACTCCTCACAGGAAAGCTTCACTCACAGATAACATGGTGTATTAATAGAACTTTGAGTAATGAGGTATCAGGAGTAAGAGGCACAAAGGAGACAGGACAGACATGACAGACATGACAAGAGGACGTCTTGTGTACAGTGAAGCCAAATAAAATGAGCCGCTGATCATTCTCTTAAAGAAACAAAGAAAATCCAATGAATAGTAAACAGATTATTCTAAAGTACTTATTCCTGCCATGAAACCGAGGATAGTGCTTTGCTTGGCTGATGTGCACACAGCTCTGCAGTAAATAAATAAATAACTATTTGTTAGGTCGGGGACCAGCGTCAGTTGCCAACAAAAGCAATAAGGCAACACAGAGGCAAAATGTAAATAAACTCTAGCAGTGAGAAAGAAAAGAGTGGATGTAACCTTTCATCGCAGTACCCGTTGATTTAAAGGCAGAGCGGCAGCAGTGCATGGGAGAGAGTGGGCTGCTTGGTAAACAGAGGGCCATGAGCGTGGACTCCCAAGGTTCGAGGGACCACCAACAACGACCAACACAACAGAGACACACACAAATGAAAGCTATGAAGGAAAAATTAGTGAGTAAGGACTGATAAAGCATGTGAGAGTTGTTGAGAAGAGGGACTGACATTTTTGGTCACAGAGAAAGAAGGTTGTAGACTTCAGACTGCATTTAAAAAGGAGTTAGACCATAAGTTTGTCATCAAACAGAAGCTCTGAAACACTGCTCGAGTAGATTTGGGCAAAATGGACAGAAATGCGGAATCCTCTTTTGTCAATTAAGCCATGAAAAGAATGTTTCTTTTTAGAATGTAAACATATCAATGCTAAAGACAGTAGAAAGGAAAATATTAGTGATAAACCTGAAGATAACATGCAGTATGTTCATTTCAATGAGCTATTATGTTAATAACCCCATAGTTAACCCTCCATTAGACATAAAATACTTATTTTGCGACAAGTTCTAAATAGATAACAGCTTATGTGCTTCCATGTCAGTGAATGTATCTGAATTGTCAGGCTCTGACATTGCAAGCCGTCTCCACAGAAGGACAAATAATATGAATTTGAATCAGCGACACACCAGAATTAGAGCTGTAACACCAAAATAAAAGGCAGACTTCTCATTAGAGACTGCAGCATTTACACTCCCACACCCATTACATCTGCTCACAGCCTCTAACATGCAAGTGCCTTTGAGTTTGAGCCAACAGAGTGGCTGCCTTCTCCAGTGTCAGCAAGAGTGACATGAATGAGTCCATAGCTGATCGATGGACATGTCAGTCAGTCCATCTGACAAATTAACTTTAAATAAGTTGTTATGCTAACTTGTCTTTAAAGAATTACACATCAACCATAAAAGAGCCAACATTAACATTCATTCGTAATCGTGTTTTTGTCAATGTTATGAATCTAAGTCCGGTATTCACTGTCTTTATAGCTCGATTAGCCTCCACCAACTTCTGATATACATTTATGGCTGCTAAATGTCAAATTTCTGCTAAAAACGTCTGTCTACTGCTGCTGAAAGTGGGGGTTATGAGAGCACTGAGACTGACACAATAAGGTTAAACAAAAACTTTATTAAAGAAAAGAGGCCCAAAAGCTTAGCAGAGTTCAGGAGTAGGCGGAAATCATGTTACAGTATGCAAGTATTTAGTTCTGGGTTGTAGTGCATAAACTATAACAATCCATGTCAACAAGTTAAAATATGAACAGATGCATAATAATACAGTGCTAATTTGATCTTTACCTGATTAAATTGATTTCTGAGTTTTTGCTGTGACCATGTTTGTGATTTGTTTGTGAGCTCTCCTCAGAGTACACTGGGATGTATTGTTACAAAATAAGACAGAGCAATGTTCTTATCAGTCTTACAAGAAACGGTAGACACAACGCATCCTTATCAGTAGAAACAGGGTTGAGATACCGCTAAACCAGTTACAAGCGCAATGACAGGGATGGTTTCACAGACACACTGACACTTGCGTGCACGCCAGACACACACACACACTCTCTCTCTTTCTCTCTCTCTCTCTATTTCTCTACTTTTAAACCGTTTTGATCTCTAGCAAACTTTAACCAGCCTTTGAACAAACAGAAGGAATACAAACATTTTGAAGTTACTGAGAGATTTTCTCCACAGACACTTTACCTGAGATTAACCTAATTCAACTTGCATGTGTGACACACAAACAATCACCTTAATCTCTTTATCGTTGACCTATAAGTTTTTTGGACAGCCAACTGCTCTCAATCAAGTCCAAGATTAACCGTGAGGTTTTGGCTTCTAATCTACGCCCTGAGATGTCCTGACATGCAATTTGCTTAATCTCATCTCATTGAAAGAGTCAGCACTTGCATTTGGAAAGAAGGGACCAGTAATACATAAAATAACTTGGTGACAGCATTTAAAAAAAGAAGAAAACGTGCAACCCAAATGAGAGCAGTCGCTGTTCATTTTCTGAATTGCTGAAAAATGGAGGTAAACAAAACAACAGAAATAGATAGCAGTGGCCTCCAGTGGTCAATCAGAACAAATGCACAAGACTCACACAGGGTTCTAGCAGTACAGTATGCAATCTTTACAAACCACCCCAAAAAAGTAGAAACTCGAAAAATTTACCTCATATTTCTACATACAATCAGGCTGTATTAAAAGTTGCAGCTAGCCACAGGAAGTCATTTAACAGTTCCGCAAGAAATATCAATGCATAGAAATGTGGTGTTACTTTTAAAACATCTGTTTGGTCCAGATTCAGCCAAACTTAACCATTTTAGCAACAGTAAAATATGTAAACAAATTTGTCTTAACCTTCTGACTTGAGTCTTTAAAAACCACCAGCAGCTTTGAAAAACAAAACGTGTAAAAGAGGAGAATGTTTGAGCTAAGAGTTGTGAGCTCAGTTTCACAAGTCAAACATACAGACGTATCTGTGCAGCTTGTGAATGCAATGCAGGTAATGTTTCAGCAAAATAAATGGAATATCACTGAACTTCCTTGTGAAAAATACTGCACAGGGAGAAAAATTGTGAAAAGTGCTGTCATTTACTAATTCAGAGTACCCGCTATTTCTTACCCCTCATTATTAATTTCGGATTGAGGTTGTTCAATTACTAAAATGTCCCAGGTGCACTTTCAAACAGGTGAAAACAACAGAAGACCACTGGTTTTATGTCTTTCAAATTGATAACATGTTCAACATTGGAAGAAAATAAAGTTGAAGCCTTAATTTTGACTGACAGGTCTAATTATTTATTTTCATCACACAAAACACACCCTCATATTCCAGCAAATCTTGCCTAGGGTGGTATTATAATTCAATTAACTCTTTGATAAGCCCAAAATAATTTGTCTTCTCTTTGGGAGACACCATGATATACAGTATCTCTGCACCCCCACAGATTTTATCAAAAGCAGCCTTAGAGGGGAATAGAATAGAATTCCCTTATTTGCATAAATACTCCCTTAATTAAGACATTAAATATGATCTCCCGCCATAGACACACATGCATGAGCACACAGAAGACGCAGCGCACACAGTCAAATTCCCCCTTGAGCATGGGTTTGTAACACGATTAAAGTATGCCTGAAGAAATCCAAGCACACAGTGATTTCACACTCATTGTTTTTGCAGACAAAAGGATTAACCGCCTGCTAAAATGGGCTTGTCTCCGTCACATTTTCAGCAAAGACATAAATGAAAGAGCTCAGAGCTGTGACAGGGACTGAGAAACAGCCTGTCACAGGCACACCAAAATATACATTTTTAGATGGATGAATTTTAGATATCATGGATTTATTTTTATTTTTAACACCTTTTTCAGTTCCCAGAATTCCTGTGGGATTATGGCTCTACAAAAGAAGTGCATGTTTCCCCCCTTCAAGACGGCACGTAAAAAAAAATTAAACACACTTATTCAAAAACACAACATTGGGCAGGTACTAGACACACTATTAGAACTGTTAACATTCAGAATAACAACAAATATATAACCATGTGTACTAATCTAATAGTCAATTTAAATGGCCTGTGTCTATGTATGTCATGGAACTCCATAGTTCATGTTTTGATAAAAACATGCCATTTTGCTCCTTAATTACATATGTCAACACATGTATTGATATACATATATTAATCAGAAGACACTTTAGCTGATTTTGTAGAGATACATTTCACCTGCATTAAACGCATCCAACCTGTGCTGACCAAGAACCCCCACTAGATGGGAGCAAATGGACTAAAAACTGACTGGATAGCAACTTGATCATTGCTTGTGATGAAATCTATATTCAATGGATGCTTGTTTAAAAAAAACTTCAACCTAGTTAGTGAATGTATTTACCTGTGAGAAAAACACAAAACAAACAGCCTCCTTGGTGAACGGCAATGTGTCTGTCTTGTCTTTGCACAGCATCATCAGTACAAATGTTACATTGAGTAAAGGTTTGTAGTGAAAAAGGGATAAATAATGGAACAAGCAGAAAGGGTCTCTAAACCCACACCCATTCCCAAGACATCAGAAATGCTGCCTCGACAGCAGAACAGGCAGAAGGAGGAGGGGGCACTCAAAACACACACACACACACACGCACACACACACACACACACAGAGACAGACACACACACAGACCAGCAATGGGTGAAGTGTCCTTATTCAAGTGGAGGGGTGGCATGGAGGGAGGTCACTCCTCAAAAAAGAAGATTACATTGCTCGATCCATTAGCAGGTCTGTGGGAAATACAACAAATGAAAAGGGCTTCCAGGGCAGAGTTGTTCAAGCAGCCCATTACCTCATTCTAACACACATGCACAATCACAAACATACGCACACAACCCCAGCATTGCCTTTCATGTCAGTGTTCACACAGGCAGGTTTTGCTTCTGCAGGACACTGCCAATTAAAGAGCCCCGGTGATGTTTTAGCACCAGTACGCTTGGATGAGCAAGAGACGGAGACACAAAAAGAGGGGGAATGACATAGAGAGGGGTGGGTTATGGAGGGGGAAATCAAAGTAGTCTTGGAAACCTGAAAAGAGAGCAGAGGGGGTTCTGGGAGATCTAACCCTCAAGTGACTCTGCCTACACCCTTGTTAGCCTCCTTTTACAACAGTTTTGAGAGATGTGGATGCAGTGGGGGCACAGTTGTAGCACCTTAGTGCGTTTGTGTACGTATGTAAAGGGTTCTTAAAGTGATACTCCCCTGGTTGATTTGGCTGGTGGTAATGAAAAGTGAAATAAATGCAGTCCTCGGAGTTATGTCCTTAATAACATGTATATCGACTGGGGCCAGCAAACACACCATGGGCAGCCACTGTTAGAATTAAAAAATAATGAATTTCATATCAAAAGCCAACATTTATAAATTCTCAATTTGTACAATATATGTGCATGCTAAGTGCAGTTAAATCATGGGAAGATTGCGGTTAGGACAACCAAACAATTGTGAAGGTAAAAGTTATAGTCGGGGCTATTCAACCAAACCACATGATTATGGTTAGGGAAAGGTCAAAGTTTAAAAAAGAGCAGGTCTGTTAAAGGAAATGAACCCATCTTCTGTACAGAAATCAAACACCCTACATGCCCATCCAATACCCCTGACCGCCACTGTTTCAGTTTCCCTTTTTTCAAATATGGGGCACACTACTTCCTGTATCGGTACCCAATCAAACAAAGTGCATCATCGTTCAATGTGGACTTGATTTTAGTTATACTGGGCTAGATCAAACATAATTAATTTAATGGCCATTCGTGAAAACATGACAGCCAATAATTGTTTCAAAATGGGACTTGATATATGATAAAATATTAAATTGCTGACCTGTTGTCTTTCTGTGTTTAAGTGTTGCTTACTTCCCAAAAGAGGTGGTGGACCAGAAAACTGAAAGCAGTTCAGGGGGTTAATGTGGGCGCTGTTCATTATACAGTACAGCAGGTTAACTGACCACTGCTTCCTTACCTCTGGAAATAAAAAGGAGTGCACAAGGTCTGGTCTAATGAGACCATTACTGGCCTCCCAGTGCCTCAGGCTAGCAGAGCGACACAAGTACACAGGCACATAAACAGGGATAATTACATTTTATTGCACCTCAGAATCTTGGACCAAACTGTTGGATAAAGAGTGGCTAAATTATTACTTAATGATTAAAAAGGTTATTGCCCTTTTCTTCTGCTGCCTGGCCAACCCGCAATCCTCTCCTGTAATCTTTCCCTGCACCTTGTCTTCCATTTTCCTCTCCTTTACTATTCTTTAATCTTCTCCTTATCCCTTCTCTCCTCCCTTTTCTTTTCCTCTCCTCTTCTCTATTTTCTACTGTGGTCACCGTGTGACCAGGAGCAGTGCTTGTGAATCTAAAATCACATTAAAATATGAATGTGTAATATCTACAAATCATAAAAAACTCCCTGCAGTAGGATTAAGTTGATTTTTATCTTAAAAGAGTAATAATAATATTAATAATGTATATCTTCTGGGTTCTTGGGCTAACATAAATATACATTTGTTTAGTTCAGCAGTCGTGACAGTAACCCTGAAAGGTGAACCAAAGGTAACTTGGAATCATAAGATGAACGCAAGTGGTAACTCAAAGAGCATCTGATTTACATTTTCATTCCTTAGAGTTATGAGCTATAATCCAGACCATACATATTGTGTCTGTAGATCCAGATAAGATTAACATACAGGGGCCGTAGTCTGGCTGTATTTTATATGCTGTGTCAGTTGCCAGAGTTGTTTTTTTCCCCTTGTGGCAACACCGTCTCAGCACTGTATTAAGCACCTGAGCATCTAATGGGAATCTGCTGGCTGGTCCTGTGTGACATGCCCTGTGCAGACGTTGCCCTCCCTCCCCATCTGTCTGATGTCTTTGGCTGATCAGTGACAGCTCCACACCAGTGGTGAACAGAACACACAGATGGGGCACACACACACACACACACACACACACACACACACATCACACATGTCCCTTTCTAGTGGAAGGGGCAGCATGGAGGAAGATAACTTCTCAAAAAGAAGATTAAATTGCTAGATCTATTAGTAGGTATGAGAGAGATACAGTTTCTCCTGTAACTTAAAATGTAGCCAGCTGAAATAAACAGATGCTGGACGTGTACAGTTATTCTGCTCTAAGCCTTCCTAAGGAGAGCCTTGGACAGAAATTGCAGTTTGATCGTCTGAGCCTAGAACCCAAGCCTGCTGCCATTCCTTTCATCTTTTGAGGCCTAACTTTCTGATCTTGTTCCACTTCTCTTCCTTGATCTGAATTGATCCTTCTACCCCTACCCCTTGCCTACCTCTTGCTTAGCATCTATCTCCTCTCTTATCCCTCCCTTGGTTCTGGCTACTTTTACGTGTCCTCTACAGTACATGGCTGCAGCGCTCTCTGACTTTCATGAATAATTCATCAGGCAGACAGGAAGAGAAGAAGGCATTGCCAACAAAAGACATACACGGATGCATGGACCTCAAACACACCTACATCCACATTAACAAACATTTTCATACGTGAGAGTTTGAGCAAATTCAAAATACAGTATCATGTATGACCCATCGTCTCTGTGTTTACGGCTGCAGTACCACCACAATAAGTTGCATTTAGCTCATAAAAATAAAAAAATAAATAAAACATGAATGGGCGGCAGTGGCGAAGTGGGTAGGAAGATTGCCTCTGGAGTGCAGGGTCGGAGGTTCGATTCCCCGCCTACCCGCCACATGTCGAAGTGTCCCTGGGCAAGACACTGAACCCCAAATTGCTCCCGATGGTTCAGAGAGCGCCTTGCATGGCAGCTACTGCCATCGGTGTATGAGTGTGTGTATGAATGGGTGAATGTGGTAAGATATGTAAAAGCGCTTTGGGGCTGAGAAAATCGGCTAGAAAAGCGCTATATAAGTCAAGTCCATTTACCATTTGAATTCTTCTTCACCATTTCACTTCTGTTTTTGTTTTTTTGCAAACCCGTTTGTTGAATCTGTTTTCTCAACATTTTCCTACTGAGTGTTTACTTGCTGCTTCCTTCTTCCCTCCTGTCTCTGCAGCCGTGTCCCTGTTCATGCCAGTGAGGATTTCCCTGGGAGCATCCCCTCCATCCCAAATGGGATTACATGAAATTCCCTTTGCCAATCCTTCTCCTTACACCACCCACCCCCTTCCCTCCAGGAAATACAACAACATACTCAGGAAGATCTTTTTTTATCCAGTTACTGGTGTAAGAACTTAATCACATTTCTACCAAAACATGGCTTCTTTTGAATTTCAAACGGTGCAGGGATTCCTTTTCACATCGTGACATAGAGCACAAAAGCCAACGCCGCCTTCCTGACTTCCTCCATTTATTCTATTTGGCTGCTTTTTGTCATTAATTCTACTGGTGACACCGGATCCCATTCTTCCCCATTCTTGCTGAACGGTCCAACGATTCATCCAGATAAAATTCCATTTCTCCAGCTGACAGAGGAGCCCTCTCCTCCTCTTCACTCCCGGCCTGCTGACAGTCAGCCAGCCTTTAATGCACACAATTGATTCTGTGGCCTTTCGGAGCCTGAGCAACACAAGAAGCTAATAAATGGGGGAGAGCTCCACATTGAGTCTGTGACCCCCCAGATGAATGACCCTGCCTGGCTAGATAACAGGCAGCAGTGGAACAGACAGCAGGGTGGTTGGGGGAGGAATTTGTAAATGTTTGGTGGTGGAAAATGAAGCAGAAGTGCAGGAAATAAGGGTAAAAAGTTAAGAGGTAGGACAAGAAATAAAGAAACAAGAAACCTAAAGCCAAAACCTTGGAGATACTCTGGCCTAGTTTACTATTTATACTTGTGTGGAGTATGTACGTGTCCATGCGTGTGTAATGATGTGGACATAATGAGGACAGATGAGGTCACTCTGGCAGTTGTACACCTGTAGGGGCTGAAGAGGGTTGTACGAGAGGCATGATTCATTGGAGCTGGGGTAGTATTCTGAAACTCAGCACCACAATGCTGTGCAGCCTGGAATAAAAAAAAGTCTCCACTATCACCACCATCATCACAGCCATCATCATGCACCATCCATCATCACCTACATCGCCCTCGCCATCATCATCATCCATCATCTGTGTCAGCAGGAGCAGTGTATATTGCCAGAATAAAGTGAATCAGTAATGTCCTTTCTCTGTGCTGAAACACATTTGAAACTGCCACATCAGAACCTTCCTCACCTCAAAGTGGTAACCATGTTCTTTTTTTGCTCTCCGTCTAGTTTAGAAGTTATCGCTGAGCTGTTTTTGTCATGTTTCCCATCTTCTAATAAAGAACTTGTATTTTATATGTTTGTAGTATATTCTAGACATCACAAATTTAGGACATGCAATGGTTTGCCTCTCGTATGGTTTAAAATATTACTCCACCCCAACCACATTGTCGAAAATGTTGGCCTTTGCCACGCTTTTCTTCTAAAATATATATAGAAGACTTAACTGTAAAATACATGTTGTTGAAAAGGTTTCAGAAAAATCTAACCCTTTCATGAAAGTACATGCATGCATGCACGCACGCACGCACGCACACACACACACACGCACACCAACAGTGCCATTCCTGAACCAGCATCAAGTGCAATGTGGACTTTGTCCTTGTGTGTGCCGTCTATTGGAATACATCTGAGTCACAAAGTCATCAAGTGTACATCAGTGCAACCAACAGTATCTGACCTTAAGCAACTTTAACGTCACAACATTCAGAGCAGCACTGTCCCCTGGGGCTAAACCAATCAAATACAAACTTTGCTGATGTGTCAGCAGGGAAA
The DNA here is from genome assembly GCF_949987685.1 of Ammodytes marinus. Classification (NCBI taxonomy): domain Eukaryota; kingdom Metazoa; phylum Chordata; class Actinopteri; order Uranoscopiformes; family Ammodytidae; genus Ammodytes; species Ammodytes marinus. Next base: position 29,207,022 of record NC_137230.1, on the reverse strand, counting down.
CAGGCAAACAGGAACTGCACAGAGGGGTCAACCCAACAGGTTGACGGGCAGGTAAAATATTTAGCATACAAGGTCAAGCTATTGTGCACAATACTAGAAATGTGCTTGCTCAACCTGGACGAAATCTGCACCATAAGCTGTTCTGCAGAGAGGAGGTCCTTTCCAAATGACGACAAAAAAACTTTTGCTGACTTTTGTTATCCCCACTCTTCCCTAAGGAGATGAAAGCGATGATGTAAGCTGTCCTCAAAATTAGACCCTTTACTTGTAAGCCCTCTCTTGGAACAGTGACAGACGCTGTTCGATAATGTCACTTGACATTTTGTCCAAGGCGTCTCCAAATCCCTGAAAACTATATAGAAAGGACTCAGCAACTTAGTGAGGAAAGAGAGGGTAGACTGAGGCTTGAAGCGGGGTCGGAAATTCCACATCATTGCTCGTCCACAGGCGATGTGGTGAGCACAGTCAAATCAGATGTGCTCATCAAAAAGGACACGTGGGAGTGTGTTCCTCTGAAGAGAAATCGGTTAGACAGTAGATTTAGCTTGTTATTTCCCATGACTTTAAGCCCCCCATGGACATATTCTATGATGAGCCTATTCAAGTGTCAAAAAAAAGGTGTGATGTTTTTTTTAGCTTGTTTTAAAGTGGAGCTTAGCATAATGCAGATTTCTGGGGCTGTGACATCCAGCTAAGATCTTTCTCATCTTTAAAGTAACACCTCCACCTCTATGAAAGGCCAGTCTCAGCCAGGTGCACTGACAACGGGAAAACCAAGTGTACCAAGTGTTTCTAAATGGAGAAAACAAGTATCACTCGTTTCTGCCTACATCAAAACTCCTTAAAATACATTTCATACATAATAGGATTGTAGTACTTTTTCTCAACTATGAAAACTGTGACATAATTTCAAGCTGCCAATCACAGCTGCTTCTCAAAAGTTACATATTCTTAACAGACAACTTTGAAGCCTACATGCAGTGAGTGGTTGATTAGTGCAACACCACTGCAAGGTGTGAAATGTAGTTTCAAAATAACTGCTGTCTCAACTATGAATAACTCTAGTTATGAGCTATGGTTATGAAACGTGCAAGTGACGATAAATATAAATGGAATATGTTGAATGACGCAAAGTGAAGGGAGGAAAATGTGGTGTGTGAGATTAACCATGGCTAAATACATATATTTAATTGTGTCATATCATTGGGAGGAGGATACTTTATGTCTATACAGCAAACTGGAGCCCTTTTTGCACAATTATGCAACCCTAACCCTTTAGATGTAATTTCTACAAATACGTTGGTTTAAAAAAAACATGAAAACACTGAATCTAAGTGATCATGACATACCAGCGAAGGTAGTCACCAGTATTGTTTGAATGACACGACTGCATCACATCAGAAAAGTAGGAGAATCAGTGATGACTCCATACGTGTCTATAAGTATTAATAAATACATAGACACACTCCAGACAGAATCCAGACATATTCTGATTCTGATCTGATTCTGACTCAAAACAAGCCAAAACATTCAATTACAAACAAGCAGGACAGTAACAGCAACATAGAAATGGACAAAACCGTAATTTAAATAATATCCGAACTGCAAAATTCACCTCAATCATCTTGAAAATTCTATTAATATTCCTTTACGGTAAAATCTATATCTCATCACCTAACATTGATCCAGTTTAGTTCCCATGACTTTCCCTGTCCACCACAGATCAAATACTTAATTGTCCACTGAGCCTTTTTAAAAAGGGGCGCTGCATTACAACACTCACAACTGAAAATGACAGAAATTGCACTGTAATGGTGCATGTAAAAATTAAATTGGAATAAGTGAAATAAAATATGCAGTAAACGTGCAGGCAAGAAGGCGGCAGTACAAGAGGAAAGCACATCTCCGCTGATGGAGCTTTTATGGAGCCGGGGCACAGTGACGACATCACTAAGAGCCTCATAATGTAGCGATTAGTCTCAAATGGGACGAGATGTGGTGGTGCTCTGTAAGCTCCCTGTTGACAGCACTGCTCTCTGGGGATGAGAGTGCCTGTCAAAGGGGCCTCTGTCACTGCTGCTACAGCTGGGGGCTCAACTGACGGGGCCTCCAGGCCAGTAGCATCTAGCCCGCCTACTTCAAACGCCTCCTCTGAAGGAGTTATCAATCACCTGGCTCCTGACAGCACCAGCGTGGAGAGGAGTCACCTTGGGTGGAGCTTGCAGCTTCTACACTGGAAGATGTTCAATTACTAATGAGTCTTTTTACTTCCTATATCACCATTTATCCTCACATACATATACACACACTTGAGGTCCTAGCACAGAGAAAGCTCATAGCACAGCGGCTGTCTCCCTTTATTCCTGCCTAGTGAGGAGTCACTCCTCAGATTACAGCAGCGTGTCACTAAATGGTAGGCCTCTCGGCCTAGAGAATACAGCCATTACTCACCAACTCTTTTTTTTTCGAGAGTTTTATGGTAACATCAGAACAAATGGTAGATAATGGAGCAGAAACCAAAGAGCTCTGTGTGCATGTGTGTATGTGTGTGTGTGTGTGTGTGTGTGTGTGTGTGTGTGTGTGTGTGTGTGTGTGTGTGTGTGTGTGTGTGTGTGTGGACAAAGGGAGTGGGGACATCCAACTGAATACTCTCATTCCCTCTCTGACAGGTTATGTACAGTCTGATTCCTCCTGCCTGTCAAACACCTTTTGTCACAGACCAGTAAGAAAATCATGGCTTCAATAAGTCTGTCACTGTCCTCACCTCCCTACCCCCACTGGTGAGACACACAAAATCCTGTTTACAGGTTTGAAGGAACCCTAGCATGTCATGTGATGTGTTTTTCCCGTCATGCAATGCTGGTTGTATTTTTATCAGAGCATGAGCTGTGCATTTGTGTTAGGAGCCTGCACACAGCTCTAAAGAAACATATGAATATGTTTAGGAATGAGTAGTGTGTTTTTTTAACATTTTAAATTAAACTTTTTCTACTTCCTCAGATCTACTTTTTCTTTTGGGTGGATATGGATATGAATATGGATAAAATATTCTGTAAGGCCATTCACTGTATTGTCTCACAGTATACAGTGTATTGTCATATAAGATGTGCTTGTATCACTTATTAGTAAAACTAATTTAAAGACAAAGATTTTCCCATTTCTGTCTCCATGCAACCCATTGTACACTTTAAAAACATTCTAAAATCATTATTATCACCCAGACAAATAAAATAGAATCATTGTCTGTGGTGACCAGCAGCATCAATCAGGCATAAATGTTTGACAAGTATATAAATAAACTGAGATGGTGAAATGCAAAAAGGTTTATTTTGAATTATAACATGCAGGGCTCAACAATAAGGATTGCCCGACGTCCCGGGGCAAGTAAAACGCCACGTCGGGCCAGTAACTATGACAACCCACTTGCCCGAACGGGCAACCGGGAGTTTTTCCGAAATTATTGAAAAAAAATTATAATAATAATATTTTTATTTTTTATAGCGCCAAATAAAATTCATCTATCCACGGTCTTTTTTCATATAGAGCTGGTGCTCATTATTAAATAAACGCTTAGGCCTATGTTACTTATCTAATTTATGTGCGAGTAGTTGTGTCTGCTGCGTTGCATCTCTCTCCTCTGCTCCGTTTTGTGAAGGGGGGCGGGGCTCCAGCGCCAAAACACACACAGATCTCGGCAAAAAACTGGTGCGCCGCGCGCGTCTCTCACACACACAGTCAGAGAGATAGGAAAGAGAACTACACGCGTTACGTTGGTGTAACAGAAAGTACAAAAGCCAACGACTAGGCCTAAATAAGTAGACCCCAGCCATCTGAAAAGCAGCAAAAATATCCGCGTTTTTTAAATGCATCCAAAGTGAATCTAGTAGTAGTTTAGCGAGGATGCTAACGTTAGCTCTGCTGCTAGTAGCCTACTACCAGTTTAATGTGTGCAGGTCAACACAAACATCAGCAACAGTTAGCAGAGGAACATCTCTACAGCCTGCATGTACATCTTAATAAATGGAGGTGTCATTTCTCATACCAGGAGGCAGTGGAAGCTTGAAACTATACTGGAAAAGTGTTCAAAACAGCCTGTCCTTAGCCAAAAGTTGAGATTTTTAATAATAATAATAATAATAATTATAAAAAACGTTTAAAACAGATTGTTGTAGGCCTAAAAAAATGTCTTGCAGAAAAAAAGTTCTAAAGAATTGCTGTTGTAAAAAGAATAAGGTACAAGAAAAAAACATTTGTGTGACCAATGTTTTTTTTGCATAAAACACGTCTCATGTGCAGTTATTGTCGGTTTAGAAACTAAAAAATTACAAATGTTCCAACTCAAATAATATTTGAATAATAGCCTCCACTTTCAGTATGATCATCTATAACACTGTCCATGATGTGTTTATACATTATATATAAAGAGCGAATATAACAAATATTTGTACACCACTAATAAAAACATTTTTATATAGGGGCCAGTAAAAATTGACTTCGGGCAAGTAGAATTCAGACCCACTTGCCCGACCGGGCAAGTGAAAAAAAACCTTAGCGTTGAGCCCTGACATGTGTGTTAAACATCTATGCCATGTGTGTTAAACATGTGTGCCCTGTGTGGCTGTCTGAAGACTTGACCAATCCTTGCAAATAATGTTGGTCTGCACTCTGCATAACCATCAGTGTTGATAACTAATGTTTGGTTCATGGTTCCTCAATAATTTATGCTTTATGAGTTTTTTTAGAGCAAAGGTTTGATATTGTAAGTATAAAACAACAGACAATGCACAATATTTCTGAATATTTCTTGACATATTTTGGGAAAAGCTGTCATTGCTGCAGACGTGCCTGCCATGCAAACTGTCAAGATGTTACATTTTCCTTCCTCGTGTGTCTGTTTGTGAGACACAAAGAACACAGATTATTCCTGAGGATATTTAATTATGCAGTCTGTGCTGATCAAACCAGAGTGTCAAATAACAAGATATTGAATGAAATTTTACAACCCACCATGAAGATGAGGTTTTGAAGAAAGTTAATCTGAACTGTGAATAGCAACAAGCTATTTTAAGCATTTGATAAAGCTATCACATGATAGTAAGTGTGCTAACTTGTGCAATTATATACCACTAAAGTGATAACCTCCTTAGGATTTAACTTTGTATCCTCCACAGACTTTTGACAGGTTTCTCACATTATCAGTCTGTTTGTGCTTTGTTTTAATTAAATTACAGACACATATTATGTCAGATAGAAATGTGTTAGTGAAGGTGACAATGGAGTCATGGAGAAGATAAATTACAAGGAGAAGGGCAGCAACAGAGAAGTGTATGCAGAAACTGATGAGCATGGTTTTTTTATGGTAATCTCGACATTCAGTCATTTACACATCACAGTAGCTGGTGGAGTTTGGCAACAAAGAGACAGAATTTTGAAGATAAAAATATCAGTTTTTAAAAATAATTTATTATATATTTATCAAGTTATTTTCTGTTTAAAGCAAGACACCAAAGCTGATTTACTTTGATATCTGGCATCAAGAGTATTGCTACCGATCAAGAAATGAAGGGAAATGTCTCTTTTGGATATCAATCTTTGATTCTGGGCAAATTTATTTTGGTGGTCTATTTCTATTATTCTGCATATTTATAGCACAAAGGTGTTTCAGTTATTGAAAACATATTTCTGTGTCAGTCCCTCAGAATAGAAGAGAGAGACATCCTTTTGCACAGATACAAAGCACCAGGCTGATGATATTTATACACAGTGTTGTACTGGTCCATCCAATGGCAGGCTTTCCTTTAATTGACATCGATAAAATAAATCCAAGCCTGGGACTTGTAAAATAATGATTGATGTTGTCCCTTATAATACGGTGTGCACAGTTTGCATTGTTTCTGAGATGTAATAAAATGTCATTATCCCTGTGCGTGTGTGTGTGTGTGTGTGTGTGTGTGTGTGTGTGTGTGTGTGTGTGTGTGTGTGTGTGTGTGTCTGTGTCTGTGTCTGTGTATGTGTTTGTTTGTGTTAAATATATATGTACCTGCTCTTTCTCCCTGTACATACCAATTATTATTTAAACTGCCTGCTCTTCCTATAGTCAGAATGTATTGGCATCTGATGACTTTAGCACCTCCTGTTTACCACATCACAGTGTAGCAGAGGAGGATCCTGCTGTCGTCAGTTCTCTGCAAGTCATTCCCCTCTCTGCCCCATTTAATCTCTGTCTCTCTGCAGAGTCTGCACTATAAATAAAGCATTAAAAAAGCCAAATAAATATTCTTTATTTTCCAACATCTATAAACAAATTAAGAAAACACTAAAATATTAGTTTTTTAGCGTAGCTGGATGATTTCTACATTTATGTTGGTAATAAAAAGAGACTGGAGACTGGAGATAAAAAGAGATTTTTTAAGACTCAAATATACTCAAAGACTGGTACTTTATTAAATTGGACCCAAAATGTAACCATCCATCAAAACTCAACTGGTTATTATCCTCCTTCTCCTTTCATCTTATTTCTGTCGTGGTTTATGATCCACTCTAGGTTTCCATGGATACTTATCACTTCTGCTTTAGGCCTACATTATAAGCTTTCCAGCAACTACCTATCCACATTAATTGTGAAGTAGCCTCAGGAGGTGTTGACTTAGCTTTGGTATGCAAACTGCAAACTCTTCATTTAATAGAATTGGCCTCTGGCCTAAGCTTGAACATTTTCCAACACTTAACAGTCAGCACATCATTTTAAATGTTTGAAGAGAACGGTAAAACAAAATGGAGCCATGAGTGATTTTGTAAGGCGTAGAATTACATTACAGCATCAAGGTATGCTGATCCTCTCACTGTGCCACAGAAAAGCATACAATGCATTGTATTGCATCAACGGATCAGATGATGGTCTTTCACAGCACAGCATTGCACATTATATGTCCAACCTGTATGCAAGTTAAACATCAGAGGAGCTCTAGGTTACAGTAGGGGACCTCAGCATCCAGGTCAATACACATAAGGCCACACAGAATAATATGCACAACTATTATTCATGAATGTGTAACCAGCTGCTTCCAGTCCACTATTCACAACTGCAACAAGGCTAAGATGATGTTGTGATCTGATTTCCCTCCTGATCATGCAGATCGGCTTGGAGGGATGAATCCCAATTTCACACCTTCTTGATAAGGCATGCTTTGACACACAAACACAGCCTTACACACTGCTTCACATCTCTATGTGTTTAAGATACCACAAACAAACTGTATTTAGCCTTTATGCTCCTTTCTTCGGCTAAAAAAGATGATATAACAAAAGCTTTTCATTACTAAGCCTTATCGTAATTAAAACCAGATAAGTAGTATGATTTTTTTTTGCTGGACTACAATTAGGTCATTTATACTGAGTAAAATGTAAAAACATTGAATTGACAGTATGCAGAAAAAATTAACTTTTTGAAAAAGCAATCGCATTTGTGAGGATAAAATTGACACAAATAAAACAGAACTTTAGAATTCGTATTGAAATTAATTTGAGTTCAATCAGACTTTAGGCAAGATAAGTATTTAGGCAGAATAATTGACTATTATATAACATAATATCTATATAAACACGCATTTTGTTCACCTTATTTTATATACATAATATTTACGTTTATCTTTTAAATTTATTTTTTGTTCAAGTTCATTCAGATGAACTGAAAACCAAAGTATGTTTCCATGTATGTGTACATAGATAGTACTTGGCCTTATTATTATGATGCTTAATTTCTGAATGAATCACATTAAGGTGATATACTGTATGTATTGTTAATGTACGGTTGGCATTGAGCCCAGTTCTGAGTAAAATATTATCATAGATCATAAATTGTATATTTTTAACCAATTTAGTAGAACAAAATGCAAACAATAAGTAAATAGAGGTTGTGTACACAAAACCACTAAACGATACATGCATATCAAGAAAAAACACAGAAGACAAAGCACAGTAACACCATACACACAAATACACGATGCAAGCCTCAGTTACCATAGAGACAGGGCACTCTGGACATATTGAGGATTTATTAAAAAGCCTCCCTGGCAGTATTATTCCCTCTATACCCTTAGAGCAAAGACACAGACAGTCACCACACTGCTGGAGCAAGGAGACACACCACAGCGAGACGTCTAACAATTGCTGGCAGAAACAATATTCAGTATATTTGCCTTCCCTTTCTGGCACCACACTTTCAATGAAGCTTATGATGGACTCTAAGCAAAATGCTAAGCATCTATGGCAACGAGATCATTACTTGGTCACAGAAGCTGGTAGAGAAGCCATAAGGAACTAGCCACAGAACTGACAGGATGTTTCCTTCAGAGGTCTCTGAGGGTTCCTGTAGAAGAGTCTCAGCTTACAGAGTGGCAGATATGTTTTGGTCCTGTAATTGGAGGGTACGCTGGGTAAACACCAGAGCCCATCCTCTGTAAACAGTCGCTACATGGCAGCTAAACAGGTGCTCCAAGGAGCCTGACAGGTACAGTATAGTGACACTTGGTAACTTAGATTTTTTTTTTCAAGTCTTTGTTTCATAGTTTTTGGCCATCATTCCTATCATCTTACTGTACAAGCATCATGCTCTTACGGCAAACATGCGGGTTCACCAGGTCTCATCATTCAAAGCAGTTTTAAATACAATACAACCATCCCTGCATGAGGCATCACAAGCATGAACAGTCAGACCAGCTTAGTTTAGGCCAATTATCCAGCACCTTTGAAAAGTCTAAATACTATTTGAAGAACTTGTGGTCAAATCAGTTGTACAAGAAAATTGTGATAGAAGAAATCCCTGATTACTGGTATTTTATCATTGCAAGGAACACACTATTTCACTCCGACCACGATGCAAAACACTAAAGATGTGTCTTTATTTCCGGCTGTTATTTCGGGAGCCAACTCTTATTGGGAATTCCTTTCAGTAGCAACTAGCCTGTGCAAATGGCTAGCCAGGAAGACTAATTTTGTTTGGCCTGAATACAGTCTATAAAGTAACTTCATTGCTTCGTGCAACAAGCTCCATAAAGAATTGGCTACGTAGTTTCAGGTATTTGATAAGACAGTTCAGTTTGTGTAACTTTATTTATGGTCAATGTGTGTAAAAATTTTTGGAGTGATAGCCTGCGGGCAACTGCTGCCTGAGGGTTCTATTTCAAGGAAAAGTCTATAATCCACATTTACAAGGAAGCTTGTTGATTAGATTGAGACTTGTTTTGACTTTGTCTCATAGAATAAGTTCAGAAATTAATTTATTTTAGATAGAAAATTGGTGTGATTACTTTAATTTGACATGTTTTGACATACCCTCTTTTTATGAAAAAAAGTAGGGATTGGTTTGAATTAGTATTAATTAGTTCAATCGAAAGACCACAAAACCCTGGATCGGATTATCTAGAGAATGGGTGGACGTGAAAATGATGCATATTAAGTGAAATGTCCTTACTGTGATCAGAGATCATGAGAGAAAGAATTCAAGCACAAGAGGCACAAGGAGAAAGAAAGATAAAAGCAGCGGTGATGGATGATGAGTTGATGGAGGGAGCAGCAGTGTCAAGACTCCTCATTCCAGGAAGTGAAATCGGTTTCCTCCTGGTTTCCCTGAGGCTGTTCCACATGAGAGCTCCAACTCCCTGCAGCCTGCATCCACAAAGCAGAGGATGGCCAAGCCGAGAAAGTCCGTGACATTTCACAGGGAGAGTGTAGGAGAGAGAGTCCATAGAGACAGCAAAAAAAAGGATCCCGTCCATTATTTCATTTGTGCAGTACAAAGGACAGTTCTGTCTGAGCAAGGCATTGAGTTGGGGTTACACAGGGATACAGAAGGATGGTTGAATGTCAGGAAGAGCGTGGCATGGGGAAATACTGTCAATCCCTTTACTGAAAAGATCAAGTATGACGTATAGAGGACATGGGAGAGATGATAAAATAAGTATGCTAAAAAGAAATCTGAAGACACAGAGAAAAAGGGTAAGGGGAGAGAATTCATGTGATTGTCGGTACCCATTTGTAAAGACTTCAACTCACCTGAGAATTTCCAGTAGACCCCCACTTTCATTCTATCAACTCTCTCCTGAACCTTGTCCTTGCTCATCATGTTGCACACTTTCACCTTTGAAGTTGCCTTGCATGCTGAATCTTTTTAAAAAGCATTGCCAGGGGTCCCAGCCAGGCAACCAGAACGTGGAGGATGGGACTGGAAGGAGGCGCCTGGGAGGGGGACTGATTTATATTCAAGATCACACAGACACTGCACCTCAAGCAAAGCCAAAATTGAAGAGAAAAATATCCCCAAAATTAACAATAATGACAAGTGGTTGAATGCAAAATGGCACAGCCTGCTGATTTTGGCCAACATGGGAAATCTTCTACATAAATGCACATTTTTGCCAGCGTCTGCAAAAATGCTTAAATCAAGCATAAACACACACACCCTCCCGCCTGAGTCTGGGTGGGATAAGTAGGTGTTGGACACAGGGGAGAGATAATCCCTTACGGGTAGCTCTTTAATAAAATTAGCGTTGGTGTTCAATCAGCTTTGTCTGCAGAAATAAAAACACAGAGGTTCTCATTCCCCTGGATATAAAGGTCCAGTTACATTCAGTGGCTGAATGTGAACTGCTGGCAGTGGGAAAGCAGCATAGGAGCAGAATGACTGTTTTCATGAGTGTTTTGTAGCCACAATGGGCAGGGAGATCGACAGCCTGTTGTGTGCAATACAAATTGTACACAGCATGCTGGTTTAGTAATTGATTTATCAGCTTGCTTTGGTAACTCATCAACTGTCTGCATTAAGTTACAAAAATATACAAAATTTAGGGAAAAAAATGAATTGTCTGTAAATACATTTGCTGTGAGAAAGAATGTTAATGGTACTCCCTCTACTGGTGAGCCACCAGGGTGCTCCCAAATTTAAAACTAAATTGATATCCTCCCTGTATTGACAGTACTTTCTGTGATGCCTGAAACACGTTACAGAACACTTTGAAACCTAATGAGCTGGTCTCATTTGTCGTTTTAGGAGGAAGCTTAATGACTTGGAGGCATACACAGCTGAATGTAGATGTTTTGCCTGATGAATGTAAGATTATGTTTGACTTATAACTTAAAGCCACTACGAGTAACATGGTCCGTTGGGGGCCCCCTTTGGACAAAAGCGGTAGTATTTTTACGACGCCCGCTGTCGCAAAACTGTTTTCTAGCTCGTTTCAAGCGTGCAAGTGTCAACTGAGAAGGGCGCCGCACAATATAGTGCATGTACGTGTGTTGAAAGTGTGAGGGCACGGACACGGAGTCTTTTCGGCTCCGTGAGAGTGGTTAGTGACACTCCATCAACTAATGCCAGTCAGTGCTACACACACCTGATTGCAATGAGTTGATGCAGCAGTGTCACCTATCTACTCTCACGGAGCTGAAAGATTACGTGTCCTCACAGAAAGCGAGAGACGGCAGTTAGTATGGATCACGATGAGGTAATGTGTTTATGTTGTTGTAAATAATGACTATTTCAGATGAATAATGGTCATCTGATGATGGTGAAGCAAAGCACACTTTGTGTTAGTACCAACCGCTCATTCATTTGGGAGAAAACACTGCAGTCTAGTTCACTCCAGTGAAATTGTATACACGTTGCTTGGCAACGCCCTCGTCCCGTCCGTAGCCTATATCACTCTCCCTTTTAGCTTTTCTTCATTGCATTTTCTTTTTTTTCTTTGATGGCTCAGCCCCGTTATTCGTCATTATGACGACAAATAACTGTCTCAAACAAGGCTCCCGCTCCCCTTCCCTCACCTGGAGGGATAGGCTTCTCAAATCGCGTTGCTGCGCCACACTGAAATCTGCGACCAATACGGATATGTGACCATAGAGCATGTACGCGCAAACCGAAAATCGGACTGGGTGTGCGACCAGACCAAAAGCAGTAATAAAAACTATATAAAAACTTATTTCTTTGCACTGATGGTCTCGTTTGCTGTTAAAGGTAATTTATGATTATCAAAGGAAACATGAGGCTGTTTAAAAGATATTTAAATGTTACTCATAGCCGCTTTAAATATTTGCTGTTTTATTTGTTGTTCTATGTTCTTAATGTGTAATGTGTAACTTCTGTTTGTGTGTGTATGTGTGACTATGCCGCTGCCTGCCTTGCCTCTCTGGTTATTGGTTTTGACAGTACAGTGAAGGCATTAGCTTCACATTAAAAGGTAGCAAGGAAGCGAGGTGGAGAGATCAAGGTGATTTCTCTACCTTGCTTTTTCTTTCCTTTTCACTGAATTATGCATTTATTCAATTCCAACTTCTTAAGTCTTTCATTTCCTCTATTTCTTTTTTTCCCTCTTCATCAGTGTTAGCTCTTTACCATTGGGAATGAAATCAGCTTGTTACAGCATCCGGATGATTTCCAGACAAGAACATTAAGATTAGACACGAAAAAAGAGCTTTCTCTTTCACTCTCTCACAGTGGAATTTGAAAATTAAAAATATATTCAAAGATTGTCTGATGTCTATTCCTTTAGCTTCTGTATTGCTTGTACATTGACACTCCCACCCCTGGGATTTTCCTCTTTTCCCACGGGTGATAGTTTCTCCCTGGGACTTGTAATTAAATATATTAGGACAAAAACAGCACATCCAGTGGAGCACTGCCAATCAGTATGTTACAGTTTCACAGCAGGAAGAAATGCAAGTCAAAAAACACACACATCCAAAACTCTCTTTCATCCAATAGACGGCCCAAATTAGCTCGTTAGATAATACAGAGGTGGCCAAATTCTTAGTTGGCATCAAAAAGAAAGATACTTTCATTTATATTCTCAGTGAATAAATTCTTCCCTCCATTGAAACGAATCCCTTTGAACTCATACAGTAGCGTCAATAAAACACTGTTTCCACTGAAGTTAAAGAGAACCAGCAAAATATTAGGAAAAGAAAATAGTAAACGCTGCGCTTACCAAATGTCCTAGTCCAAGTAATTGTAGTGAACAAAGTAAGGGGATTAGAGGCTTGAACACTGCAGCATGTCACTGTGTATAATGAATGACCTCACTGTTTATATTCAAAACTTAACAACTAACCAATCAGCAGTGGCCACTGATTTGAACTTTGGCCTTACGATCCATTTTTCCTACTGCTGTTTCCTGTTAAGCTGTAGACTTGTGGAGTGGCCGGAGTTAAATATTAACCAGGATGATTACAGAAGTTATACTGATGAGGACGTAATGCAATAAAACCAACTCTACAATGGCGGGACCTAAAATTAAACTACAGCATCAGCACACCTTGCGCAAAGCCAATCTTCAGACAAAAAAGGGAGAAAAACAATTATCTTCAACGTGGAGTATGAATTACCAGGTAATGTACATGAAAGATGCATGAAAAACAGGCAGTGCTCCAGACACAATAAATCCACCATTATACTTTTAGTGTTTCTCCAGACTCTCACTTGACATAATGCACAGTATAATTGATATTGTGCAAAAAGACAAGTTAATTGTTTTCTTTCTGAGAGAATTAGTGGTAAAAAAATATTTATATAATTAGAAGTAGTAGTGAAATCTACAATTCATCAATCCACCTCTGTTACAGCTTGAATCCAACTCAAGATCCTGGTGCTTGCATGCTGGGTTGATAAAGGAACTCTGTTCTTTCCTAAACCTCAAACCCGCGATGTAACCTTACATTCCAGCATGACTCTCCTGATGTTTTGTCTCTGGACAATTGTCCGTCCCTTCTCTCAAATGACCCTGTACTCAGTCTCATTAATTTGTTTTGTTCGGGAAAGATGCATTTCTACATTTTGATGACATTTAGCTCTCATTCCTGTAAAAATTTACTTATTTTCTTTCACTTTTGACAAACACATCTGCAAACCACATTTAGGTGGTGGTTCAGTTTTTACTTCTAGGACCCATACTTCCACTTTGTTAATATTGTGTCCTCCCCTTCGGCTCATTGCAAGATAATAGGTAAAGAAAGGTGGGATCAAGTTTATGTTGTATTGGTTTTTAAGTCTAGGCTTTGATCAGACACACAGTGACTCAAAACCAACACGTTTTCTTTTAGCTTTATCACATTCCTGTTCCCCTCAATAATTGTTCTTTTTGCCTCCACCCCAAGTTTTTCAAGTTTACCTGAGATAATAAAAATGTCCAAGAAACATTTTATGCTGTTTATTACACCATGATTCAAATTAGAAAATATACAGTATATAAGCAATATTATTACATCTACAATGTTTGTATAAGTCTGTGGCTTCTGAAGATGACTGGACTAAGCCACCACCTGAGCAAGTTTAAAAGTCTATCAGCTAACCTGAGGTGCTTTATGCAGCAGATAATTAAAGACATGCTTGGTCTTATTTAATACTGATGTCTGGCAATTGAAGTATCACATGCTTAAGAGGATAGTACCAATCTACCATTTTCTATTCGCTGGTGCTTTTATACTTTTCTTTCTCACACTGACACACGTGTGTGCTGTTGCTACATGTTCACCTGAACACCTACCCGCACAGCCACAACAGCATACGTTCTAAATGAGGTCTTAAGTGTTTAATGAGGACTCTGGTGCATTCATTGTACCTGCTGTACCTGCTATAAAAGAGCCCACTGGAGACTTAATTAACAACTAATTGATTTAATTTGCGGTATTCTGAGACTGATAGCGTACAAATTTTCCTCCAAAGAAGCTAAAACGGAACCATTTATATCGATCTGCAGATTACTGGTAGGAATAGATTGCACATTTTACACCAGGGGTGGGAATGATAGATATGGATATAGCCCAAGATATGATGGTGTTTGACAAAGGAATAGGGATTCACTGCTCTTCCTCCTCTCATCCTTAATTCTCTGTCTATCCACAGTTCTGTTCTCTCTGAATCCCCAGCTAATTGAATTAGAGCTGCGTGATTAAAGCCTGTATGGCACGGCGACAGTCTCTTGACTTTATTATCTGTGCCACTGTGAGGCCTTGGTAGGCTGGAAAGCAGGGGTGGGTGTTGGGGAGGATGAGACTGATAAAACAGTGCAAGGATAGAAGTGGATGCGTCTTAAAACTATAGTTTAGCAAATAAATAAACTGAGATTATTTCTGCCCATGCTGTTAAATGTAAGCATCCCAAAACAGAGCTGACAATTGCTATTATATGAAGCCAAACAATGAGTAGTAATTGCTGCACGTTCCAGTCATTTTGTGCGAGATCTGAGTGTAATGACCAGTGCTTTGATTTATTAGCCTGTTAGGATCTATCATAAAGCAGTCCAGCAGATGAACGGGAGCCGTAGACATGGTGGCCTCTGTGTGAATAAAAAAACGACCTTGGCCATGTAAATCTCTAAGGAACCTACATTAGCCCACGACAAAGCCACAGAGAGCCATCACATGGCCTCTAAATGCTTGGCAGTTGGCCGCTGGCCTCTTGACAGCTCTGCAATGTGGTCATTCACACACACAAGCGCCCTGACTGTGAGGTAGTGCAGAAGTCTATTCCTTCAATTAAGCAGCTCCTTTCAGAAACCGACTGGCATGCTAGTTGTCTGGCCTCTTCCAGTTAGTGCTAATTAGCCAGGATCCTAAGGGTTTCACTCATTTCAGATCTAGCGCTGTTCCAAAGGCTGCTAATACTGTGCTCCAGAGTTCCACTGTGCCCTCTCACAGTTCAGCAGCGATGGGAAACCAAAGTAATAACAGCTGTCAAATGCATGTTACCCCGGCAACGATCTCTCTGGCAACTACAAAAGCAGCCTCCCTTGCATGGTGGGAGTTATTGTGCTGCATAAACAATAGACCCTGAATGGTGAGGAGTGAGAAATTTAGAGAGACTGCAAATATGCACATGTGGATGAGAAAGAAAGATTTCTATGTACTGCATGCTGTATATTCTAGACAAACACGGAGAGGAAAAGAAAACTCTGTGATTAGTGACCCTGGGTGTATTTGCAGTGGTGTAGATAATAGCACAATATTGTACATGTGACACAAACAAATCCTTGATTTACCTTCATAACAACGCTGGGTTTATTTCAGGTAAACTTCGACCTACTGCAAGTAGACATTGGATTACAATACTTGTAAAAAATAATACAATATGGATAATTATTTGTGAGTACCGGTGCAGTGGAAGTACTGAGAAATCATCAGCTCTCCAGCTGCTGTTTCTCAGCTGCACAGCTCCCTCTCATAGCTGACGCTCCAAAAGGCTCACAGACACATACAAGACAAACATTATCTCAAACAAACAAACATCTCAATTCAGTATTGTCAAGGGATTGTTTGACACATAAAAGGTAAGTGTATACATTCATATCTGCACACCCAAACACAGGTACTGTATCAGATGTACTGTATCTGTTTTGTCATATCATAAAAAATAAATAAAATAATGACTTATATTAGGAGAACAAAGAAGAGGGATAAGAAGAGAAAAACGTTGAAAATGTTGCTGTGGATGATGCCAAAAATATAATTAAAGATAAGTAGACAGGAATATGCTAATTTGAGTTTTTTAAGAAGCCATAGCAGTATATCTGGAACACTTATACCAATGGTTGAATTGGAAAAACAAACAAAAAAGCAGACAAGTACACAAGATAAAGGCATCTTTGGTCAATGTATGTCTTTGATTCTCTTCTGGTGCTAAAATCAGGAAATGTTCATGTTTAAAAGGAAAATAAATCTTTAAAGTTAACCATCTTAACTAGTATAGGCAAACACAGACTCGTGTTAGTCTTCTGCTAAAATGTACTGTATATATTGCAAAACCATGATTTAGTTGGGCTGGCAGAACATATCCATCTTCCTGTCCACTGCCAATCTATTCCATACTTTTATCTCAGTCTGAGGTTGTTAAATGGGCAAATCCCAGTGTATCTTGTCTCAAGCCTCGAGCTGTCACCTCCATGTAATAAGCCATTCACTAACAGGCATAGTAATGAGAAAGCTGCTCTGGCTGAGAGGCCGGTCACTATTATAGCTCTACAGGCCACTGCTTCACCATTAGCCAGTTTCACAGACGGCAACTCAGTCACTTTCAACCACTCTGTACTTTCACACATGCTGCTCATGCATTTACACACTATATAAAAACTAAATTGAGAACCAGCCAAATTCCCTGGAGATGACAGCAAGGAGAGCTTTGACAGGGGAGGGGATAAAACCTCCGACGTGGTGAGTGTTTCTCAAATTATGACAAACGTTTTAGGTTTAGGGAAAGGTCGGCAGAGGCGCAGATGGAGAAAAAGTGAAGTCAAACAGGAATGTGGGACCTTTGCACATGGCACTAAATAAATGATCAATTAGTCACCTGATAGAAGTTTCAAGCCTGCAGTGTGTATTGACAATGACAGGAGGGAAACAAGAAAGGATAGAAACTATCTTAAAGTTGTGTCAAGTTGGCTAAATAATATTTGTAAAACCTTAAAAAAAATGTGCGTCATAGAGCACTTATTAACAATGCAATTGCGCTCCTAGTTGATCCCATTACACATGTCTACTGATAACGTATCAGACAAAGGGGAAACTATATCATCCTTAGTCTCATCCTGACTCCTGAAATCTAAAATTGTATCGCCATTAAATCACTGCTAACATAAGGAACCGAAAAGCTTAAAATTAAGATCCCACAGCAACATTAAATTATTTAAACAAAAATGGTTATGGAGAGAAATGCTGACCCAAAACAATCAGTAGCTGCATGAGTTCTCGCCCTGTGCCAAGAAATAGCATATTTCTATCAAATATATACTGTATATTACAAACTTTCAGTTGATAATGTTTTTTTGGAAGGTTCTTTATAAAGATGTATTGTATTTCTTAAAAGTTTGACAAATTCATATCACAAAAATGCCAATTTGTCCTCCAAATATTTGAATTATCCTGAGAAAGGAGACTGTTTCAGGTTTGGACAGCAGAAACTCTTCATCTGCCTCCAGCATCATTCAAAATTAAACATGGCTGACCTTCCTCTTTCTTTATGATTTCATTCATTTCCGAGTCAAGGCATGACTGAGACCTATGATACGATTGCAAGGCTTGGCTCCTGGGTTTGCTGCCTGCTTTTCTGTTTCATTATGATTTCTGTTTGTGTGTTAAATGCTGATTGATTGAGGCAGCGCTACCTTGCACTCCTACAGTGTGACTCAAACATTGATGAAGACCTTTGACAACTGTTAATTTTGCATTAGCCAGATTTGTATTAAAAAATTGATGAATATGAATCACCTCTGTGATATAAGTGTGCATGCAGGTGACAGAAAAGGCTTGAGAGAACATGTGCAGCCATATTATATTATCTTCATTTTAGTTTTTAAGTCATGTTCCATCAATATCTAACGGTAGTAATTCTCTTAACACCTAAAGGTCTGACGCACAGGTCTGACAGGTCAACATGGGTATCAGAAATTTCCTGCAATGAGCATACATTTTTTAAATGCAAATACACACTACATGTTTGTTTTAAAAGGAGGATTAATATATTCCACCACAAAAATAATATGTACTATGTCTTTGCTTAAAACAGGATGTAAATTAACTGGTGTAGTTGGACAAAGAATCTCTGTTCAGTCTTTTTCTAATAAAGTTTATATCTGTAGCTTAAGGTTATTAGAAAATGATATATCAAGTCTTACCCTTTCCATATACCTACTCTTCATACTCAAAGTTTTAGATTCATATTATTAAAAATTAATTTGACAAAGGTTGGGTTAGTTTTACCTGCATTAATTAATTTTTCTTAACGTAACTTACATTTGTAAAAGGATGGACTAATGGTAAATGGACTGATAGTGTTTATCCAAAGCTCTTATAGATAAATATAAGAGGCAAATTACTATTTAATAGTTTGCCTCTCATTCACCCATTCACACACACAAACATACGTATACCGAAAGCAGCAGTACCACGCAGTTTGCAAGCTAACCATTGGGAGCAATTTGGGTTCAATGTCCTTCCCAGGGACACTTTGATATGTAGCAGGAGGCGGGACAGAACCGTTAAAATTCAGATTTTCATTATAGCCTATGTCTTGTAGCTTAAAGTGTTAAATGTTAAGTCAGAGCCATCAGATACTTGGTGACCACATTAGCCTCTCCACCAGCCATTTCCTCATCAGTGTGGCTGACAGATCTTAGTGTCTCAGCTGCTTCACTGTCAGCCAAGCTATCAGTAACTCTGCAGGCTGCTAATCACCTGTGTTATCTAAATCAGATCCCTTACATAAACACTACTTTGCGATAGCTGAGCCAATCACCACAGCCAAATATCACTGCCATAACTAGCAGTAAATCTGCAAGAGCCAAGTGACATCCCTGTGCTGAACTTGACAGCATGACTGCCGCTGGCACCGCTCAAGCGAGCTTTGACCACTAAAACCCTTACCAAATCTTACCGAAGCATTGTATTTTCACAAATGTTTTATCTATATCAATGGATCATATTAAATAGACTGTAAATGTTTCATGTACTGTATGTATTGTTTATTGCATTCAAAATTGTTTTGTGAAAATAACAATGCGTAATAGCCTGGTACTACCAGACCATCGTACGTTGCATTGGTCTTGCAAAAATCTATCCTGAGACAGCCCGCGAATATACCGTGGACCCAGATTGACTACTGAAGGGAAATGAAAATTGAGCGGAAGTAGGTAGGTGGGCGGCGCCGGTGCCAGGCTTAATGAGTAAGGTACAATACATTTATCTCAATCATGCCACCTGGGTGCCTTGTGATTCAGTCAGGAAGTGCAGAGTCCTTCCAGTTTAAAAGTCATATCTGCTCTTCAGACAGAGCTCGACGGGAAAGGACAAATTTCCATCTATCCTGCACTGTCTCCTAGCCTTCAAGCTCCAGTTCAAAAGGTAGAAAATTATGTAGAAAGCGGATCATGACAAGGATATTTTTTTATGTTCAAGCAATCTATCAAGAAATGCAGCAGTGTTGAATGTTAACCCAAATCACATTAAACAACCACAAACAAGAAAACCGTTTACCAGAGGCAGGTCATATTATTGAAAGGATTAAGGCATAAACTGCAAGCTACTTTAAAAAAAAACGTCTTAATATTTCTTACATAATGTGACTCCTGTATTGTTTGGAAGTATTAAATGAACAATACTCCGACAGGAAATGTTTTCTACAGCGAAGATATAAGGCAACATCAATGGAACAGTCACTTTGTTTGACGTCACAAAGTTCTTTATGGTCGGCCCCTCAAGCGCTTGTCCTTCTTGCTTAGATGAGAGGAGGCCGAGGCAAATGTCACAGCAGAACAAAACCCCTGAGCATGTCATGTGCAAGTGACTTAGCCTCTCTAATGGCCGGAAGAGCAACACTGAGCATTTGAGAAAGAACCACCGTTCTGACTTTGGGAACAGTTCATAAAACATTCAGTCTTATAAACAACTATTCACATTGTGTGTTTCTGAACACCAGGCTGTTTCATATATTAGTCCAAAATTAAAACACAGAGAGTGCCCCTTTTCTAAAAGACAGTTACAGTCACTTACAGTCACACAATTGAGGATATAAACTGGTTCAATATTTTTTCCAAAACTAGTTTTAAGTATTGTTGGAAGAGAACCTTGACTTAATGAGTGTTTAAGTTCCCCTATTGGCCCAACGTATGTGTTGTTACAAGGCTTAAACAGCATAAATAGACATCAGTGCTATTGATTTGCAGTTATGTTTTAAATATAAATCAAAGTACCTGTATTTTCTAAATGTTTAAGCACGAGAACTTAAATATCCCCAAAATGTTTGGCATAAAATGTAAATGTGTGTGTGTGTGTGTGTGTGTGTGTGTGTGTGTGTGTGTGTGTGTGTGTGTGTGTGTGTGTGTGTGTGTGTGTGTGTGTGATTTAAGGCCTATTTAATGCTAATGGAGTCTTGCAGCACATTATCCATTAATGTGTGTGTGTGTGTGTGTGTGTGTGTGTGTGTGTGTGTGTGTGTGTGTGTGTGTGTGTGTGTGTGTGTGTGTGTGTGTGTGTGTGTGTGTGTGTGTGTGTGTGTGTGTGTGTGTGTGTGTGTGTGTGTGTGTGTCTGTGATTTAAGATCTTTAATGCTAATAGCATCGCATCTGGCAGAACATTATCGACTGCTTAGAAATGCAGCGACACAAACACAAAATGAGCAAAAACACAAATATCCATGACATGCGGTCTAAGCTTATCACCTCCTTGGCTCTATGCCAGGGTAAATGGCAAACCTGACATTTAAAATGTATGAACACATTATGCAACAAAGCAGTGCACATCTGCACCCTCCTGGCACATCCACCCCTTGAGCATGATTGGTTTAGGTCCCACACTAAATTAGCAGTCTCATTAGAGAAAGAGAGGTCAGAGGTCTTAACAAGACCGTTCTGTTTCTGTGTTAATCCAGGCAGGTGTTTGAACGCAGGGTAAGGAGAGACCGGGTTCTCAGTTTCAGGCTTGGGCCAGCAAGGGCAAGATTACAGCACTAATCCAATGTTTGTCTGACACCAGCACTGATCCCTTAATCCAGACTGCTGCTGCCATCTCCAGCCAACAAGCCTGCCAGCAAGCCCCCCTCAACGCCAATACGACACAAACACACACACCACAGGACATTTACACCAGCTGTTGGGCTCATCTGTGTCACAATGCATATAGTGCAGTGTGTGTGTGTGTGTGTGTGTGTGTGTGTGCGTGTGTGCGTGCGTGCGTGCGTGTGTGTGCATGTGTAAATGAATGCTTATATACATGTATGCATGAACAGATGGTCTAACTGTGAATAATTGGAGATCATCTCATAACAATACATTAACTACCAAAAATTCTCAGAGCTGAGGTTTTCTGAATACAAAACCAGGAAAATGAGCAAATCATACAAAGGAAAACAGGAGACGTTATTGAACCTCAGCCTCTCTGAAACAATAGCATGGTCCACTGTAGACTGTATATTAAAGCAGGAATGCTTACCCAGCTCTGTGTGTGGGCTGGAAGGAGGCAGGAGCGGAGTAGGAGGTAATCCTTAGGCGGTGCTCATTTTAATATGGGAAGGAGCTTGACAGCTGTATTAGAAGCCTTTACATTTTGAGCCTGCCAGTGTAAGAAAGTAACTCGTAAGTGCTATGCTTACGTACATATCCTGTTGTTACGTTTTGTATAAATGAATGTTTGCACATTTTTTATATATATACTACAACTCTACAGAAAAAAGAGCCCTCTTATCGTTCTTCTATTACTTCGTTTTACTTGGATAATGGGAATATTTTGGAACTGTAACTCACAATTACTACTATTAGCACTTAATCTGCCGATTATTTGTTTGATTATACTATGAATAATAATTGCCTATAACAGTCTCCAAGAAGTCCAAGCACATGTTCCTCAATGGTTTGTTTCAACCATCCAACAGTTCCATAAGTAAGATAATTAGTACACAATCCAAATAATCAATTAAAAAATTATAAGCTGGAAATGTCTGTCATTTTTGATTGAAAAGTTACTTAAAGAATGAATTAATAATTAAAACAATAGCTGCTAATTAATGTTTATGTCAGTCAACTAATCAATTAATTAGTTAATTATAATTTTAGATCCAGAGGTTTTTTCTTTGAATTAATTGCTGCTAAAATTAATTAATTGCTGCTAAAATATTTGTCCACCGTAGTAGACCACACAGATATCCGTTACATTACATGTAGAAAGACATTTTTGCATCATGCCTAAAAGGGCAGCAATTGTAACACAACTTAAACACAAACTAAAGTGTTAAGACAGAAAATATTGTGCAACTTGTAATAGTAGCATTTCTGGAAGGGAACCATGGGATTCATGGGGAATGTACAACAAAGGGGAGTTAGTCCGGTGAGGCTGGCGTCAGTGTGCAGGCTGTAAACTGGCTCTGCTGGTGATGTGCACAGCCAGCAGCAGGAAGAAGCCTTTGTAGTTCCCCCCAGGTATGAAACAAACCTGTCTCTAATTCCAGTGGATTGCACAGATGAGCTCTAAGCAGCTGGGCGGCATGTGTGTCCTAGTGGATCTGAACATACATACAGACAACCTCTCAGCTCATACCAACTTCAACACAAAACAGACATCGTTGTTCCGAAATGCCAACATATACACAAATGCCTGTGGATATTGTCACCTAAAATCCTGTGCAAAACGTGCAGATTTTAAAACAAAAGTTAGGAGTATTTGACTCCAGATACACAATACACTCGATATGTGCCCCTACAACACACCAGAGGAACATTTCTCCCCTCTCTACCTCTCCATCTTCAGACTGGCACCAACCCTTAAACAATGCCCACTGTGACACTTTTCATGCATTTCATCAAACAGGTAATTAAAAACAGCCTCCACGGGTCAGTGATTTGAGCTGATGGTATGTACACACTATGTAGGTGGCCCCCAAACACTGTGAGACACAGCTTTCCATTTAATAAGCTGACAAAGACAACATGCTAAATAATCAAGTTAGCAGTGGAGTTGACGTGACGCTAGTGTGGAATTACCACAGTCCAAATTGAGGGCTGAGGTAACTGGACCACTTAGGTGGTGCTAGGCAAACACTTGCAGAATGGCTGAGTAGCAAGAATAACAACACTTCATTAAAGTACATGAGGTCTTCATTTACAAAGAGTCTTTTGCGTGGAAACAACTTGCCATAAAACACTACATTATTTTTTGTTTTGGAGAAAAACCCTCAACGTTAAGTGGTCGGAAATTTGTATTGGTTCACTGTCTCTCTGCACAGACTTGGATCAATATTTCCACCAAGCAGCGTCCCAGAGAATGTGTCGACAGCTAAATTAATGCAAACATGCTGCTAGAAGCTAAAATATGTTCTTAAATGACTGGTGGAAAATGTCTTTTTCACAAAGGAAAGTGTCAGCGGCATGCTAAAATTAACCCAAGGTGCTATGTGCCAATCTGTTATTCTGTCAGTTTCCAGATGCTGCCCCTCCTTTCAACCAACGCCTCCTCCTACCCTTTAAAACACCACTCCTCTGTGGATAGGGGTTCATCTGCAGCCCCTGAACTCCTCACAATGGCCCAGCGGCAGACTCATGGCCTTACACAGAGCCAAACATCTGATCAGCACTGCATAAGTGTCTGATGGTGCACACCAGTAAGTATGCACTGGCGGTGCTCTGCAGTAAAAAACATCCTGCTTACTATGATTTGTACCTATTAACAGCAGCAGTATTCTGTTTTTATGCAGTGAGGGAGTCTGTCGAAAAGGATGTATAAAGAATTTATCAGTATCATAAACCTGCAATGTGTTGGTATCTGACACAACATCCAAACCTGAAAACACATTTATCCTCTAATCACACAATTTTTCTTTTTCATACACAAAACTCTGCTGTCCAGTCAGACATGGTCAGGTGCTGTGAAGCAGTTCAATTGAAAAAAATACTTTTGGTTGCCTCTCTCCCTCTCTATGATCACTAATAATCCATATTAAAATAGCCCAGAATAGAACTGTGTTAACTTTGTTGGACATTATAAAAAAGGCTGGATCAATGCCCAGTGCAGCAGTGGACCTGTATGTAATAGCTTAATCAAAACAAAGTGTGCGTTATCACGGACTGCAGAAGGTTTAACTACGGTGGGAACCAGTGAGGTAACAACCGTGTTGTGTCTGACTGCTTCTTACCAGATTATTCTAATGCACAATTTGGTTTCCAATGACTGAACGAAGATGAGGGGATGTGGCTGTTGTTCTATTTGTTAGGCTGTTTCGGCAGCTTTTCAGAGATGCTAAAAGAGATGTAAACAGCATTTCCAATCTTATTTTAGTTTTGTCATTGCTCCCTCCTCCCTCTCCAAGCCAAAAGAGCCCGATAAGAGCCCCCAACCAGGCACAGTTTACTTTGCACTTCATACAGGATCATACAAAGTGGATCCTCCCCATGTTCATTTCCCCTTAGCCTCCGTGGAAATCTCCATAAACCCCTCCGGCCTGCCTGGTCCCTTCCCGGGGGATACTCACCTGTCACCATTAATGAGGCTTCCCTTGCTTACAAAAGGGGGAGTTTGAGGGCTGGACTGTACTGAAAGGGGGAGGGAAAAGAGTAGAGGAAGTGGTGGGATGCCAGGCTCTGACAGCCCTATCTCTGTGATGGATGACGAATGGGAGATTAAGAAACCCAGAAGCAGAGTAATTTCTGCTGGAAACGGTGCATTGTTTGGTAAGACTTATCAAGACATTCTTAACTAACATCTTCCTTGAATGCATGAGCTTCTCTGAAAATAGCTACATGCTGTAAAAAGATACAGCACCTGAGGAATATACACCTTTCTAATTGTGTGTGTTTAGTCACAAATCACAACATTGATAAAGAAAAAGAAAAGCACAGTGAAACTTTAGTAAAGGGAAAGGTTCATTCTAAAATATAAACATGACATGATGTCAACAATTCCTGGATTCAGTTTTAATTTGCTGCGTTTCATTTTCACTTCAGTTCAAATTAAGTTTGGTTTATGTATGACATTTTTAATTGAAAATTGACAGGCAATAAAACATTTTGAAAATAATGTGTAAGGAGTAGGACTAACCCTTACTCTCTGTACTCAGGGATAGAAGTTTCCATAAGTGAGTGCATTCATATTTTATCTTATCCTCATTTGAATTTGGTGCATTTTTTTATCATTTGGATTCTATAATGTTTTTGTACTGCCTGTATATTATTCAAGCACTTTACTGTTGTGTATTGTGTTATTTTATAGTAGTTTTTTTTCTTCCGTGATGAACAAATTAATTTTTAAAAAACACGTTATGATGAATGAATTCATGCATTCACAGTTCACAGTTCACGCGTGCCTTCCTCCAAAAATGTTTTTGCCTCAATGCCAACGCACCTGCAAGAATATTGGCACAATCACACACTGTCGTCATCTGGACTAAACAAAGAAACTGAGAAAGTGAAGATACTACTGTAGCCTATATGGAGTGAATGGCAGAATGCAGATAATGGAGATGCAGGCTGTTAAGACAAAGATTAACTGTGCCTTGCCTGTCAAATTCTTTTCTTTTAGCTTGCTAACTCTGTGAATACAAATATCCCAGCATGTCTGCGGGCATTTGATGCTGGTAAGAAGTATACATATGGTAACAGTAGTGGATGACAATTATTCCCACCATTTATTTCTTCTTTTTTTTCATTTTTGTATTGAAACTCGGGAGTGTTTTGCGCCATTTGTAGATAGCACAAGGACGAAAACAAAGCGAAGAAACAATGTTATACTGCGGGAGACATATTTCTCAGTCCCCAAATAATTGCAGACGTTCAATAACATACCCTGAGGTGGACCACCTGCTCCAAGATCCCCACCACCACCAGCCACCCATCACACACTCACAGAGAGTGTTCAAGGGCGAGAACGAAGAACAAAATACAGGAGGTTGACATCAAGATGGGTCATGCACGGTGAAGCCCTGAGGAGAGCCCATCATGGCAAGAAGACAGATACACAGACACACACACACTGACAACACAGCTGGAGATGAAATGTGCCAATGTGTCAGTGATGAAAACCAACAATTAACGTGACAAGGGAACAGGCTGCCAAAGGAAAGGTAAAGGGATACAGAGAGACGACATACAAGAGAGAAACATCTAGATGGCTATATTCATGTTTGACAAAAGCCCTTTTAACATACAGTATAATGGATTTCCCTTGACTATCCTTGTAGACTGACAATTTAGATATTTTCAAATATATTTTGACTAGTCTGAAATCCTTTTATTAATTTATTTAAATTGAAGGCCAAATAAGCCAACCGGAGCACTTTACAACACATTCAATCATTTACTGCACTGACAGGATTCACATTATAGATATCCACAATGCAAGCGCCCATGCTGCAAGTCCCCTGAAATCATTTTTAGAAGGACATCTATGTAGACAGAGCAATGGGGCAGTGCGTAACCTTACGTAGTGAGTTTGCGGCTATCGAATGACAGTGCAAAAAAGCAGGCAGAAAAGCCTAAATATATGTATGGACTAAAAATATCATAATATTATAAGTAGGGCTGTCAAATTAACGCGTTAATTTCGATTAATTAATCACAGAAAAATTAACACTATTAAAAAAATTAACGCAGATTAATCGCACTTGTATAATGCCCTTTGACCCAGTGCAAAAGTGGTGCGCAGCTACACCGAGCTGCACCTGTAGCTTGCAGCCCGCACGGGTGAAAGGGAGAAAAATAAAGAGAGAAGCAGAGGAAAGGGCGGGGCCGAGGGCTCTATGGACGGTTTATGCGATGCTTCGGGCAAATAAGCATGAAGGTAGGAAGACATCTTACTTTATTCTCGGCAGTGTCTGTGCATTATTGATTTAGTGGGTGTAGGTTCAAAAGTATCTCTCAATCTTCCTCCGTGTGTCTCAATTTTGTTTGCTAGCTGTCTCGTCTCCCACGTAAACGGACACCCGCCCTGTGTGTGTGTGTGTGTGTGTGTGTGTGTGTCAATATGTTTGCCTATGAGTACGACGATGGTGAATGAATCGGCATCTGTGGCAGTGCAGCGCTGTCTGTTGTGGAGACAGAAGTTACAAGAGACGGAGGAGAGCGCGAGAGAGAGAGAGAGAGAGAAATAAACTGTAGCAGGCTATACAGCTGTTTATAAACAGGTATAAAAGTGTCACAAAAGTATGCTATTAATTTAGATTAATTAATCACAGAGCCTGTCATTAATTAGATTATTTTTTTTAATCGCTTGACAGCCCTAATTATAAGCCATATTGACCAGCCCTATATCAAAGCAGCAGATCAAGTTTTCAACATTGGTAATGATTGCTGTAGCAGCTTTACTTTCCGAAATATGGCAACACCAGGCAGCTTGAAAAGACTTTCGGCAAATGTGCCTAAGTGTGTATGTCATAAAAATAAGCAATAAAAAGAAACTCCAAATCAATACTGTAACTCTGTGCGTTCTTCCACAGCGGTGATAAAAGCCTGGGTTCAATAGCTCATGTCACCGCGTTATGGGGCCCAACACAGACAGCCAGCCTCTGTGGTTTAATATTTTATTAGTCTCTTCCACTATCTCTACCAATCAGTCGATATCCTGACAGAGAGAGCAGAAACTGTGACAGTGCACAGCGTCAATCATTTTTACAGCCTGGGTCAGGAAAGAATAATCCAGCAGATTCTTAGCTGAGAGGGGCTCTTCCAGCACTCCAGAACTGAGCTTCGCATCTCAGGTGTGAGTAAGAGAGGAAAGAGGAAAAATGGAAAAGGGGAGAAGAAGAGACTGTAAAGAGCTGCGGCTGTTCCTCCAACTCACATTCAGCGGAGTGTCAGCACTTATGCAGCCATCAGCAGAAAGAAATCCCTCCAACTGTAGGATCAACTTCTCTCAGAAAAGGCTGCAGAGAGAGCTTGGCGCTGCTTTTACACACGAATGCTTCTGCAAAACACAGATGACATCCCTTTTCCATGTGGCAGCTGTGCACACAACAAATAAGGAGGCACTTTTGCATTGAATGGTATAAATTATACCAGACTAGAAAATGCAATTGTTTAGGTTTCTTTAGTATTTATTTTTACTCACTAAACCTACCCCAATACAAGACACACCAGGAGAAATCACAAAATAACTTTTCCAACAAGAATTACCGAAAATATCTGGATTTAACGTCACATTATTTGGGACATTTTCATAAGCTGGACAGTTGAAAAGATAAATGGCAGACAGGAGATATAGGGAGGAAAAGGGGGGAATAACATGCAACAAAGGTCACCAGCCGGAATTTAAACCAGAGACCTTTTGGTAATATTGCATGTGCCGTAACCTTTTGGCCACCAATGCTCCAAAATGTGTTCTTAATCACCGTTTAACAGAAGATGACCTGACCAGTTGGCCTGACATTCACACAGTAAATCTGACATTTTGTTGTCTCTGCATAATTAGCTTCACACTTTAATCAAAAAACTGCTGCAACCTGCAAGAAGGCAAGGAGGGGGATCCTCTCCTCTCCCCTCTTAAAACACTCTCCATTATTCTCCCCAGGCCTTTGTCTTTGGTCTCAAAGGTCAGGTCAGCTGTATTGGTGATTGGCCTGCTATTGTAATCACTCTCTATGTCTCCTTTCCTCATTGATGTGTAGCCAAAACTGCAGTCCAATATGTTGATTTACCATAATAAGAACATATTTGGGATATTTTGCAGCAGGAAAATTACCTTTTTCAAGAAATGATTCATTCATGCGAGTGTGGTAGGAAATATAGGTTTAAAATGTATTATACCAGGTTTGGCCTGAGGCTTTCAAGGCTACAACAGGCTAGAAACAGCAGAACACCAATGAGGCTACTCTGCCTTGTTCAGGCATTCTTTATATTTAACCAAGAGATTAAATTGAGTCTCCAATGCACCTGCAAAGCCTCATTTGGTCTCGCAGAGAGTCTGAGGGGTGTAAAAAAGGAGACAAATGATCTAATTCCTCCAGACCCCTGATGGCTATATTTTAACATTCCAGCCTGATACAAAGACATGGCCTTGAAATCAGTACACTGTCTGCCATCATCTGCCCTCTGTCGAACAACAGACACAAATAAGAGATCATATAATAAAAATATGGGGCAGTATTCTGTGAAGGCAGCAGGCCAGGTTGGCAAAATGTGAGTGAGGTCAGATTTTTTTTTTTATGATGCTTGTTTTATAATTCATAAAGAGGATGCTGTTTCCTGGATGCTGGGTGTGTTTGTTGGCTGGAGTCATACACACACACACAAAGTGTTCCTGTTGGGTTATTTAAAAGCTAAATATCCAGTTTCCTACATTGGCAATGAGTGCTGCAGCAGGTTCACTGTGAGGCAAAACCATGTGGCTTGAGGAAACCTTTGCCAAAAGTGCCTCAGTGTGTTTGTCATAGGAATATGCATCAACATACTCAAATAATAATAAAAGCATGTAAATACCGTGCATTCAACTTACTTAACTAATATATGAGATGTCTGGCCATCCTACAAGCGCTAAAATGCAGAAACACAATGACAAACTATAATGAATCCCTAATTAAAGACCAAATAATAATCACAACAAAAATATAAATCAAGCAAGTCATCAACCAAAAGCATTTTCCCCAACAAATTTCATGCAAACCCTTTTGTTAAAGAAATAATCCAAACAAACATAAAAACAGACCTAGAAAATATTGTTCACACAATGCAAGATAAATTATTTGAAATAATAATTTAATTTTTTTTTTTTAAATGTGCCATCACAGACAAAAAACATGCAATCACTAACACATACAGTAGCAGGGTTGTGCCTTATGAATTTCAATGTGTGGAAATGTTCTAGTTATTAGATAAACGTGTTCAGCTCCAGGCATCAGGCATATGAGTAAGGCTGAGCGGAGAAGTGGGAGGATGTCGAAGCATAACCTTTGCAGGTGAGAGAATAGCGAGGAAGAAAAACTGAAAAAGGAAAGGAGGAGAGGGAAAGGAAAACTACAGTCCATTAATGTATGTTGTTTCTACCTAAAAAGAATCAGATATACAAAACTCCTGCACAGAGTTAAACAAACATGCAGGCAGATAAGGGAAAGACAATAAGACAGGAGACAAGCGTGTTTGTATGAAAAGCAGGAGAGGAAGAAAAGGACAGAAAATGTTCCTGACTTGAGTCTCTTGTGAAAGACTGCCTAGATGCTGTCTGTACCAGCAGTGTGTGTGGAGAATATTGATTGTAGCTATTTACCTCACCTTGTCTCATTACTTGAGCGAGCATGGATGCAGAAGTCTGTCTAATATTTGAGTGTGTACACCAGTCTTGTTAACCCTGCTATGTGGAGTAGATTGCCTGATAAACAGCTCATCCCAGGCAAAGCAATCGATGAAAGTTAACAAGAGAAAACCTCTTACGAGTGGCTTTAGCAGGAGCAGGCCTCATTGAAGGGCTGTCATTTGGGTAAACCAAGTGACAGCCCTTGAATGAGGCCTGGAACACCAGGGACCAGAGCAAATATTCAAATTAAAATAAATGTAGGGCTGCAACTAACGATTATTTTGATAATCTATTAATCTGTCGATTATTTTCTCGATTTATCGACTATTAATCGATTAGTGTTTTGGTCCGTAAAATGTCGGAAAATGGTCAACATTTTTTATACATTTTCCAAAGCCCATGTTGACGTCCTCAAATGTATTGTTATGTCCAAAACACACAGATATTTCAGTTTACTGTCATAATAGGATTAAAGAAACCAGAAAATATTCACATTTGAGAAGCTGAAATCAGAGAATTTGGAAATTTTTTATTAAAAAATTACTTGAAACGATAGATCGATTATCAAAATAGTTGGCGATTATTTTAGTAATCGATTAATAATCGATTTGTCGATTAATCGTTGAAGCTCTAAATAAATGATTTAGTGTTCTTTATAAAACTAGAAGTTTCTCATAGACTGCAAGGCTTTCAAGACTTTTCCTCTGACTTCCATCAAGTCTGAGCAATTCCTATGAGCCTAAAAAGTTTAGCTCCTTCCTGTTTTGTTCATTTCCAACACAGGAAGACCCGATCAGGGTAAATAGAATGTTTGAGAAAACTGAGTCCAAAAATCTACCAAATATCAATAGCTGTATCTACAAGATAACAGTTAAAGGGGATGAGCACATTTTGTTACTATACAGTTGTAAGAGGGCAGGGAGGAAATTGGTGTTTTTTTTTCAAAATATTTACATATATGGTCAATATATGAAAACAGGTTTTAACCATTTCTAAATTATGTAAGATAGAAAATCATTATTTATCAGTTATATGCTAAAAAATAAAAGCTTCTGTTACAGTGCCCCTGGGAGGAAGTTTAAGGAATTTGGGGGGATTGTCGTTGGCTGTTGCACTCCCAAAAAATAGAGTGTTAGAACCCTTAGACAAGATAAGATTGAAGATTATAATAATGTTACATGCATTGTAAAGTCAATGTCAAAATTCTGAGCAAGAACCAGTGCATTTGAGGCGGTCATGAATGGCAGAGAGTAAACAAGACATCAACTGCATTTTTGGCCATCTCCTGACTTTGAAAATACTGAATTCTCTTTATCAGAAGAAGACCCTATCCAAATCCTAAAGGTTATGGATGTTATCACAGGATGACCAGTAGCACCAACAATTTGGTTTCAAAGCCTGGTTTAAAATTCTAGCTTTATCTTCTGATTTCAAAGTCTCAAAGTGTTGTCTGACAGAATAATTCATGGTCTTGGAGTTGCAGTTTCTCTGGCTATGGCTTTGCCTGTGATTGCATCATCGGGTGCAGGGTTTGTGGTGCGCAAAGCTGCCTCAAAGGGACAGGTGTAATGGAGCACACTACAGCCTTGTAATGCTCAAAAATATAAAATAATATGAAGCCGGGGGCGCTCCGGTGGTGTAGTGGATAGAGCGCGTACCATATTGGCTCCGGCCTTCGTTGCAGTGGTCGCGGGTTCGAGTCCGACCCGTGGACCTTTACTGCAGGTCATCTCCCCTCTCTCTCGGTCTCCCCATTTCAACTCTGTAGCTACTGTCTAATAAAGCTTGAAAATGCCAAAAAAAATTATATTGAAAAAAATTATATATATATGAAGCTTAATATGAGTGAAGTGGTCCTTTAAAGGTAGACTGGTATTGTGTTTTAATGGTAGACACTTCTTTTGACCTTTACCCTCAGGGGACCAGAAGACAGAAATGCAGACTAGGGCTACAACAAAATCTAAATTAATATATTTGTACTGATGGGTTCATTCTCTTAACTATAAATATTTGCCAGAATGTACTTTTCCTACAATGAAATAATAATAATAACTTTGTTTTATATAGCGCCTTTCAACAAACCCAAGGACACTGAAACATTATGACATGATGACCTTTATAGGTAGTCTTAAATTGGATACCATTTTATCTTATTTTTTTAAACAAACTACTACATGATCTAATGCTTTTTAAGACTTTTCCAGATCTACAGATAATCTTTATTCACATCTCCATGTGAACCTTAAATTTAAGATGTTTTCTTATATGGTCATTGGACACAATAATTTAGTTACCATATAATCTGTGACTCAACCTGGGGTCCAATAAACATCCATAGTGAAAGGTGTCAAAGAAGAGCCAGGGCAATGTGTAGTGGAGGTACGGTTTGAGAGACGTTGATGGATCCTCACTTAGACCCTGTTTCCACCTGGCATTAATATGTGGTTCTGAGGAATCCGATCGTTATATGTAAATGTAATATGCTTGTTCACACCTGGCCTTAACAATGCGTCTTCTATGCGCGTTTGCGATCCGGATTCGAATTCCCCGCGCTGTATGGAAATCAGCTCGTACATCATTTCCGCTTATAGGCTACTGTTGTTTTTAATCGGCGGGGGCAGCAGTGCCCCGCCCTTGCCTAGTCTGCCGGAAATAAAAGAAGAAGAAGAAGAAGTGTTGACCATCCACGACCATAGACATTATAAATCCCTTTATAATGTCTATGGTCACCTCGGCAAGAGTCTTGTGTTTTGGTGAAAATGTGAGCACAGCACTGTTTATTGTGTGGTGTTTTCCTCGTCAATAAATTAATCACTTGGTTACACTGTGTCCCACTGCGTAGCTGCCGCAGCCAGCACTGTTCGCTCACTGTCTCTATTATGAGTTGCACCGAGCCGTCTCTGTGTGTTTACGCCATAGATAGTAGTAGGCTAAATACACGCTCACAACAACACGGGGGGAATAAATAAAAAAGCGGCTGGTTTGACCGAGCAAAAACGAGAGACCGCTGGCTTGACCACAGTTGGTCGAAAGAATCATTTCCGCCTTGTGTAGTCACCTCGGCTAGAGTGAAGAGAGTCAGTGTGTTTTGGCGAAAATGTGAGCGCGGCACTGTTTATTGTGTGGTGTTTTTCCTCGTCATTAAATGAATCAGTTGGCTACACTGTGTCCCACTGCTACGATGTCACGAAGCTGCCGCAGCCAGAGCTGTTCGCTCACTGTCTCTATCAGTTGCACCGAGCCGTCTCTGTGCTCACAACAACACGGGGGGAATAAATAAAGAAGCGGCTGGTTTGACCAAGCAAAAACAAGAGACCGCTGGCTTGACCACAGTTGTTCCACACGACTTTATTATTTACCTGCAACGGTGCGCATTTATGACGTGAATTGTCGCGTGAATGAGTACGCCTTTCCGCCCAGTCACTCGCCGCAGTTGAGTGGGCGGGGCCTAATGTGTATGAGATACGCATACGTGTTTCCACTGTTAATGGGTATGTGGATATGTGGTCTCAAACCACCTCCGAATGTGGATAATCTCAATGCGCATTCAATGCGCATTGAGCGTGTTTCCACCTGTAGTTAGCGCGATCGGATCCTAAAAACCACATATTAATGCCAGGTGGAAACAGGGTCTTAAGGAGGTGACAGAGAAAGAGATAGAGAGAGAGTCAGAGTCAGAGAGAGAGAGAGAGAATACGATGGAGGAGTAATCTTCCAGCTCGTTGATGAATGCTTCTCCTCACCTCGGCTCATACATCATCAACAGGCGACAGAACCTCTGGACTCAAGTCAATATAAAAGAGTCGGATGGCTCAAATAAACATTACAAAACTGATCCAGCAAAAGGCTCCTAAACCACATGTAACACCACATGAGAGGCAGATTGTGCTGTTTGACAAATAGTCAACTCCAATATTTTTCTTCAAACTAGTAGCATCATGATTGAGAAAATGATAAGCGTCCACCTACTTTCTCCTGTAAAATGACTGATTCCCCTGTTCTAAGATCTGATCAACGTTCCAAATACCAGAAAACTAGGTTAGAGATACAAGATATATAGAAAAATGTACCATTGTAGAGCCTTTAAACCTTTCGAACCCCTTGTAAAATTAGGCCAAGTCTCTGTGAGGAAACAGGTATTGGAGTTTGCTCTCCTGACACACTTTAACTACAAGTCAACACATCTAAGACCTTGAGAAGTTATTTTCTGTGACGAACACCTTTATCCAGACAAGCAGCATCTTGGCAGGTTGATAAGATAAGAGATTCAATCCTACAATTAATCGTTGGTCAAGGCCCACAAACCAACAACCATCAATCATGCCAAAGAACACCCATAGAAAATGCTTTAATGTAAAGGCACAGACCCTGTAATTCAAGGGAGGTGGGTTTTGTCTTCATTTTGTTACGCTCCACTTTAAGAACATGAATTCATGGCTACCAGATGTTAAGATCACCCTCTCTATACCTATAAATCATTGTGCTTTTATACATACCTGTATATATATTTTTTTTTAAAGATTATTTTTGGGTGTCTTTTGGCATTAATAGACAGATTTGGAGAGACATAGTTTAAATGGGGCAAAGAGGGAAGGAGATGCAGAGAACGACCATGTGTCAGATTCGAACCGGGTCGAAGACGACAGCCTAATGAGGGGGGCGCGGGGGGGGACTCTAACCACAATAGCAAGTTGTCCTGTCCAGGTCTACATGCCTGAATGCATTGAATTACTGCCATGTAATATTCACAAATTTGAGCTTTACCATCTGCAAAACACAAGATCTCCCATCTAAGAAAGAACAGCAGGGGTTTGATTGCTCTTTACAGGATAGAAAGACATGGAACAAAACTGTTTCAGCCAGAGAGAGATACAAGTCCTGTCACTGTCAGTCGTCACCTGACATTGTCTGAGCAAAAAATGTATGGGACTTATAAGTTATAACTATGCACTTTGCAAATGCATACATAAGCATTTACAGTTGAACCATTTTTAAAAACAAAGTGTGATATGCCCTCGGAGTGAACTGTGGAGAAAAGATGTAATCTGTATTCTGTTCACAGTAACAGCAGAGGCCCCACGGTGCACCTTCGAAGCAATGATTTAACACTCGTCTCAGCTGCTTATTCTGTGTCCTGTTAGAGAATAGTGAGTATTAAAAGGTAATATTGGAGACCACTCCTATTAACACATCATTCCATTTCCTTCACTTTACATGTACAGCTCTGAAGGCCCTGTATTTCATTCTGCATTTCAATGGGCAATTTTCCATACTCCACTATAGGACTGTTATCACCCATCCGCTAACGGTGAGATATGGTTCAAGCTTTATTGCATTTCCATGGAGCAGAGTGTTTCTCGGCTCCAGCATAGTGTTATCTCAGGCAGCTCATGGTGATCCTTCACTAGGACTTACTCCTATCATCAATTCTGTCCGTCGCTCTGCCGAACCTCACGCATTTGATTGGCTGGTAGTTGGGGCCGCCTCATTGTAAGTAAGCTCTGATTGGCTCAGCTATGTTCTTCATTAGAGAAGACTTGGACAGCAGGCTGACCCCTGGAAGGTTCCAGAGCATGTTGTGATAAATGAGCGTTTTCTTCTGTCACACCATCCGTTCACATACACACGCTTGAACCCAAAAGTACCAAAATAGGGAGCTGTCCTCCTCCCGTCCCCTTCTGTGAATTCTGCATCACTCCAAAACAGCTGAAATGCAAGTGCCTTGAGGCTTCCAAATCTAAATCTATCAAAAGTGCTTACTTACGCAGTCTAAATTAAGAAATGCAAACAGCCAAACATTCTGGATGAGGCAAAAGTATTCTACATTTTGCAGAAGCAGTGGAGACCAAGCTTACCATGATAAAGTGCTCCAAACAGGAACTCGCTGCAGCAAATAGATTCATCCGTTAAGGATGGGTTGAAAAAGAGCAAAAAAAACATTTGAGTTAAGTGTATTCTCTATAATGCTATTACAGCCACCAGCCTTGTTTGTACACAATCCCAACTACATGTTCCGTACTTTTGCTGTTGCACTACTAACTATCTTCAAATACACACACACATCTCCAAACATACTGCTTGTATGTGTTATAGTATGTGCATTTGTGTGTGCATCTTATCTCCTGCTCAACACTGCATCAATGTAAAGTACATGGCTTTTCTTCCTCTGAATCGAACAATATCATTCTGTTATCACTGCAGCTATGGGGGGCCCTCTTTAGCAAAAACCCAGACTTTCTCGCTGGCTGGGCCAACTGGCACCACCTCCTGCTCTTCTGCGGCACCCCCTCCCCTCACCACTAGCTTTCGCCAGCTCCACAGTTCAGCGAGCCAGGGGTAGCTGATGTAAGAGTGTTAAAGCTTTGCCTGCCAATAGCTTAAACAGTTGAAAGGAGACGCTCAATGAGAGAGGAAACACGCGGGTAACAGGTAACAAGCGGCAAATTAACCCCATGAACCTGACGCCTCAAACAGCATCAGACCTGCTGGAGATGGCTGAAGAGTGGTCAGAAAAACACACACCTATGTAATCAGGATAACAAAGCAGCCCTGTTATCACTTTGCCCAAGATTCCCTCATTCCGATTTTGGAGAAATCCTTTTCCCGAAGGGAGGGGGGCAAGGGAGATAGGGAGACTAGGCTCCATACAGCCAATAAATTAGGCAAGGCAAGGCAAGGCAAGTTTATTTATAAAGCACATTTCGGACACAAGGCCATTCAAGGTGCTTTACAGATGCAAAAACAAAAACACATCAAGAATAGAGCACACATTAAAAAAATACATAAATAAAGCGAATGAGAAACATGAATATAAATAAAACATAAAATAATTAAAAAGTTTAAAAAGAATAAAAATAAATAAAAATTTAAAATTACAGGTTAAAACGGAAACAGTAAAGTCTTCAGACCTTATTTAAAAGAGCCGAGTGTTGAAGCGGATCTCAAGTCCCGTGGAAGTTTATTCCAGAGCTTTGGTGCATTAAAACTGAAGGCTGACTCTCCCTGTCTAGTCCTTACTCTGGGGACTGTCAGTAGCCCCGTGTCAGACGATCTGAGAGCTCTGACTGGTTTATATGGGATCAGCAGGTCAGCGATGTATTTGGGGCCTAAACCATTTAGGGCTTTATAGACCAACATCAATATTTTAAAATCAATTCTTAGAGTGACAGGAAGCCAGTGTAAAGACCTAAGAACTGGGGTAATGTGATCCACTTTTTTGGTCCTAGTGAGGACTCGAGCAGCAGCGTTTTGAATTAGCTGAAGCTGTCTGATTGACTTTTTAGGAAGGCCTGCAAAGACACTATTACAGTAGTCAAGTCTACTAAAAATAAATGCATGGACAAGTTTTTCTAAGTCCTGCTGAGACAGTAGCCCTTT
The DNA here is from genome assembly GCF_949987685.1 of Ammodytes marinus. Classification (NCBI taxonomy): domain Eukaryota; kingdom Metazoa; phylum Chordata; class Actinopteri; order Uranoscopiformes; family Ammodytidae; genus Ammodytes; species Ammodytes marinus. The sequence continues at coordinate 29,168,907 of NC_137230.1, read as the reverse complement.
AATTATTGATATATTTTTAAGGTGGTAGTAGGCTGACTTAGTAATTGATTTAATGTGTTTTTTTAAAATTCAAGTCTGAATCTATGACTACTCCAAGATTTCTAGCTTGGTGTGTGCTTTCTAACATAACAGATTTAAGCTGTGCGCTGACTTTTAATTGTTCATCCCTGTTACCAAAGACAATTACTTCAGTTTTGTCTTTGTTTAATTGAAGAAAGTTTTGGCACATCCAGTCATTGATTTGTTCAATGCACTTACTTAGTGCTTGGATCAGACTGTAGTCTCCTGGTGATATGGTTATGTAAATGTGTGTGTCGTCTGCATAATTATGGTAACATAATTTGTTCTTGTTCATAATCTGAGCTAGTGGGAGCATGTAGATGTTGAACAGAAGAGGCCCAAGAATGGAACCTTGGGGGACCCCGCATGTAATATTTGTTCTCTGCTGTTTTCAGGGCCTGTGGGAATACACCTGTCCGAAGGGACATGTTGACAATTTCTTGGACATCTGAGGCCATACAGCTAAAAACTGTTTTAAAGAAACCTGTGGGTAGAATGTCAAGGCAACAGGAGGAGGAATTCAGGTGTTGTATAATGTCCTCCAGGTTTTTCTGGTTAATCAGACAAAATTCTGTCATGGCATTTGGATTGATTTCAAGTGGGCACAGGGATAAAACATATCTTGAAACCGGTATTGATGTGATGACAGCTTGTCTAATTTTATGAATTTTGTCAGTAAAGAAGGAGGCAAATTCATTGCAGGTCCTCGTGGAAATTAACATGTTTTACATGCCGTTATCATCTGCGCTTCGGAAGATCTTGTTTGAGGAGAAGCTGCTAATGTGTGTCTCCGACTGACAAAACAACCCAGTAGATGGCTGCAGAACAGCGCAGTGAAGCATTACACAGGGAAGTAGTTAATGCAAATTAATGGGACTGAAGGTGAAGATATGCTGTTGGAAGATCAATATTAGACAATAGGTCATCAACAGCATTAAGCCAAACGTTCTTGGAGCCCATCCAGCCATCATAATAAAGGGAAGAGATTATACAGAGGAAGTATGTGAGAAGCATTCCACAAGAGGTAAAGAGAAGGAAAGAGATAGAGATAGATAAAAAGACAGAGAACGGGCAGGTAATCCAGAATGCATTTCCTTAAAATAAATCACAATTCTGCCCCGCCAAAACTAAACACAAGGAGCCACAGTCACAGACAAGATATATGAAGCTGAAAACCCTTTCTCCTGAGCAAAGCATCTCTTTACAGACAGGCACTAAGGGCCATGAGGTTGACAGAGAGGCCAGGCTTGTGCAGACAGACCTGGTATACAAAAGCATCAACAGGTGTAGAGACAGATGAAAAGGCAGACCGACAGGGAGTCTATTCTCCTCTCTTCCTGGATAAATATTTGATCAGCAGAACTCTGATGGGTATTGATTGGAGCCCTTATCCGCTCTTTATCGATCCCTGCTGACTGTGATCACTGTTAAGATGAACACACACACATGTAACCTCTGAATGTCAAGTCAGAATAGAAGGTTAAAGGCTTAACGCATTGAGCTTAACTTAGTGTTTTCTAATGAGATGTAATGTTTCAAAGAATTGTGCTGTAAAGCACTGATAGTACAGATAAAGATCCATATGTGTGTGTGTGTGTGTGTGTGTGTGTGTGTGTGTGTGTGTGTGTGTGTGTGTGTGTGTGTGTGTGTGTGTGTGTGTGTGTGTGTGTGTGTGTGTGTGTGTAGGCTTGCCCTGTGGTGTATATAAGTAGCCACTATCAGGTTACAGTGCTTCCCACTATTAGGCTATCAAAGCACCCCCCACCATCACCTCAGAGTCCAATGAACAGCCAAGATTACATTACTGTGATGTCCTTGAGCCCCATGTTTGGCGACCCCTGCTGCAGTGCTTACACATGCATCTCAGCCTTCAAAATTCAAAATTATGTGGCATGCATGTGTCGTTTGGCATGGAAAGACAGTCTTGTTTGCCACTTTAATCTGATCATAGCACTTTAGTAACATCTTGACATGACACTGTTGTGAAAATCAAATAAAGCCAGCACTAGCATCAGAAAGTGGACATTCTTGAGGATACGGCTGCATTCACAACAAATCAGGCGGAGGCGTTTTCTCACTCATTTGAATGTGGCCTGTCCGTTTTTGCTGCAGCGGTCAGCAGTCGGCAGTGGCAAGGAAGTAGAAATTGAATCAATTTCTTCAACGGAAGACACGTAGATGTGTAAAGGCGTACTTGTATGTTAATTAACGGAAATTCCCATCGCCACACAATACTGCGGGGAAATGCTGCACCGCCAGATTTAGTGTGAGTGCAGCCTCAGGACCCAATTCAGTTAAAAAGTAAAGAACTAAATAAGTAAAATGTAAAAGGTAAATGGACTTGTACTTATATAGCGCAATTCTAGTCAGACTTTACCACTCAAAGCATTTTACACTTCTGTAACCCCTTTCACACACATTCACACACTGATGGCAGAGGCTGCTGCCCATCAGATATTCTAAGGCTGATCAAACTACATTGTTTACCTCCCACTAAATCTTCAAACACACTGGACGCTGAAGCGCACCGATTTGCCCCGAAGCCCCTGGAAGCGCAGGCAGTTTCACTTCGGCACCCCTCTTGACAGATCTGTCCGGGCACACCAGACGAGCAGCACCGATTGTTTCTGCGTCTGATCTATTTTTTCCGTGAATCTGACAGAAACCACAATTTAATTTTGTTTATCCATTAAACTGGATAAACAAACACGTTATTAAGGTTTTGATCAGGGAATTCATTGAAGCAGGGAAAGAGCAGGGGCTCTTCTCCTCTCATCCAACTTGCACTGGGAGACTGTGAGAAAAAATAACGGATTAAAAATTATAACAATTAGGTACCACGGAAGTACTGTGGACACATGCACATTAGTTAGAAATATGTGTATTTCTAACTACTATATTGTATATTCATGAGGTTGTTACTAACACATGGACCTGGTAAGACCAGCGCTTTCTGAGCAGGCAAGAGGAGATTCACTCCTGGTGTGGCTAAACAAATGATTTTCGGCTTGCGGCGCGAACAGCTCGGCGCTTCAAGGCAAGTGTGTTTGAGGGATAAGACATTTATACACACTTCTACACCAACGGCAGCAGCCATTGGGAGCAACTTCAGGTTCAGTGACTTGCCCAGGGACTTACAGCGTAAGTACTAACTAAAACATATGTGTGGATGGGAGTGAGTGAAGTATCCTTTTCCCCGCAATACCTCAAACCCAATGTTTAAAATCTAAATCTAACTGTTGATCCCCACCAAAACCCATAGAAAATATAATCTTTTCCACTTAAAATGGTAACTTGGGGGGCACCCTTAGCTCAGTTGGTAGGGCGTCCCCCCCATGGGCCTCGGCCAGCAGCGGACCCGGGTTCGATTCCAGCCCGCGGTCGTCCTCTGCATGTCACTCCCCTCTCTGCCCCATTTCACCTGTCTCAAAAAATGTTAGCTTTTCTAATCAAAAGCAGGAACTATTACGAATCACCTCAGGTCCTCAGATTAAATGAATGCCATTACCACATCTGAAATAGTGAGTACTGACAAGTTACGGTTCTAGTAGGTTATTGAAATGATTGAATTATGCCAAAGCAGCCAGCCTAATCCATCTGTGAATCAATTGGAGGAAAACACATCATATTGGATTTAATTTGATTATACTAATTTGCTATGACAGATGGTAATATTTCCAAGTGGAGATATTAAAATGAATGGTAATTTAATTCCCATGATGCAGTTACAGTCCGCTGTCATTATGGCCAAAGCTGTCTTCGATTAGCCTGGAAATCCAGACCTGCCCCGTAAAATTGTAAGTTGCTCAGTCTGTTTGTCTGGACCTGATTCATTGGAGCTCATTAACTATGTCGGAATATTCGGAGCTGCCAATCAAATCGTTCTATCTGATATCGGCGGGCCAGAGCGCTATTTATGGGGCTTTGGGGCGGGCATAGCCAGATGACGACAGTGCTGTCCATGCACTGTTGAAGCTGTGATAGTAAACAACAAAGATGGCTGCAGATAAGTTGTTTGAGTTTGAAACGGCTTTGGCCTCGACACTTAACGATTTTGAAGACGGCCCTCAAATCTTTCATTAGCAAGAAAAAAGAATGTTACGTTTTATTTAAAGTTTAATTTACTAGTTAACCCCGCTGTTCAATAAACAAACAGGGCTGAATCGGCTGAATACGTCACCTTGTTCATTGCTCTGATTGGTCGTAATGCTATCCAATTGCGTGCAGTGGTATTTGAAATGCAAGCGTAGGTGCTGTCCCTTAAGTTGGGAAGGTCTATTGATCGTGGCCAGACCCTATATCGTTCTAGATGTGGGTCTGGATTTCCAGGCTAGTCTTCAGTTGTGCCAGGCAATAATCACTCCTAATATCAAGCCATACATGAACCATCATTTTGCAAAGTGAGATCCCGTCTACAATAGGATTTTTTAGGCCAAACCTCATTTCAAAAGTTAACTTTATAGCTTTTCTCATTTTATACAGTATAAACACTACTAAATACATGCAAATATGGGTTTGTAGCATAGAAATAACAAGGGCAGAATTAACAACATCATTCACCGTTCTCTTTACAAACAACAGAAGATGTGACATTCAGTAGGCAATGGGCAGACATACATGTAGGTGCAGTTTTTGTTTCCAATGTATAAATTGAATGTCTGACCTAAAACCACACCGACAGTAAATTGGATCCGCCAATCTAATTTGACATGGCCTTCCGACTCATTACAATGTGGTGGTGTACATACTCTTCTGTGAGCTTTTATGACCTATTAATCCCCAAAAAATCCTTCTTTGTGTTATCCACAAAGATGATTACCTGTGTATTTGCAGAACTAAAATTTATGTTTGGCTTGTGGCAGAATGCTCACTGTACAAAACAGTTAGAGATACTGAATTGACTAACAAGCTGATGCTGGTTCATTTCAGATTAAGAAGTGGCACATTCTGCTTATGATCAAGACAACACATTAATATAATTATATGTAAAATGAGTCAGTTATTGCACTGAATTGTATAATAAAAACTGTTACATTAGGTTTCAAGTAAGTGGCCCTGCATGGAAGTACAGTACACATCTACATTATTTAATATATTTGGCATCTGCACAAAACTCCAAAAGCCTTGTAATCTCATTTATTACTTACTACATGTTTTTAGATGTCAAAATCCATCCCTTCATCCCATTAATCAATGCATCGTTGTTTACTTGGTTGGAATTGCGTTCTAATTCCGTTCCGAAGGTGAAGCCATTTTCTTTGCAGAAGACATAGACCGACAATGTAAGACATTCTTTTAGTGCCACCCAATTTTTAGTGGATTATTTTAGCTTGAAGAGTTGTCGTGAAGTCACTCCAAAATTTAAATAAAAACCTCACTTAAATGCAGGTGTTGCATCACACCAGATGCAAGCGTCTCCAGAGCATACTGCATCATAATTATCCTAAATTAGGCTTTCACTACTCAACATTGGCCCTCGTCTCTATGTATCCACTATCTAGGAAGAAAGGAACCAGCAAAAACCATCTTTAATGTTAGCTAATCAAAAGGTCAGTACTAAGTCTGTATAACTCCTTGCAGTTGCAATTCAAGGGCACACTTCAGTCATTGACCCGCCACAAATAATTTCCAAACAAAAACTGATTAATTGTGCTTGAATAAAGCATTTCCTCTGATGTCTGTATTTTCTCTGGATCCCCCTGTGCTCAACACATCTTGGAGATGGCTTATGAGAACCAGGTGCGGGTGATCAAGTGTCCTTTTCTGGGTTCTTGATTCCAAGCAGGAGGCCACAGTCTGGGCTAAGCAGCTGTGTATACACCGTACCTGGATCAATAAAGAGGAGAGCCTGTATTGATTATGTGTGTAAGTGATCCTAGAAGTGTTTTTTATGGAAGAGGATGAGGGAGGTGGGAGGTAGCGGGCTCGGATTAAGGTAACAGGGATACAGCCTTGTGGTGACTCTGGTTGTGTGTGTGTGTGTGTGTGTGTGTGTGTGTGTGTGTGTGTGTGTGTGTGTGTGTGTGTGTGTGTGTGTGTGTGTGTTGTGTGTGTCAGTCATAGAGGCAGGCTATATTTGTAACAGACAGCGATTTCATATTATTCACTACAGGTTTACCCCTGAATTCCAAGGCTATCACATACCTTACATGTCCTTGTCTGACCCCGCAACACATGCTTCACTTCACATCAAAAAATACCTTAGACTTAATAGCAAAAATATCTACACTTTCATTAATGTTATAAACTGCCTCAGCATAAAACAATTTATCTGCAGCACTCTGACTTTTCATGAAATGTATTGTAAATTAAATGTTATTGTAATCCACTTTCTTTAGGTTTTAGATACAGCACACAGTAGGGCATGAACATTTTACTCAAAATGTAAACGCTGAAAAAACAAATCTATTAATAATTATTCTTATACAGTAGATATTCACAAATGAGCATCCCCTTCCTCCTGAAATAGAAGCCCTGACCCACCTTTCATCCCAGAGGCCCACATTGATTGTGCCGTTGCGTAGAAAGAGTGACATGAAAAACATGGACTAAAGCCAAGCTTAGTGCCCTCCAAGGAATTGAATAGCTCAATTACAGCAGATCCCCATATCTGCAGCACTACCCTCCAAAATAGTCAGCATCCGGCGGCCATCGGGGGGACCCAACATGGTCTCCTGAGAGCCAAAACGTAAGATCCTCTAAACATTCAGGCAGTGTCATATTGAGTATCTCTGTGGGATCCCCGGTAATGTGTTTCAAATGTGTTGTTGTGAATGTACAATCAGTTCCCTTCTGCAACTTCTGACTCTGGAGCATGGCTGGTACAAGGCAATATTTTGAATTACCATTGACATGAGAGTTTGAACCCTGGGATAGATGCACTGCATAGTTTACAGTATATTCTAAATCGCAGCAATTGAGACTTGCTAATCGCATTGTTACATATAGAGATATCAATTTGAAATAGAAAGCAAGTCTCCAATTATCAAAGTGTTAAGGTGATCATTTCAAATGAGATCGTAGTGGTACATATAGTTGTTGTTTGCTGTCTGACAAGCAAAAGCAGAAAGAAGAAAAAAGCAGTCATAGATAGCCACATTTACCAGAGAGTGCATTTAAATGCAGAGAAAGGCAACATCAGTGTCTGGGAAGGTGGAGACAGGTGGGGGAAGGTATTGGAGACAGAAAATCCTTCTCTGATTCATCACTTCGGGTTCAGCGGATTACACACTATGAGAGACACTGGTGAAAATCTTCTCCATGAATAAAACAGGATTATTTATTCATGAATATAAAAGAAACATTGAGTTCTATTCTCTACATTGGATTGCAAATAAATTCACACTTTGTTATCTGGGTACCTGTGTTATATGTGCCTAGGTTTATGTTTTTGGCTTGGTCTAAATATTAACCCAGATGGTGCCGAGTAAAAATTGACAGGCCTTGACAAAATGTTTAAAGCAAGGCCCCATGTTCCCTTAGTACCACGGTTAATCATCACAATGCCAATTGTGTTTCCTTAGCCCCGCAGGCAAACACTGTCCAGCAATATTTCATTGAACATGACAGAAATCTCTATTTATTGTAACAAAGGAGGCTGTTAAAGTCCAAATTAATTCTACTTCTCTTTCCTTTATCTGCAGCTTCCAAATACAATCTGAATTCCACTTCAAACACAACAGATTTACTCTAAAGGTGCGAACACACTAGGCACTTTACACGCATACAGACGCGTATAAAATCGGCCGTTTTTCCATAGGGAACCATTGGTTTACGCGCGTACATGGCGCGTAGGTGCGGCACTCACGCTAAAGCAACATTTTAGCCGCGTTAGCCGCGTAGGAGCCGTGTATATACGCACCTACGCAGCTACGCGAGGAGTTCAAAAAATTGAACTTTTTACGCTCCTACGCGTGACGATTAGCCGCGTTGGCCAATCAGCGTTGGGCTTGACCCGACGTCACATACATTGGCACGGTAGGAGAACAGTGTACACAGAGGAGGAAAATGGATTGCGGGCGGCCGGTGCTGTATGAAGCCACTCGGGGTTAGAAGACGTGGGGAAAGTAAACCAGGAGAATGGACTTCCTGGTTAATTCAGTGAATATGTGTAGCTGTGCTTTAGCCGATAAAACAAGTTAGCGCCGTATAGCATTAGTTAACTTGTTGTGTGCGGGCGGCTAGCGCCTCATATTGTGAACCCAAACATGACGACTATGTCCGCGGGACTTTCACGACAAGTACACGAAGCACCGGTGTTGATCTACGCCAGCCACGGTCCCCTGTCACGGTCCCCTGTCACAGCCAGGTAGGGTAGTTTTGACTACTTGCCTTTATGTTGTGCCGCCGTGCACCGATGCTGCTGTAACTGTGTTTTTTATGTAGCTGCCGTGAATATGCAATGCTGTTTTAATGCTAGGCTATTTGTGCTGTTCAGTTTGTCTTTTGGCACAGTTGTTGGCCGTGTTGTTGTTGTTTTTGTGCGGACATGCACGCTGTTGTGTCGGGTTGGGTCTGATCGCAGCCATGGTTGATAAGGGAAATACAATATCGGGAGGGAGACTAGGCACGTTACGCGCGTATAACCATTTTTGACACAAAATGATCAAGCAACATTTTAGCTGCGTTACGCACGTAAATCTTACGCGTGTAAAGTGCCTAGTGTGTTCGCACCTTAAGGACTCAACGATGGACATAGGGCTATAAGGGTAAAAGGCTGTGGAGTGTGTGTCTATGTGTGTGTGCTGTGTATACTGGTTGGCAGGAGGAATTTGAAAAACCTCCAGCTCCACACTTGGGGCTAAGATGAAAAACAAAAATGTTCCCCCTCATTCCTTGTTATCACTTGGAAAATTCCTGGTGTGTAAAGTTGAATTCAGATTGTATTTCCCAGGATGATGAGGAGAGGGCACGGATTAGAAAAAAACAATGTGTAGAACCTGGGACAACCTAAAAACACTTCTCAATCCCACTCTTACACACACACAGCTACACACACACACACACACACACACACACACACACACACACACACACACACACACACACACACACACACACACACACACACACACACACACACACACACACACACACACACACACACAAACTGCAGACACAAGATAACAGGGGTTCTGTCTTTCTGTAACAAAAACCAAAATGGACTAACAATAAGCCAGTGAGACAAAGACTAACTTACTTCCATCATCATAGTTTAGGCTGATCTGGTGACACTGTGTTGTTGCATGTGTTCACACAACAGCACCGACAAAGGACATAATGCTGTTTTCAATCTTGAATCTTACCTTCCTGTTTCTATATATTCGAGTCACACATACAGCCTGAGCCTCAAGCTATTCTACCAGCTGCTGCACATGAATTGTATATGTTTTATGAGTTTGAAATGAAAAAACAAATGCATATGTAATAATATTAATTAAATCCACTGGCAAAAATCCAACAAAGTAACTGCTCTTAGAGGAAAAATAATGAAACTGTTAAAGTGGAAGCAGCATTTATGTCTGAAGGTAGACTGATTTTAAAAATCATCTCTCTCTCCCCATAATATGAAAAATGCTGGCTATCAGCTTTAATTATAACTGAATTATTCATTGAAATAAAACCAATGACAAAAGACTCCTTTATTTATTAAGATGGTTCACAATTCACACCCACCTGCTGAAATGATTAACCAACAAAAAAACATGCATGTGTTTGAATATGTATAAAGGCCACAGCAAAGAGGAAATCCCATCACCACAGGAGTGAGCTGAAGCACCTGTTCATCAGCAGAGCACGTCCCCTGAACCAGACTGAACCAGATCCTGCACACTGACCCCCCAGACAGGGATTACAATGTTGTGTAAGTCAGGACAGCCGGACCATCACACAACCTGCTGGGTGTGTAACTGACACCATTTGTATGACCATATAGACTAGAGCTGTTACAAAAAGTTTAAATCTACTGAAAATGTTTGATATATTTGTAGGATCCAAAATCAGTGTTATGTTTTACTGTTGCCATTTCTGCCTAATGAAAGAGAACAAGTGTATCACTACTCTTTTCTCAGCAGTTCAGAAAATTAATTGAGGCTTGGGGCAAAAATACTGGTTAAATTAGAAAAAAACTGTTGTGGAATTAAAATGAGGGGGGATCATGCAGCTTTTATGTGTTCACTTGCATTTCAATCAGTCATTTCATCTTTTATGTTGTTTGATGAAATTTGGTGAGATAACACTCAGTTTATCTCTAATTTTGTTAAATTGTCGTATAGGTTTCTGATATGTTACAAGTTTGTTCTCACTTACAGAAGATTAGGATATTTTTGTTATAACATATATTGTATAGTCTGAAGTAGTAAAATAAAACTTGTTATAAAACTATAAAATGTCTATATTTTCTATCACTAAAATACATGTATTACATCCAATTTGGCAAACAATTGAAAATAAACAACACAATAACCTCGAATTACAGACTGAAAGCAAAAATAAATTGTATCAGGGTCATCAAGGATGTCCTTGCTGACATGAAGCTGAGCTGGGGTTTGGTATGTGAGGGGCTGGCATTGTAGGGAGCCCAGTTAGCCAATCGTGTTGTCCTAAAGCTGAAGTCCAGGCTGTCCCACCAGCCCCTGCCACCTGTCCTTCACCATCCCTCAGGGTGCGGGGAGAGGATGAGGGCCAGATGGCTCTTGAGGTTCCAAACAGCATCCTGAGTGCAGCAACCTCCCCACCCCCAGCCTCAGAGCTACTTGCCTGGTCCCACCTACACCCTCTGACCCACTCCCCTTCCACAATCCAAACCCCTGAGCCCCAGCGCTCGTCAGTGCTGCATGACTGGGCAAACACAGTCCTTCACCAAAATAAATCCCCTGTCTCTCCTCTGCAGCTGCCTGGTTTGCAAGAAAAGCTTAGCCAGAGCCTTAAAAAGCCCTCATCTCTTCTGGCAAATCAACAATCATGACATTAACATGTTCCCTATCACAAAGTGCCAGAAACTGCTCCTCAGGCTGATTCTTTACTGGTTAGCTGAAATTTTTTTAAAGAAAATGGTCTATGCATGCTTACGCTATAGTACCTGGGCTAAATGAGAACAAGAGAGCCAACCACTACGATAACTGAAGATGGTAAGAATCACTTATCTGATTGATCTAGTCAGGGGGTAGCTAGAAAGGGGCAACTGAAAGGTGGATAATGTCAGCAAAAGGTTCTAAATAATCTCTCAAGGCTGCTCATTTATCATCATGCTATCCTATCGCTCAGATATTACATTCAATTAGTATCAGATAGCAGCAGTGCAGGGCACAGGCATGGATAATCAATCAAGCCCTGTCAATGACAAAATGACAGCCCTCTAGTCCCTCTCCATATCTAGGCATGAGGCCAAGAAAACAGTAGAGATATTATTTGGGGGCAGTGATCATTAAGTCTAATGGATTTCTGAAGTTGTTCCAGCTTTAATTATGTCTGAGGACAAACACAGGGGTCATTATTCTAATCTATTCAGGTAACGGCAAAAAATAATCATTGCAACTGGTCAAAAAAGGTGTGTGAAAAACAACAAACAGAGAGATGGCTAGCTCTCCTTTTAGTCTTGTTTATAATGAAGAGAATAATGTAAGAGGCCACTGACTGCACCATTCTGAGAGGTGGTTAGCACAGATGTTGCAGTCCTAATGAACAGGTTGGCAGCTCAGGGAGGGTACAGCTACAGTGACCTTCCCCATATGTCTGGCTAAGTGTCCACTGTTGCAGGAATCACTGTATAGAAAGCAGTAAAAGCAAGTTTTGTTTCTGTTGCCATGATTATCTTTATGGTGAAGAGCTCAGACAACCGGAAATATATAATAGCAGGGACAGGATGCCACCTTGGTGCCTCCCTGTGGAGGTATTCCACACTAGTCTAGCAAACGCCCCAGGGACGACGGAGAATCTGCTACTGAACGGATTACATATTCAGTCTGCAATGGGTTTCCTTAATAGGAGCTAGGGGGAGTATAGGGGAAAGGGTCAATGGGCTACTATGCTTGGCCGGCTGCCACCATGACAATGGATGGATGGAGGTGTTGCTGGTGGACATGTAAACATAAAGTACAAATAAACTCGGAAGGATTCTTAAGATTTATATCTTACTAAAGATATATTTTTTTAATTAAATAGATTTTTTACCACAATGTGGCTGACTGTAATTGTCTACCATAATGACATATCAAAAGACGTATGCGCCGTGAATCAGTCTAAAGCTCCATTTTCCAGTTTACCTAGAGACAAGCCAATGTCCAATCATCATTTCCTACCGATCCCAGGGTGAATGACACTAGAGCATGCCAGCCATGGGAAGACACCTTAAGCAAGTGCCTTTTCCACTGTGTAAGAACTGTATCATGAGGTTCAGGATTTAGCCCATCTTGTGAAGGTAATAAACAAAGCCATGTAGGGTTTACGATCATCGGTGTATCTTGGCTAATTACGAGAGAATGTTAGAGAATGACTGCAGCAGAGCAGTCAGCAGCACACACATCTACTGCAAACACCTCATTATCCTACAGAACTCCACCCAACCATATCAAACGCCCCTTAATGAGCATTCAGAAATGACTAGTGAAAATAAATACATGGTTTCCAATAGTAATGATTGAGCAATTAGTGTCAGAATACCCTTCATCCTTAACGAGTTGAATCAATAATAGATTCCATAACAGAATGCTCCGTCACCGTGTGTATGCCCTTCATCATCTCTATCAGATGCTAGTGGAAGTTGCTGCGATCAGCTATCAAATATTTTAGTCCGTTTTTTTACTGATATCCTGCAAAAAAAAAAAACTTGTATTAAAAAAGATATTGTTGCATTGCTTTCTCACAAAACATGTAGGTAGCTAAGAAACACAAGGTTATGTCAACACTGTCTGCACTCTTTCTCTGTGTTCAACATGAGTGTTGTAAATCTATACTGTATGGGAGGCAGGGATATGCCAACAGTCAGTTTTGCTCTTCGGACATGGTTAATCTAAGATCAGCCAGCAGCTACTTTTCTCTTATTTGACTGCACATAAATTAGGTTGGCTGTCTAATCCTGGAGTTCTGGCATGTAAGAGCCAATAATGTTACAACAACTTTCAAACCAAAATAATTTGCTGGCTCGCCCAAATTTGTGAAACAGAGGAGATGCCCAGGACGAATAAGTCTAATTACCAACTACAATGTTGAAAGGAGTTTAAGTCTTGACTCAAGTGTCTCTGTACTACCGTAAAATGTCTTACAGTGTTCCAGATTTCTCTCAGACCTGTTGGTAAAGTCACCGTCTGTCCAAGCCTCCATTCACCAAAAATACAATGCATCTAGGTTTCCCCACTAAAGCTTGCTGCTTTCCTATGTAAGTCCATCATTGCTACAAAGTGAACATTAATATAAAGAGCTGGGGACATGTCGGAGAGTAAATCAAAAAAAAAGGGAACAAAAATCCAATTACCCCCTATTGGGGAGAGTATCACATAGGATTGACCTCACGGGGCCCAGGTAATTGTCATGGGAGATTGAACCTTGCTGCATGGAAGCATGTGGTAATTCTCCAACAATGGGAGCCCGTGTGTCAACCATGCTACCTCAGTGCTTTCAATTTATATAATTCGGCTGATGTCCATTAAGAGGGAAGGTGAGTATTGGTTCAGTCTGGGACAACCTCCCTTCCCTGGAGAGCGTTGAGCGTCTGGTCTCGTCTGGTCTCAATTGATGATGCTGCCACGTCTGCAACTGGGACTTTTAATGAAATCTAAAGAGGTCACTACTACTGGTAAGTCATCATGCATACAATCGGAAAAAATTAGAGGGGGGAACTACATGAATATTAAGCTGAATACAAATACTAGATAGAAATGCTGAAGTCCTGGGTTTGCTCGTGGTGCAGTGGTTAGAGCGCGTCTTCATCTCTGTCTCTCCACACTATCAAATAAAGCTTGAAAATGCCCCCCAAAAATGCTGAAGTCCCTTTGCTCCTCCGTGCTTAGCATCTTGAGAAAGGCTGTGTAGTCTGGCAAATTGGAAAAGAGCAGCTGGGACTTTAGTTGCATAAATTAATATTCATGTTGTACATAATCCCAAGTGACTAATTTAACACACCTGATCAAATCAATAATTAACAGGGCAAGGAGGGAGGAGTAACCCCCTTCTTAATAAATGTGATCCTGGGATTCCTATAGCAGAGGGAGTTATGTCCAATGAATCTACAATTTGAGACAGAATCATAATTCTAGCAAAAGTGAACAAACACAGTCATGCATGTTGTGACATGGTAAACCTTAACAGCTATCAAATATTCAGCTGCCTTGAGCAGTGAGTGGACCATATGTTTTTTGAAACCCAGGTGAGGACACCTCCCAGAGGATCTGGGGATACCTCATTTGTTTTGATGTATGAGGTAAAAACACACCATAAACAGAGCATTGAATGGAACATGAAAGCTGTAGGTTTGCTGATTCAGTTAGTATGTTTACACTACGTTAGAAAAAATCAATCAATTGCCTTATTATGACTTTAAAAATATATGTAAACATGTTATTCCGATTGAAATCGTAATCAATCGAATTTTCTCAAAGTTGAGCTAACACACAGATAATGTGATTTGGAGGGGCGCTTCTATTGCATGTTGTACAGTATACAGTTAATCGGAGCGTAACCAGCCTAGGCGCTCTGCGCATGCTCCACAGTCATGCCCGGGCTTTGACCCTCAAGAAAAAGCTGTATAGCACTGTATACTAACAGAAGAACAACAATAAAGGAAGAAGAAGTGAGCCTTGCACACATACAGCACATACTAAATGAACAGAGGTGTAAAGTTATCTATAACACCGCTCAACATGGTACCAGTTTGCCAATGGCGAATGGTTGTTTGGTCTGTGACATAAAAGGTCAACCGGGTAGGGTCCAATCATAACGAGCTGAAAGCAGCTGAAAAGGAGCAAATCGCCACCTATCGTAGCGGAGTTGGAAATACTGTACTTCAATACGGTCAATAAATTGATCCCCCTCCCATGCGTGTGTACTGGGACAAGGACACAAGTCCAATTAAATGGCTTAGTGGAGCTATAACTGTAGCTTGTGTTAACTGTGCATACACTGAACCAAGTGTTTGTGATTCAGCAGTTGATTCAGACCTAAGCAGTCTGAATCAACACAAACTATCTATTTAGCCTGTAAAGTAGTCAAATGGTGCGTCCATCCAAGTCTATCACAAGAGAGCATTGTCAAGTAAAAAACTTGTATGTCCAGAAATGTCAACTCATTTAGAACTCATCACGGTAAGAAGAGGTAGGGTTGAGACAAAACATTTCAAAATGTATCTGACACAGAGTAAAAAGGGTTCATACCATACACCCATTTTATTCAACTAGCAAACAAGTAATCCTTCATCTGAAGTCAAACTACAGCAGTGAGGTTTACATACAACAACAGCACTACATCAACGTCAGGAGGAAAATGCAGAGCAAACCTGAAACTGGGAAAATGAATTCCGGTATCAAGTACTCCATCAACCCTAGACTGCTGGAGTAATTCTACAAAACCACAAAGCATCACAGAAGACTACACAGACTACTTGGCTTTGAATTAATCCAGTTTTGGATCCTTTGAAACTTATGTTGGGTTGTTTCTGATTAAGGTCAGAATCGGTCGCCACATAATTGTACCATTCCTTGTGCAGGTATTCAAATCTCCTCTCAATGGAAAGGTAACCACATTTTTGGTTTTGCAATGACACAAACTATTTTGGAACTAAAATCAACTGTCACAATTTAAACTCTATATTCAAACATTGCTTATCCATGTCCACTTTACACTCCACAGTGCTCACTCAGCCGCTGGGTGCTCTTAAGCTGTCACACAACACAGAGCAGACAAGTAGACCGGGTAGATAAAGATAATCATTCATTAACTCACCCTTTTCTGGTCATCCAAGCAATGCAGCACAGGTTTCCTCCTCTGATGCTGTTGTGGACTAGCCTCTGCTCCTGCCTCCATCTTCCCATAAGTGATTGCTCAGGCTCTCCCACGGCAAGATATCCAGTATGTACAGCCAGGCTTCTTAGGGAATAAAGGGAAATACCTGCTCAAAGTATTTAAAGTCCCCTTCCCAATGGATGGTTCCCAGTTGTGGTGCATGAATGTCTATGGCCAGAAACTGAAAAGACTGTCCATCAACTTTGCTTCATGAAAAAATTGACACCCACTCTTTGGGAGGATCCAACCTCTTCCACACGCCTTGTCTCAGTCATATTGTATCTCAAAGGTTTCTCTTTGCAGCTCTTGGTCCTAAGTGGCCATCCTGAAGTGAACATCAGTGCAGAGAACGAGATCCTGAGATAACCAGGATGGGCCTCTCTCCCAAAACCATCACCACTGCTATGGAGATTTGATCTTAACGGAGGATGTGATCATCATGATCCTCTTCAATCTGTCTGCCACTAGAAAAACTCAAAGTTTTAAGATAAAAATAATAAAAATGTCCAGCAGAAGCAGACGAGTATGCTGGTATCACTTGCAGCTTGAATACCACGTACGGTCTTCTGACAGTGAATGAGAACCTGTGAAAGAAAGCAGAGTTAAAGCATTAATGCAAACGTTAAGTGTCACAGAGAACTTAAGACACATATTCAGAATTATAGCTAAACCTAAACAGCCATTGACAAACTAGTTAAACCACATCTGATGAGAGAGCTAATTTGAATATTTTTAAAGCATTTTTTTTCAATCTAATTCTCATTATATTGGTTTATCATTGGAGGAAATGACAACAAATCAACAGCCAGCTAGTTGCAGCAGGTGTCGGCTTTCCTCCCCTCATAACACGAAAAACAATTATTTAAACATGACGAGCTAACTTTTTATTGCTCATTAACTTGCTGTGTTTTTTGCTGTTTATATTCAGCATATAATTGACAACGGATAAACGTTAACTCAAGAGTTACAATCTGGAACCAATTGCATGCCGAAGGTTTGCACTACTGCAGCATCCCTACCCTACAGGAGAATATGCAGGGGCTCAGAGGCTGCCTGGCAGGCTGACTGCTGCTCTGCTCTCTAGAAACTGTTCGTTAATTGCCTCCCTTCAACAACAATAAACACACAATGCGGAGAAATAAACATTAGAGCACGGAATGTTATTAAGGAAATGATGCTCACCTCGCACTTGTCTTTTTCTTTCCCTCCCGGTGGAGATGGTCCCTGCCTCGTGCGTATAGCACTGTCCGATCCTCTGACTGCGAGCGGAGCAGCCAGCTGCTGCATTCGGGTGCTCTCGGACATTTCGCGCACGCTCGGACTGTCGTCAAAATTTACTTTTTTGCACAGATAAAAACGTTTCTTCTTCTCTAAGTTTTTTGTTTACTTCATGTGTTCCTACGTCTTTTTACCAGACAGAGATCGTCATGATAATTTTTTTTCTGCTGTTTGGCAGTTTTCTTTTCTAATTAAATAAGGCTAAATTTCTATCTCTACATCATAGGGCTGTAACTACTTTATTTCAATGGTTTAATAGCCTACACAATAATGGTAGGCTATAGCCTCCATTTAGGAATCCCATATCAACAGCATTAGGCCTATGTAGATAGCCTACTTTCTTGGCCCAAGACGTTTACCATATTATCCATTGACCGTTTATGTTCAGCCTATCTACTAATCAATGTGTGGGTCCATTGTATAATCAAACCCCTATAAATCGTCGTACTTACCCAGTCGAAGTGAGAAGCCTAATTTACGAGCAGTTACTGAAGGCAGCATCAAGGTCCCACTCACTCTCACATCCGTAACATTACGTCAGTGGGTGCTTCAAGCTCCGCTCTTCTCTCCAACATCCTTGAAGGCGCCCGTCGGTTTCCATGGCGACCCTCGGTAAGCAGGGCTCTACCGCCACCTACCGCCGACAAACAGACATGACAATGAAGAGATGAGGCGCCAGTGCGCGCCACTATAAATAAATTACAATTAATTTATAATCTGATTATCTATTTTTATCTATAGCCCCAACTGCTTATCCGATTCACATAGAGATAAGAAGAGTATAGCCTAGGCTACGGCTTAAATGACTAAAAGTTTATGTTCTAGACCTCACCTGTTTGTTTTTGTTTCAGCTTCTCAACTGCGTAGGCTAAGCCCATAGGCTTAGACTGTGGGACTGATAAATGATTTGGTAAAATAATCAGCACATTAGCAGAGAAAAAGTTTGCTGTTGGTCCCCTAAAGGCTATAGGCCTATCCCAAACATAGGCTATCCACCTTATGTGTATTGTGGCCTATGTCCTGTCAACACCATGTTCCTTAAAGAACAGTGTACACAGCTAGGCCTAATTAATTATTTGCCGAAAGACATTGAAACCAAACAACACTCCTATGCTGGAATAATAGCGTATCTGGCCCAAGCCACATTGTATTGTGATGCAGGGCCATACAATTAGGCCTATATAACACATGACCTACACTAATAGTTGCTTTAATGGTGGAGATGCTCAAACAACTGGGACATTAGAGACTCCGGGGTTCTGGGGACGTTGCTTGATACTCCAACCTTCATCAACTCTTCATTTTCCATCTCATAAGCCCCTTTCACACATAGTTCCCAGCAAATTACCAGTATTACATTCCTACACATTTCCTGCACCACTATTGATTTTTACTGTTCACACACAGTTTATTCCAGCATATTATAACACTCTTGTTCACACATGTCATGGTAATGCCAGTAATAGGTTTTGGAATGTTGTTGTTTTTCTGCCACATGTATCAACTCCCATTCATTTTCCATCTCGTATTTAGTGCTGCAGGTAAAATGTTTCCTGTAAAGATCTAAACATCGTTTCACATGACACAATATTCAAATCACACAAATCTGAGTTTACCACAAACCATGATATGACTTTAAACAAAGAATGATGTGAATTTGGTTACTTTATTTAATCAATATTATGGTTATCCATGTAAAGTTTAAAACACACAATTCAAAGCTGTGCTCAGCCGGAGAACCAGAGACTTGTTTCCCAAGCTCCTCGACCATGGCAGCTAAAATTACAAAGGGCAGTTCCGCCCTGTATTTCTGCAAGAGATATACAATCCAAGAAGCCTGGATCATTTTATCATGTGCTCCACATCCCTCCAGCCTTTCAGCTCAGCAAAGAACATCTTATCATATAAAAAATAAACCTCCTCAGACAGTTAAATTACAATATTACAGAAAAAGTGTTTGGATCTCCTTCAGCTTTGCTATACCCATAGATAGGCTATATCAGACAAACTGGTACAATGCTACCAGGGTCCCCAATAGCCCAAGGGTAAAACATTGTGAAGCTAAGAGGAGTACACTACTATTATACACTAAACCATAGTTTGGGGTTCTAGCTTGTTGAGTGTTCCTGCATGAAACATTTAGTTCAAAGATTTTAATATAGTTTGTGATGTGCTCACATCGTCCAGGATACAGAGCAAAGTTGTGTCCAATTAAATGACCATAAACTAGGCTACACATAACACTTTAAGCCAGGAAATATTCTTTGTGTATAACGTTTTTAGATGGTGCTGCTTTGTGATGTGCTGTGCTCTCTGTACCTGGTGCATTACATCTATCATCCCAAAAATCAAAAGGTTGCAGGTAGGCCTAGAAAATAGTTGTAAACTTTGATTTATTCTTTCAGTTTTTCAGTGCTGGCAGAGAGCAGGCTATATAAAGCCATTTCCATTTGAATTCCGCCGCTACACGCTACAATATGGAGTTATTATAGGCTATCGGGTATGATGATGTTGGTATAAGGCTAAATGTTTCCCAGGTCCTTCTAAAAAGTTAAACCAGCCATGCTTCCTGCAAGAATATTAGGCTATAGGCCCCTACTTAGCCCAAATCTGAGTAAGAGCAAAAAACGGGCAATTGCTTTAACATGTAGTATCATTTACTAGCCATATTTAATTATACATTTTGTCAATCTAGAAATGTAGAGCTATGAATTCGAAGGCAGGGCCTACACAGTATCTGAAGTGACCCCGCCTATCTCCCATAGGGGGGTGGGTTTCGGGCTGACGTGAGCGCGCATGGTTGTACTGGGCGGGCCAAATGGTGGCGGTGGTCAATCTCACAACTGGGAGAACTTTTCACAACTGTAGTAAAGTTAAACAAGAGGCCATATGCTTATTGACAGAGGGATAAATCTGAGAGCTGGGCACATTTGGTAGACTGCTATTTCACTCTTGGTCTTTAGGTTTTCTTCTGCGTAGAAAACGTGTGGTCTTGTGTCCAAATCCCCTTTCTTTGCGCTCCGACTTGTAATGTAGCTGGTAATCCATAACATATTACCGTAAAGATGGGAAGTTTCTTCTGAAGAAAAGGCTTGTTTCACGGATTTGGGTAAGTCAACGCTTGTTTGTATTTTAACTTGCTTACGTAGACCTATTGGGGTTTTCAAATAACCAACTCTGTTATATCGACTTCTATGCTGGAGTAATAGCTTGTAATTTCTAAGAGAGACGACTAAGATATTTGACCTAACTAAAGCTTTGTGGCCACGCAACGTTATTTCGCGGTATTGTATTTTAAAACAAAGCCTTTAGTGTATGATACGTTTCCTGATTATCCGGTTTTACTGTGTTTTGCTCGTTAAATTAGCCCCGGGTTGAGCCTTATCAGACGGCGGGCGCTCGCTGCAGGCTACTTGACAACAAACCTTAATTTTTGATAGGGGTAGTCTTACGCTTTCATAACTAGTCACCTTATGAACGCAATGTTCTCCTTGTAGTGAGTATTCAGACTTTGCCACAGACGTATCAAAGTTTAAGCCGCTGTTACCGCACAGAGGTTCCGCGCCAAGGATTCAAAAACAGTTTACCTGCGCGGGACACTCTTTCCACTTCCTCTAAGCTTCCTCGCGCGGTGCTCTCATTGGCTGAATTCAACAAAAAGGGCGGGACTGCTGTGTCCGTTGAGCCCGGGGATTCGATGGAACCCACGTCAGTTACCGCCAATATCAAGCTCGTGTTTTGATTAGATTTAAACTGATTTTGCGATAAATCTTTCAAACCAGGGAAGAAAAGGAGTCATTTAATGTAAATATGTTGTTACCCGATAGATATGTTGAACTCAAAACGCGGTAAGGCTTTCTCTCCTTATAACTTTGACTGTACTAACTGCCATTGGCAATAATCCTGTAATTATTATGTGTATTAATATGGCTAAAACCATATAGCCTTAGA
Source organism: Ammodytes marinus (assembly GCF_949987685.1). NCBI lineage: Eukaryota > Metazoa > Chordata > Actinopteri > Uranoscopiformes > Ammodytidae > Ammodytes > Ammodytes marinus. Next base: position 29,147,625 of record NC_137230.1, on the reverse strand, counting down.
TTAATGTTGCTAATTAATACGGCTAAATAAACATGACAATAAAGTAAGAAAATATGATTAATCTGTCTAAATTTCAATACATTAAACATACAATGTGAACTAGTTTAAATTAATATATGCTTTCTGAAGTTGACCCACACCATAAAAAGCAAAGCATAATGGTTTAAAAGATATTAAGCGTTGTTTGATATACCATCCCTGAGCTGAATCTACTGTCACTATATTAAGGCCTAGTTTACATGAGCTAATATAATCCTTATTCAATTATTATGCTAAGGTGGAAGATACCAACTACGGCGTCTCAAAACCTGACCCAGAAATCTCATTCAACAAAGGTCCGTAAATACAAAGGAATAGACATGTTTCTTATCGAAAAACATATGATTCATACACTGTTTTATTTTATTACTATTGTTATATATCCCAATACACCTCAGTAGACTACAAATGATTGTATGTCATTTCATATTTATGTTTTCTTTTCTCCGTATGCTGACTAGGATGGTGGCTTTGTAGCACCCCAGGTTCCGGTAAATACACCAAAGACACTGTTTTGTCCTTGTGCTGTGTCATTGGAGAGCCAGCTAATCATGGGTCCCCTCACTACACCGAAAAAAGGAAGGGAAGTCAGATGTGTTGACCCCTGGACGCCGACTTCCAACCTTAAAATGCTGATCAACGCGGCCAGTCCGGAAATCAGGAACCGGGAGAAAGCGCTTGGCAAGGACAGTGATGGCAGGGAAGGGGTTGACTCTACACAGGTAAGAAAAACAAATCTAAGATTTAGCACATGATTGCCACTTTGTGATAAGGAGAGCTGTCCGGAGGAAGACATTTCTTATCTGTTGTCTCCCTGTAGGACACTGAAAATGGAGAAGAGTCTGAGAAAATGATCAGCAGGAAAGAGAAGAGTCTGGGTTTGCTCTGTCATAAATTCCTTGCCCGCTACCCGGATAACCCAGACCCTGCCCTCAACAACGACATCTGCCTGGATGATGTTGCCACTGAGCTCAGTAAGTCTCCGTTCAGATATTAGGGGAACCTTTTCATTGCTAGATTGTGTTTTATTGTTCAGTTATACTGTATGAGGCCTATTAGAAGTAAAATACATTTACAAATAGCTGTCTGTAATAGATAAGCAAACTAGTTGATAAAAATCTTCAATGTAGATATTGTGTGTTGCATTATAACAAGACTGTAATACAGAAAATGTGTGTATCACGTGTTAGATATGTGTCAAAGCAGATTGTCAAATATTTTCCACAATGAGCGTGTATTTGATATCCAGTTTTTCTCTTATGCAAGTTTTTGACAAATGTAAAGACGTGATCATGTAACTAAGTTGTTTTAATTGGTAGGAATTTATATATAGACATCCTGTCCTTTTACTAGCAGTGATACTAGTTATTTAGCTTACTGACATGAGAAATTTGTTTTTGTGCGTTTTTTTTTTTTTTTGTCTAGATGTTGAACGTCGGCGCATCTACGACATCATGAACGTGCTGGAGAGCCTGCACATGGTCAGCCGCTCTGCCAAGAACCGCTACTCGTGGCACGGCCGGACTAAACTGGCTCAGACGCTGGCCATTCTGAAGCAGGTGGGCGAGGAGCACAGGTACGGCCAGCAGATGCACCAGATCCGGCAGCGCCTGCTGGACAGGGAGTTTAATTTTGAAGCGGCGGACGAGAAGGAGAATGAGAATGAGGAAGTGGTGGACCTGGAGAGCGGGGAGCAGGGACAGAGGGAGCTCTTTTTTGTGGAGCTTCCGGGAGTAGAGTTCAAAGCAGGTGAGAAGCTGGGATTGCTGTGCGTCATGTTTTAGGACCAAACTCGCTTTCTATCTTAATATTAATGTCTGGTTTTTGTGGAGAAGTAATCTGATTTTGTTTTTTTTTTACTTTCTGTTTATCCTCCTGTCTAGCGTCTGTAAACAGTCGGAAGGACAAATCTCTGAGGGTTATGAGCCAGAAGTTTGTCATGCTCTTCCTCGTATCGAATCCCCGCGTGGTTAGTCTGGACGTGGCCGCCAAGATCCTAATCGGAGAGGACCAGGGCGCAGATCAAGACAAGAACAAGTTTAAGAGTGAGTACAAGTAGCAGGCTAAAGATATAACAGTGCTGGTGTGAGATGTAAGCTCTGTTTCTCTTTCAGTGCTGAGACATTCAAAATGTCTTGTACCTATCAGCTTTCGCAAATCATGAAATGGTCAATGCAGTGTGTCAGAGTCAGATTATAGAAGTCATTTTAATAAGAAACCGTGTTGATTTTGTTAACGAAAACTACGAAGAGTAAGACAAGAGTTTGACTAATTTATAATTACTGTGAGGTCTATGTTTGATTTGTAAAAGCATTTCATCGGTGTAAAGTTTTTTAAATGCATGTGCTGTGTAATTTTTGTCAGAAAATGTTCTGTCTCTCTGTATTGGCAGTCGATAATCCTGCTGTCTGTCCATGTGTTTTTACAGCCAAAGTGCGGCGGCTGTACGATATAGCTAATGTGCTGCGGAGCTTGAAGCTCATCGAGAAAGTCCACGTGACAGAACAGCGGGGGAGGAAACCAGCCTTTGAGTGGGTCGGCCCCCAAGAATTCCCACCAGTCAAAGGTATCACCAGGCCCCTTTTTCCTATTTCCTACTAGTTCCTATACGCAACTTACTGTATAAATTGAGAAACATTTTCAGTTTCTCTATAGCATTGATTGCCGGTGCTGCTGATATTATGCTTAAAATACTCACTCCTAGTTTCACAGACTAAACATTGGACTCTTGTTTCAGACTTGGAGAGCTCCACATCAGGATCCCCATCTAAAACAAAAAGTGTACTGGAGTCCCGAGCGTCTGTAGACAACTGTGCCAAAAACCTATTTTCATCGTCGGGAACTAAACGCGGCTTCACCCGTCACCCCTCCCTCATAAAGCTGGCCAAGAGCATCCAGGAAGACCGCCGAAAGATCAATTCTGCCCCCAGCAGTCCTGCCAAGAGTGAGTATAGAAACGTATTCTTTCACACAGGGTTAATGTTGTGGCGCATGTTTATGAATGACGTTATCATCCAATATTTTCCGCTTCTGCCTTCAGGCGATTCATTAAACACGGACTTCCCAAACAGAATGGCCCAACTCGCTGCTATTTGTAAGATCCAACTTGACCAGGAGTCGGGGTAAGTTTGATTTAATTTAGACTCCTATTCAACCCTTCCTGTTATGGGCTCCTTTGAAAGGAAATATTTTGCTTATGTCTCTTTAGTGGAGCGACTGCAGAAAAAACTCTTCATTCTCAGTTTATTTCAAAGTTAGCTGCAGTTTGCCTGACAAGCTAATGGATTTTGGGAAATGAGAGTTGAAATCATTTTAGATCCAAGCTTATCAAAATGAACAAATCACTCAGCCCATTAAGGCAACCATTTCCCCTGTCATGTCACTGTCTCAGTTTTCAACTGCATAACTGACAAAGACAACAGCAAACATTTTCTGTGTTAAAATTATAATAGAGTCATTTTATATGCTGGAGTGTTAAAAGAAAGTCCTTCTTATGTTCCAGGACTGGAGCTAAACATCCAAAGCCTGCTGCTGCTGCTCCTGCTGCTGCTACTACCACTGCTGAGGAAGAAGCCGCTGCTGTAAGATTAGAGCCGACCTCCTCTAGTTCAGTGGAACCACCTCAGGTACCCTTACTGACTCCAACCCAGGAGCCTGGAGTCAACACCGCTGTCCACCTCACCCCCCACACCACACTGGGAGCCTTGCCCGCGGGCTCCGTGGCGTACTTCCCCGCACACTGTTCATCCATGATCCCTGTCCTGCTACCTCAGCAGCGAGGGGCCGGGCCCTTCGCTGTGTATTTGCAACATTCTTCTCCCAGGCCGAACCCTCTGGCCCGGCCGCAGCCGACCAGCCTCGCCGTGCGCTCTATGACCTTTGAGGACAGGACAGGGCAGAGCCAGGCGGCCTCCCTCAGCCCCACAACACTTAAACGGCTGCGTTCAGACTCAGGAAGCAGCCCTTCCAAAGCCCAGAGGACCGACCTCGGCTTTAAGGTATTAAAATAAAACTAATTATATTTGAGAATTCCCATGATGACTGTTACTTATTGTCCAAGATTTCTTCGATATTGTAAACATTTTCCCACTTTGGTGTTTTTGAGGAGGGCTGTTTACTTTCTCAGTAAGCAGATGATAAAAAAATAAATAAAAGTAAAATAACACTTTATTCTTAAAAATAAATAAAACCGATTTAAAAACACTTGTTTTGTTCAAATCAATGACACAGTATTTTCCACCCTCTCCTGTAGGACACCTCTCCTAAGCTCTGTGAGATCCTGCAGGCCAGGCTGAAGGCCCGTCGCGGCACCCAGCTTTGCAGTCGGCCCTCGCCTCGTGCCCTGCACCTGGACCCAGAGTTCGTCAACACCCCTGGCGGCGCTGCAGCCAATCAAACACTAGAGCAGAGCCTGGAGACCTTCCTGGACAGAGAAGACAGGGCGGCCAACTCAGACATCGAGGGGGGATTAACACCAGTCAGAGCCATACCCATCACGCCAGGACAACTCCACACCGAGGTAAATGCATAAACTCAATGCTTACTGGGATTTAATTAATACCTGAAAGGCTTTTGAGGCCCAAAGACCTTTGCTGTGTCCGTGGAATAAACAGCATTATGTGTGCCATTTCATTTCTCTACCCGTCCAGGCATTGATACCAGCAGGCTACCTGATCCCAATCTCCCAGCAGTCCCTCATCGGCTACAAGGAAATTCAAGGTTCGGGGAGAGAAAGCAACAAGGCCTCAACTCCCACTTACAACATCTACCAAACACCAACTGCAGGTAAACATGGCAGTCATTAACATGAGGATTTGAGGTCCAAGCATACACCTTGATTTTGACTTTTGTTTAAAACCATGGAGATTTTTTTTTACATTGTAATATCCAGATTAGTGCTGCATGTAATTATATTAATTATCAGTTAATTTGTCACTTACTGTCACGATCGCTTTTAATTTTAATCGAAAAGAGAGATAAGACCGTTTTATGTTGTCGTCCACAGGTTCCAGACCTACCCAGGCCCTGGAGGTCACACCCACCAGCCTTCATCAGCAGAAACCCAGCGCCTCGCCACACGCCCACCACCTCCACAGCCCCAGTCCTGCTATCCTCAACTTCACCCTGCAGAACCTGGGTCTGATCTCAGGCTCCAGCCCAGTAAACGGCTTCGCTGCCCCCCAGACTCCAGAGTTTGCCAACACCCTGACCAGCCCGCTGTCTCTGCAGCAGAGAGGCATGGTGTTCATCAAGCCTCTGTCCCCTGTAACTGTGCAACAGTCTGTATCCCCGCACCCAATGGCGCTGATCAGTTTACAACAGGTGAAAAAATAAAACATGTATCTCTAAACCTAACTGCTCAAATCTAAGCCTCTGCTGCATTGGTTGTTTAATCTGTCAGTGTTTCAAAATAATTGGAAGTACAATATTAAAATGCTGGAGTACCTACTCTAGGTTTAATATCAAGTTGACTGAAATACTTGAATGAAGTCTTGAAATGTTCTTCGACAATTCGGACTGGTGAAGTAACTGTTGGGTGGTTAATGTTTATCAACCCATTTGATATATTTTGTTCATTTACGCACGGACAATTCATTTTTCACATGTACCCAACAATAACCAAACCCCTTTTTGTCTGTTTTCCAGCCTATGATGACCACCCCCAAAGGGACAGGGCTACCCCAGCACAGCTACTTTCACACGCCGGGTCCCCTCTCCCCTCTTGCGGCCATGGTAACCACCGGTGGACACCTGGCCGCCAAAACTGTTTACATCCCTCAGAGGAAGCTGGACGTCAACACTGAGGACTCCTGAAAGCCCTGAAGCCCCCCCCCCCCCCCCCATCTGATGTCTGTACATTTTGTATGTGTGTGGTGTTGCGTTTGTGTCGTGGGTGTGTACGTGTTTAGCATTTTTAGCAGTTTCCATTACTGCCTTCATTCTTATCACAGCCACCTCTTAAAATAACTGCCATGCAGACTTTTAGCTGTGAACCAGTGGACACATGGATATAAGATTTCAAATAGAGTTCATTGGATACTCATAAACACTATTGTCATTGTCTTTGTGATGCTGGTAAAAACTGTTGCATAACCTAATGGAGGAGTATTAATTGTCTTTTTTTCTTTCTTTTTTTTGTTACTAGTATTAAAATTAAGATCAATGCTATAAAGATGACTGAGAGATAAGTTTGATTGGAAACATGGTTTGATTGATAATTTTGTCTAATGAGTGGACTTTTGCACATATGTACATGTTAACTGTGACCCCTGTTCAAAAATGTCATTGTTAAGAATATGTGAATCATTCTAAGACTAATCAGACATTTTGTTAAGTTTAATTTATAAGGAAATTAACCTTAAATTCTGATGTCCTGATAAATGTAAAAATGCTGAATACATTTAAAACACTTTTTCCAAGAACACTGTGTGATGTAGGTCTGTGTATTGGTCTACTGTGACATCTCCACCACTATCTTAATAAGTTGGGCTGCAAATGATGTTTTATTATGAATGAATCTGGTGGGGTTCTTGTTTTATTTTTTCCCCCATTAATTTGTTAAAATATGTGGGAAAAAATGCTGATGGTGACACTTTCAAATTACTTGTTGGTTTGTTTTTCTTAATAAACAGCCCAATACCCAAATATACTCAATTTACAATGAAATATAACAAAACAAGCTTGCCATATCAATTTAAATGTACATTTTAAGTTAACCTTTTTTCTACTGCCACCAAGCTGCCAAAATAATAATACATTTGTATAGCTTATAGGCTAGTGTTAAGTTTTGTTTCAAAGCCAACTTGGCAAGTGTTTTCTAAAACTGCTGATAGGAGACACATATTTCTATATCTCCCACTTATAATTACAACTAAGATGCTGTTTGTCATTGCCTGATAGTCAGACCGAGTTCCTATTTTGTTTAATTGTAACTATTTCGTTTAAATCAGGGGTTTTCAAAGTGTGAGAGAGTGAGCCCCCCCCTCAGAGAACAAATTTCAGCGGAGCCCCCCCCCCCCCCCCCCCCAAAAAAAAATAAATAAAAATTATTTAACAAATTTAAACGTTTTTGAAACATTCTAAAAAAAATTGTGCGATTTTAAACACATTTAATACATTTTAACATCTTAATCCAGTGTTTTAATCCTGCTTCCTTTAAGCATGGATAATACTGACTGAGTGTGCATCGGAGTGAGAAAGATAGGCAGACAGACTTGCCCAAATTATTGACTAGTTAAATGTCATTCACACACCCAGTGTTTTTTTGCTAGTGCCTCCAATGTCCTGCTGGAGGAGAATAGCAGCCAGTGGAGAACCAGACCCTCGTAGGGGGGTCCGGGGGTATGCCCCCCCGGGAGATTTTTTTTCACCTTTGTAAAGTGAAATGCATGAATCTGGTGCACTTTGAGAGGATAATTAAGAGGCTAAATATGAGGAATTTTGTGTGAACAAATAATTTGGAGACACTGGGTCTGATGAATTAGAAGCTATTGAAGAAGGACACATGGATTTTCCATAAAAATATTAATTTAAAATAAACAAAATGTATGCAGGGTCCTCTGGGTTGGGCTTGGTGCTCTTTTTCTTTAACGAGACCTATTTCTCTGTAATTTACTGAATGCATTTAAATGCAGTGAGGGGAACGAAGCAGAAGAACTTTTGTCCAGCTATGCCGTGATCTTAGTATAAAAAAGAAAAACTAAAAAAAAAAAAAAAAAATCTTTTTTTTACATATTCATCCGCGCCCCCCCTGCCATAACCCCGCGCCCCCCAAGGGGGGCGCGCCCCACAGTTTGAAAACCGCTGGTTTAAATCACTGAACATATCAGAGATGGGGGGGAGGGGGTCAGAGGTCTGGAAGGCCAATTGTTCCCACTTGGCTGAATAAGTTTAATTTCTTTAAGATATGATTTGAATGTGGCAAGGAAATGACTTAAAATGGCCACCACACAGATGACAAACCATTTTGATGTTGGTCACAACATGACTTCTTCTCTGGAGCCACCCAGAGGCCAGCACTTAATATTAATCACAGTAGTGGTGAAGATTCATTTAAAGCACTGCATTTTATAATCCATCAAACCAACCACTTTGTTTTGTGGCGTGCAATGTGCATGGAGCTTAACAGGCTCATGCAAAAAGTGTTGAAACTCAGATGTGCCGTTGTCAGTGACATGCTTTGAATTCCCGTCATTAATGTATATAATCCTTTAAAGTACCACTTCGATGCCTCTGTGCAGCTGCCAGACAGAGTTTTGTGGAGGTTATAGTTTATGAAGTTCCCTGTGTCTGTGAGTGCAGAACATATGTTGAAGTGGCTGATGTACAGCCTGTGATGAAGGGGTCAGGGGGCTCTGCTCTGTCACAAGTTATTTTAGGAGGATAGTTTCACTGAAACGTCACCGGTGGACTGTGATAATGGCGAGATGGACAGTATTTAAGCTGCCTGCATCATTCACTGCCTTGTTAGGACAGAAGTACAGAGGCTTGGATTCAAGGTAAGCATCTCCGTTGTATTATTAGAGCCACCTGTTTGTAGTAGAGTGGTTGATTTTAACACATGCAGGGTTAATGTAGGATAGGACTATTCCCTTATTTTAGTTTGTATGTTGGAATTAAATTTACCAAAAAAAAATTTAAAAACATGGAAAATGTCCTGTTGTGTTTGATGGAGAGACCTCTTATCTTTAGTTTGTCTGGTGTCTCAATAAAGCCTCTATTCTTGGAATATCACATACCAGGCCAGTGAGGTGGTGGGCAGCCACTGATATGAGAGGAAACTGGAATGTCAGACAGAAGGCCTAGCAGGGCAAGTTAGTGGGTTTAATGGGAACCTGAAAGTCAAACTGATCATAAAAAATGATATGGAAATATGATAAACAGTATGTAAGAATTGACAGTTGTTAGTCTTTCGGTAGATAATGGATTTTAGCAGCAGACTGCACACAGAAAAAGACAATAATAGCCTACTGGAACAAAGAGGGAAGGTTAGCTTTAAGGGTTCAGTCATTTTAAAAACAGCTTCAGATACATAGATTTAGCCTAAATGTGAGAAAACCAGATAAAATGTCTTCATCAAATAATAAATCAAAGGAATCTTTGCATCAGGGTTATGATTTACAATGCTGAAACAATTAGTCGATGACTTGATGAAATATGAAGAAATGTGAAAAGTCATAGTAAGTCTTCTTCTGTTTGTGTAAGATGCCAAACTTTGGAGGAGGTGCCAAGTGTGCCGCCTGTGACAAGACGGCGTACCATGCAGAGGAGATCCAGTGTAACGGGAGGAGCTTCCATAAAACCTGTTTCATCTGCAGTGAGCATTATCTATCTATCTATCTATCTATCTATCTATCTATCTATCTATCTATCTATCTATCTATCTATCTATCTATCTATCTATCTATCTATCTATCTATCTATCTATCTATCTATCTATCTATCTATCTATCTATCTATCTATCTATCTATCTATCTATCTATCTATCTATCCGTCCGTCCGTCCGTCCATCCATCCATCCTGCCCTGCTGCTTGTTGTTTTACAGTTTACCCAATTCTCTCAGCAACCATTAGCAATTTTTCTTTAAATTTTTTATAAAATGTATTTTCTTCCTTGAAGAAGTTTGAGTGGTTCTCTTGGTTTGATAGCCCTCATCATTTGCGGCCTTGTTGTAATAGAGCCAAAGTTCTTCTGACCATAACCATAATCAGCTTCAGCGGTCTAATCCAGAGGGTTAGAGAGTGGACAACTTATATAGGCTTAGTGTTCTCTACACACATGTGTGACTCCTGGCTGGTTCCAGTGGGGGCTCTGAAAGGCCTCTGCGATAAGATAATCCATCTGCTAAGTGTTCATCTCTTCTCAAACACTCACCTCACACTCTTTCCACAAATAGAAACACAAGACATCTGACCATGTGTAATGCCACTGTTGACTGATAAAGCTAGCTGGATGGAACCTTTATTTAACCCCCATTACTACACTAAGACACTCCCCCATTCTGGACAAAGTTTTGCCCTGCCTCATAGTCAGACAATAACTGATTCAAATGTGTGAAAAAATAAAAACTTAATCTGTGTTTCTTTGACACAGTGACCTGCAGAAAAGGGCTGGACAGCACCACGGTTGCAGCACATGAGTCTGAGATTTACTGCAAAACCTGTTATGGCAAGAAATATGGACCAAAAGGCTACGGATACGGCCAAGGAGCTGGAGCTCTGAGCTCTGATCCTCCTGGAGAGAATGAAGACCAGCAGCCTAATGAGTATGTGCTCTTACTGCTTTAAGAGATACAGGCCAAATCTGGGCTTTCATTAAAGGGTAATATCACCCAAAATACCTTGGCAATATATTTTTTATAATAATAATAATCAAATTAAATAAAGATCTTTCTGAAACCCTTCTCTCTTCTAAAACTCATGAAAATTAAACTACAGGTTAGGATGTCAAACACCAGTGACCAGTGATGTCATCCCAATGTTTTTTTTTTCTTTATTTCCTTTAGCGCTAAACCTAAAACCACTTCTTCAAACTCCAATGCCAGTAAACTTTCCCAGAAGTTTGGAAGTTCGGACCTTTGCCCACGCTGCTCCAAAGCCGTTTATGCAGCAGAGAAGGTGATGAGCGCAGGGAAGGTAAGACACTGTGGTGGTGGTTTTTAGTATGGGATTTATCTCTGGCTTTTAGTTTAATGTGATTCTCTTTACTGTACTTTTTATTTCCATGCATTTTAAAACACATCATTCTTAAACGTTAAGTTGGTCCCATTTGCTTTCCTATTGCCCCAAGCCCAGCAGAATTACAACAATCTGGACTTTAACAATCTAACAACCTTGTTCTTTAGAGTCCAAACAAGGTGGTTGTGTGCATGTTATACTGTTTATTGTACAGAAATACTTTCATACTTTCAATGGCCCATCTTGACCGAACTTTGCTCCCCTTCCATCTTGCTGCATCTAAGCATGAATTGACCCACCACCTCTTATTCATGCCCATGCAAACTTTGAAGACCCTAGAAGACACAATTGAAGCTTAAGCAGGACTGTTAGTTCTATTTAAAAGCTTGTTTTTATCTTAGATAAGCTTTACATTTCATAGTCATTATTATCTGTGACGCGCGCGCGTGTGTGTGTGTGTGTGTGTGTGTGTGTGTGTGTGTTTGTGTGCAGTCCTGGCATAAAACTTGTTTCCGCTGTGCCCTGTGTGGTAAAAGCCTGGAGTCGACCACAGTGACAGACAAGGATGGAGAAGTGTACTGTAAAGGTATATACACAATGTGTGCACACACACACACACACACACACACACACACACACACACACACACACACACACACAGATCAGATTTGAAATACTATTTATCATTAATTAAGCATTGTTTTCTGATTTTCCCTTCAGTTTGCTATGCCAAAAACTTTGGCCCGAAAGGATTTGGACTGGGGAACGAAGCCATGTTGGAGGAAAGAGAGTGAATAATTCTGGTTTTAAAAAACTGAAATTTATATTCACTGTCTTACACGACAGCTGTTGCCTTTGCCTTCACACTGGATGATGTTTTTAATACATGAAATATGCCATGTTGGGCAACAAAAGAATTAAGCAATATTTTAAGGTTGATGAGTCCAAAATAAAAGTATTTTGTTACCTTAACATGTGCCTTGAATGGAGTTATAATGGGAAAAAATATGTTAATACTGCAGACTTTGCCAGCCCTGCTCATACTGTATATTGATGAATTAATTTATTCCACTGCTACCTTCTGCAGTGACAAGACAATTAGCAGTGCCTCATCTTAATTATTAATAGGATCTTATTTGCATTCATAAATAATTATGTGCAATAACTTATCAAGGCAACAAGTTCAAGTGACTACCATACGTAATGTATTAATTTATCCCAAACAATTATGTGTGAGCAGCCGTGCAGAGCGGTATGGGATTAGACCTTTTTGTTGAACTAAAATTGGAGCCATTATCTCAAACTGTTTAATTAGCTGAGATGACAACGCAAAGGAGAGAACGTTCACAGAGTTAAAGCAGCGCAGGGGGTTAGAAACTTGCACAACCACACACTCAAATTCCTTTTCTTTATCTTTTTATATGAAATGTGCTTAGTGGAGCTTTAAGAAACTAGAATTCAATTGTCAGGCCCGTTAATGTTAACACATTAATTTGATTAATATGACTTACACTACTTTCCAAAAGTTTGGAATCACCTTTTATATGAACTTGTATGTTCATGTAACCTTTTATATGAATGTTTTTCTTCTTTCTTTCAATACCTATTTGAACAGATACAACTGTATAATTCAGACACCAAATCTACCATTTACATTTCTATTAGTTCTGGCACCCAAACAATAGTAATTGAACGCTTAAAACTTGCAGTTATAAAGACAGGCACAACTTTGCTTTATTGAAGTACGACAGTGGTCATTCATTATTAAACACATGCAACTCTTACAAAAGTCATAAAATCAACTGTTTACATTTACAAATACTTCCCCCCCCCCTCATAGAACAGATGATAAAAAATAGGCTTGATATGTTGATAGAAAACAACCATCTTAAATCTTTAATTGCAATTTAGGCTTTTAAAGGTTTATTAACCTTACCCAAACTGAAACATTAGTGATTTTTCTTTTTCACTTACATTGGTCAAGTATAAGGCAGCAGCAGTCTGTACAAAGAGCAACCGATTCAAACAATATCTACACAATGCTCTGTGTTTTCACAACTTTAGATATCGTGGTCTCTCTTCACAAGGAGCAGAACTGTTAAAAAAATAAATTATTACACTTTGTGCTTTTGGTCCAGAACCACTGAAAAAGTCTGACCCTTGACCCTGAGTGCAGGGTAGCGGAGAGGTCAGACCATGTCTGTATGTCCGAACATGTGTTGTTCACGGCCGGGGGGAAACTGCTGAGTCCAGTCGATGACGGCCGGTTTGAAGAAGCCGCAACAACGCAGGTGGAAGAAGGACACCAGGTTCCGCACCACGCCCAAGCTGCAGAGAGAACATTAGAGACAGTTCAGGAGACTGACCTTAAGACCAAAGACTGATGATGTCTTTGAGGAGTTGCATATTGTTGGTCAGCTATTTTCCACTTTAATTGAACCTTTCTAAAAAAAAATCTTGGGATATTTGTATTTTGAGATCGTTTTATATGTGAGAATAAATCGTTTGTGTGGGTTCATGTGTCGCAAATTAGTTCCCCTCAAAGTGTCCCATTGAGTGACAACTACAGTATGTTGAATTGCACAGAGTTAAATGATATGGACAAAGTAACAAGAGATTGGATTTATCAAAATAAAATCAGGAGTTTCTGAATCAACCGGGTCCAGCACGGTTTACCAGAGCTTTCAGTGCTGACCAATCCTCAAACATTTTCAAAAAAATTATTCAATTGGAGATTTAATTGTATACTTCACTATACATATATACTGCACTTTTCTTCACAAAGTCATATCAAAATAACTCGCCAAAATACAATGTAGAACTTTTTCAAATTGAACCACCTCCGACTGAATAATGGACCAAATATTTTCATGATCATGTTTCATGTTCTGTTCAATCCAGTCATACAATCCAGTCATACAATCCTAAAATAACAGCCTTATGTTTGTCAGATCTGTGCTGAGACATGCTGTGAAACAGTAGTTCAATGGAAAATACATTTTCAGATCCAGTTACAGGTTAACAAGTTGAGGCATTCATTAGCAGTTCCAGTTGCACAATCACAAACCACTCAGTAGACGTTTACAAACACCAGCTTACACATGTTAATACGATTTGTCCTTGTTTTATTTGCATAGAGACTAATCTCACATTTGGCTCTGTCGTAACAGTAATAAATCAGGGCTTATGTTAAATGAGACGTTCATTACTGCACAAGGCCTTGACTGAAAAGCATAAATCTCCGCCTGCATCATAATCACAACACAGCCATTAATTAAAGACATTAAGCCTCTGACATTGATTTAAAATGTGTTTACCAACTGAAATAAAGGACATAGCTTTATAGAGACAATACAAATACATTAAGAAAGTATTTCAAAAAGAAGTGCACTAAACAATGCCACGACTTATATAGAAACTCACTTGTATGGATTCTGTCTCAGGGAGCCTGATTGTCTGAGTTTCATCTGGTGGAGTGTCAGGTTGGTCCGCTCTGCTGTGGTCAGACCCAGGAAGGCAATCTGCTCTCACACAAAGGAAAAACATCAATCACCACCACGGAAGAAAAGAATCTCATTGTGTTTTCAAATGCAACAGATAAGAGGAAGTCAACGGAGAGACATTTCAAGAACTAGCTCAACAGGTTTGGTCTTGCCACTTCCAACACCACAACCACATAAGCTATGCTGGTGTATTTCCATGATTTGACAATTTCAGGGACGTCATTCTAGTTGAGCTGAAATTAAAATGTCTAAAGCTAGAAACAGGGAAAGCATGTTTTTGAGATATTAGGAATTCTAGCTTAAGGGGGCGCTCACACTAGGCATTCTTACCATGCTCAAACACAATCAATGGCTAAGGTCTAGTTTGTTTGACCAGTTCAAGCAAAGTACACTGCCTTGGCCCCGGCACTGTTGGAAGAGGTGTGCTTCGGCGCGGTACGGATGCTAATGTGCGGGGGAGGAAGGAGGGAGGACAATCGCGCCTAAGCACGGCACGGATGAACCGTGCTAAGTGGTAGTGCTCCCTTAGATAAGCAATCTGTAACATTACTTTATAGCCAATATTATCTATTTTTATATTCTGATGATATATACACACTTATTATTATTTCCTCGCACAATTATTATTATTTTTTATTTTTTTTAAATAAAAAGCAGTAGGCTCTTTGAGAGTGGCCGGTCACCTGGTAGAGCTGCAGTAGCAGGGTCAGGCCGGACCAGCAGGTGTGATAGAAGGCCAGCAGGAAGACACCGAGCAGCCAGGGAGAGCAGCCCACCAGGGCAGAGACCACACCCCACACGCCCTGGTCCGCGTAATGCAGGACGCAGTGGGTCGACCAGTCTAAAAAATAAAATAGACACAGCACGGTCATATGTAGCCGGGGTAAATGTGAAACAGTGTCGGTGGTTGTTATTACGATGTATGTGGAGTCACTTACACTTGAGACAACCGTAGAACATCCAGGCTCCCATCAGCATGAGGGAGAGCACAAAGAGGACAAAGTAGTGATGGTTCCTTGCACCTGAGAAGGACAAATGTGTAAAATAAAAGATGGTGAGCACTTCTAAAAGGTGCCGACATTGTACTGCTACTATAATAACTGGTCACATCCTAGGGGTCAAAACGCAAGTGTTAAATGCTGCCCTGGATATTGAAATAAATGAATACAAACTACTTAATTTAAAGGAAAATGAGCTGACACAAACAGTTCGTACAGCCTCAATAATATGTATATTTTGATGCAGATTAAACATTTTCAGAGACTAAAATAACAAAAAAAAATCTAATCTAACATGCAATGTCACTTTCATACCTATGCAGCCGTTGGTCCAGATTGAGTGGTGGTCCTGCTTGGCCACACAGGAGTCACAGTAGAAGCAGTGGTTCGTTCTCATCGGTTTCTTTGTCTGTAAACAAATCAATGTCAAACCGTGTCGGTTGTGTAGGTTGTAAGAAACAGAATTGTAAAAAGTTAAGGTTGTGTGTTCAAACCTCACCATGCAAGAGGTGCAGAATATTCTGGGGTCCAGACAGCCGGCCTCAGCCAACACCAACACATTCTGACAACACAAACAAACATCCGCTCATTTGTACATCTTACATTTACGAGTGAAATTATATTTTAGAATGTCTTAATTGTTAATAGCCCTCCAACCATTTTCTTCTCTTCTTCGGTTGCCTTGACGATGCCTGGGTCGCTCCTACAGGTGCGGAGGTAGTAGTAGAGCAGAGCAGTGGCATTCAGGGTGAACAAGACCTGAACAGTGGCGCTCTGCCCATGTGGGGTCAAAGGTTAAGGAGCGCTTCATTTATCATCTTCATCAGAAAGGCTAAAATATCAAACTTTAAATTACATAAACTAAAGGAACATAAGCTTCTATCTTATTCTTTACTAGATCTTCTTCACAGTGTTTACTTCTCAGCACCACTTGGCGTTCTTTTACTTCCAATAAAATCCACAGTAGCTCCTAAAAATGGGTTTCTGACCAGCCATCTAGAGGGGCGAGACATGCCAACCCCTAAGACCGAAGTCAATGCAAGTTTATTTATATAGCACAATTCAGACACATGGCACTTCAAAGTGCTTTGAAATATATATTTTTAAAGACAATAAAAACAAAGCAAATAAAAAGTTACAGGTAAGAAGCAAACAGAAAAAAACAAACACTGACCCCAATTTGGAGGGAATATAACAACTGAAACTGTCAAAGAAAGGATATCTGGCAGGAACCAGAGGCACCATGTGACGATCATCCAGAAGACTGAGGCCATTAGACTTGCAGCTGGTAGCAGAGACTGAAAGGTTGCTGGGTTTGGGAAGTTCCTGTATAGAAAAAAGCATTTCTCAGTTTTATACCACATGCAGGTCTACATGAGCACTGGAGCACATTTATTCATTTTTTATTTGTATTAATCAAGGCCAGCTCAGTGGAAGTGTGTCCTCACCTTGATGCCAGACTGACTACACCCATCACACAGGCCAGCAGGATCCCTTTGAGCAACCACGACTCTGAGTTCATATCAACTATGGCGCCCACACTTCCAAACATGGCGGTGCAGAGCAAAAACAGAAGAAAGACCTGAAAAATAAAAATAAAAAAAGTTGTTTCTAGAGATTAGTAGAGATTTGTGTTTTATGTATACACTGAAGTTAATTGCATTTTCAGAAGGTGTGCGTCTGTTTTTTTTTAGTATCTGTATACCTTGTATCTGTTGACTATCCGTAGGCAGCGAGAGTTGGAGCGAATCCTCTCCTGTTTGATGCGACTGAGCATCTGGATGAGCAGCGGGCTGTGCACCTGGTGGGCCAAGTCCAGGGGTGTGTGACCCTGAAGAAGACATTTAGAATTTAAAGTAATATTAAGCATTGATTATGGACAATGTTCGCACAGTGAGTTCCTGAATGGACAGGCTGCTCTGTTATTGTACCATAGCACATGCACACCATCAAAACGTATTGATTTTGAAGCATTGGTTTTGCGAATTGAAACTCACATTGATGTTTTCTGCATCCACACTTGCCCCGGCCTCAAGCAGGATGTGGGCAGCGTCTACGTTTCCCGCCAGCACAGCGCAGTGAAGCGGAGTGTTCCTATTCACTTTGTCCACAGCGCTCACAGAAGCATTGTTTTTGATTAAGAAGTTTGTGGGTTCAGGCCTAAGGCAGAAGAAATGGGACGTTTTAGTTCTTGACATCTTCTCCAGATACATATGTCAAGGGTTTGTGAATACATTTTTGTTAAGTTTGTATTAGATTCTTAACTTCATTGACTCCTCTTTCCTCAAACTGGATTACAATGTCTTTACATATGAAGAATTATTTCTTATATTGATCTTAAAAGAATACAAAACAAACATCAAAGAAAGCCAGTGCATATCTTTTCTCATTTGAACAGGTGTTTCCAATCTCAACATTGTGTAAAAATCCTCACAAATATGATCTCCATTCACAATATTCAATAATATTTAGGTGTATACATATTTACTTAAAAACATTGGGTTTGAAGCTATGCTTACCCAATAATCTTCTGGGCTGCTAACATCAGGGATGTCTGTCCGTTGCAGTCAGGCCCATCAACTTCCTAAAGGCAAGGAGGGAAATGAGAAGATTACCAAATAGGAAAATTAAAATAAAATTTGCACTTTGTGAAAAAAAGACACAAATGCATTTATAAAATACTGTTTAAACACGAGCGAAGCTAAAGTATACAGTGTGTGTGGAGTCTGACCTGTCCCTTTGCCATAATATAAGCTGCTATGGCCATGTGCTGGAAGAGGATGGCGAGGTGGAGAGCACGGTAACCTTCTCCGTCTGCGATGGTGGGATCTGCTCCGTATCTCATCAGCTGGATCACCATGGAGAGGTGGCCCTGCCTCATCATTGACAAAAGCCACAGACAGCTTTATGGAGGAAGCACTGAACTAACTAAGCCTCAAAACAAGTCAACACCGTGGGGAAAACACATCTGCTAATTGGAAAAACTAAATGCATAATTCTGAGTATTCTTTTTAAGGGTTAAAACAAGTTTGTATCTGCATTTCTGTCTTATTGTGCATATATTAATTTTTCTTTAATTTACCTTTTTATCCAAATGTAACAACAACATATCTGAAAATATATTATAATATTATTGTAAATGAATTTCAGTAGCTTAAAACTGCTGAAAATAAAAAATAATATATTTAAACAATTGCAGCTGGATTTAATAAAATCTTAAAATAAAAACAACAAGACAAAGCCTAGCAATGAACACCTTTATGGTCATTCAGTCACCTTATGGCCCAGTGAAGAGGAGTCGAGTTCAGGTCTCCTCCAAGCTGGTCAACTATGGCCCCTTTAGAAATATAATACCTGTCAGGAAACAGCAGGGAAGATGCATAGCAGCAAAAATCAGTGTCAACCGTTTTGAACATTTCTTGGTGGAGCAGAGCTTATTGTATTTCAGTTCGGCTGTCTCCATTTCTTTTCTGGACGTTGTGGATGAAGCTGATTTATTTTTTACTTAAAGCACAGTGCTTCGTCTAATACACTTCTTACAATAAAAGATAAAATACATGAAGTCCCTTATTCTCAGCCCAGTGTAGAGCCGTGCAGAACAGTCTGAAATTCCAAAATTACCGTCATAGATTGATACAGGACTTCTACTCTGATCAGATAGCCTTTGTGTTTGGACAAATATAGCAAGTAGACTTCAGGATAACGCTATAAATATATGTTTGAATGACATATTCCTGGCCTCCTCCGGGTAAGTCAGTCATAATGAGACAGAAACTATTTCTTGCGGGTCTTACTTGGCCAGCTCGGCACGATTGTTGATGGCCGCCCAATGCAGCATAGTGACGTTCTCTTTGTCCGGCTGCCTGACATCATATCCTGCTTCCACCAGCTCCTTACAGCGCTCAAGAATACCAAACCTGAGACGACACAGAGAAAAACACTTCAAACACAGCAGTAATAATAACTACTTGAAACTGTTAAGTCCAAAAAAAAGAAAATACATTAAAAAAAGAACACCAAATAAACGATGAACAAAAATACTGCTAAAGTATGGAAGAGTTTAAAAAAAAACTAATTTCAAACTTATAGCCAGTTGACATTAATTAAATCATAGTTTCAAACTTTGTGGAAAAAGAATTGCAGCACACATGGTTTTCTTTTATTGATGTTTAAACAGCCAGGAGGAGCTCAGCAGATTATTTTCCTTTTTCCACTCTGTTTTACAAGAAATGACCTTCGCTCTGCTGCACCTCAAATCGGCTAGCAAATGGAGTCACCCTTAAGTACTGCTGTGTACACATCTTAACTAAAGCACATTGACAAGTTTGAGCAACCTTTTTTTTTTGTTACACCGTTTCTTGATTGTTGAATTAGTTGAAAAAAAGAAGAAGAAAAAAAAGATGGTGCTGTGATTTCTCAGAGAGCTCTGAAAGCCTTGGTGCATTCCTTGAATTTTCTCCTGTGCAAATCTATAGTGATCATATGCTTGTCAATGGCAGAGTTTTAAAAGGGCATTTCAACTATGTGCTTCAACTATCCAGTAAAAGGTGACAACACCAAAAACAAATATACTTAAATGAACTTTAATTAATTATAACTAAGGTTTTATTTTGTAGTTTGGGCTATAATTCCACTCAGTAAAGATAACATTCTTACATCTGGGACACAAACCAACAGTGTAGCCAAACTAGAATGAGTCTGATTCAACTTCTGCCTACTGTACAACCAGGTTCAGTGATTTACTTAATCTGGCTAAACTGTTAGCCTGTGACCATATTGTCTAACCGCTTGTGCTTTTATTTATTTATTTATCTGAAACACAGGGAAATTAATCCCAAATTGCAGTAAAAGGAAATTATAATGGTTTCCTGCTTACTTACCTTCTTCAACAACACTTCACATCGTATTTAAATTGAACTGAATGTAACAATGTCCACTAGTTGACACAGAGCTAAGGTTGCACCACTTACTGCGATGCCTTGACTATGTCCCAACTGCCACTGTCGTCCAAGTGCGACCGTTTCTTGGGCTGCTGATTGAGGTTCATGGTCTGTTCTGGGCTTTTGCCGAACTGTCCGTGAAAGCCCGTCATGAAGGGGTGTGCCGCTCTCGGCCCGTGACTGTGAGAGTGACCTGGATGTCCGTGCTGACAGCCGTCATGCGAGTGACTGTGAGCCTGCAACAAACACGCAAAACAAAACACACAGATTAGGTCCACATATATACATATGGAGTCAGTCATACTATATACACTACTGGGAACTTACAAGGGGCAAAAGCTGGTTTTCTGATTTGAGTAAAAGGAGGACAATTTCTTAAAAAGCATGACTTAGTGATAATGGAATCACAGCATCCCCCGCATCATGCTCGGCCAAAGTCCTTTGCTGCATGACATCATCATTTCTTGACAGAGCTCTCCTGTCTCTTATCTAACAATGTCAGACTAAAATCCCCAAATTCTTAAAAAACACAGACACAAGATGAGCAGTTAGTCAATTCAAATATACTTTATTCCAGGGTGCTTTAATGCAATATTAGACATTAATACATTTTCTGCATCAATGTTATACCCTTGATTTAGTTGTGTCAAATGCCCCAGTTTGCTGGATTAGGCCAAAAAGCAATTTAAAAAAAAATATTAGTCTTAAATGAATAGACATAGACATTAAGTGACATCTCTAATGGCCATTGGATAAAGTGATGATTATATTCACAAAAAAAGACATTGCTTGATTAGTTACCGTGCTAAGAAAGTACTTCTACAGTGATAGAGGATTTTCTCCATTTCCCAGATGATATTACACACTATTTTGGGTAAATTAAAATATTAAATAGTTTGATTAGTATAATATGTGATTACTTGTAGTGTATTGCTCCTACACAATGCAATGGAATTGTACTACCATGGATGTGAAATAGTAGTATTCTGGGGTTACAACCATACAACAGCAGCAGCAGTAATAGCAGTCTTTTCTTTTATCTTCCTGGATGTTGATGCTGATGGTCATACTACAGGCTGATTCCATGATACAGACAGATGGCTAACTTCACAACATATGGCAAAGGCTAACCACTGTCTGCTTTAAGTATAAACACATGTGGATTAGGATGAGCACATGCGGCAAACGACTTACTATTAGAAAACAGCCCGGGGTTCAGTAGTGACAAAAGATTTCAGTTTTGCAATAACAGGCGTAGGTAAGAAGAGGGGTAAGTAATCAGGAAATGGTTTAACACGCGCTGGCCGTCAATTGCATCATTGTGTCAGACAAATTAAACAGACTTTGTGTAACGTAAACGCCATTGGCTTCATACAAAGAACATTTGCTGAATCTGACCGCTGAGGATGAGCAAAGATTAGTTAGCTGACAGGTCGTGTGTAACCAGGTAACTAGCAGCATGCTAACTACGCCCACTCAAGCTAACATACTGACAGTTGAACCGCCTATGTCGGTCAGTGGAGACAGGTTATTCCGCCTCTCAGCAACTTATAGTAAACGGCAAGCTAGCTGCTCAATGCTAACAACCCTCTGACATAATCGTGTTAGGATATATCGTCTCCAACAGACGAAGCGGTAACAAGCGCGATAGAAGCAGCTTAGAAACACAAACCGACTCACATTATCCTCCTCGCTCCAGTCCATCTTGTTGCGAAGGAACGAAGGAAAAGTTCCTGCTGTTGGACGGTTGATAAGGGCCAGAATCAACGTACAACGTCCGGTGTGTTTTTCAAAATAAAGTCGCGAGGAAGGACTTTGTTAACGCCTTTTGGAAAATGTGCATATTGTTTTACTTTTTATTTTGTTCATTTACATATATTCTCACGTCATATATGACAGCTCTACACATCCCCAATACCGTATTCTGTTTATTTCTATCTTAAACCCTATCAGTTCTGCCCTGCCTTCCCTTATCCTGTTATTTTATTTTGAAGGCAAAAGTGTTAAACAGGAAATCTTTCTGGCAATTTGTACTTCCTTGATGCGTTATTCTTCCTGAACATGAAGCCGGCATTTTCATTGGGCTATTCTTTTACCCACGCCTACTGTATACATTATTTTATATAGATCTATGATCATTACAGAAAAATGAAACAGAATGCATAAAATCAAGGATTATGCATAAACTACATTGTCTGGAATATAAACGTGTAATGAAAATAAATGGTCAAGAGAAATTCATCATACATTTGGGGTTTTAACCTCTCCGAAAAAAAAGTCGGCCTGTGAATAAAGGATTAAAAACTAAAAAAAATCTCAAGCAAAGTGCAAGTTCTTCAAACTTGTTCCACACTGTACGGTGTCATTACCAAATAACCAGAGACTAATATGGATTAAAAAATAAACAACAGAAATGTCATGCGGTTGCCTACTGCAGCATATGGTCCCACACACCATAGGCTCACTGACAGCTTCATCTTACAGGCCATGATAATGTTGAACCTTTAGGCTTTTATATGTTGGATTGATGGAGGGAGAGCCTAAAGTATAAATCATTGCATTGCCAACGACTGCTCCTTGAAAGTTGAGGTTTGAGGCAGTAGATGGCGCCATTGTTCAATCCATGATCAGATGAGTTGCTGTCTGCCAAAGAGTCCTAAATGTAGGCCTATGTGTTATGCTGTCAATGTACAGGATTTAATGGACTGTTCTTATACATATATTAACATTTAACATTTCAACATTTAGTGATAAATCTGGTGTGTCATGAATAAATAAATGTTTTCAGACTAGCTTGAAATAAATAATCCATCACAGTGAATATCAAATCTGCTTTGATTGTTTTTGCACAATAGAAAATCTTATTGTTGCTGGGTGATGCAGTTTGATTCGACCTTTCATAACATACATGAATTCAATACCTACCTGAATGGAAAAAATAAACAACAAACACAATGATAAGCTTTGTAGTAAAACACTGCAAAACACTTGCAATGTTAAAAGAGAGTGTACACAGTAAACATTTCAAACGTTGAGTGTGTGCTGCAAATTATTATTATTTTTTTTAAGTTATGCCACTTTGGCAACTTTCTCACAGTGACTACCTTGGTTTGATTAACAATAATTTATCAACTGCACTTTTAAGAAATTACGATTTCAACATCCATTTAAGTATTATAGGTTTTCTGAGCCCGACTAGCATGACTTCACTCACAGTTTCACACATCCACACCCCGAAACTGACAACTATATTTTGATCGGCTGGCTATTGAGCATCTCCATCGAAGCGGTTGCGGTTAAAAGGCCTTGCTCGAGGGCACCTCGGCAGTGACAATCCTGGAGGAGGCAAGTGCTGCTCTTTCACCTCACCATATAGTTTTATCCTGCCGGCCAAATGTTAACATAAACATGTACAGTATATCAATTAAAACTCAAGACTGGAGGACTTGTTGAAAAATACATTTTGTGTTAGAAGGTGTGTTGGGGCTACTAATGTAGCTACTTGTTACTTGCATGTTATTGTGGGTGTATTGATCACTTATACAAAGGTATATGAACAGAATAAATAAAAATGTGCATGACCCCAATAGGATTTCCGTGGGAGTATTTCCTTGTGAAAATCAGATTTGTAATGGGCTTTGTCAATACAACACTTTTTTATGTGATACATTTTTTATTAGCAAATCTTGTCACGTTCATTCTTTTGTTTCTCTCTCTTTATGAAGTCTTCTGAGACTTGCTCTTGACATAAGGTGCACTTCATTTTTAATAACAGTAAACTCTAATCCCAACTTTTGTGTGTTTTTTTAATGGGTTAAAAGGCAGATTTTCAAAATTACAAAACATTTTCCTGTTGATCTGTTCCACTCTGATTATTTATATTTGGATGATATTGTTCAAAATGTTTATTATTTATTAATTTAATTTCCAACTAAAATACATAAAACACATGCAGTATAGAAACTAAAGACCAGCCCAAGTGCATGTGCCAAGCAGAAGTAATTGAGCTGTCAGGAGGAAGCCATAAGAGTCAAGAGGACCAAGGGTCACGATTACTACCCTTTCCATGAGCAGTGAACTACAGTATTTTTATGAAAGGAAAAAAGGAATTATCAACACATATTCTGCCTTTATCTTTAGTACGAGTCCATATCCGTCAACGAGCTGACACTGGGGTCATTGCAAATGGAGTGATTAAGGAAGCAGGTCCATCCAATGAAAACATGTAGAGGATGTGTGTTTCACAGCTGATAGAGTGGCAGAGCGAAGCTGTCGGAGTAGACTAGACTTTGCTCCCATTAAAGCCTTTGTGGAATTTCTTAAGACTGATGTGTGAAAACCTCATAAGTCCAATTTGGGGTATTAGAACTGTTTTTTGGAATGCTGTGAACAACACTTTGGCCTTTTGTAACCTTAATAATCAAATGTCTCATTACAGTTTTTTTCGATTGCCAAACCACAGTGGGCACAACTGGAGTGACATGTGCAAAACTCTAACCACAGTATGCAGAGCAGCGGTTCATTCGGACCAAACTGTAGCTCGTTTTTCATTGCTTAAACACAATTTTCAAAACCTACACACCTACAGTATCTCATGGCTTAACCACAGCCTGCACAACACTGTGGATTTCCAGCACTTTTTTCAAATGCTAACACACTGCTGCCACAACTGTAAACCACACATTCAAAACAGAATGAATGCCTAGTGCATTTCAAACACTGCGGATTGCAATTTCAACTGAAACACTAAGATGTCTTGTTTTAGACTTGTTAGTGAACATATTTACAGTATAAAGGGAAAGCTGAAAAATATATATTTTTTGGAAATGGACCAATGAAGACAGGTTGTTGGAGGGAGAAGAGTGGCAGTGAGAGTGTGGATGTGTGGAGGAAGACCTAGAAGACATAGAGCTGTAATGTCTGATGAAATACAGTAAGGGCTAAACTGATAGACCCTCTCATTGAGAGAGGCAGGGTTGAGAGTGCAACCCAATCTGCAAAAATCTAAAGTTGCATCTGTAATACAAATTTTCCAGCAAACAAACAGCTTAGAGTTGCCTTTCCTTACAGTAAATGACAACATTACAGGAATTGATTTCTGTATTACAATTATAGAATATTTACACAGATAAATACTGCATTTGGAAATGTGTTCAATAAAATATACAAAATGTGTATCTATTGAAGAAAACTTCTGATTTTAATTTATTTTTGTTTTCCTAAAAAAACTGGTACGTTATAAAATAAACAATTTCATGTGAAAGAATTTCACTCTTTCATGAAAGAAAATCTTACGTAATTTGTGTGAAATAACTCAAATTATTCAAACTGTAAAGATTAAAAGTATGTAATATGTGTATTGGGGTTTGATGCTAGGGTTTGTACTCTGAGCATGTTCTGAGTGACAGTGTGTGTTATGTCAATGAAGCTGGATCATAGTGTTTGCTGCACTGAGCCTATTTTGCAGGTGAAGTGAACTGTTCAGCTCCAGTGACTGTTGGTAGTGCAGACTGTCGTTAGAGTTTTGCACATTGAGCTACAGTTGTGCCCACTGTGGGTTAGCAATCGAAAAAAACTGTAAGTTAAGGACATAGTTCTGATTAGGTCCTTAACAAGTGAAATGTGTGAAATAGTCCTTCATTTTCATTGTTGAGTTCTTTTAAATTTGATCAATAAACTCATTACCAACAGGTGTGCCGAGTAGGTGCCAGTACCAGTACTCAGAGATGACCTTGGACCTGCCTCACTACAAAACACCCTTTCCAGAATTAAATCAAAATGAAAAACAAAACAGCTACATGATCAGACATATCTGAGGTACGCTACAATGAAAATATCTGGGAAACCAACCGCCATGACTCTTTGTAAAGACTGATAAATCATGGCGTAAAAAATGTTCTACAAGTTGTTACATGAAAAGGAGACAGGTCACAATCTTCATTCAAATGAGCTGAATATCCTAAACTTTGTAGATTACCACCTGTATGTGGTTGGACACTCTTGGGTTAGGAAACAGAATATAATCAAACTAAGAGCAATACTCCAAACAAAGCTGTTACGGCAAACATGTCGACAAACAATTGTCCATTCAGACAGCAAACACAGAAAAACATGAGCATTCCCAATATATTTTTTTCTGTGTGTATGAATGGGATTATTTATTTTACATTCTCCTTTAAGTGACTCATGAGAACATTATCTCTGCTTTGTGGTACTGGGCAGGGAGCATTCAGTGGGATTATTAAAGTTTTGTGCTGAAAACAGCTGCTTTCTGTAAAAAAAGAAAACACAAAACATTTGCTGAAAGAGGCTAACAATGTTCTGTAAAGCTGAGGCTTAACGCAGAAAGTGGCTGATAATTCTCTGAGTTCGTCAATACGAAAGACACCTTTCACATTACACACAGGGAGACCAAACTCAATTATTTTTCCCACCCATTAGACGAAAATGAAAGGGGTTTGCAATCTTTTTCTAAAGGATTGTTGTTACTTGAGAACACATCTCACCCTGAATCTGATACTGGACTGTTTGATCATAATGAGAATGAACAAATCATCAATATGCTGAGCAATCCAACTGTGTTCACAATGCGCTTTGCCCGGACTCTCCAGAGATACTCGCAGATATGAAAGTGAGAAGACCCCAGCTGATGAAAGTTAATTACGGTAATAAAGTGAGCGGTGGCCGGTGGGACTGAACATTGTGGCTCAGTTTGTTGTGGCTGTACTGTAGTCTCTCTGCTGGTTGCTTCATAAAACAAAGGAGCAAGAAGAGCTTTACTTATAAAGCTTTACTTACTAAAAACTGATATTTTTCTATCCAAGACTGTGAAGGAACAATAGAAAATCCTTAAAAACTGTATTATATCAAACCAGAAATATGCACTTCTGTTTCGTTAGGATGACACACCAAAGTATATCCCATGTAATCTTATTTTAAAGGGAACTTAAACCCTATTTTGGTTGTTAATGAATATGACATGTGAAACACCCACAGTCGAGCTTCAAATATTTCAGCAATCATCAATCATAAATCAATCAGGTTTTTCTTGTGTCAGTAGCCCACACTGAACAAAAAAATCAAAGGTTTCCTTCTAAAGAACAACCCATTTTCATGTTTCTCTGCATCATGCTGTGCAGCCTCCAGTGCTACTGTCTGCAGAAGAGAACACCAGAGAAGAATAGAGAATACTGCCTCTATAAGTAAAAGCTATTCATCAACATGAATTTTGCACCGGAAAAGTGCACACCAAGTCCAACACTTAATTGTGCACTTTTCATGTTCTATTTCCTTTCATGCATCTTGTCAGCAAAGAAGCGCTAGCTGCAATAATGATGGTCTGCTCTTCATGTTTCTTATCAAAAAGAAAAAGAAAGTAATGCTATTTCGCCTGGCAGTGTGTTTCCAAAGGTAGGATTATAATGTTTTTTATTCATACAATTCATACATACTATATCTTAGTTGTATACAATCAAAAAGAAGATGTTCCAGCCATTCCCCTTCATATGTCAACTTCAGCCTGTGTTGGTGACGCAGATGATTCACACAATAAGATGTAGGCTTATTGAAAAGTCTCTTTATTGTCTCGCCCTCCATCTTGTAACAAACTGAAAAAGAGGTTGGTAAGTGAGAAAGAAATGGTCCACCAAACAAAACAAACTAAACTATATGATTTCATGACAGACTAATGCCGGGGTCAGGCTACATCCTCTTTTTGTCCGTTACGATGCTCACTG
This sequence comes from Ammodytes marinus, assembly GCF_949987685.1. Lineage (NCBI taxonomy): Eukaryota > Metazoa > Chordata > Actinopteri > Uranoscopiformes > Ammodytidae > Ammodytes > Ammodytes marinus. The sequence goes on along the minus strand of NC_137230.1, from coordinate 29,119,731 downwards.
TGTCAGATTAGGCCATTATAGAGTCATACATTCCTGCCGCGTTGTGGCCGAGAGACATGACGGAATTCGCGTTGCTCCCCAACCAGATCGTTTGACCAGATCTTTCACGAGATGCATGATGTCACTGGAAAGGAAACACACAATACTTACTTCCAGGGGAAAGAATGTAAACAAACATGGCGTCCGAAGCGGTGTGCATGACTACTAACTGTCTTGTGGTCAGGGGTGTTGTCGTCAGAACTCGACAAACCTCTCCTTTGTCTCAGATTTTCTCTGGGTCTCTCCCTGAAAATCAGTGTTTTTTCCCAGTTATCCTTTCAAATATACACACTTAATATTTTACCTTTATCTCCTAACCAAGCACAGAATTAGGATATAAATACCACCATTGCTTTCAAAAATGTTTGCTTGCCAGACAATGAGACTACTAACCAGATTGAGTCGGCTTCTACTGGTGAAACAATGAGGTGAGGGGGCAAGAGCAGATACTGTAGTCTATTCCTCATCCTGCTCCCCCTCACATCCTCTCCTCCCTGTGGGAGTTCACCGTCTGGGTCAAGCTCTGCTTTTGAACCCAAGGACTAGTGGTATTCAGGGTCAAAGGTTGTCCCCGAACACCGCCGACTATAAGAGCCAGGGTCACCAACTAAAACCCCGCTTGACCTCTTTAGCACTTTGCATGGTAATACTGATAGAGGGCTTGTGGGAGTGGGGGTGGGTTGAAACGTTCGAAATGAGTCTGTTTTAATAGACAGTCACAGACACACACACAAGTAAATCAGTGTGAATATGGGCAGTTATGTCTGCGTGGTATGGAAGATTTACAAGGCTAGAGTCGATAAATGAAGCCAGAAAATCAAGACACTTGATGAAGAATGACACCGGGTGAAAGACATTGAGCTGAACGGTCAGAGTTCAGGGCAGACGAGAACTTTGTTTTGCTGAGTTCAGGGACAGAGTCACGCAGCATCATTACATGATGGGATAGGATAGGTCAGGGAGCAATGTTCAAGAGAGCTCCCAGGTCATGTTCAAACAAACAATGTTGCAGTCAATCAGTTACATACCAGCATATGTGCAAGCTTAATATGTATCAAGAAACAAATGAAAAAGTGGACGATGATATCCAGATTATCTGGGTCTGTTGATCATCACTTTGGCTCTTCTGGACCTTTCCATTATAGCATACAGTCTGCATCACCTTTGTTGTCATGAAATTGCACAAGTACAAAAATCCCATTCCAATTGACATGTTTTTAGGGGCTCCTTGACCATACTTGACTGAGTAAAGCCCATCTGCTGATGAAAATTATGTGACATGATCATAACAACTGCAAGACTCACCCAGTGGTCCCCAAAAATATCTTTTGATAGGCATTTGTTGGCAGTCATGCCATCTGTGGGATGATGTAATAAAATGTAATGCATTATTTAGTTATTTCCCTCCACTAACAAGGTCAAGTTTAGTCAGTTTGTATCTCTCTCTCTTGCAGCAGCATATCTCAAACATCTGAAATTTCCAGGATTTCGGCAGTTAGATTGGCGCCTTGTCGACAAAGAACTGATTTGATTTTTGACACGTGATTTCTATTATGATTATAGAAGTAAAATGTTGACTTTTTGGGTTCCAACAAAATCCAATTTTTAATCATCCACAACAAAATCTTGACTTTGACACTGAATATATGGAATTGTAGCAACTCATGCAGACTTCAACTCTCAATCGCCTAAGAGCTTTAAAAGTCTCCCTTTATGAACATCTCACTCTTGTGAATAGATTTTCGATTTAATTAATGATAACTGCTTTAAACCTGGATTTACATGTCCGTCATTTAAAAGAGAAAACAGCCTAATTATCTAATAGAGTTGGTGTGTCTTGTTTGGTGTAATAAAATGTGTGTGAGAGTGTGTTTGCATGTGGCTGTGTATGTGAAAGTGGGGTACTAGGGGTTGGGGGGGTATAGGGGTTTCTGGTTTCCAACTTGCCAGTGGACGGCCTCTCTGTAGCAGTGCCAGGGCCGGACTGGGCGTGTGAGAAGGGGGAGGGAGGGAGGGAGGGCAGGGGGATACACAAGGGGAATGTTTGGGGTGTGTTTATGAGCGACGGACATCATAACAACAAAGGGCAGTTGGGGGGCGATAATCCCACCTAATGCCCCCTGTCTGCCCCATGTCTGCAGTGGCGCTCTGGTGAGTGGCAGATTGAGTGCACTCACGCAAAAGGTTACTTGGGTGATCAAGTGCTCTCCTCAGGGGTGGGAGGGTGAGGGGGCAGTACAAGCTGCAGCCGCGGCTTTTTTCTGCTGCTTATTCAGCAAAACTTGGGCCCGCCGTGTTGCCATGCTCATGCATTATGTAACAGGCCCTGTGTTGTCTGGACAGTAAACGCTGGCAGACTGGGACACTCTCAGACCCAACACTGGGGTCAGTCAGGGATGAGGCTGTAGTGGGAGTGTATAGTCCAGTTTACAGAATTATTGATCCCTTTCGCTTGAAGCTCTTGAAGATGATCCCTTTAACCCCTATAATCTTCAGTTTGGGGAACTTCTTTAATAGCTCATAATACACATACTTATATACATACTTAATAGTTTTATCACCTTACTACTTTTCCTTATTTCATTTGAAATACTTGTCGCGTGTTGTCAAAATCCATTTTTGCCAAAATCAGCGAATATCTTCTATACTTTGTAATAAAGTCAAAACATGTATAACAAATGGACATAATTTGACCCTAAATTGTGGAATATTCGTCTGTGTTTTGTCTGATTGGAAGGACTGAGGGCATCAAATAGTTATTGTAAAGACAGAAATGTAGGACAACACATCACCTGACTGAAAGTAGAAAAAAATAAAATAAACATGGCTCCTAAAAAATATGCTAGAAGCAACACACACCACAGACTGATATAGCAGAGTCAGAATATCTGAAAGCTGGGCTTGACATTTTGCAACAACCTGACAATTATCATATTTATGTGTTGATAAACGGCTCATAGTAAGGCCAGAGGACATGAACCCACTCAGCAACGTAATGATTCTCATTAGCATATGAATTTCAAATCTAACCTTCTTCCCAACCAGTTCACCACCACCACATGGTATTGTTGTCACATTGCTGGCTCATCTGCAGGAATACTTAAATAATTTAAAAAAAAAACGCTTTGTGGATATGTAAATCCTCTGGAGCACAGCTGACTCTGAGTCAGTGTACAAGCGGAGGTGAGCTTAACTCTGAGGTTTGAAACGCCTTCTGTGAGATAAAGGAATTTCTAGCCGTGGGATCCCAGTGAAGAGTTGGCAACCCACTTCACTGGACGCCATTCAAGTTATGTTTAATCTGCGAGTGTGAACTCTGTCGCCGTGGCCATCTGTTCACAGCCACAAAGGCAAAGCACCAATGGGCACCAATTCTCACGTCAGTACCAGTTAATGCATGGTATACAAGTGGAAGTTTTATGTCTTTGTAGGATTCCCTCACCTTAACAGAGAAGGAAGCTTTATTTTGGCAACTAAAGGAGAACTGGTGCAACACTTCTCACTTTAACATAACACTAAGTTATGTAAATCGAGAGAGACCCATCGATTTGACCATCAAACAAAGCTTTGACTATATCATCGAAGCAGGAGATTTGTGGGTTCGTGGATCATTTAAAGTCCAATCACTTTTTAATAACAACATGGTTAGCCCTGTTAATCCAAGGATCATAAAAAGTAAACTATGCTGTTATAATGGATACTGAAGTTATGTCAGCAGCAGCATTGCCATCTAGCAAGGAATAACTAAAGTAAAACTAAACAAAGTAAGCTATTTAACATATAGTTACAGTATGATTTTTTGTGTACATTTGTACGTCGGCCATGAGAGTAAAAAAACAACACCATTTCAGAAAAAACAAATACATTGACACAACACATAACTGTTGTTTACACCCAATTTTGAGTCCTGCAATGCAGCCCTTGCCCCTGGTAATTCCTGCATGGTCCCGTGGAAGTATGCGGAACTGGCAGTTTTTCTTCGCGAGGAGGAGTGAGTGTGTGACCTTGTGTGATGAGGTGAGGCAGTGCAGTCAGGGGAGCTGTAGATTCTCACTTTGGCCACGACTCTGTGACTTTGGGTCGTAACTCCAGGAAAAAAGCGAACAGCGAGAACATTGCCGCCGTGTCCTTGATTGGTAGCTCATCTTCAGCCCGCGCGAGGCACACCATCCGGCACGCTGTGGCACTTTATGGCGGATCGAAGCTGCTCAAGTTTAATGTGTTTGCGGCTGTCGCGGCTCTGACAGAGGGTGCAATACATAACAGAGGAGTAATACAGGGGGACAAGCCAATCAATAGCCATAGAGGGCCGTTTGACCCGTGCTTCAAAATGACAAATTTCCAGCCGTGCATCACTGAGAGTGTCTCTCAGGCACAACAGCAGCAGCCTATAGACTCTAGACGGACTGTGTGCAAAAAAAATAACCGACATGCACATGGTGTGTTTTCATTGTGAAGAGGCCCTGCTTTCACTGGTAAGCATTACAGAATGTGTGTGTGTGTGTGTGTGTGTGTGTGTGTGTGTGTGTACGTACGTGATGTGTGTGTGTGTGTGTGTGTGTGTGTGTGTGTGTGTGTGTGTGTGTGTGTGTGTGTGTAATCTCCATTTCAATTTCAATCTCAAGAAATCCAAACTGGCAGCAAAGAGTCTTGTAAGTAAAGACCGTGGCTTCACCTGTGAAAAGGAGGCTTTTGTAGAAGCAGCCTCCTGTTTCCTGGCAGATAAAGCGCATCTGGTTTAGCAGGAGATAACAGCGCGCATACAGCGTCCTCTCACTCTCACTCAGACTCTCACCTTTTCTTTACCTTCCCCGCCTACCTGCCTCTCCTCTTCCTTCATATCTATTTCTGTAATTCTCTCTCGCTAAAAGCACTTCGTCTCAGGATTCATATTTTCTTCAGTTAACTTTTTTATCCTCTCTCTCTCTCTCTCTCTCTCTCCCTCACCTCTTCTCTCTTCATCTCTTTATTGCCTCATCTACAGTCTTTTCCCAACATGTCCGTGCACCAGCTGCTCCACACCGACACCGTCTGCTCCGTTATAATGTGCGTGTTGTCTCTCCTGAAGTGGCCTGTCCTGGAGATTACCCTGCCCTCTGACAGGGTGCAGTCTCTGGGATTAGGGTGTGTGTGTGTTTGAGTGTGTGTGTGTGTGTGTGTGTGTGTGTGTGTGTGTGTGTGTGTGTGTGTGTGTGTGTGTGTGTGTGTGTGTGTGTGTGTGTGTGTGTTTGTGTTTGTGTGTGTGTGTGTGTGTGTGTGTGTGTGTGTGTGTGTGTGTGTGTGTGTGTGTGTGTGTGTGTGTATGTTTGTGTTAGCTTTTGCTTGAAGAGGGAGCTGTACCTGCTGTTGTTTCGCCTCCCTGAGTGTAACATGATTATTTCTGGAACGCTAATAAAGGAGCAATGGGCCTTTTTTTTCAAGTGAAACTTTCCGTCTGTCCCTCTTGTCCACAAAGAAAGAATATATCAGTGAGTCATGAGAAGTGGGACAAAACAGGGTGCAATGCTGAAGAAATACAAACCCTATGTTTAGGCAAATTAAATTACATGTATGTATCCAACATATACTAAGCTACTGAGGTAAGGTTTGACACAACCTCTCAGCTTTTGTCCATTTTATCAAAATGGGCTTTTTAGCTTGTCATTCCTTATTTTGTGTCAACACCGTCAGACACCAAAACACACAAATAAATGTTCCCTTTATGCTAGACCCATGAGATGTATTAGTGATCACAACTATTCACCAAAACTGATAGAGTTCACAAAAATATTTTCAAAATGTATATGAATATACATGTTTTTGATATCTGACGGTGTTGACATATTTAACGTTTCTTAAACAGAACAAATAGAGTTTTTCTAGTAGCAGTTTGGTATTTCTGTTGATGATAGGTGCTAGTATGAACTACTTCAGGAAAATAAAATGATCAAAACATTTCAAATAACTTCTTCAGAAATTGTAAGTCGGTGTTGACGTATCATGGTTGTGACGCAGGACTTTCAAGATTTGTAATGTAAAATATTCTAAAACTACAACACATATCAGAGCCTGTCTGACTCTAATGTACTCTGCAGAGGTAGAATGTGACAAGAGGTCCTTCATGGTGACAGCTGCCCCTTATTTTGACTGATTTTATTACATTTTAATGGACTGTCTGACGGTGGGGACAAAAAGTGTCCCCCCACTTTGAAACCATATAAAACATGAATGTGTTGAAGAAAAACAGTTTTTTATTGATATGAGAGATTATTTAGTGTTGCCTTTGATGAAAAAAGCACTTTTTAATTATTAAAGTACATTTTTATCAGGTTTTATTGCATATGAAAGATTGAAACCCTCTCTGTGGACACACTGTTTTGGATGTCGTGAGAACACAAGTGTCACATATTTGACATAAAAATGATTAAATTAAATTTAAGGGGATAATTGTGCTCCAGACATTCTATTCTTAATCCCTAATAACATCTACAATTTTAAATATTTTGTTTTTGTTCTCAAGAAGAATCACTGACATTTTCAAACAATGCAAATTATAGCACATTGAAATAGCACATGGTTAACACTTCATATTTGTCATTCACTAGCTAATTTTATTTATTTATTTATACTCCCCCCACCCACCATTTTAATCTATTCCCTATTGTCCCCCAAGCAACTTCCACTCAACCAAATTCTTCCATGATAATGAGATCTGTGTGTCAATGTATGTGTGTATGTCTTTTTAACATCGGTGGAGAATTAAAGAGGAGCTTGTGACTTGCTATTGAACTGGAAACATTGCTAAACACAAAATCTACTGCGACATCACTGTGTAACTCTTGAAACAGTTGCTAAAGCATTTTAGCCGGCAGGCCAACAGACACAGTTTGCAAGCTAATGCTAATTTATGTTAGTCAGAATATGGAATTGAAAAACAAAAAAACAAAAAACATGTTTTCCATCCGATTACAGATACCAACAACATGCTGTTTCCTTGTGACTTTAGTGCAACCTGCAACTGACATTTTGTGCTTGCAAGGTGGAGAGTTTGATTACCGAGTCTGTCCTGTCTTTAAAAAAAAAAAAAAAAAAACATTACCGCAGTACAACAGTAGACAAAAGAACCAAATTAAAGAAAATTTGAAGAAGAGGAAAGCAATCAAGAAACAAAACAGAACAGCAGTACAAAAAAAACACCTCAAACAGCAACTTTGAAACTCTTGGCTACAGGTGAATGTTGAGAATATCTCCACACGATCTCACAGCAAGTGTAGAATTTTTCTCATCTAATAATCAGGCAAACAAAATGGGTCTCTGGTCCCCTTGTAATTTAAGAGCGACAGAGACAACAGGCAGAACATGGCAGCCATCATAAATCCTCCTGGGCTGCAGCCACTCTGGAGGACATTTACTATTATCGAGTGCATTTTTCCGAGAAATATCCTCAAGTGTCACGGACTGATGTTGAGCAGCAGCCCCCTTTTTGCACAATCATCCACACGTCAAGAAAATCCTTCTCCTTCCCTGCTCCTCCTTCTGCCTTGTGTTCCGTATCATTTGAAGAAAGGGAATCAATATAAGCTTTTATCTGGATTCACCTCATGTTGCAAGTATTGTATTGTAAGAGCATATTCTCTGCATTTCAATACAGTATGATAATACTGTATATATATATCATACTATATATCATACTTTAAGGGTCTGGCTTCGGACTGACTTCCACTCCTTAGACATCAGTGCAGGCAGATTTTGTAAGTTTTAAGTTAGTTTTAGGCATTTCCACACACAATATACGGTAAGGCTATAATATGTAGGCTACACTGTGGTAGACATATGGATTCCCGGATTGTTGTTCTAAAGGATGAAGCGACACCACAGTTTGTCTGCTTTGGTCGTACAACCAGAATTAATCATTTGATTTAAAGCGTTTGAAATATAGGTTGACTGTTTGCGCTAATGACATAACGTCAGTATTTTCCATAACAGTACAAACATTATCTTTCAGGTGACCCTCATTCTTGGTCAGTGATTAAGTCTGAAGTCATCTTATGGCATTTGTTCACATAATGGAGGTTTTTTTAGTGTTTTTTCGGCACAGAATAATTTCTAATGCTGCAAATGACATCACAAAGCAACACGTTTCTATTTCTAAATCTCAGCAGGTGTATCGGCGACATGAATGTGAACATTTTCTATCCTTAGTCTGAGGAGAGACAAAGTACAGCAGGGGACACGGAGGGACATGTCAGATGGAATAAAAGCAGCATCAGATGCACAACACATTGATTTGACAAACAAGACAGAGCCACCGCCATTGATTAGAAAATCCACTATTAATGACTTTGCCCGGGACAGTACACAGAGTTATTGCTGCAGAATCACAAGTGGAATCACATCAGAGAAAAGCAAACATAACTTTGGTTTGAGGGACTTTCAATATCAAAGCATGTGTTAATTTAGTTTATATATATATATAAATAAATATGTTTTAGCGCAAATGCAGATACCGCAGGTTGGGTGTGATGGGGTACGGAGAGAGAGGGCGAAGTGTGAAGGAGGGGGTGGCGGTGTGTGTGTGTGTGTGAAGGTGGTATTGGGGCGTTGAGTGGGGGGCGGTAGGAGAGGCTCATTCATCAAGTCATTACGGGAGGTGGCTTCTGTGGTATTTCAACCTGTCCATCAGTGGAGGAGGACTCTAGGACGGCGAGAGATTCCCTAGAGGAGGATCGGGCTCGTTCGTCCTTCTTTCATCTTACTACTAACCCCCCCCCCCCCACACACACACACACACACACACACACACTACCACCACCAGTTCTCTCCCACCCCTTTCCACCTCCTTGGACCTCCCTACCCTGCTTCTCCTCTGACAGCTCACCTTCTGACTGCTATTACTCCCCCCCCACCCCCCCACCCCCCGCCTTCCACTTTATATGCCCCCTCCATTACATCTTCCATCTCTCTCCGGCTCTCTCACACACACACACACACACACACACACACACACACACACACACACACACACACACAGACCATCCTCCCTCCACATTCTCCGTACATCCCTCACTCGCTTCCTTTTTACATTTCTCCCGGGAGGCAGCCCTTGACTCTCAGATGTCCCTCGCATGCCAAAAATTACTATTGACATTTCAATTCAGTGGGGTTTTTTCCCTCACCGCTCTCTGCTGATGCCTTATAGCAGGAGGACATTTACATGTCAATGGGCCAGACAAAAGAGAGGCAGAGTGTGCCCACGGCCTGTCCTTAACACAGTGGATGTAACACTGAATTTGTAGCTTCTGTGATGACGAAGAAGAAGGCTTTGTGGCGCTAGATTTCTGCATTAGTAAATGGAAATATTAATATATGAAGAGTTTCACTGGCCTACAATGCCACAGCACTTAGAATAAGTACCTCTCGCATTTTCTTTATGCAAAGTCTCTGCGCAATTTGTGGCTTTACAAAATGTGTTGTAGGAAAAACTGAAGCCCCAAATAGTACAAACATAGCGATTTATTAAAATGTTACCAAAACAATTAAGGATCCTATGTTCAAAATGTGTAGATTGACCATTCAAATGTTTCAGTGCTTGGTGGTGTTTTGTTCCCCCAACGGAGCCTGCAAGGCAGCGCTGCCTCGAAGGCCCAAACCCTGACCCTAGCTCTAACTTGTGTGCCCCCAACAGTGCCTTCCAGGCAGCGCTACCTTGAAGGCTCTGTTGGGGGCACAAAACACCAAACACCTCTTTCAGTAAAGCTTGTCACTGGCAGATGAAACAAAGGCTTTGCTCTCTGCCTTTGAGTTTGGCCTTTGGGAACAGCTACAAACACATTTTGACATCAGTGGGATTGGGGAACTCATTGTACAGAGCAGTACTAAAAAGATTGAATTTAAGTTCTGGATGCTCAGGTGGGTGAAGAGCAATATGAACTCTTACTGCTGCAGTTCCTGGCTCCGCACCCTTTGCAATGACCCCACTCACATGGTCCTTTTCAGCCTATAGACTTGACATTGATATGACCAAACACACAAAGAAAAATTATTTTCTGGGGCTGTGGAGAGGTTTTATATATAGGGGAAGGTGGGGTGATTTGTGCATTTTGGAAGTTGCAAAACCCCTTGTTTTTAGAAAACCGTGGAAGAAATTGGAAATGTGACCACATATTTAAGAAGAGCCGTCCATTTGACTCATCCTGTAAAGAAGGGAGACACAAGGAATAAGATATAAGCACGTTTAAGCTCAAAAAACTGTGTTTTGCCTTTCAAAGTAAAATTTCCATGATCAAGGTTTTTTGATTATTGTGTCTGAACAATTATAGACACGTTTGAAAACATTTGACACATGTTTTAGTGCTTTGGTATGCTACACTTTGAGTCTATATAGTTAGCACAATGTCAACCCTAAATTGCTGCATCATGCCTATTATCCAAAATTCTGGGGATGGGGTGATTTGTGCGCAAGGGCCTGGGTGAGTTATAAGTAAGTAAGTAAGTAAAATGTATTTATAAAAGCACATTTATGACAGTTTGCACTGTCCAAAGTGCTGTACATAGTGCATTCAGTAGGTAAACAATGAAGGTACAATAACAATAACCAAAATAAAAGACGTAAAGCCCATACATCCACATAAACACAGATAGTAGTGCAGAGGTAAGATAGTTAATGGGGAGGAAACACCAGGGTGTACATATGGGTTTTGAGCCTTGATTTAAAGGCAGAAATGTAGGGGGAATCACATTTGTCAGGTGGCAGTTGGTTCCACAAGCACGGAGCAACTAGTGCAAAGTACATTTCTGAGAGTTGTGCCAGTGGCATGGCTGTATACGCTGGTCACCAAAAGAAAGTGATTGTCTACAGTAGCTCAGAAGAGAGTGACATCTCAATTCCACTTAACGACACCACTGATGAGAGTTCAGATGGCCAGAAAGATGATGATGGTGACTTTGTCATTGTGACACAATGACGCACAAATCACCCCACTACGTGGGGTGATTTGTGCGACAAGACAACTTTTTTTCCGAAAGCTATATTTCTTAAACAGTTTATTCCAGATCCAAAGTTTTTATTGCCAGGGATGCACAACATCCTGAAATATATGTACATATTTGAGTTGGAGACATAACTGTCAAGGCCTCACTTTAAAATCACTTTGAGTAAAAAGTTGCACAAATCACCCCACCTTCCCCTACTGTAAAACCATAGAAAGAAAAAAATAACATTCTACAAAGGTTAATAATGATAATTTTCTGCAGATCAAGATAACTTCACAATGATATAACTGTCATCTTCTTCTTGATGGTGGTGGTCTCTGGGAAAAAGATGTGTGTTGCAGTACCGTGGTTGGCAAAATGGCAGCAATAACCAAGTCGATGTTTGTTAATACTTCTATGCATAGGCATAGGCTTTCCTGCATTGCTACTTACAGCATGGATAGAATGCTGGTGCAGCAAGATAAGTAGAGTTGACAGGTGGGAAGCCAGTGAGGGATGGCGTCCTTTTTGTTGCATAAGTGATTTCTACAAGTTTGTTGCGGCATCTATAGGGTATCTACCATAGATAGTAGGTATCGACCCTGCCTTCATGTTAAGACTCAACGCTGGCTAGTGAAAAAGCATCTAGAAACATCGTATGAGCATGTTTGTCTGTAGCCCTCCACAGGACATTACTAGAGATTGCAAAGACAACGATCACAGTGAGTGGGGGGGAAATACAGTTACATTTACATTATGTCCAATGAGAGAAAAACCTTAAAACTGACTAAATCACTTCCAAAGCCATCTTACCGGCAGCTCCATATGCATTATGATGGGCTAAATATATCGATTGCTGGCGGAAGATGAGTGGGGGGTTGTTGTGTGCATACAGATTTTAGCTGTGTCCCTGCACCTTAAACATGAGAGGGGTTTCCGTGCTTCTGGTTTCAAAGTGTCTTTACATAGAAATTGCCTGAAATGGGCTTTGTTCATCATGCATGCAAGAGTGTGCGTTTGCATGCGAGCACAGCTGAGCATATTTCCCTCACCAGAGGGTTTTGAAGACATGCATCTTCATTTCTAAAGCCCTGTAAGGTACCAGCACCTGACTGCTCCCGAGGCGACGTGGGCTCCTGCCTGGCTGTGATTATCTTAAAGGAGATGCATTGCATATGTAAATGTCCTGTTTGGGAGAGAGCTGGCTGCTTCTCAAGAGAAAGAGAAAAAAGAAAATCCCTGCAGCATTGATCTGCCCTCCTGCATTTAGTCTGGGTTAAGTGTTCAGCTTCCATTAGGACAAAATTCATGCAGGGGTTTGTATAATTATGCCAAAGTCAATCCCCATTACTCCTTAGCGCTATCGAGCAGCTGCTTACTTTAATAAAAACACATGTCAAATTCAGGGAGAAGAGCCGCCGTATAACTGTGTGTGTGTGTGTGTGTGTGTGTGTGTGTGTGTGTGTGTGTGTGTGTGTGTGTGTGTGTGTTTGTGTGTGTGTGTGTGTGTGTGTGTGTGTGTGTGTGTGTGTGTGTGTGCGTGTGTGTGTGTGTGTGTCTGTGTTTGCCAATGTGTGTGCATATCTTTGTGTTTGCACATAATTTGAATCAATACACAGAGGAAAGAGGCATTAAAGCGGCTAACCAGTCGCAGGCGGCAAGAAGCGGCGAGCTGAACCTCGTGTACCAAATATTCTGTCAACTGCACAATCCTTTCAATCAGTGCAACAAACAACTCTTTCAACATTTGTCTCTGTCTCCCCCAGGACACAATTCTTCTTTTCTGTCTGCTTACTGGAGACCATCAATCTGTAGCTTCTCCCTGTTGCCCTTCTTTCATCATTCCATCTTTTTTTCTGGCAATGAGAGCTTTCAAGCCTGACCTTTGTGCACTCGGAGAGGACTGCTGCGGGTTACAAAGACCGTCAACCAATGGCGTATCGGTCTGAGTGGCCTTGGGTATGTGAGCCTCATTCTTAATGATATGAGAAAGCCTGAAATGGATTTTAGGGTGGCTGGTGATAACTCCTCACATGAACTCACATGCTAGCACATGCTCAGATATCCCTTAGAACTCTTTTATTCTGTTGGGGAGTTATCCACATTAGCTCCGCCTCTTAGTAGATGATAAGACTGGCATACGTACGTTTTGTATCACTGTCTCTTTGTGCTGGATTCGGGTTAGAGAGGGTGCTTTTCTGTTTGACAATGCCGAAAGTAAGTTCAATGTCTCTAGGAAGGCCTACAGTATACTGTAACCCTAACCCTAGATATACACAGAGATAAAATGGTAAACCCGCATCTGCTGCAACGAGGACTGAGCATCTACACACACACACAAACAGATAATGTGGACCCTTCCTTCCCCCCTGTCTGCCGCCCGAGACAGAACTTCCACCAATCACATTTAAAGAAAAGTAACGTGCAGAGCTGCCTGAATCTTCTGCCGGTTTCCATCCTGCTGCTTATCCCCTGATCTCACGCTAGGCTTACATTCATCAGAGGTCTGGTGCCGCAGTAGGCTGACAATGACTTCTGTTTCCTTTGACAATCCTCAGATGTCTTACTGCAGAAGTAACATGAAGACAAATAGAGCTGATGTCGAGAGAGAACCATATTTGTCATCATGAGGTCGATGTAAAAGATCAGATGTTATCTTGTTTCACTTTGAAGCTTTTGGTTTTCATGGAAAAGTAAGGGGGGAAAACTTACTGCCAACAAAACCTGAGTTTTTTAAACAAACTAATTATTGCTTGTGCACATTTATATCAATATGTATAATAATTGTGAAAGTGTGGATGTGAATATTTGAATCAGTGTTGAGCGGAAGTCGGTAGACCTGGTAGAATGACAGCAATTATAGCAGTGATGTGTAAACTCTTTTCAGAACATTTAACTTTCATTTGTTACATTCAGCCGGGATACTGTGCTCGACTGAAATAGAACAACAAAATCACGTTTCCAGGAGGTGAAAAAGGTGAAATTGAAAGCAGATGAAGCAAATAACTAACAATAACGCCAGACCTGTCCTTTGCTACTCACTTCAGGAGCCAGAAGAGCAATTACTTTACTTTGCTTTTCCATTTTTATTTTTAACAACCTGATCCCCTTTGTTTCTTCAGGTTAGCTAGCTAAGGCTAATTAGTGAGTTGCATAGCAACAGGAGCAGTGATGAACGCTGCTTTGAGCTCCTGCTCTCTCTGAACCCCACAGCTGAGCTTTGTGTTGTGGATGAGTTTAAAAAAAAGAAAAATCATGATGCTCATCACATTGTCTCTCCCTATAACCCTCTGGCTCTATGAAATATGTGATGAATGTTGTCTGCGTGCATATAGATCCATACTGCCCCTGAACCTCTCTTCATCTTTTATTTTTCCTGACATCCTCTGCAGCGCCATAATTACTGGAGATTTAATTAGTCAGAGAACAAAGGCAACTTGACCTTCTCTGCAGGTTCAGGAAGGCTGTGTTCATCACTCTAACAGAAAGCACATTCTGTATAGTTAACTTCAGCCTGTGTTATTCCTGCAATAAACCAACTAACTTCAAAATTTCGGGTCAAATACACATTTTAATATTAATTTACAGTGCGAACACGAGGAGAAGCGTGATCCGTGTTCCCAAACATCGCAGGTTTTCCCACCGTCTTGTCTGAGTTTGAGGGGAGCTGGGGATTTCCTTGCTATCTCCCTGGCGCTCACAAAAACAGTAAGTACACAGAAGGAAATTCAATTAAAGGAGGCCGCGCACCTCTTGTCACATTAAAAAAGAGAAAAAGAATCATGGCTAATTAAATGAGTCAACCCTGGACTCAAGGCCACAGCGCTGAGACGCAGTCTAACACAGAAAGGCTTTGGTGGGAAGGGGGGGTAGTCTGGGTGGGAGCCAACTTTCAGTGAATGCTCAGCACCTGAGAGACACAGGGCACTAAAAAGCAATTAATCATTTTTTTAGACTTCTTGTGCTCAGAAAACTGTGCTGTAAGACTTACAAGTAGTAAGTCACCAAAAATTACCAAAACCAACACCAAAATCATGTGGCATATTCAAAAGAGCCAGGTGACCTGTTGGTGTGGATTAATATGGTTATGGTTGAGATCATATTCATTATGGGTCAATTGTCCCATATAAAGGGGAAATTTTTTTTTTCTTATCTACCACCTCCATGGTAACGTTTGAGTTCAGTTTAGGCAACTCATACTACTTGGTTAAACCTGCAATAACTGAATTTAATGGCCACTTGTGGGCGACAGTAACAACAAACAGCGAACGCTTTGAACCCATCAAATATTATAATCTTTTAAATTGACATGGCAAACTTGCTTATTGCAGCAAGAACCTTTTAGTTGGGGGCGCCCTTAGCTCAGTTGGTAGGGCGTCCCCCCCATGGGCCTCGGCCAGCAGCGGACCCGGGTTTGATTCCAGCCCGCGGTCGTTCTCTGCATGTCACTCCCCTCTTTGCCCCATTTCAACTCTGTCTCTACACTATCAATAAAGCATAAAAATGCCAAAAAGATATCTTAAAAAAAAAAGAAAATAAGAACCTTTTAGTTGAAGGAAAATTGTGGTTCGGCCTGACTTGGAGCATGAGACACAAGGTATCGACATTCGACCAGAACCACGACCTTTCCCTTATCTTAACCAAAGTGCTTTTAATGCAAAAATAACCATAGACTGGACTCAGGATGCGAACTGTCTCTGGACTCAACTTCCAGTGGATTGTACAACCAGTAACCCATCCAGGATACCTTACTGCGACTCTGGTGCATTAAATACATGTCATGTTGGTGCTTGACAGAAACATACAGCCGTTTGTATTTTAGACCTTTTACAAGGGAAAACAGCTGCCTGCAGAGGATGAAAATGATGCAGATGAAAGACATGTGACAGAAACCAAAACATAAAGAAACATTTAACAGGCTTGAAAACCCAGACAGCGAGCTGAGAGAGGCCGTTATGCTCCATAGTGTTGAAGGGAACTGCAAGAATAGGGGTGCTAATGATCTGTGAGTTGGTCCATGAGCCACAGTGTCTGGTGTTGCCCAACAATCCGCCCTGACCTCTGCCCTGAGACAGTTTGCCGTGGTACAACGTCTCACTCCTTTGGCCTCAATATTAACGCGACTGCAAGAGCTAGGTTGTTTCTGACACAATATACAAATCACTAAATTGCATCCAATGGGTATGTATCTAATCTTCATTGACCTTTCTTTTTATAGGCTCACACAGACAGGAAGAGGAGATAATACGATCTAGCTTCATCTCAAAACTATACAGGTTTTGGGAAAGCGTAAAAGGAACGAGTGACGGGACTGATTTTTATTTTACAGTGTTGTTGTAAAGAGCTACTCAAGAAAGGTTACTTCATTCAGCTAATGGAGACTTCAAATACTTTCACAGTCTCTGGTCAAACGTATTGAAATTCACTGTGTGCCGTGGAGAACAGGAGAGCAGTTGGATAAACAACTGTGACACCGAGGTTATCATACTCAATTAAGCCGCCATCGCCGAGCTAGAAACAGATCTTTTGTCATGTGCAGGCAAGAGGGGCCGAGGGCAAGCGCCGTCTCATGTCGAGTGGCTGCTGTTAACTCCCAGGGCAAATACAATTGACACAGTGTGCCAACTATAACAGCTGTAGTTCGTCTGAGTAAGCCTGAGTGTATGTGTGTGTGTGTGTGTGTGTGTGTGTGTGTGTGTGTGTGCATGCCAGGAGTTAGCGTCATCGGGGTAAAGGAAGAAACACTGGCGCCAACTGACTGTTTCACAGGACAGAAGGAGAAATTCCACTGGAATTCTTCTAACACTGTTACGAACGTTAGATCCCCGCGATATATGTCAGTTTCTTTTCTTTAAAAGTATTCTCAATATTGAAACCAAAAAAGTACACGTTCGATTTTTTTGGTGTAATCACTTTTCTTGTTAAACCAATTTTTTTACTTTTCTAATTTTTCGAAATGCATTATATTTTAAAAACTTAAAGGAGCTGTAAGCGGAATGGTTCTTTTAGCTAACTTCCGGTCAGTTACTGCAGTTAGCAGTCCCCTCGCTCGTCCCTACATCACCACATTAATGCACTGCGGTCTTCGAGCAGCAAGTTATCTAGCATCATCTCAGATCCATAAGTGTGATAAAACCATCAAAACAGACATTGGGAAGGATTTTTACCTGCTCCGCCATTGTAGGCGCATAAACATTCACCCATGTGTCGCTCTGGCGTGCACCGGCAGTGAGACCATGAATGAGACGGGTGCGGACGGGTGTCGGTTTGTAGCGTTCTCTCTTGTGATTGGATAACATTTCGGGATACTACATAAAGTTTAATTGCTTATTACATGCAGAGCAGCTGACTAAGAGATTGGCTTTATGAAACGCGCACATTGTGTAACTGATTACTGTATGAATAAAGAGCGATTTAACACTTATATTAATATAAATAAACCGCTTACTTCACCTTTAAATGTTTTGAAATTTTAATATCTTAATCTGAAAAGTAACTAGTTCTCACACCTGTTGAATAATGTAGTAGAGTTAGTAACATAAAATGGAAATACTCAGGTGTCAAGTATCTCAAAGTTATACTTAAGAAGAATATACCGTATGAGTTAATGTACTTCTTCAGTCCAGAAAAGAGCAAGCTGTATTTGAGCCGAATATTGGGCAGAAAATCGCAGCTGTGGACAGAAGTCTGTCATAATTTATGAGGAACTTACATACAATTCTGACACTTAACTGAATATATTTTACACTGAAACATCATATTAAAGTAAACAAATAAGTAAGAACACATCACCTACAGTTGGAAGATACAGTGTTACACCAGATAACAAAATTCTCCTTGATATGCGGGGCACATCCTCATTGGATGTTACTTGGTGCTATGTCATTGTTAATTCTGGTGTATAGCTGAAGTAGAGGAACAGAAAAAAAAATGTTAAACAAAACTTGCAACATCTGGTTTGTCCAGTTTGTACAAGAATTTTGACCCCTCCCTTTTTGTCTCTTATTTAAACATTACCATATTGTGAGCAGAACCATATCCAAAAATGTTCACAATTCATTTCAATAGACAGCCAGACCCCATTCAGCCAGGCCTTGGCAGTTGAGTCGGTTCATGGTGCAGGGCAACGCTTTTTTGTTTTTACTCAAGTATTTGCCAAACCTCCCACCTCTCCTAGCGTGAACTCTTGACCCTCCCAGTGCTGTGGTTGGCATCCCCGTCCAGCCAACACAGCCATAATGCTCCCCCATATGGCAGACAGCATCTCCTGCTGAGGGACTCCTTCACTTCTATTAATACACCCAGTGTAATAAAGGGCTCAATTGAATTAATCAGCTTGAAGACATTAATCAGACATTAATGAAGTATTGACCTCTGCACCGCGCTGCTGTTCACCGAGTCTGCCTGCCTGTTTATGTCTAGAGTCGCATCGACCGCCTGCTCGGATTCTCGAGAGGTTTTTTTAGTTGATTGTTGAGATTCTCCTGCTTTTCACTAAAACTGACATTGTTGTCAGTTTTAGTCAACTGATTTCTGCACTGTATGCCAACAGCAACGTCTTTCTGAAGCAACACAAAGGCACTCAGAGTAAAAGTAAAATAAGAAAAAAAACAGACATTTTCAGTTCAACTATATCAACAACATTTCCTAAGCTTAATATTAGTCTTCATGAGTCCAAAACACGTTTAGCTTCTGGCTATAACTTTTTACATTTTTGCAGTTGTTTTTAAAATGTTTTTAAGCCCAAGAGTTCTGGGGATTCTCTAAATTCATAGCAGAGCGTTAATTCTACAATTACAATTGAAAAGTAATAAAGCCACCATATTTGCAGATGGGCATTGTAGGTGACAGCAGTACTTTTCACGCATTATGTCACTGTCCCAACCTTTTTCAGTTCCAGATTCCAAAGTAAAACTCAAACCACCACTTACAAAACAGAAGATCAAAGGATAGAGAGAGGGAGGTGCAGCAGGGATGAGGGTTGAGAATTGATCTCACAAAAACGGATATGTTATGCTCTGATTGCTTTTATAAGTATGACATCATCTGCTGCGACAGATCTGGGGAACAACACTACTTCATTGAAATGGCAAGGATCCTGGACAAGAGGCTGAAAAAAACTAAATTAACAGCCAACATCAGGCCAAAACCAGATACAGCTTGAACTGAGTACGGATACAAAACCATCTAGAAAGAGTCAGTGGACAGCCACAAAAAGAGCAATGAGGACAGTCACATCCAACACCAAAGACAATCCTTTAACAGAGACACTGGTTATTATCACCTCCCTTACGATCACTTGTTGTTATCAAGCCTGAGCAAGCTCCAATCCGCTGATGAATACCATTCTATGTGGATGACGGCTCTGAGAAAGCGGGTAAGTTAACCTTTAAGTCAAGGTTATTTGGGCACAGTGATTAAACTTGCATTAGTATTTTGTCATTTGTTGATGTGCAGATTTTAGCTTTCTAGGTGGCGAAGCTACAATCAGGTGTGCGATTGTCAAGGAGTTTGATTGTCCGTTGGGCGATGTTTCTTGATTGGTGAATAATGGAACAAGGGCGCCCCAATAAACTGTAATAACGGTCATTTTCTAAACGCCACACGATTAATCAGTGAGGCGCATGCAAAAATAAAGAGCAAGACAGGAGAGTGAAAATCAAGAAGCAGGTAAATTACATACCATTAGACAAATGTAGCTTTTTTGTCTCTACGGTTATGTAAAGAAACAGCGGAGGTGCTAATCATCAGGCGTCATTCAGCGGTCCCACTGATAATCACGTATTGTTAGTGGAGTAGGAAGAGGTTATTGCTCTTCCATTTCAATCTGCCCTTATAGAGACTCCTTTAAAACTCGGAACGTAAAGAGAAATGACAGCCTCCACCCACTCTGCAGGGGGAAAATAATTAACTGTAAAAATAATTAGGACATCTCTATCATTAGCCAATGAACTTTCAATTTAATTTAATCAAGTTTTACATTTGGAGCTGACTAAATTAAAACTGAACCAATGCTCGCCTAATTAGCATATTGGCTGCATATGGCACGTTCCTCGCAGCATATTGGTTTTCCTGACAGAAGATACTGAATTCCGATGTGTCTATTTTAATAAAAAAAATAAAACACTCAATATCTCCATTTCTAGCCTAAATATCTTCCTCTAATAAACCCCCAAATACTATAAACTGCAATGATAAAATATTGATTCTAAAAAAGATCTTAAATAAGACCACATGGGGAAGATGAGCTCATGGAAAGCATGTGTGCTCTGTTTTAAATAATTATTTCATAGCATCTCAAACTGGTGCCAAATGAGCTCCAGATTACAATAATACCACTGGCGGGCAATTAAGTCCATATAAACACTGCATGCAGAGCACTGGCACCAGGGTAAGCCGCACACATGCAGGCAGAAACACATGCACACATACACACACACGCACACACACACACACACACAAACACACACACACAAACACACACACACACACAAACACACACACACACACACACACACACACACACACACACACACACACAGGGGTCGATGCGGGTGCTCAGCCTTCACCGCGTCTTGCCCCTTATCCATCAGCAGCGTACGAAGGCTAACCTGACAAAGACCCAATAAGACCAGCAGCTGCCCGAGCAAGGATAATTAATACAGCCAGCAATGTGGCAGCGCTATAAACGTCCTGACACTGAGACATGAAAGGGTGACGGCTAGAGACACTATCGCTAACAGAGAGGGCAGGACATAGAGAGAGA
Organism: Ammodytes marinus; assembly: GCF_949987685.1. NCBI lineage: Eukaryota > Metazoa > Chordata > Actinopteri > Uranoscopiformes > Ammodytidae > Ammodytes > Ammodytes marinus. The sequence continues at coordinate 29,098,976 of NC_137230.1, read as the reverse complement.
GAGAGAGAGAGTGGCACTGACAATCCAGGAAACATAACAGATATTCTCTGTGTCAGACAGAAGGATGAGCGTTAATAAAACCAACCTGATTGTCTTTACCAAAGTAAAAACACACTTAGGAAAGATTCACCCCTCAGTCCATTCTCAGGATAAACATTAGGTGTTTTCATCCACTCATTTATACACGCAATCCTCAAAATATGGCAAAATAAAAAAATATATATTTAAAGTATGTGGTAAAAAGTAAAAGTACAAGCCATGTACATAAAAATGTAAACTGAACTATGGCCCCCAAGGTGCATTTCAGTAACTCTGACTGGCTTTTTCTTCGTAGCAATGCCCCCTAAGGCTAATGACTATGATAATAATTAAAGCCACTTTACCAAACTAATACACATACCTTAAGTGTCTTGTTATCATCGAGCAGGGTCCAATATCTTTGTTTATTATTTTGTGTGTTATCCTCTTTAAGTTTGGCGCTCTGGTGTTGCCATTGTATTCAAATTTGATGTCCTAGCTGCATTACCATATCATTATTTTGTGACGATAAAAGCTTGGCGAGCCATATGAATCTCTTGAGCTACGCGATGATTAACACTGCTAATGTTGTAACATGTGTACAATTAGTATGTACATAATCAGTACACAAACTCCAGTATGTCTAGCACTTTGCCGCCTGCCTGCCAGCTCAACCATTCCTGATCCCGTGACCACATCTCCACTGTCCTCAAAACACCTCCACTGGCTCCCTGTCCCACAGTGGATCCAATTAAAGGTGGAGTCAGCAATTCTGGAGAAATAATTTTTTGTCAAAATCAGTTAATACTTCCTCACGATCCGCTGCCTGAATGTACTGTATGAGCGCTAAACAGGAAATCTGGTGTTAATACACAGCCTAGGCTCTGTAAACTGGTATGTAAACAAAGCATATCTAAACAAAGGGTGCCCACTGTAGCTATAACATGCCAGTTTACAGAGAATACATAGGCTGTGTATTAACACTGGAATTTTCTTTTCAGCGCGCACACAGTAGCCTACAGACAGGTAGCGCATCTTGAGGAGATATTCACCGATTGTGACAACAAGCATTCTCCAGAATAGTTGACTCCACCTTTAACATCTAGCATGTTTGGGGAGTATAGGGCTATGTTAAAGGACTGGACTATGCAGAGACACAGCATGTGCAGCATTAAAGTGCCCGTATGCATTCACACACACACTAAGAGGTTGAGCGAACACAGAAAGAGCAGCCGTGTCTCCTCCTGCTCATCTGTGGCCTATGTTAATATGATTAGACTGGATTATGGTAATGTGCACAGGGGATCCGGTGGGTGTGGGGCGCTGCTTTGCCGCTCTGGTTTCGGGGAATAGTTAATTGGTTGGGTTGCTTTGATGTTGTGGTGATGAGAGAAGGGGGTTGGTGGGAAAAGGCTGGCAGAGAGGCGCCCTACTACAACTCAAGCCCATTTTATGTTCGTTGGCCTATACCAGGGATCTGTGCTGGCGGATGGTGAAAAAAGAATGAAACCTGATGAAACTGTAATGAGAAATCATACAGATCTAGAGCCCAAACATGCTGAACATTCAGATAACAGGTAAGTATGGGGAGGAACACAAGCCATCTTTTTATTCTCTCCCTGCTGAGTGAAGTCAGCGGTTGATCTGCTCTCATTGAGTTTTGTTTGTGATCTGTTAAAGGTTCTTAATGTAGTAAAAACACTGAGTACATAACGTCACCGATGGATCTTTAGATGTGCATGAGTTACTAGAAATAACTATTACTAGAGTTCAGTAATAGAGGATACTCCAATACGTCTTTGATTATTCATTTGTGTGTTATCCTCTTTAAGTTTGGCACTCTAGGGTTGCAACCCATTGTATTCAAATTTTATGTAATGCATTTGAAGAGGTCAAAAATGTGCGAAAAAGTTGAACATTTCGGCTTTAACAGCACCAAAAAAGAATGCTTCTGCGCTGCCTTCATCTGTGTGCCAAGACTTCCAATGTGGCATGTTGCTCCTCTGGTCTCTACACAATCAGGGCCAGCAGGTGTTCTACCTCAACAGGCTAGAACACCTGCTGTGACAGTGGGCTGTACAGATAAGTATACATTTATAATATACCTTGTAAATAAGTATGCAAATGGCTCTCATAAATAGGCCAAGCTTTGCTGCAGCTGGGTCTAAAACATGAACATCAGCATCAGTATTTACTATTTACATTTCATGCTTATATGAATTTTACATTTGCTGATGTAAAAAAAGAGAACATTGTTAATGTCTTCATTAAATCAGCCAGGTTCTCTCATTCAACTGTACAGCAGCAGTGTTTTTCCAGAGGTTTGAAATTGAATCAAAAATCAACAATTAATGAAAAAAATAACTTTGACACCAATAAATCGTGTTATCACTTGGACTTTAAAAAGACTTGAGGCCAAACATGTATGTGATTAATACATGTGCAGCCAAACTGACAAATGATGTCATTTCAACTACTAAACCTGAACCTGAAGACATTTTCCCACCCAAAAAACAAGACAGAGCTCGATAGGTAAAAATCTTGCAATTTTATTTGCATATAAAGGCAGCTAAATATATCACAATGAACTGAAAGAGAACTAACATTTCCATGAAGAGGGGATACAATCAGAGAAAAAGCGAGAGAGGAACAGAGCACGGAAAGAGCATTTACAGCGGCAAAGTTGAGACAGCTATTGGCAACATTTTTTTTTGTGCTAGCAAGATTGCATTTACACACAGTGCAAAATTAGAAGAAGAAGAAAAAAAGAGCAATAAAACACAAATACTATCAGATTTACACTTTTAAAGGACAACTTAACCATGTTTAGGCAGGTGTGTTGTTGGGAACAAGCAGCACCTGTTGGATTGTGACTCTGACAAGTTTTTCCTCTCTCATCCAAAATGAATGTCTACCCTACTGGGAGAGTGGATACAAAAAACATTAAAGAAACCGCTGAAGAGTGGCGGGTGGGAGCATCAAAGAAACAAAATCAATCATACAGGTGCATACAAAAAAAAAACACACCTGATTTCCTTTTTTTTCTTTTTCCATCAAACCGAACTTTAAGTACAGATGTTTTACAACATGAATATATAATATATATATTTTATACATACATTTTCCAAATTAGATCAGATGTGATGTTACAAAGTTCATTTTTCAGGCTGTAATTTGATAGCTTACTGTCCCTGCGTTAGTCAGGTGTTGTTTTGCGGGGATGATGGGTAATAAATAAGGACTTTTTCTCTGAGCTCGCAGAGAGTGGGGCTCTAGCTGAGAACATTAAAGCTAGTTTAAGGCAGCGTCCCTGTCAGCCAATAAGAAAAGAGGAACTGACGCAAAAACAAACAAACAAACAAAAAAGATCTAAACACAAAATATCAGATGATACAACATAAAACGATGGCATCCATTGTCCGGCCAATGCAAACCAAACATAGAGAAATTGTACAAATTCACAAAGCATCATTTATCTTACAGATCTGACCAATATTTATCAAGAGCAAGATTGTTTAACCACAAAATCCCTCTGAAGAAGGAGAATACCGGTGTCACTCGCAGCTCATTTTTTACACTCGCCCCAAATTCAGGTTCCCCCCCCCCAAAAAAAAAAAATATGTATACATTTATGATGTAAAAAAGAAAAAAAGACCATGTTCAGTGGAGAATAACTTTGTCATGATCCAGAAAAAAAAATCTTAAAATCATTGCTTGATTTCCTCCTGGCATTCTGCACTAAGGCAACATTTTTCTGAGGGATTATTTCCTGGACGAGGTTTTCATTTCTTCGTGTAGCAATGATATATAAATGCTCAACTCTGCATGATGAAAGCAAGACAAAAGAGAAGGTTTCTTTGTGGATTATCTCACTTTATGGAAGTTTTTTAAACAAAATTTAAAACGATCGTGATAGCCTTGTTAGTCTGCACCTAAACTGTCTGTGTGCAGAAAAAAAATCTCGGAGGGACAATTCTCAAAAAAATGTAACACCGGCATTCTCCTTTAACCCTCCCAGAAAACCTCCCCGAACCCATCCACCCCCGACCCCTACGTCTCAAAATCTTCTCAATCTCAACAACAGCTTGGAGAAGACCAAAAGTTTGCAAAGAAACACTTAGATTTTTTTTTTCTCCAAATTTTAAACTTGACATATTTATAGAAAAAAAAGTAGTTTATCGTGCCCCTTGAACCCCCCTTTAAAAGCCCCCCCCCCCCTTTGTCCTCTGGTCTCAGGAGCTAGAGGGGTTGGGCAAGTCGAACACGATGGGGGGGTTGGTGGGCTGGAAGCTGACGGTGCAGGTCGACGCGTTGACGAACGTTGTGTAGCCGTCTGTCATCAGCCCGTAGCCTGGGGAGGAAACAGGCGTCAGCAACAGGAAACATTCAATCACCTGACCACCAGTGTCACAAACTATGCAGTCTGTTTTTTTTATAAATCCCCCCCCCCCCACCCCCTTCCTTTGTGTGCTCAATATACAGATTTAATTTCCATTTGAGTTTACTACATTTTTTTTTTTTTTAGACTCGAAGTATGTGCATATAATTTGTGTTTTTTTTGGCTTATAACAAAGTGTTGAGTTATCTGTTACATGCCTTACTAGTCATGGGATAAGAGATTGCTTTTCGATGTAATGACTTCAATGATATTGCAGAGTCGGTTCATAAAGGTTCCGAAGCATCAGGTTCAATAAACAATTAACCATTTGATGCTTAACAAAGTCATTTGAGTGTAGCAACTTGGAGTAACTTTGCAAAACTCATTATTCTACACTTGTAATAGATTGGAAAAATTGGGATGTTGATGAGTATTTTTAATTTTTTTTTGCTGTACCTTCGTGAATGCCTCCGAAGGCGTGAAGTTTGGGTCGGACCCTCTTCTGGACCGTGTTGAGCAGCTCCACACAGCCAACCCGCTGCAGCTCCTTAGGGACCCAGTCTCGGAAACCTAAACAAACAGACACAACAGTTGTTTTAAAGGTTTATTTTCTCCAGACTGTTCTGGTGTGGTTCATCAATGTGAAAACAATCCAATGGTTCATCTACTGCCTTCTCATCTGAGTCCAACAGTTATCTAAACACATTCTGGCAGATGAAAACACATAATGTTATTGATATTTATTCCACATTCTTGGGAGCCTGATTTCTTTGCATTTTTTGTCTCTTCTGGTTTTGGACAGCCTCCCCTAAATCTTCCCCTCCCCCTCCCCAGCCCTGCAGTCCTCTCCCCTGGTCTCTCTGCAATCGTCTGCAGCGCCTGTCACACTGGTGCAAAATCCAGTTTCCATGCAATCAAACGGCTACAGCGGTTGCCGCGGCAGCAACCCTCCGTAGGCGAGAGGGAAGGAAATCACTCAATAAAGCCAGATGGAGAACGCAAAAAATAAATAACATACACAACTGGGGCGCAAACAACTAGAAGGAACACTGAATCAGTCTGGAGTGAAAAAAAGGAAAACCAAACAATATGTATTTTCTTTTTTCATAAAGTCAAACACAAATATTGAATCAGAGCGTGTTCGGATGTGAACTCCAGATACTTTTGAATTGAAATGAAAACAGTGTCGACTTTAGCACACACACACACACACACACACACACACACACACACACACACACACACACACACACACACACACACACACACACACACACACACACACACACACACACACACACACACACACACACACACACACACACCTGCTGTGACGCCTCCAGTGTGACTTCATAGAGATTTTGAATAACGAGCAGAAAGCTCATTAGGTATGGTGATGCGGGCGCTGTGATTGGTTAATTGGACTCACCGAGCGGCGGTCCGTGGGTCATGAGGATGTCGATGCCTTCAGGGACCAGGTTCCATTTATCCAGCAGAGACTGACCCCGAGGCAGGTTGAACCCCCAGCCGTTAAACCACGGAGTCCTGCAGAGACAGAGTGGGAAAGATCACATTAAAAATTGCTCAGGTTATTAGTTCTCCCATTATGGCATAAAGCGAAGTTGATGATGCCACAAAGCAAAAAATATATCACGGAATTTATTCCACTTTTGCTTCAGCATCATGCCATTTCTAAAAAGCTGCTGCAGCGGTAATAAAAGTCTAGTTTTACTGTTTATTATCTGGATCTTGTCATTATTTACTAAGTTCACTTCATAAAAGAGTTTTTACAGCTTCACCCAGAATCTTTTTTTCAAACCAGACTCTCCCACATTATGTTCACATAGCGGAGGTTGATGCATGGTTAAGAATAAAGAAGGGCTTTTTAAGGGGAAAAATCCTAAAAAACAGTCAAATAGTCAAATAAAGGCTGTGCACACGTCAAGACAAAAAGGCTGCAAGTTGTCAAAGAGGTCCCATGTAATGTGAAAGATTCAAATATAACACTTTCACTGTACATGGCTTCACATGAATGGAACTGTTTAGGGCTTTTATTTTGAAGCGGCAGTAAGAAGGTTTAAACTAGTGTCTTTGAGTGGCCTTGTGTCTGAATTGTGCTATATAAATAAACTTGCCTTGCCTTGCCTTGCACTGATAAAAGAAACACTCAGATAAACGCTGATTAAAGTTAGATAAACTCAATCAAGATAAGAGCCGTGAGACTGAACTAAAATCATTTTGAAAGAAATCAAACAGTATAACACTGAATTGTGTGACAATTATCTAGCTCAACAAACAAAATTGCAGTGAAATTTCTCCATTTACTTGTGCAGAAAACAGAGAGATGACATGCAATTGTCAATTGCAAAACATTACTGTACACCTGCAGTATATAGGGGAAATGCTTGAGCTGGTTTTAATTGTGTTCACTGTTATAGTAACCGCTTGGTTTGAGAGCCCCAGAGCAGGCGCTTTAAATCCAAAGAATTCCAATCAAGTTGAAATAATTAGAGAAGCCAAAACGTTATGACTGACTGCGCACTGCAGGCTTTCTCGAAAAAAAAAAAAAAAGCAAGAAAAACAAAAACCCAGAATATCTAAACAGTAGGGATCCACATCATGTGTCAAGCCCCATCCCCTCTGCTCACACAGGCTACAGATTGATTGACAGCAGCCGGGCCACCTCCGGCAGCCGGGATGGGAGTCTGCAGCTCCGGGGTGACAGGCAGCTCAGCCTTACCCAGCAGACACAAAGCAAGCCTGGGTCTGGCTCAGTGGGAAAGAGGGGTGGATGGATGGATGGATGGATAGATTGATGGATGGATGGATGGAGGGGGTGTGAAAACAGATGAAGAAATAAAGCGCCGCATTCGGAGGTTAGCTGGGAGAGCTGGGGGGGCGGGGAAGCCAAGGAGAGAAAAAGAAATTGAGTAGAGTCTGGTTGATGAATTGAGCCTTCATTTATCACAATAGTGGTAATGGCAGAAGAAGGCTGACAACAGAGGAAAGGAAGATAGATTATCAGCACATAATACCTCAGTATATGAGCTGACCTGCTGCTACTGCAAGGACCAGAAAGACAAAAAAAAATCTTTCAATTTTTATTAGAGTTTTTTGCAGCAGAGAATCATTGAAGAAAGATGATTTTGGCTTGGTTATTTATTTCCGTTAGTTACTCTGGGACAGGTACCGCAGAGTCTGGAGCGGCGTCCAGCCTCTATGCGATGGCGCTGCGTATGGTTTTTTCGACCGGGGGGAAATCAGGGCTCCACTAATATCAATAGGCTTTGTTACAGTGAGGGATGGACGCCTCGGCTCAAATCAATACTCAGTGTTGGACAGGAGGGTCGAGTGGGGCTATCCAAAGCCCCAGCACACTGCAGATGTGTGAAACATGAGATCTCAATGTCTCCTGGTTCATTTTAAAACACAACCAATCTCCTGATGAATCTCTGCTGAAAATTAGACACAAACAAAGCCCATTATTTAAACGCGGTGAGAGAAAAGAGCATTGTAATGCAGTCTGAACACAAGCTAAGCCCCGTTTGGCTCTGAGGATTGAGCAGTATCGAGTGTTTGTGCACTGGGAGAAAGAAGGCGTTGGTGTCGGCAGACCTGGAGCCAGCTCTTTGATTTGCTCGCTCAGTCGTTGCCTGGTTCTCTCGCTCGGTGGAGAGCTGAGAAATGAGGTTAAAAATGAAATGTGAGGAGCGTGCAGGAGAGTGAAGGCCACAGACTGAACTGATTAATTAGAACTAATCACACAAATCGGAGCTAATGGAAGTCTAATGGATTAGCGGGGAAGACTCGGCGCTGTTACTCAGATGCTGCTGTGGAGAAACTTAGAAAGCAGTGAATCAGAGCCGAGCTGGCCTGGTCGCTCGGCCCGGCCGGCTGCACACAGATGCACACAGAAAAAACACTGGCAGGGTATTTGTCTGGCTCTAGTTGTGACTAATAGCGACAAGGCCAAACTTTGAAAAATGGCCCAGCGCATTTATTTTTCCGACCCATTCACAAAAATAAATCTTGGCTTCTCGCAGCAGAAATAAATAAACAGGCGAAACGTTGATTTTGCTCCGTGTTTCACATGTTTTCTCCGGCGCAAACACATTTGTCTGGGAGATGAAACATAACCCCTGACATGAGGCGCGGATCCAGAGCCAACCAAAAGGTCCTGACTGAATGCAGAGCGCGGGCGCTGCAGCCCGACGCCACAATGGCCCCATTGTCGGCTGTCGGCCTATGAAATATACCTTCCATGCAAGTGCATTTGTTAACCTCCACTAAGATTAATAACATCCCGGTCACATAAAGGAGAGAATGTGTGGCTGTGACACAGGTTTTATTATACTGTACTGCCGAGAGCCTGTGCGTGTGTGTGTGTATATACGTGTGTGTACTGTATATGGTGGGCAGAGTGCACGTCCACCAGCATCCAAGTAGGATGTGTGTTGAAAAGAATGTAGGCCTACACTGCCAGTGTCTCAGTCTGTTCTCGGTGTGTATATATGTAAACCAACATGTGTGTGTGTTCGTGTGTGTGTGTGTGTGTGTGTGTGTGTGTGTGTGTGTGTGTGTGTGTGTGTGTGTGTGTGTGTGTAGTGATCAGACTACATTTGGAGCCCAGTCTTGCCTTGACACTCGCCATCTGGAGAGCGTCTCCGTGGCAACAAAGGAGAAGCGTCTGGTGGCAGGCACAGTGGGAAGTAGAACACCATCACAGAAATAGAAGCAAAAAGAAAAGGAGGAAGGAGGTGACGATCGCAGAGAAGAAAGAAAGCTTCACGGAGAGGAGGAGTTCAGCAGGAAACTACAAAGAAAGACTTGGAAAGAGGAGAAACTTCTGCCTCCGAGAACTCACTCGGGTGTGTGGTACAAGTGTGTGCCGAACATCATCAAAAAACACTCGCACTGTAAATAAAGCAAATCCCTTTTTTAACTCAAACGATAAACACATCAAATGAAAAAGAAAGAAATGCTGCATCTAAGAGCCAGAAAAGCCGGTAGCCATGGCAACAGGGACATTTAACAACAAAACCAAATGATGGAAACAGGTCAAAAAATGTGCAGCTCAGCCCGGCAGGGGAGGTGAAGCAGACAGAAGCCATTTAGCCCCCGTGTGCAGAACGTCAATATTCAATTAGGCCGGTGGACATCATTAGGACGACGGCGCAGTCTCTCTCTGGGCGTGACACCGCTCTTAACCTCCTATGCTCCCCACAACTGATCCCTTCTGGGTCTCTAGACAGGCTATGAAATACACCACACACTCACACACACACACAAACTCAATGCTTCATTCCTCTCATTATGCCTTTTAATCTCACCATACCCCCTCTTTCAATGGATCATTTTACAACGATTTAATTTACATCTCACCAAATCAGGTTCTTTGGTGTTTTTGTGTCACCAACACTCGCCTCAAAGGACTGGGCCATAACTCAATATCATTTAATGACTGGAATTGTACTGATGTGATAATATCCTGTTATCGCTTTTGCCAAAATCTGCTGTCAATATAAATTGTAACAATACAGCTGAAACATTTTCTTTATTAAAAAGAAAAGGCAATATGGAGGCAGATCCATACTGCAGTTTTTAAAACAGTCTTATCTTGTCTCGCACCTTGGCAGTTACATAACCTCTATTTGTTAAGTACATATATGTGTTCTTTTGTATTCATGAGCTGAATACTCAGCCCAGTTCGACGCAGCTCAGCGGCTCTTGGACAATGACTGCTGCTGTAATTGTTTGCGCAAATTACAAATAAGCCATCTTGAATCTTGACATGTTCTAGTCCAGACATTTTCTTAGATTTTAAATAATACAGTAACGATGGCCAACAACGGATTCATTTACAGGGAGCCTCTGGGGTTACAGATTATTGACACTTTTCTTTTTCCTCGTCTAATCTGCTGTTCATTCAGTGGCTTGAATGAAGGTCCATCCCAAAGTGAGGACTGGCCAAAATATCACTTTCCAAAAATGTCCTCACAAGGTCAAACACTACAATGATACAGTAGACACACACACACACACACACACACACACACACACACACACACACACACACACACACACACACACACACACACACACACACACACACACACACACACACACACACACACACACACACACACACACACACACACACACACACACACACACACACACACACACACACACACCTTCATTTACCCTGTCCAGAGCAGACTGTTTACCAAACAGTGCAAACTCTCAGCCACCTCTGGTTGTGTCTCAACACACAACTGAGACACAGGCGTAGAGGCCTCACAACAAACTGTGAAGCTGGAAAGCTGCACGTATCACTACACCTCTAAAGACCTGACTGCACTCTTTTCTGGATTGACCCCTAAAACACCGTAACAAGCTGGACAAGTCCTAGAATTACCTACAAGCCAGACTCCACCCAGCAACTTCAAAACTTCAAAGTGTGACCGAATCCGTGCAATGACATCAAATCTATGAAAATCAGTGTTAAATTAAGATAAAACATTGCTGACAACCTTTCACATTAGAGGAATTACCTTGTCTAATGAGCACATTTAGTCTGCAGAAGAATTGTACAAGGACACACACACACACACACACACACACACACACACACACACACACACACACACACACACACACACACACACACACACACACACACGTCCCTGCAGGGTGAGACAGACCCCTGTGTATGTATGTGTGTGTGTGTGTTTGTTTGTTTCGATCGTGTTGAGAGCAGAGATAAGATCGAAACATGTCTCAGGTAAAGTATGATCCTCCGCCTAAAAGCCCCGAGAACAACTGCACCCTGGGATATCAGCCCCGGCGCTGAACACATGACGGGACCAACAAGCTGCACCGTGACCAGAGCAGAGATAACAGGAGGGAGAGAGTGTGAGATAAAGAGAGAGAGAGAGAGAGTGAGAGAGGTAGAATGTGAGATAAAGAGAGAGAGAGAGGAGAGAGTGTGAGAGAGAAGGAGAATGGGAGAGTCAGTGTGTGCAGGTCCAGCGATCCATCGTGTCTGACCTCTGAGTCAGAGTGGCCCCAGGGTCAGCCGGGGGAGGGGTCTAATTGATCAACCTGTCAGAACCAATGAGGAGGGCCATGTTAATGGGACTTTTATAAGCCCCGTGGGATGCACCACCTGACACTCAGAGCTGTATGAGTATGTGCAAAGCGGAGTGCAAGCCCTCTGTGAGTACGTGTGTGTGTGTGTGTGTGTGTGAGTGTTCATGTTTAATCCCAGAGCCCAGGTAGCCTTATTAAAAGGAGCCAAGTGGAGGCTCTGGCTGGGTTTTGACAAATGGCCTCTCAACACCAAGGCCACCTTTGCAAACTTTGGGGACAAGGTAGAAGGCGAAGTCACAAGGGTGAGGGGGGCCGTGTACGTGCGTTTGTGTGTGTGTGTGTGTGTGTGTGTGTGTGTGTGTGTGTGTGTGCTCTGCCCCAGCACTAATAACCTGTGCCTAGTGACTGATGGAGTGTGGAATGGATTAATCTTGCTGCAGTCATGCTGCCAAACACAGAGGCGCTAAGGGTTAGCCAACAGACTTAGCCTGCTTAGGAAAGGCTACAACCATAGGGACGATTGGGTTCACATACACGCATATACACACAAACACATACTCTCTATCTCTGTCTCTCCCCAGGGTTTGTATCAATGCTGAGATGTAGCCAGCTGCAGTTTGACCTGCAGGCCGCTAATGTAAAACAATCGCTGCATCAGCCAGCAGACACTTTGCAGCAAACACAGCTGCTCTCAACGACCCGGCAGCTTCCAGCAATTCACTACATACAGGTCTGAGTGCATGTGAAGGCAGGGAGACGCTGAGTGGAAGAAAGAAAAAAAGAAGGAAAAAAAGATGAGAAAGGGCAAAGGCTCAACATTGTAGCAGGAAATCAAATGAGAGCATGTTCAGAATGTATGCCCTGGCATCATTACATCTAAGAGACTAACTCCTTAACCCCCACTCCCTTTAATACACGCACGCACACACGCACAAGAGCCGGAGATACACTGGATTAGCACAGACATCAAAGTCAACAAAGACTACAGTTACTGAAACTGTAATGTGAAAACTTAAAAAAATAGAATAAAGTATCTGTGTGAGTGAGGAGAGGACTGTTAACACACTGGGGCACTGAGTGAAGAAAACAATCTACATGTAACCACAGCAAATAGCTAAATAATAATAATTGCACTGTATAATTGCACATTTAGCCCTCATAACCACAGTACATGCTACTTGTCACACTTTGTGAACACTTTTAGACACAGTGTAACCAAAATAAATATCCCTACTATCTCACTATTTGCGATCTGGCAAACTATGCCATTAGAAGACTTTAAAAGTTGCTACAATCTCATTAAAGTCTTTCACATATAGAAGCCTGAAAGATACAAATAATACATTCAAGTTGATGCAGAGATCAAACTTTTATGTCAATACGGCTCTGGAGAAAAGGCAGTTTGTTTTTTGTGTTTTCAAGTACACAAAAAAAATTTGGCAGTGGATGTGGCAGGTGGGCTTTGGGGAGGAGAAGTGAAGTGCTATGGGAACTCGGATGTGTCTACTTGAGCACATGGAATCTTTAACACTTTGAAATATGGATATGGACTGTCAGGAAGCTGGGGTGAAACAGGAGAGCAGACTAATATAAAGAGAGGGGGAATCAGGGTTCCCATTCAAAGAGCCTGTATGGGGGCTAGGGGCCATTCAACCTGCCCTGAGACACACAAGGACAAGAGTCCCATTACCCTCATCCAGCCCGACCTCCGTGAACTTGATCCTGGAGAACAATGTGCAAGGGGGGGAGGGGAGGAGAGAGGAGTGAACCCAGGCAGCAGGGAGGATAATATCTCTGGGAAATAAGTGAGCTTCCCTTCAATGACAATAACTGAAAAGACAAGGTTTGCATTTCCCAGCTCCGCTCCAAGGCTGCAACCCTTTTTTTCCTCTATGGATTTCAAACAGGACAAGGTGATATGAAAATCGAATGAACGTGCGTCGTTACACAGGTGTGTGTGTGTCTTTCAGGCCGTTTCAAAGCTGAACCTTTACTGCTTTTTTTCCTCAGCACAAAGACTACAGCTCCAGGTCTGCAAGTTAATTGAATTTTTTTTTTCTCTTTTTGAAAAAGATGTTTGACTGTCTGAAACTTTCATTGATGACGCACAATACAGAGAGCAGGAAAAAGGTCTGAAAGGAAATTATTTAAAAAAGGACCATTGTGTGTTTTTTTGCCCTCTTGCTTGTTATTGTGCCAGTTCAGGCCCAACACTGCTGAAGGTCTGCTGCTACTTCAGACACAAATTGTAATAGAAAGAAAAACAACAAAACAAATTCAGATGTAAAAACACATTAGTCCAGAGTGGTAACATTAAAAGTCGGGGTATTCAGACTTCAAATCTTTGTCACTTTAATAAGAAAGCCAGACCGGGTCCGAAATCATTCATTATTCAATACATGGTCCAGTATTTCTCATAATCTTTATTCATGAACCAGAGCGCAGGAAATGCTTCGTAATATTAACCCTAATTCCCAGCATTTTATAATAACAATAACATATGCTTTAATAAACTCAAAACCTGAAAGCGCAGCGCAGAACAGGTTGTTGCTCCCCTAACCTTTAACTCTCCCCTCATGTATAGCTGAGGAGGAACATTTATTCTATTGTATTTCTAGCCATTTTTTAAAGAATAAAAAGATTTCAGCATCCATAAAAAGAATTCATTTGACATGACATACAAGACATTCTGTCTGTTCTGCCATGTAATTATTCTCTTCCCTAAGATGAAAAGACAGAACGCAGCAGGCTTTCACAGCACACCATGCCTTGTCCCGACATGACAGGGCAACCAGGTCTTTGATGGAGAGGTCAGAGGTGAAGGGTGGGGGGGGGTGTTAAAGGCAACAGGAAGGGCCAACCGTGTGGGTCGGACCAGAGCTGATATACATGGCGGCACTCTGTTCACGGTCATTGTCTCCATCGTGCAACCAGTGGATGCTAGAGGGGGCACGGAGACCCAACAGGCAACAATAGGCCACAGGAAAGCACACAACCAGCATTGTTAGTTCTCATGGGTTTGTATACAAAGAGCCGGAACACGCACACAAACAAAGCTCACACACACACACACACACACTGAACAGAGCAGCGTGTACCAAGGAGCTGTGGAGCTGTACTGAAGGATATCCATAAGATATTAATGGAGAAATAACAAAGTGAATTAGAAATTCATTTCTTTTAGGGGGACAATATATGCTTATGAAATATCCAGCAGCAGAGTAAGCCTGGAAGCTACCGAGTGCTATTGATTAATATGTCAGACAATCAACATAAAAATTAATCTACAATAATTTTGATTTTCGATCTGTTAAAAAATGAAATGTATCAACTTTACATGTACGTTAAGCATGTATTGTGAGGAGTTGCTATATGCTTCATCTGTTACATATAACTTATCATTGAATACTGTTGGATTTTGGACATCAAAATCTGAAGAACTGGAACATTTTGTTGACGAGCATTTTCACAATTTTCAGACATTTTTACAGACTACAGGATTAATGACGTAAATAAGATGTGTTAGATGCAGCCCAACAGCTTTTCAAACTGACTGGAGGTCAGAGTCTGTCCACCTTTTGATTTACGACACTACATCCCTGCTGACACCTGGGTGTTCCTACCACCCACATACTGTAGGGTGTCTAAATGCAGCGAGTGGAGATAAGCAGAATCGCTGTCCTTGCCACTGAAGCTGTGCAGAGGTCAGCAGGAAGGAAGCAAAGTGCTGCAGGACCATGTGAATGCTATCACCGCCCAGCAGAAAGGAGCTGGTAGGCTGCCCTTCTGTTTATGGAGCTGTCGTTACCGCCGTGACTGATGTCTCAATACAGACAAACCCACGCCTCCCTCGCAAGCCTCATGACATAGTGGGAGAAGAAGTGGAAGAAGGAGAAAAGTGTGTTTGTGTGTGGAAAGCACTGGCAAAACAACTGGGAAAACTATAGCTGAGGCGAAAGCTATAGTATTTTGGATGATTAAATCAACTCATCTTGTATCATTCATTAATGTAACGCAAGTTTTTCATTTCCAAGTCATGTCTACTTTAATTGTCTAATTATCACATTTCAGAATAATTAAAAAGGTGGCGCGAGTGATTCTGGAGAACGCTTGTTGTCAAAATCAGTTAATATCTCCTCACGATCCGCTAGCTGTCCGTACTGTGTGTGTGCACTGAAAGAAAATGTGTGAATAATACCGTTGCTACCAACAATACTATCCTCATAGGCTAAGCTACTGACCGGCTTATACTTTGGCTTTGATAAGTATTCGGCTTCAACACCTATTTAAATATTGACTGGCTTATTGTCAAACTTGCTACATTACAACTAAAAACAAGTGCCACCTATATTTTCATAGTGATAAATCTTAGCCTGTATCAATAGCTTTTTTTTGACATACCACATTTACAGCCTTTTCAGCGCACACGTTCACCTATTCAACTTATTTTATAAACTACTAAATTAAGTCAATTCAGCACACAGCAAGGGCACACCATACATTAAATGGCCAAAAGTATATTGAAGGCAAAACATTACAGCCATGTGTGATCTTGAACATTCCAAAACCATGGGCATTCTTTTGCTTCTTTTAAAACCCCCACTCTTCTGAAAGGGCTCTCCCAAATACTTAGGATCCTACCTGCAGGATGTCAGCCACAACAGTAATAGTTAGGTCCACTGTACAACACTGATTTCGGCTGATGAGGTCTGGTCATTCCAGTTCATCCCAAAAGTGCAGGCCAGTTTTCCAACACCAAACCATTTAAACATGAGCAAATTGAGTCATATTGAAACAGGAAAGGGCCTCCCCCAAACTGTTGCCACAACATTGAAAGAACATTTGTCTTAAATATCATTGCTTGCTGTAGCCCCTAAGTAAAGGGGCCCAAATCATAAAACAATGTGTTGTTTAGCAAGTAACTTGTTTAGTTATAAATGCATTGAGTATACAATTCTCACTGTGATATACTTCAGAGAGGACCCAGCTAGAATAGTGGACTGCTGCTTTTAGAGGATGCCAACTGCAAAATATAACACCCTGAACTGATTGAGCCTATGGCTCATCTTTTCCCCATTTCACTCCTTCATCTTAAATCATTAAAACCTGCAAGAAAAACTCAGTGGAGCTTGCACCTCTTTTCGCTCTATCAAAAACCTTACAGCACTTAGCGTTTCTACTGTGGTATCCAGCCTTGTTGTCATTGATGGTATTACTTATTCATCTTGGACTGAGCTGCGCCAGCACTTAGGTTGGTGACCTTTCAAGTCGAACCCTGCAGAGAATAATGGCCAGGACGGTAAGGTACGCTTAGAGCTGAAATCTATGTTTAGAAAGAAAAAAAATACTTCACTTCTTGTGGTAAAAGGTGCAGCTAATGCAGGGCTGCCTAACCTCAGGCCACAGCAGCTGGGGACACAGGGCTTCCTCTGCTTTTCAAATATTTATCTCCTCATAGAGTGAGACACAGCATGGCATGGAAAACAAGATGGAGACCTACTGGGCCCAGGGACCTGCCAGTGTACACATATACACACCAGGGCAAACAGAGCAAGGAAAAAAACAAACAGATGGGCAGATTCAGATGTCACAGACAGACAGAGTACATGCCCCACCTTTGGAACCAAGACCGCAGTGTGGATAATGACAGAAACCCACTGCTGCCTGCCTGCTGGAGTTTTAGGCATCTTCTCTGTTGGGTGAGCAGGTAGCCTGAGGTCGGGAGGAGGGGATTGTCTGCTGACAGATCGCCTTTACCACCAGGCTGGTTGCTGAGCCATCTCGGGCTCCCTTCCAGGGGATTGTGATTGCATTCTATAGCCTGGAGCAGCCTCCTCATGTCATGTATCCCTCCTCATGTTTGCAGACATCTGGTTAGCTCTGGGCTCTTCTGGTCTCCCCTGTGCTCCCTGCTGTGCTGGATCGTTTGATTAAGCCCCATAATCAGACTCTGAGCTCCTATACATTACCATCCCCCCATACACCTGCAGACCTGCTTCCTCAACAGCCTCAAAGTCACATGACAACTCTGATTTCAGTCTTGCTTCCCTAATTTGACACATTTTTGGGTGAAACGGGAAGGCTGGGTGAGACGTGAGGTAACTGAGAACAGCCACACACAAGAAACAATTATGGTGTGTTCGGATATGGAAAGAAGATTTTCAGGGGTGAAGACAATTTGTCATGCTTTCAAATTTGTTTTTTATATTCACCAGTTACAATTAACATTATTTATACATGTTTAGGTCCTTTGTTTGATTTTAACTTGCAAATGCACTTTCGATGGAAAAAGGAAAACTTAAATCACTTATTTTTAACAAATCATGCACAAATTGATGACCTGTCACCAAAACAGCATAGGGTGAATTCTGCTATTCATTCTCCCTCGCTTGCCTGTTAAATTGTCAGCAGCATGGAGCCTATTTATTAGCACTTGCTCACCTGCCCCATCATTAAGCTATTCATTATCAAGGTGACTAACCTGTACAGCCATTAGCTGCGACGCTATTCATATTCTGTTGGTTAGTGCAGGTATGCTGTTAACGCTCGACGTGCCATTAATTCTGCAGGTACAAAAGGAAGACATGACCCCGTTTCAGAGAGCTGCGGTGAGCTGGTGCACTTCCAACACACGTCTGCCGCGTGTTTAACGGGCCTCGTAGGAGAGAGAGACTTACAGTGTGTTTACACAGGGGCATCTCTGAGCTAGTATTAATAATAGAGCCACTTAGCATTCAGAGGCACCGGTCTCAGCCACACTGTTTGTTTCACAGGTCATTAAATTTATGCCGCAGCCCTAATGTTCATTACAGCAGCAAACTGGCCAGGGGTCTGTAAAGCTCGCTCGCTGTCTTTAGTCCCCCGCTGTATTCCTAACAACGGCTTCCTTTTCATCCCTTGCTCATTCACCTTCTCTCTTTCTCACATCTCGGTCCATTTGCTTGACAACAACCTTTTCCCTGGCTTAATTAAAAAGATTTCGCCAGTGTTTTCAGGTTTTTTTTTCTCTCCCCTTATTCTGACCATATTTTCAACCACCTCTCACAGGCAAAAAACACAATTTCAAACAAATGCCTGGACAAATACTTGAGGAAGACATGTTCCTTCTTTTAGCAAAACTGCACCCATTGGTGTCATTCGTCGAAGCCATAGCTGCTGTGAGGCCAGTTGAACCATTTTCACCTTGGTAGGCGATGCCGGCGAGAGGAAGCTGATCCTTGCTCAGGCTTAACGGCTGCTAATTCCACTTCCACTGTGAACAAACCAAAGTCACCGTGCTGCAAGCTAACAGAGGCTGGGGGTCAAAATGATAGACAATGTGAAAACTCATTAAGGGATTTTTTTCTTACAAGGATTTTATAGAAATGAAGAGACCAGAAAACAGCAAATCATTGACCTTCTCCTCAGCTCTCCCATTTGGGCACCTATTATTTGCCTCTCATTTGGGGTTTCAGCAGACAGACATCAATCCAAATCATAACCCACCTTAAAATTGTAAACACACAGTCATAGGGCCAAATGCAGCAAAACCCAGCAGTACAGACAGGGGCAGAGTTAAAGCACTAACTAGGTGGGGGGCACGTTTAACATGCAAACACACTGTAAATCAACACTACGCAGATTCAGGTTGAAGCCGCAAACAGCAGCTTGGTCCCACAGGCTCCAACCGCCCACCAATCCCTTCGTTATATTCCTTAATGAACTGATTATTCACTTAAGAAAAAAGAAAAGAAAAAAAGAGACACTGCCACACACACTCCTCCAGGAGAAAACACAAACACATTAAGGAGAGAGCAAACACTTGGTTTAATGTACCACTGCAGATGAAAAAATATATAAAGACATTTTGTGGGTCAGACACTCTGGTTCATGCCATGCGGCCGTCTCAACTGCTTAAACATATAGACTTCATATTTTACACCCCAACATATATTTATATACCTATTCATACCAGCACATCTACATACATTTGTCTACCTCAGTATTTCCACCTATTCTAGAGCATTCAATGTATTGCCAATGGCTGCTTCTGTCATTGTTGTGCATATGACAATAAAATAACTTCTATCTTTGACCAAGAATCCAAGGATAAATATTAGCACATCCGCTCCCGTTTTAAGCGCAACAACTATTTGCTATGTATTGTATTGCCAGGTAATGTTAGTCAAGCCAGTGACGTCTATTAATCATATGTGCCTTTACTACAATGGTACAAGAAGCCTGCATAAGTTGACAATAAATCAAACTAGATACAAAAAGCTGAAGCTCCAATCGGCAGAGTTTGACTACATGCAGTGAAATCAGTGAAATGCTGCAATAAAGATGGTCTACTCTATTGCCCCAGGAATTGTCCCATTCATAAGGATCGTGTAAAAAATGATGCATCTGAAAATCTGAAGATAGCGATGGCAACTAACTGACCATCGGCCTAACTGATAAGCACAGACACAAACCCTCAATCATCAGCCCTGCTGACAAAATATACCAATTCCAATGACAAACTAGCAAGCAACTAACCACTTTACCTACACGTATCAAGGCATATCCTGCTGGGTATCATGTAACAGTCATCTAAAATGTCTTGATACCACTTTGCACCACATGGTTCCTGGTTGCATACCGTGCCATGTATTTACTGAAGTAATTCCCTTTCTGTCGAATTTTTCCTGTGTGTCTCCCATTAGCTGTTTATAAAGAAACTGCTAGAAAAAGGAGACAGAGAATACTTTTGGTGTCTCTAACAACAATGACAAGGACCAGGATTCAAACAAGTACTGATACAATTGAAATCATATCCAATCCTTCATTGGGGTCCTGTCGATGATCTTTCCCTGTGTGTGTGTGTGTGTGTGTGTGTGTGTGTGTGTGTGTGTGTCCGTGTGCAAGTCATTACATGCATCTGTCGTCCCTTCTTCCCAGTCTGGTCTGAATCTGATTTTTTTCCCCCCCATTGGAGGATAGGAGGCTCTGCAGTGCGTTGAGTCGTGTGGCCCTTTAATTAAAGCTGACGCTGCCACTGAAGCCCGCCAGCCCCCCGGGTCAAAGGCCACCACTGACACAAGCAGGTAGTCAGCCACTGTGAAACGGGCTGAAAGGTAAGCCGCAGCAACCGCCACCAGCCCCTCCCCCACTGAGCCTTGCTTCTCCATACCCTCCCTCCATTCTCTCCAAGTTTTGTCTTCTCAAGAGAAAAAAAACACCCGCCTCGACACATTTATCCACTCAATGACATGGGAGCGAAAGAATAGAGACAGAAGAGAAAAGGAGGAAGGAGGGAGGGGAAGAGGCAAGGCTTTCAAACAGAGGCAGCAGCAGCACGTCTATAGGAAACTCGCACTTCAGAGCGCTTTCAGTGTAATGAAAGAGCAAGGACGCTGCTGGGGAGGCGCAAGGCCATGGGCGTAGGTTAAAAACATGTAACTAGAAAAAGATGGAGGAATGAACTTCTCTGTGTATGTAGCTTTCATATAAATTATCCTTTCTGTTGACCTGATCAAAAGCTATGCTATTGACCTTTGCATGTCCGTTCTTACAGAGTGAAGTGGAACGGGAACCTTAGCGTGTTTTCATGGGGATACAGTGCGGAAAAGAAAACATCTTTAAGGTCTTGAAGGACAGGGGTGTTGAGGTAGAAGGAAGCCATTTATCAGGCTTGGTGTATTTGGTAAAGTGCAAGTGAACTAGAGCTTGTAGACAGATGTCACATGGACTCAGATGTCTCTTGTTTACAGGTCAGTGTTGTAGCAAACACGTCGACCCCAGAAGTCAGACACTGCAGGCTGCAGAGGAGGTGAGTTGACAGCGTATACTCTGTGACTTCCTCTACAGTGTTTCCAGGCATTAGTTTGTGCCGATTGGTTTTTTAGAATATGAGGAACAGCTGAATGTGAGATGTCAACATCCACCCTCCTCCACCTGCATGTAAACCCTTCATACAATTGGGTTCGCATTGCTCACCCTGAAGAAAATGGCCTTTAGCTCTCCTTCTTGTGGTTTATTGGACACAAAATGAATATGTATTGTATCAGCACAAATACAGACGCAATACAATTTAAAGAAATACAATAAAAAGACAATTTATAAAATCCTACAATTGAATTCAATTGTTTAGCATTTTTGAAACAACATTTGATACCAATTAAAGATTTATTTTAAGATGAGTGCGTGGATGCGAGGATCCACGGGAACCTTGGTACAAACAGAAAAGTATGGAGGTAAAGCATCCAGCCCTATTTGTGTTATTGTCAGAATTTTGCACAATACCTTGTTGTTTCTATTAAAGGCCAGGAAAAGACAACAGCTCGACCAGGCTTAACCAACACCAACACTTTGAAGCTGCCAACATCAATATTCATGGCAAGAAACACCTCAACAACTGTGTTCTCACTGGAACCAAAATAAGCTTTTAGCCTGGCGTTAAGTGTCTCATTGCAGATGGATGTGAGTTCTTCACACTAGTGGATAAATTCACAGGCTTCCAGATAAAAGATGGAAACCATATTAGGTGACAAGAGCCAGGCCACTCATGTAGCCGTCAGTTCTGCACATTTCTGTCACAACCTGCAGACATTTTAGAGCCAAGAACATCCTCGTCTCTTAAGATGTCATGAGAGATCTTTTCTATGTACATTTTATATCCATTAGTCTGATCTCATAAAGAAGCAGAAGAAAGACGACTTTGCACCCTATCTGTCTTTCAGTGTCCCCATTGAAAACACCAGGCCATCGCCATATCAGACGAGCTCTCAAA
Source organism: Ammodytes marinus (assembly GCF_949987685.1). Lineage (NCBI taxonomy): Eukaryota > Metazoa > Chordata > Actinopteri > Uranoscopiformes > Ammodytidae > Ammodytes > Ammodytes marinus. The sequence continues at coordinate 29,076,738 of NC_137230.1, read as the reverse complement.
CTCTCGCTAAAGCACACACACACAGGCACAGACATGCAAACCAACAGGAACAATTACCTTCCAGCCCGGAGGCTTTGAGTGTGCTGTAACCACAGTGTGTCCACACCGTCAGGGACAAACGCCAATCTGACCCCAGAGCAGCACCAACAGTCTGCTACACGACTAGAGAGCAGAAACACACCGCCGGCTCAAACACAGCTGTCGCTCTCTATTAGCTCACACTATTACTTTTATTCACAGCACACTCAACTTTAGCTTATATCACACTAAAGATAGGAAACCTTACATTAATGTGCTGCTGACACGATCAAAGACTAAATATGTTTCTTCAACTTTTATAATCAAATACAGATAAGCATAGTAGACACCTTGAGGTTTTATTTATTTAAAGTATAAAATAATATTAAATTCAACATAATATACTGCACTCTTCCAATCCAAAATGTCAATCAATATTGTCCCAAATCCTGACATCTAGATATGTTTCTGAATCAATACCAAACTACATTTCTCATGTCTTTTATTGGATCAACTAAGTATCAAGAGATTTTCAACACAATTCTCAAAAGGTCTTGAATTGCAATATTATTGGAATTTTGCTGAAACAAAGCAAAAGGGGAAAAAAACTAGAAGATTTTTTCTCGGTTAGAAAATAAATACTTATGTCATGAATCATGATATATACGAATAAAGGAGTGTTTTTTCTTTCTTTAGGCAAATTTGCAAATACAGTACTTAATCTACCAACCGGGTGACATGAATCCACATTTTAGAGAGAGAGAACCCTGCATCATGAGAACACCATGACTGCATAAAAACTTGATCTGGACTGCATTCAAATCAAAAACTATGTTTGTGCTGAAACACAACAACTAAAAAAGGTAAAGAAAATATAACTTGTCAAAGAGTAAGAGTTATTAAACTGTAACATTTTCCTTTTTGTTGCAGTGAATCTGGTAGTGTGGCCTGGAGCCAGAGCAGGATTTTGGCAGTGTCAGCCCTTTTTCCAGTGTTTGATGGAGCTGCAGGCCGTCGCGTGGCAGACCTCTTGCTGCCTGGCCGGTGACTGATGTACAGGAGGCCACAGAGGAGAGCTTTATTAAACGATGGCGAGGACCAATCACTCTCCTTCTGACATATTGGGGGCTCACCTTGGGGTGGGGGGGATGAAATGAAATATTTAGTCTGTCGGTTTTACCCCACCTCTCTGATGAAAGAGTTTCTTGGATCCAGTACATTTTGATTGCCTTTTATATTTTTTCTGCATAACGCCCGGTCATTTGAGAAACATGCCCGCATTGGTGCATATGTGCCTCTCTCTGTCTGTGTTTGTGTGTGTGTGCAGGGCAGGGTGAGTCGTTAAGAATGGAATGCTGCGAGCCGTCATACTGCAGAGAGCGTGGGCGCGTTGACAAATCCATCACTTAACCCTCTCATTCACTGGCCTGACACACACCAGGGAAACTTAAAACACACATGGTGCCAGAGCAAACGGCAAACACACGTCTCCTTTGCCCCCCCCCCCCCCAGTCTTCATCGCCAGCTGCAGGAGGCTCCACGAGGTCTGCACCTTCCCGCATGTGTTATCTGACGACCACCTGCAGCTGCGCCAGCACCCACGGGTGCAGCAAGCACTGACCAGGGCCAGCCAACAACAACAGCAACACACACACACACACACACACGGAGCTTCAACCACAATCCCAGCCCCGGTTAACTGATGCTTGACGACTTCTATTTTATGCTCCATTAGGTAAAGGTGTCACATTTGTAACATTAATAAATCATTACCTCATTTATTCTGAATTATTACCGTAATTAATGTCACACTGCCAACAACTGGAAAAACATTCGTCTTACAGGGAGACAAAAAAACTGATTTGTTCGTAGCTGGAAAATCATTTTGTTTTTCTGATCACATTATGAAAGAATTTCACATATTTCAGAAATTGGAACAAGGTAATGTTTGGCATCTTGGCTTTAAAAAATATGAATAATTGGGTATCAAAATGATGCTGATTAATTTTTTATTGATCTTACTACTAATTGTTTCAGTAAATTTTTTATAAAAAAATTATATTTAAAAGTGACAGTCAAATAACTGTTTACACTGACAGAAAAGGAGTATAAAAGTCAGACGATAGTCATATTACATGGTTCATCCAAAACTTGAATTTGTTGAATTAAACAAGTCTCCATGCATTTACCAAAAATGCAATTTTCTAGTCACAATTTCATTGTGAAATTGGGTGGCAATGCTCCCTTCCATTCACAGAAAATGTGTGACATTTTAAAGGCTCAGAAACTTTCACCAAACAAACTTTCTACCAAGTGAAAAAAAATGAGGGCAGAGCGATTATGAAGCCCTTGACTTTTTGGTGACGGACATTTGTCAGGGGCCATTACCTCATCAGAGGTACCTCTGCCATGTGCTCACACTCCGATAGAGAAAATAGTGTGTTTCACCGTTTGTGTGCATTGTGTGACCGTGTGTCAGTGTGTGTGGTGGGCAGACAGCCAAGACAAACTGACAAGAGACTGGCGCCGGCAAAGAGGTGAGTTAGGGGTGATTAAGCTAAGAGCAGCTGACCCAGATGTCCAATCTCAGCCACACAGACAAATGAAAACTTAAACCTGAAAATGCTTCCATTCACTTTTACTCTATATTCCTCAGAAGGAGGGCAAACCTGCATGTGTGTGTGTCTGTGCATGCATTTGTGTGTGTTTGTGTAGTGTTAAGTGTCAGGGGTGGCCTGTATTCAACAGCACCAGGATGACTGTTCAACAAAAGGCCACTTCCTGAGAGAAAGTACAAAAGAGAGTGAGAGTGAGAGGGAGAGAAAATTAGAGTGGCACATTTTTTTTTACTATCATACACTTCATGGCACGTCACAAAGGTATGTGGTTACCCCCCAACATTACATCCATATGAGAATGTGGAGCATGTCACTTGAAAGCCATGGGCATTAATCCGTTGCTATAACAGCTTAGGCTTTCCACCAGATGTTGGCTTGTTGCACTGCGTCCCAAAGGTGTTGGACGCAGTTAAGGTCAGGGCTCTCTACCAAACAGGGACCTGGTTAGTGCATAGGGCCATTGTCCTGGTGAAACATGAGAGGATCTTGCCCTTAATGAAGCACATTTAAGCCTCATATGTAATTGTGTGCTTTGGCATTCAGGTTTTGGCCATACAGTGTAGACTTATAAATAGGGAGAGAAGGGTAAAAAGGAGACCGGAGGAAAACCAACGTCACAGATCTCTGCCATCATCTCATAATGAAAACAACTGAGGCTTAACATGCCGATATTCAAACATCACCTCTGTGTATCGCTCCCTCTCCAGCGCTAGCTTGCACACACACACACACACACACACACACACACACACACACACGCACACACACACACACACACACACGGTTGACCTTTACAGTGAAAAATGAATACATGAATAAAACTAAAATCTGCAAATGACAAATCTGCATTTTTGCCCTGAAGGCTTCCCCCGAGGTGGGTTTCAGAGAGTCAAATGAGGGCGGTCCGATTTAATCTGTTGCCGCTGGGAGGCAGACACACACACACACACAGGCAGCAATAAACCGAATAAACCAGCCAAACATTGACGCCATTTCATTCGTTAACGGGAACCAAAGTAAGTACTGCGAAGAAAGAGGTAAAGACAAATAGAACATGAAAAGAGAACAAGGGAAAGGTAAAGAAGTTAGTGCATCAGTGGGATATGAATGGAAAGAATAAATGAAAGAAGGAAGAGGAGAGGTAGCGAGAAGGAGGGAGTAGGGAAGGGATGGGACTTCCCAGTGGAGGAGGAGGGAGGAAGAGAGCTGGGAGGATCAGGGAGGCAGCAGAGGGAGCGGCAACAGTTTAACCTTGGACCTGGGAGTTAAGTTGTGGTCAAGTCTAGAATCACAAAACAGCTTTAATCCCCAGAGAAAGAGAAAGAGAGACCCCATTCTCTCCCCCCTCCGTCTTCTCTCTCTTTTCCCTGCTCCTACTTCTCTGGTCTGAATCAGTCAGCAGAGCTTATCGGAGTCTGCTGCACAACCAGCAGGATTCCTCGCATATCTGTGGCCAATCTGCCATCACTCCTTCTATATTGATTCCTGAGTTGAGCGTTCTGTGTGTGTGTGTGTGTGTGTGTGTGTGTGTGTGTGTGTGTGTGTGTGTGTGTGTGTGTGTGTGTGTGTGTGTGTGAGTTGCAACTTATTATGATTGTGTTCATGATTTATAATATTATCACAGGTTATCATGTGTTCAGAAGAACTGCTTATTTAGTCCAAACAGTCCAAAAAAACATAAAAGGATTAGTTTTTAAATGCTAGAAATAGTTTCTGTGCAACCATCAGTTCCATTCTATATGTACTATATGTAGTACATACACACAGTAGTAAATATAGAATAGAACTAAAAAAAAAACATTCAATGGGTTTAAAATTCAGAGAAAAGGATTCAAGAGTTTTACTTTGCAGAAAATCTAGTTGCCTGGAGATGAGAAAGTTAACAATGAGAATAGAATCCAAAACTGCTCAGCTCCATGAGACCTTCAGCACCTCTTTAAAAAGGTTGACTGACAAGATGCAGAAGCCTGCTCATCTTTCCTGTGTGTGTGTGTGTGTGTGTGTGTGTGTGTGTGTGTGTGTGTGTGTGTGTGTGTGTGCGTGCGCGCTCAGGGAGTGAGTATGAGAAGAGGAGGTTCAGGTATTCGGTCTGTTGAGCATCTGTCATTAAACAGTGTGTGTTGTGTGTCTTTCATGGTACACTGCTTTCACTCCGAGCAAGAGTGAACTTTTTGGAGCACAGTATCAGGAGAGTAAAGGTATTTTAAAAAACATACTACATTATATGTAATATTAATTCAGTTTGCTCATCATTAATATCACCCTTTTCTTCTGATAATGAAGGCACAAGGATATCAAAGTACCTCAAGATGTAAGTTTGGTGTAAAGTTTCAGTAGCTGAATTTTGTAGTTTTGAAGAATCTGAATGATTATATTATTCCAACATGTTAATTTAACTAAGTGGAAATAAATCCATGTACAGAATGCCAAATAGTGAATGAAATGAAATTTCCTTGCAGCTTTTTCAGCTCAACTCACATCTCTCTTGAAAGCAATCTGTGGCAAATTAGAAACACTTTAATTAGAGTAATTCGGGCCTCACGATGGCCATGACATTTCTTACTTTACTGAAATGGTGACAGCCCGGCAGGTAAGAGGAGCTTTAACTATTGACATTAACCTAATGAAAAATAAGTGATTTAAGAAACTGTAATTCTTACCAACGTATTTAAGTCTTGTGTTTTAGAATACATCTCACAAAGAAAAATTCAGCAATAAACCAACAGCTCCAGGAGTGCTCACATTCCCAACATCTGGGGCAGTTATCCACTCAACACTTTTTTTTTTCTTTTTTAGATAACTGGTTTTCCAGATACTCTAGTGAGATTAATTAACTGAGGCAACTTGTTGGCACAATTTCAACTTGGAAAAATCTTTAAGTAACAAAAAGGCTGTGTGTGTGTGTGTGTGTGTGTGTGTGTGTGTGTGTGTGTTTGAGAGAAAACTTGGCCTTGTTTAAATCCACCTGAATCTCTGATGAATTCAGTTCAAAAACAGGCTTTACTTTCTTTTTTTAAAGACTAAAAGTTTAAACTAATGGCGTGGGAAAAGGGCAGATTTTTACTGATATGATGTGCGGGCGTGTTTGGTTTGCGTGTGCTCCTTCAGCGAGGAAAGCAGACGTGGATGTGTCCTAAATATGTTAAGGAAAAACATATTGTGCAGCACTGTTCCTCACTGGTATATCCAAATATTTGGACTGTAAATGGGCCACAAGCTGAACTGACAACCTGCTACCGATAATTATACAATGGATTATGTTTGAAAAAGCGCTGCAGCAGAATGTCATTTTTATCCATAAGACCTTTAAAACAGATATTTAAATGATGGACTGATAAGAAATGATGGTGATGGTGGGAGCAGCGATGGATAGAAGGGTGTAACGCAGCTAATCAGTCAATAAGAGCAGAATGTTTCTGGTTCCATCCTGACTACTGGATGCAGCTGTTAATGGGTTTTCCAAATAGTTATTCTGGTTGATTTGATGAAAAGTTTAAAAAAAAGTAAGAAGGATTTTGAAGTTGTGTTTTTACCTGTACTGTAGTTTGCCATGTTATAAAACTGAGTTTTCATTTATAAAAATGAAATGATTAGACTAAACCTATAATGTGAGTTTTAATATTTGGATAGGTCCATCACTTATTTCAAACTCCGGAAAGGCAAAATAATGTATCATTTACAGTATGGATACTCAGCATTCTGCAGGACTATTCCTTTTGCCAGAACTTCTACATTTTGGATGTACAGATTTCAATACTTTTTTCCACCGCTGAAAGCAGATGTGTGAATACTTCCAACATGTTATTTCATTGTGTTTTTGTAACACAGCAGCAGGCTCAAAGCATATCACTAGCATACAGCGTTTATCAGGTGGTCGCAACACGCTACATTTCCTGAGTGATGCTGTCGCGTCCCGGGCCTACAGCAGCAGCAGCAGACCACTGGGAGGCTGGACGGCCACCCAGGAGGCGAGGCTGGTGAGCTGTTGATGATGTGAGGGGTCACTGCAGGGCTAAGTGAGACCTCACACTGGACAAGTAGGCCAGACCTCGGGCCACGCTGGCATATGGGTGTGAAGGAGGTGAGGAAGCCCAAGGAGGGGTAAGGGAGTGGGGGGTTGTGGGGGTGGGGAAGGGCCAGCCAAGCTGTCCACTCCGGCCCCTCACGAGACCCCCAGCTGTCACAACAGACACTTACCAGCCCTCACACTAAACACCCACCAGGGAGAGAGAGGGGGCCAGGCAGCATCCTTCCTCTCTCAAACAGAAGGATGGAAAAGGAGAGAAAGAGAGAGAGAGAGAGAGAGAGAGAGAGAGAGAGAGAGAGAGAGAGAGAGAGAGAGAGAGAGAGAGAGAGAGAGAGAGAGAGAGAGAGAGAGAGAGAGAGAGAGAGAGAGAGAGAGAGAGAGAGAGAGAGAGAGAGAGAGAGAGAGAGAGAGAGAGAGAGAGAGAGAGAGAGAGAGAGAGAGAGAGAGAGAGAATAATATCTTCTTCCTGCTACTGTTGTTATGTCTGAGGAATTCTGGGATCTGGCCCCCTTCCTCCGCCTCACCACCACTGTCCTCCGCCAAAACCTCTAAGGCAAGGGCGGCAAACCTGCTAATTATAGCTGCTAAAGGATGAAGGTGTGACCTAAATAGTTATTTTAAAAGTCTTGGGAGCTGACTGGTGAGAACCACTGCACTGAGTAAGCAGAGGGTAAGTCACTCACACAGCAGTACAGAGGAAGCTCCAGTCTTCTCGACCGTCACACACAACAAAACACACAGCTGCAGTGCAGTGCAGGTGAACCGAGATCAGACTGTTCAAATACTGTAAGACAACAGCAGCTCACACTGAACTACGGGGCTTTATTTATATTGGACTATCCAGCAAAAGGTGACTGGGCCATCACACAGAGACGAGAATAAAGCATATTTGAACACAAACTATCAGCGTTGGTCTAAATAACTTCTGTGATTTTTGTGTCATCTTATAATACCAATACTGAAATTTGTTGACAATTAATCAGTGACCAAAAACATTTGGTCTTAATTGAAGCAGCATTTTATTCAGGTCCTTTCCCTATACAATCACTTCTCCCATTGACAACACTTCTACCTGCCTCTGGTTGTCCAATAAACTGCTTTGCCTCTTCCTCCACCAAACAACCAAACACAGCCTCTCTCTTCTCTGCGCTCTTTCTTTCCACACCTGAGAGGCTATTGACGGAGTGTCCCGGTAACACACGTATCACTTAACCCCGTGTCAAAACACAGGTGTAACGTAAGCCCCGCGGTGCAGGCTAAGGTCCTGGGCTCATAAAGGAATGTGTGAGCTGGGAATAGCACCCAGCATGGAAGAGAGAGAGAGAGGGCCTCTCACTGAGTAGGGGAGTACGGTTACTGCAGGGTGGGGAACTGGAAGACAGCCAGACACTGACACAGGGGAAGGGCTCAACTTCAATCTGTGACTCAGCATGTTATGAAAGAGGCACAAAGTGATGGGTGAAATTTTATTTTATTTTTTTGGTGTTCTCACTTACCATGGCGCTCCGTATATCCGGAAACCCTTTATGGTGACGTCGGAGTCCTGCAGGTACACACAGTTTGTGAGCAGCGTCTGGACATTGTCAAAGTCCTCCGGTTTGAGTTTGGAGACCGAGGGGAACCGGTAGTAATCCTGCTTGACTAGCTCGGCCATAAAGTCCTTATCGAAGGTCAGCTCGTGGTTCCCGGCAATCACCACCTTGAACTCGTACGGGAGGCCACCTAGAAAGACAGGAGAGCAGGGAGAGAGAGAGAGAGAGAGAGAGAGAGAGAGAGAGAGAGAGAGAGAGTGAGAGAGAGAGAGAGAGAGTGAGAGAGAGAGAGAGAGAGAGGGTGGTGAGCTGAAGTCCCAGAGCCAGATTAGTATATACTGTACCTGAACACATCATGTGTGGTTCATGTGAATGTATAGCATATCAGAAACAATCGCTCCACCAACATGTAGCTGGTAATGGAATGTTTGTGCACATGCTGACAGAAGTGATATGGACAAAACTGATGCTAAAAGTCTGGCCTACCGAGAATGGTAAGTATAAGTGTTTTGTAAGCCAATAAAATTGAATTATGTATCGACAGTTTCCCCGTCCATTTGTTAGTCAGCTTCTGATATCATTCAGACAGCACTAAAACTCAATATGTGAAAAAAATACATGAAATCATACAGCGGTATCAACTCGAATTAATACCAAGACCATGCGCATATTTTGAAGTAATAACATAAATGCATGTTATTTTTGAATCTTTATTTGTGCACGTTACTGAATGTTGTCAGCAAATTAGATATTGTGTAAAATGAATCCACAGATTTGTTTTTCTTAAGGCCGATTAAATTCATTATTTAGATTGTGTTACGCTGCAAATACTTCCACACAACAAACACAGCTTAAGTTGTCCATACTGAACACCTCTCTTCTCATTCAAGGCAGAACAGTATTGTGTATACTGTGTATAAAAAATAAAAATAAAAAACACCAAGGTATTGTACTTCCTACCTGTTCAGTCTATGTCTACAGAAACACCAAGTTGTCCTAATATATTGTTCATGAAGCATACACTCCCACAGCAGCTCCCTGTATTCCTAACCCTGAGCACAGATCAGGACTGGAGAGAAATCTCAGATAAGTGGATGGAGGGGAAAAATACCCTCAATTCAGACAGTCAGAGAGGTTAGAGCCACAGCTGACGGCTCAGCTTGACCTCCACAGACCACGCTCCATCTCTGCAGACGCCGGGCAGCTGGGGAAAAGCACGAACCTGAACTAAATAGAGAAGAACATCTATTACAATTCTCATCCCCTCATCTTTCAACTTCGGCTGTGCCCTTTCCTGCTCTCCTCTGTCTGGGTGATTTGTCCCGGCTTCCCCTTTGCTATCAAGAAACTGACTTACTATTTTATTCCAGCCGATTGAGCACTCAACCAAAAGGCTCTGGCCTTCATCACCCCTCCATTCTCTCGCTCCGTTTCTCTTCTCCTTCTCCTGGAGATTTTCTTTTAGGCTTACTGTTGATTTTTCCTCAAGTCTTCCTTTCTTCCTTCCATTCTGTCTATTTTAGCCAGCTCTGCAGGATCTGCATAGACTCATTTGCATGCTAATTTATGTGTAGTGTTAACTGAACCATAGCCATGGGATGAACGGGTGCGGGAGGTTGCTGCAGCGCACCAGACCCCTGTTGCAGCAACTTGTATAGTTGATTGTATAGTGCTGAATATCCTGTATTAGTTTGTGAGCTCATAATTAAAAATGTACTTGTTATCCAAATATTCTGCATTGTATGATGCAGATGTAAAATATGAATTGACTGAATTCTCAAATCATTACAGCCAGCGACTTCACACATTAGAGGCTTGTGAATTCTGCTGTTTATGTTTCACCAAGAAAAAGGTGTATTGTTGGAGCAGCTGATGAGAGCATAGTTCACTTGGGCATCTGATTAAACTGAGCTGAGTGTTGAGGTATGGATATGATCTTTTATATATCTTTTGTGACTGCAGTTCGGCAGCAATATTTCAACATTCCCAAAAACTGTACATAAGCACTTTACAAAAAAAAGATACATCTGTTACACATACACCACAGGATTAATGCACAGATTTACAAGTGCTTGACTTACAGGAAGGTATTCAGCTCACTGTTTGTTCCTCTACTCTGTATTGCTCTGGCCAGTAATAGCCGGAGGTTACGATGCATGCCAAGGGGGCAAATTGAATAAAATGTTGAATAAAGAATCCAATAAAAAGTATTATTCTAAGTGAAAGAAAAGATACAGGCACACTGCTCAGTGTTGCCCAGAGGTGAAATCCACAATTGGAAATAAAACTAATAGAAACTGAACAGAATATAAATTCAGTCAGGATGCGCTGGCCCAATGCAGATGAATAAAAGATTCTACCGTATCCGTGTGTGTGTGTCTGAGACAAAGAGAGTGTGTGTTCTGTAATGCTGAAAATGAAAGAATCATGCTTCTCTGGTCCATGGGTTTCATTCCCGCTACTCTAAATTAGCTCTTGTCACATATCAGGATCATAAATTCCAGTCTAACCTTATATGAGAGCGGGCCGTGTTTCAGTCCCCTAGCACTAACTGGATCACGCATCCATTTACACACACACACACACACACACACACACACACACACACACACACACACACACACACACACACACACACACACACACACACACACACACACACACACACACACACACACACACACACACACACACACACACACACACACACACACACACACACACACACACACACACACACACACACACACACACACACACACACACACACACACACACACACACACACACACACACACACACACACGAATCATCCTCTCCACCATCACCAGGCTGGGAAAACATAATTACCATCAAACATCTTCACCTCCATTACTCTACTGGGAATTTCTACTGCTTTTTATTGCCATCAAGATACATCTTACGGAGGCTTGGTGGAGTGATCGAGCTAGATTTATTTTATATTCTTTGCCCACAAACAGGGGATATGAAAGACAGGAAGAAATACTGTATGTGTGCACAGAAATGTTTTGTCGTGCCCCTCGAAAAGGCAGACTTACATTTATATAAGACAAGCGTATGCTCAAAGTGTTTTTCCACAGTGTGATAATAAAAATACACTCCTTCCAACCAATAATAATAATATTAATAAAAAAAATATAATTTCTATATAAGTTGTATATCAAAGAAAATGTAGGAAATGGTTCAAATAAACTAATCTTTTACCAAAGTTAAATGAAAATGTGATTGGTTGTTCTTTTCAGTTAATTTCAAATGGTTTATTCTTCAAACAAACCAACAAAATATTAAAAATAAGGTCTCAAACCATCTCCAGGGAAGAGAACAGAACCTTCAGAGGTTGGTTCTCACTGCTGAACACATATAATCGACTCCTACACACACATTACACATCTAAGCAGACACAAACACACACACACAGCCACGCAGCTACAGAGGCCTCTGGGAGCAGCTTTAAGCAGCAGATCAAAGCTGCTGCGCTATCATCAGACAGGCTGGGTCAGTGAAAGCTGGTTCCTATGCATCGATCTCCAATGATCTTCTTCCAGGGGCCAAACAGCAGTCGATAGCCCAGACAAACTGCTGCCTCCTCCACAGTCTAAAGGCCAGGACACACCAGTCCGACTACCCGAAAATGGAGTTTGCCGATTCAGGCAGCTCCAGTCTTCCCGTCGCGGCCAAAAAAGTGCAAAGAACACACCAAGCCGACTGCTGACTTTCCGTACGCTCTGCGCTTGCCCGGGACGTAGTGTCTCCATAACAGCAGGCGGCGCTAATCTGTATTGTGGCCTGAAAAAATACGGAAGCCGGAAATGATGGGACGGCTCTCTAGACCATAAACATAGATAGATACGTATTTATATTTATGGACCATAAAGAGCACCATTTTTAGCAGAGAGTGTCGAGCATGGTGTCGAGCAGTCAACAAGGGTTGATGCATGCGAGTACTCGCTGAACGAAACAAACAAACACATTAAAACAATGGCTAACTGTTGTTAGCTGTTTGTGCTACCCGCCTCACTTCCGGGCTTCACTGATTCGCTAGCCCTCCACAAATCAAATTGCTCCAACTGAAAGACTGCCTGCCGCCGCATCTCCTCCTTCAATCGGCTCAAAAGAAGCCTGACGGCATCTACGACGACCGATTTCACGGCACACACCAAACAGATTCGTGTCCCCACCCCCTCAAGACTCTACGACGGCGATTATAGGGGCGGTGTGTCCGGGCCTTAAGGGGAGCTGACCGAGGAGTGAGCGAGCACACGCTCACACGCACACACACACACACGCACACACACACAGAGCTCTGTTTATGGAAGACTAAATCTACAACCTAGCACACAATTTTGGTTCAAACCAGGTTGGAGTTGTAACAACCCACCACATTAGGAGGAAGTAGAGGTGGACTATACAATCTCAAAAATAGAATCCTGGTTGTCATATAGATGTTTATTGTGTTTCATTAAACCAGTATTACAAACGGCCTTAAGCTTACATACGGCAAAGGCGTTGAAGAGCAGGAGGAGGCGAAAAGACAGGTTCTCTTGTTTTCTCGTCTAAAATAAGACTGTTAGAATACACAGAGAATAATGATGGACAGTCCAGAAGTGGATTATGCTGCAGGACTGGTTTGAAAAGTTTCTATAGATGTCTGGGTTTTTTTTTCCTTTTTGCTGTAAAAACTGGGTCAGTGTTTGAATCCAGTGTAACTGCTGTGAAGCCAGACTGACTGCAGCCAGCAAGATAAGAGAACACTTTAACAGCAACCTTTCAACTCTACAGGTAGTGAGTTTTTGATACCACTTTTAGCTTGGGGATTTAAGATGTTCTTTAAATGTATGGTTCCCGTTCTGAAACAATGAAAACACGTCAGACTTTTTTTTAAACGGCCTATTGTTGCAGTTACTCACGGTTTAGTCAAAGTTCATGTGTTTAAGTGTATTTTCATCATGGTGAAATGAGAATAATTTTTTGTAGAAATGTATACAGAAAAAGAGTATGTCATGAGTTGGTAACTCACTTGAAGGTAAGCGTTGCCACCAATTTCAGATATTTAATATGATCCAATACACTTCTTCTTGTTGCATCTCCTCCTTGTCAAACTCTTTAATATTTTCCATCCTCTTTTTGTGCATAGTAAAGACTATTATGACTGTAGATGTGTGGGAAGTGCAAAAACAATCCCTCCGGTGCTGGAATGTTTTAGTAGTCATAGTTAATTTGACAGCGAATGAGAGACATTAGCTGTAACTTCCTTGCATTAGGCACACTAATTAGTCGCTTTGAATGTCTTTTTGCATAAACACAAAAACAACCTAACATTTAATTGAAGGAGGATGTTTTGTGTCACCTGGCGAATACCAACAATTGAGACGAACAACAGAGAAAAGATTTCAAATGTCTTGAAGTGTTAGAGGCTGGTGTGGTGGGTGGCCATTATGGATTAATGTACTTGGTGAGAGGGAGACGGCACATGTTTTTTTATATGTGTGAAACATGACTACATTAGGGCGCAAAAAATGCTTCAGTCACTTTAGCTCTAGTCTGGAGGGCCTAGGGTTAAAACACTTGCTGTTGGGAGAGAAAGCAAACACACACATGCAGCCCGGCACTACCACCCACAGCATGGGGCCAGAGGGGGAGGGCAAAGGTTAACTGAGCTAGGGTGTTGGGTCACAGGGGTTAAACTGGACACTTTAGCACAGCAGTTGTGAGGTCAACAGTGGAGGGAGGGGGAGTCATTGTGTGGTCCAGTTACTGGTTATGCGTGCAACATGTCTCGTGTCTTCGTCCGTCCCCCTGTTCATGAGAGCCTGTGAGTGTGTGTGTGTGTGTCTCAGCTTTGCGTGAGTGTTAAAACAATGCGTACTTCCAGAATGAATGGTGTCATAAGCAGCTTAGTACCTAGCCAGTCGTTGAACTTCTTAACCTCGGAGGGCAGGCCCAGCTCGGTGAAGTCACCCGTGTGCAGCAGCACGTCGCCGTAAGGCATCTGGATGCCGTCTGTACGCGAGTGTGTGTCCGACACACACACAAACCTGGTGTGTCCTGCTGGCTTGGGAGTGTCATAAGGAATGGGGTCCACCCTGGAAAGACAGACACAGAGAGAGAGAGAGAGAGCAGATGAGTGTGGGGCTGGAAAATTAACCCATAACTCTAAGCATTACAAACTGTCACATTTAACTCAATAATGAAGACATAGTTTGACCATATTCTAGTCTCCTCGACTGTAGTCTAATTTGTTGGTTGAACTTGTAGTTGTTCAATAAAAAAAAACCTGATTTCCAACCCATCAAAAGCCCCATCAATAATGAGGTATATTTGGTTTCATGTTATCAGCAACAAAAATAAAAAACTACACTTAGGTGGCAAGCAATTACATGTTTGACCTATTTATGAGATGGCTACCCTTTTATTCAGTCAACATGTATCATTTTAAACATTATTCTCTGATAAAACCGCTGCAAGCCAAAGAAAGTGTTTTTTTTTTTTTTTTTTTGTAATATTTAAAAAAGGTGCACTTAATCCAGAGGCATATTTTTAGGAAATGTATGCAAATTTCATACCAGATATCAGAAGGGGCACAGCCGAAAAATGGAACATTAAAAAGATAATTTGTTGCGCAAAATAAATTATATGGTCCAAAAAAATTAATGCATGCAGCAGAGCAAAATGCATCTGAAAGAAAAGAGGAGACATAACATTGATATATGTGTAGCTTGGACTGGAAAATAACCAGCGCTCAGCTTGATTTGTGCACACAGGGAGGAGGGCAATGGCTTTTTTCTGGCATCAGATTGCCTAAAGAGACAGTGAATTAAGGCATGCCATGTCCTTTCTATCAATTACCTAAAGAAAAAACACTTAGACCCAAGTCTCGCTGGAAAAAGCCTTTTTCTTCAGCCTTTTTGTTCCTTGTGAGTACGTCTGTTAAAAAGGGAAGAAAAAAACCTGTACTCTTCTTTTTTTGACTGAAAGGAAAGAGGGGGAAAAAAATCTTCTTGTCTGTAATTGAAGTCTACAGCGTGCAATCTTCCAGCTCTCTGCCACTAGGCCATTATTTCATTAGAAGGGATGTCACTCTGTCGACAACATCAGACACATAATCAACGGCGCAATCTCCAACTGACACATACACACACACGGTCAACTTGCATATGTGCACAAACATGGCGTGAAAACAGCTACAAAAAAACGGATGAAATCGAAAGGTTTCGGAGTGCAGAACATGTCATTAACAGAGATGGAGAAAATAGGCACCATGGCACAAAAGAAAATCTTATCGGAGGGGTCTTATATGGACAGCAATTTTCCCAATTCTAGGGGTTGTTGAGCCAAATATCAGACATTGAAAAGCTTCACAGATAGCCTGGTGTTGTTTTGTTTTCAGCTTTAACACACATATTTACAAGGTCTTGTTAGTTGTAGGACAACTGTGGACAAGCAGGTCACCATCTGTAGCGTGTAGCCACTGTATGTAGTCTGTAATTCTGCCAGCAGCTGTAGTAACTGTCAGTGATCAGAAGTCTGTAACTAGGGGTGGGGGATTTTGGTCAAATCTTTCATTACAATTTTTATTTTTTTACTATTTTGTGTGCCTCCGAAATAGCTTCAGTGCTCCTCATTTTAAGAGACACACTTTCTAAACTCTACTGAAGGGATGTACACCATTCTTGCATAAAATGTTACATAAATTGTAATATGATGAGTATGATGGAGAGCACTGTTCAACACATGGCTCTTAAAACTTCCAAAGGTATTCAATTTGGTTGAGCTGTGTTAAGTGTGAAGGCCATAGCAAATGATTCACATCATCCCATCAATTTTCTGAGAATTTAATTGAAATATGTTAAGACAA
This sequence comes from Ammodytes marinus, assembly GCF_949987685.1. NCBI lineage: Eukaryota > Metazoa > Chordata > Actinopteri > Uranoscopiformes > Ammodytidae > Ammodytes > Ammodytes marinus. Next base: position 29,060,667 of record NC_137230.1, on the reverse strand, counting down.
CAAAAAGAAGAAAAACCAATCTGGTGCAACAAATAACTGAAAATGAACTGAACATCACATTGCAAAAATTACGCAAATCAGACGTAGCCGACAGTAGACATTCACTGATTTCAAAACATTACAAAAAACCCTTATGAAACCAGATACTTCGGTAGTAACAGCATGGCTAAATCAAATTGACAGAAGCCCCATGAGTATAGTCTCTGCCTCTGCTAAACTGGATGAATTGGAAACTGCGGGGCACGCAGCGGCTGCTCCAAATTTGTATTCTGACATGCTGGCTTTAGGGCGCGTTCAGACAACAGACAGAAAACAGCACTGCCTGTACAGAACGCAGAACCATCACTCATTTGAATTAGGCGTTTTTTGTTGATGCAGTGAGTGGGGTTCCAACGTAGAGTAATGCAGCACGAGTTTAAACACATTTCTGCAACACAATAAGACGTCTTGTGTTGCGGCGCTGCATTGGCCAATTACATTTTCAAATCTTGGTAAATTATTATACTTCATGTGAGCACCATAGTTCTACTGTTTACCTTCGGATCAGCATCGTTTCACTAATATTTCAAGAAACATGCAGCTACAACTAATGCAGCACCTTGGATTTCTTTCAACACAGTCATGTTTCTGGTCTTAACACCTGACCAGGCACAAACATTTAAATATGACATGTGAACGTCTGATACAGCTCAGAAGTTGGAATTTAGAAAAAATAAAAAAAATCGTCTGTTTTGTTATCTCTTCATTTGATTATGCACACCACAGCACAAGTCATTTAAATGAACATGGCCAACAAGGCCAGCTGATCAAACTTGTAATCTCAGTCTGAAGTGTTCAATGTTCAGTAGTGTCTCTAATCTATGGCTTGTTGTCTGTTAACAGCAGATCATAGCCTTCAGTCTGCAACTAGAAAACAAGTCTGTTTGCCTGTGGATTGTATTTGCAGGCTGCAGTCTGAGGCTGAGATCTCTCATGTGAAGTTGAGAGACACTGTAGAAGAGCAGGGCTTGACTCTTAAGCACATTAAGAACACTGGACAAAATGAAAAAGTAGTTACAGAGATAATGAGATTTACTATCAACTCAGTCCAGAAAATATGTCACTGTATTCTCCCCCCCCCCCCCCCCCCCCCCCCACACACACACACCGTTAGCCATTAATGCAGAGCAGCACATACAGTACACTGCAGTGTAGCTGGTGATTAGATTTGGTGCTCTGTGCTGTGGTGCCTGGACGTCATGCAGCTTTACAGGATTCGACAGTTCTCGTCATGGAGGAGAGAGGGAACGTTAAACCACATGGGATGACAAAACGCACACAAACACAGGCATGTATATAGACTTATATCCACACACACACAAGCGTGTATATTAAAACAAAGCCAAGAGAAAAACAACCTCCATCTCTTCCCCTTTCCTTTGAGATTTAATCCACCCTGAGAATGTAAGTAAATACAAGCAGCCCCTATCAATTAGAGCAGGCCCGGGCCAAGAAACCTTCATGATAGTGCTGCATCGGTCGGTCACACACACACACACACACACACACACACACACACACACACACACACACACACACACACACACACACACACACACACACACACACACACACACACACACACACACACACACACACACACACACACACACACACACACACACACACACACACACACACACACACACACACACACACACACACACAAAGAGAGAGAGAGGGCCCCTGCTAACATATGACTGTATAACAATCCAGAGGTTCATTAGTAATGTATACAGGAGTTCAGGAGTTCAGCAGTGCAGCAGCAGCCTCTGATCTATTGTAAACCGAGACAGTAAAAAAAAAAAGCCTTGTGCGCTCTAGCAGGTAAAAGAATATTCTCCAGTGACGGAGTTGAACTGTGTTAGCATGGAGGTTCGTGTTAACATGTCTGAGCTTCGGCGTGACATCAGAGGGAAGACTGTGGAGGGAAGAGAGAGAGAGAGAGAGAGAGAGAGAGAGAGAGAGAGAGAGAGAGAGAGAGAGAGAGAGAGGGGGGGGGGGGAGAGAGGAGAAATGCTAATGCGCTGGAGGAGGGCAGCAGCACACTCTCAAATCCGCCATGACATTGGAGCTGACACCAAGCCGAGGTCTGTGGCTGCAGAAAATATCTGCTGGATGAAGGAACGTCTGTGATCCTTCAGCGGTGAGAGAAAAAACCTCAAAGTATTAACGTCTCCTCACTTACAGCCTCGACATCACAGCAAGAATCAGCTTGAGGATTTGTTTTAATCACATTTATCCATCTCTTTTTTAGGAAAACAGAATTGTGTTATTGCACTCCTGTAACTTAACATTTTTTTTTTTTCACTTTCGTCATGAAAAGGAAGTCATTATTGAGCTTGTTCTGCATTACAAAAAGTACGGATGACACAAGATGTTCCACTTTTAAGATCTAAAACAATCTGAAAACATATCTATAACTGTCAGCTTTCTCTGCTGATGGAACATCTGTAGTTGGTGTCGCCATTCATTCATATCACATTCTGAGGCAAGAGTCAAATGTTATTGGAGAATTTAACAAGGAACACATCTATTTATGATGTGATTATTAACAGGGCCCGCAGTAAAATATAAATCCTGTATCCTCCATAAATCACATAAATAGTAGATTTTTTAAACCAATGCAACAAAAAAGAAGAAGTTTGAAGCGCTTTTGCTCTAAAAACGCTTGCACATCAGGAAACTACATGTGGTGGTTAATGTGAATAAGGATAACAAAATCCTGGAAATCTGGATGGAGCCCATGCACGGTTATTGGTCTGTATAAGTAAGTGTGGGAGAGACTGAGGAAGGATTGCTCTCTTGATGTCTGCAGGAGGATATTGAATTTGATTGAGCACACTTGGCTCCGTGGCCCTTTGGAAAAACACACAAGTAAACAGGGTCAAAGTTCAGCCTGAGCTTGCTTCTTCAAACGTGAACCTTTACTCGTGGCAGATAAGAAGGTCACATCTATGTCACTCTTGCGCTCTTTAAGGAAGCCACATAATCACTGTGATTGATTGCAACACTTCCTGAAGTTTTTTTTTCCCTTGAAAACCTCCCGAGGCATCACGCCGTCCAAAAACTGAACGTGGCTGTCTGTCCGCACGGCCAAAAAACTGTCTGGCTGAAAGGGCTAGTATAATACATTAAAGTATGAGTTGCATTTAAACCTCCCAATTCATCATAACAGGAGATAACTTCACGCATCTATATCTAATGAATAAATTAAAGCCAACTAAAGAAATCCTCTTTCATTGATTTTAATTGTTGAATCCACAATTGTATAAAGGAATTTAAAATACAAGACAGAGATATTAGGCGGGTCAGGCTCGAAATTAGAAGGAGCTTGTAGTTGTGTGAAGGCACGGCTATCCAAATATAACACGTCTTTTCTCTCAAAGGATGTTACACCCCTTTTTCAACTCACTTAGTCACAGTTCTTATAGATACAACTTCAATATCAAGAGATGGGTTTTGTGCTGAGCTCAGTTCCAGTGCATCCTCAAGGTGTCGGATGGGCTTGTGGTCAGGGCTCTGTGCAGGCCAGTCAAGTTCTTTCACACCTGGTAAACATCCAACTGGCATTTTTTTGTGAACATGATGTGTTCATGGGGACATTATCATGTTGAAAGAGGATATGGTTTCCCCCAAACTGTTGCCACAAAGTTGGAAGCACACTATTGCCTAGAAATATGACTATATGTTGTGGCATTAAGATTCCCCTCAATACTAACAAAAATAAATCACAAATAAATAATTAAAAATATGATTACCACAAGTATGTGCACAGAAGTTTCTTAAAAATGTTACTACTAATTAGGAGTACCTTTTCCACAACCCAAGCTTTGGTTTTGGTAGTTGTTGGCAGTTGCAGCGTCTCCCCCTCCCCCCCTGCCCTGGTAGGGTCAATGGGGTCAAGGACCTTTTAGCTGCCCACTTGTCTCAGACAGGAACACATGTCAATCACTGTCCATTTCATACCTGCCTCCACCTGCTGCCCAAAGAACTAGCCTCCAGCTCCTCCTCCTTCCTGACCCTTCTTTGTTAACGGACTCGTCCTGCTAATGATTTCTCATAAAGAGGCGACATAACTTCCTAAAACCTCCAGGGTCAAAGGGGAAACGTGGTAATAGACTGCTAATCAACTGAAGCTGCCCTGTAGTACAACTGCAATCACAAATGAATATTCACTCATGGTAAGCTGACAAATACACAAATCACATGCAGCAGGATTAATTCTCTTCATGATATCATTTTGCGTTCATATTCATCACATTTAGCCAAAGCTTTTGTCCATGGCGACTTCCAATAATTCTGTTCATGACCTGTAGCTCAAAGCCAGTATAACAGAATCTACATGATGACTTGCTTACTGAATTTGACACATTTCTGAATTTCACCACCTCCTTGTCAACTTCACAACAAAGACTGTCAAAGAAAATACAATGTTTTTAGGTCCACTTCACCAACAGAAGAGTACATTTAAGAGATAATCATAGCTGAACTGGAGACAACATAGCTACCGTTGTTCCAATGAGCTCACACTGTCTTATATAGCTCTTTCAGGAGAAACATCAAAACACAATGCTCCCCATTTCCTCTTTCTATAACCTCTGCATCAGTTCCCCTCCCCCTTCCAACACACACACACACACACACACACACACACACACACACAAACACACACAAACACACAGCTCACTCATCCGAGGTGCAATACCATTTCTCTGCGAGGAGCAGAGAGAGCGTCTCTCTTATCTTCTGCATTTCAGCTGTCTGCTCTAATTCAATAAACTTCAGAGGAACAAAATGAACACAGGAATAACGGAGAGGAGCGTGGTGGTGTGTGTGTGTGGGGTGGGGTGGGGGTGCGGGTGTGGGCACTGGGGAGACGAGGAAGAGGCAGAGGTGGGAGACGAGAACAAGAAAACAACGAAAGCCAACAAGAAAAATGGGGCAAAAGCACACAAAGACAATAGATTAAGAATGATGGAAATTCATACGGGGAACAAAAATTTAAATAAACATTGGCACACTGTAAAAAAAATGATATATTCAAATGAGAATTGATTTTAAAGAATGGCGATTGATGGCCTTTTGCCTTGATGTCCCCCCTACACCCTCCCTTTTACTCTATTTTTCAGACAGGGTGCATCCTCCTCCTCGTTCCTCTCATAAAGGCAGAGTAAAGCACAAAAGCCTGCGTTGGAATATCAGCAGCAGAGAAACCTTGCGGCGCTGCGCGGGGAAATAAATTGCTTCTGCTAATGCCCCTTTCATTACGGCGCAGCCCTTAATTGTGCTGCTGACAGTCCGCCTGGCTGCAGGGCTGGGAGGAATGCTGGGGAGACAGGGGGACGACGTCGCGTAGACCCTGGGGCCAAAAACCCCAACCAGTAGACTGCTAAGGAGAATAAACTAGTGGAGAAAGTGTTTACCTGGACATACAGCACCACTCACAACAGAGAGAATACACGTTACAAAATAAAAGCATGACAGCTTCACTTTACACTAATGTGGCAAGAAAACCTTATCGCTTCTCAACCTTTTAGTGGCTGGCCATGTTTTGTAAAGGTGGCATCCAAACACTTCCTGTGACTCTTCTTAGATATATTTGGTGTCAAGGTAAACCCGCAATACGAGGCTTATGTGAAAGACTAAATTAAGGACTTTAAGAACAAAACAAAAATTACGTTCAGAGGAAATTCTTACACCAATTGAATATGGTATTAAATGTCAGTATTGTTTTGGTACCAATCAAAAATGAATGAAAACTGTGGTCAGACAAATATTCTGAAATATTTTGTCAATTCAAGCAACATGTTAACTATTTTCTTTAGGACGGAAGTGATCCCATCCCCAAGACTACAAGAACTTGAAGAGTGTAGAAATTGGATGACTTATCTCCATATCTGAAGATACGAAGCAATCGCCAACTCCTGAACCCCTTACCGAAAAGCTAAAGAGCGCCTAGTGAACAAGCTTCCATGAAATGAGATGGCAGCTGAAATGACTCACGTGTATTTTAAACAAAACACAGATTATGGGTAAAGGCAAACTTAAAGGGACACTGTGTAACATTTTAAGTAAGTTATTAGCTAGAATCAATATCCTCATTCATATATATGTCCTCGTTGGTGTAAAATCACCTCTGCCAATAATCTGAATTATCTTCCTGAGCGGAGAATTCCAAATATTAATATTACATTTTGTACATTGAGCAGGCAAGTGTTATGGAGGAATCCATGTTTTTGGAATGTCATCAGGTGCATTGTTTAGAATTTAGAATTATTCTTGTCCTTGAAGGCCATTGTAGCTTCTGTTATTATTCAAAAGGGTTGGGGTTACCCAGGGAGCGTTGCATTCTAGAACTTTCTAGAACTTTCTTGATGATGTCATATTACACAGTGTCCCTTTAATACACTTAAAACTGCTTCAATGGAGGACTTGTCAGGTTGAGAAGTTGCAGGCTCGGGGCAGCTTCCCATCTATTTCAAGTGGAGGGAAGTGACATCATCATGAGATGGTGCCCTGCGATGCCAGGCTCTGGCGCTCAGAGGCCAGAATCTCAAAGACATCAAAAGGGCTTCAATCTCAAACACAGCAGACCTGTCCAATGTCAACTGTCACTTAACCCCCCCCCACCACCACCACACTGGGTAGCAGCAGCAGGTCAGGGGTGGAGAGAGGGGAACCTAATCAAGGGTTCTCCTGTTACAAAAGCCCCAGCACTCATGCAGGCGAGCCACGTCAGGCTGAAAACAAAAGGCATCAGAATGGGACTGGCTCTTTGTTCTCACGAGAGCAGAAGCCTGAAGACGGCTGCTGCTCCACAAAACGTTTGGGAGGGGGAATAGAACAAGGGAAGACGAGGTGAGAGGTAACGCATGAGGCCTAATTGGAAACCCCTTTTTTCCTACGCGCCATTAAATAATAGTCTTATAATTATGGGCAACGGGGTTGTTTTTTAATTCCAGAAAGGTCCTATTTTGCTACATCAATAGCCTGATTATCAGACTGGATTGCTTTTTAGTGGTCACTCCATTATTTAGTACAACGTTGTGTTCATGTAGGCGGCTTTCTGTCTGGTGAAGGGGTTATTTTACTTATTTTAGTCGGCCCGACTACATGATTTTTAGTCCACGCAATAGCAGTTGCTATAGGTAAACTTTTTGTTTGTAATGTTGAACAAGGAAATATGATGATTTTAGAGTAATTGTTTTCTGTAGGTGAACTACAACCAATCTGTTTAGCTCACATGAAGATGACTTTTGCCACCTTATCGGCACCTAAAAAGCTGCCTGGCTTTCTTGTTTTTCCACCCATTTTAATCAATTTAAAATCAATACAAAAAAATCTAAATTGTGGGTAGAAATTCAAAGGTTTCCAACAAGTATTTCCATCACAAATTGACCAATCAAAAGCCGTAATGCGACCCACACAAACTTAGTGCAGAAGCAGCAGAGACACATCACACAAAGGTATCTGTGGAAAACCAGAGCAACAAGTAAAAACAGACAAAAACCAGATGAGACCGAGGTTACAGAGCCTAGTACTGAAGAGGTTCTAATTCCTGAAAGTGGATCATCATCATCTGACTGGAGAAGCTTTGATATTCAACCAGATGACCACAAAAAAGAGCAGCCCCTGAATGGAGCTTAGCCTCAGGTGATAGCAGCCAGCACCACAAACTAATAACAGTAATGTGACAATTAGAGTAAAACAGTAACAGTGAAAAATATGTTTGACTTTGCAGCTGCTTCTACTTAAGGAAAAACAGAAACAAATGTTTGAGCTCAAATGATAAATCCCATAATAATGTTTTTCAAAACCAAGACAAATAAGTTTTATTACAGTTTTGATTATAAAATTTAGCAACACTTTAAAACTAAGTGCAGAAGTCAGAACTCAAAACCACAAAACACTTCCCAATATAAATGGAGGAACATTACGTTTTTCCTTGATATTTCCTATCCAAGATCTATTAACTGCAACAAACGCTCGAGGAAAGTATGAAAAAAACAGCAACACTTGTGATGTGTTCAACAGTAAATAGGACAACACAGAGTTTTGCAATGTCTAAATTTCAGTTTGAAGCTTACACATTATTCCCACAAGTAAATAACCAAGAATATGATAACAATCATAACATTTTCAAAGCCATCCCCACTTAAGACGACGTGTGAACAAGGTTTAACTTATTTAGCCACCACACAGTGCCAGAAAAGACACAGGGTCACTTTTTGGACGGCCCATTTTGTGTTGTATATGAAGTCACAATTTGAGCAGTACAGCTAGCTACTAATACCAGCACAGAGATGGATATGTCCTGTAAAATTATCATCTGAGCACCTAGAACGGCTTCCACTGTCACATGACTTGACGCACCGAGCATCCTCCCTCTTCAAATACACCAACTCCTATTAATTGTGACCGCTAAAAAACGACTGTGTGCACATCTAACAGTTTCAGCTGTGAAACTGGAGCCGCTCCTCTCGTATACTGTGCGGTTACACATACTATAAAACTATAACTCCAAACTATTTCCTCAACCACATTTACAGCACTGCTCCACTATACTAAGAAAAGAGGAAATAGCACACATTAAAAATGTCTCAGTTCTCCAGAGTTCATTAATAAAATCCGGGACGGTGTTAAAATAAATGTGTGAAGGCTGTGTTCTTCTGGGGCCGTTTCCTCAGACGCTTGTGTCAGAATATCCACGTGTATATGGATGCAGGCAGCGGCGCCATTAAATGATTCATACTTATGAGCTCCTCAATTATTCAGAGGGCGGGAATTATTAAAAATGCATTCAAAGGAGAAGGAGTTTGCTAAAGGTGTTTCGTTATTCCTTTGCACTGTTTCTGTTTGTGTATGAGTCTATGTGAGTATGTGTGTATGTGTGTGTGTGTGTATATGTGGGGGGTTATGGGTATCTCCCATAATTTAAATGTATGCATTGCTCTCAGGTGTTTTGAATTAATCATGTTAATAGATGAAACACTCAGCATGCAACATCTCCTCGGTGATGCTTATGTGGAAAACGTTATTTTCTGATGAGCTGCTAAGTGCCATTGTTCCAGTCAACTGTTATCAGGTAATCGCAACAAACGGTACTTCTGCTCTGTGCAACGTTATTCCAAGTTGTACTACCACCACCAACATAGAAAATAACAGCCACATTTGTGCGTTTTAATATTCAAGTGCTACCGTTGTCTTCCTCAAAACATGTTTAGGTTCCACATTACTATTCAATCCATGAGTTTAGTGCAGTTAAGCCTTCCATGATAAATTCTTCTTTGATTCCCCTCAGATCAGGCTCCTCTTCAAGATAATTCCCGTTTCATAGGGGTGGTTATATGACCTCAAAGTCTTTGGCATAGACTAAAAACCTGTCAAACACTGAAAGATTTATGGGGTTATTTACTAATTGTATCTGAATTTAATTGACTAATTGTCAATCTATTTTATTTAGGCAATGTTCTTAAGCACTTACTTTGTGTTGAGACAAAATTAAACACACATGCAATAGAGAAATGTGGCTTATTTTGTTGGAAACATTCTTTTGTCGAAGAACATTTCAATAATCCTCAAGTAAGGAAGCATTGCTAAACTAAGTAATGTATCAGCATCAGTATTGAAACTTAAATGTAGACGCCACAAAAACAGCACAGTCACAACTAGGTTTAACAAAGACGAATGTACTGCTTTTCAGTGACCTATTGACAAAACTCAGTCAATTGAACTTTCTGGGTTAGAAAACCCAAAATATAAAAAACATAGCTGGTGGCTAAAGCAGGCAGACTGTGAAACTAAAAAGAACAGAATGATCTGACGGATCTTAAATCAGCAGAGTCCCATTTCAGGTGCTATCTAGAAAAAACTGATTAAGGAACGGCAGCAACTTGACCCTGGCAGCACGGGGAAAAGACACCTCTCTCCACTGACTGTGTGTTGCTGGCCTGCATGGTGCGCACGTCCAGGGGGGAATCACATAAATTAACACTCTGAAGGCGTTAATGGCGTAATGCAGTTAAGTCATGGAGTGAGAAATGCCAACGCATCTGCGATCAAGATCCACCGCAAACAAAATCGTTCCTGCAAAATCTTTATGTGGTGCACTTGATTAAACGCCATTTCAGGTTCTGACCACACTCCTTTCTCTAATGCTCCACTGCAGAAACCTTCCTTGAACAATATATTTTATATAAGCAGCAGTTCGAATGGCTGAATGGCTTAATAACTTTATCTTTACAAAGAATTGTACTGAAACAATCATTAGATTATTTTAAAAATGGCATTGATTCGTCATAATTTTTCAAGCTAAAATGCACAACTTTTGCTCTTTGTGGGCGGCTTCACAAAATGTAAGAATTATTTGCTTTTCTGTTTGCTATGATTGTAAACGGAATATCATTGAGTTTCGCAATGTCGACATAGTAATCGATAGTACTTCTAAAGGGAAATTCTTAAAAAATATAATGTTAGGATTATGAATAAGATTTCAACAATAACGAGATTTGAGACATTGTACGGAATATATAAGGGCTCGCAAAAATCTCCTACAGTCTACAGTCCTCTTAGTTTAAACTC